>NC_091286.1:97074811-98274811 GCF_032444005.1 Ranitomeya imitator | reverse complement strand
TGGTTCAGTGACATTTTCACACCAATTTTGAACTTTTGTTTGGTGTTTTCTCCATATACTGCCTATTATTTTTGTTCTTTCTTACTATTATTTATTAATTGTATTATTCTTACATTTGAATAAATAAAGTATATATGGATTCTAGACTCCCGATTCTTTAGAATCGGGTTGCCATCTAGTATATATATATATTCATATACACACACTCCCATAGGGCTGATGTTGGGTTTTCTCCTCTTAACCCCTTCATGACCCAGCCTATTTTGACCTTAAAGACCTTGCCGTTTTTTGCAATTCTGACCAGTGTCCCTTTATGAGGTAATAACTCAGGAACGCTTCAACGGATCCTAGCGGTTCTGAGATTGTTTTTTCGTGACATATTGGGCTTCATGTTAGTGGTAAATTTAGGTCAATAAATTCTGCGTTTATTTGTGATAAAAACGGAAATTTGGCGAAAATTTTGAAAATTTCGCAATTTTCACATTTTGAATTTTTATTCTGTTAAACCAGAGAGATATGTGACACAAAATAGTTAATAAATAACATTTCACACATGTTTACTTTACATCAGCACAATTTTGGAAACAAAATTTTTTTTTGTTAGGAAGTTATAAGGGTTAAAATTTGACCAGCGATTTGTCATTTTTACAACGAAATTTACAAAACCATTTTTTTTTAGGGACCACCTCACATTTGAAGTCAGTTTGAGGGGTCTATATGGCTGAAAATACCCAAAAGTGACACCATTCTAAAAACTGCACCCCTCAAGGTACTCAAAACCACATTCAAGAAGTTTATTAACCCTTCAGGTGCTTCACAGCAGCAGAAGCAACATGGAAGGAAAAAATGAACATTTAACTTTTTAGTCACAAAAATTATCTTTTAGCAACAATTTTTTTATTTTCCCAATGGTAAAAGGAGAAACTGAACCACGAAAGTTGTTGTCCAATTTGTCCTGAGTACGCTGATACCTCATATGTGGGGGTAAACCACTGTTTGGGCGCACGGCAGGGCTTGGAAGGGAAGGAGCGCCATTTGACTTTTTGAATCAAAAATTGGCTCCACTCTTTAGCGGACACCATGTCACGTTTGGAGAGCCCCCGTGTGCCTAAAAATTGGAGCTCCCCCACAAGTGACCCCATTTTGGAAACTAGACGCCCCAAGGAACTTATCTAGATGCATAGTGAGCACTTTGAACCCCCAGGTGCTTCACAAATTAATCCGTAAAAATGAAAAAGTACTTTTTTTTTCACAAAAAAATTCTTTTAGCCTCAATTTTTTCATTTTCACATGGGCAACAGGATAAAATGGATCCTAAAATGTGTTGGGCAATTTCTCCTGAGTACACCAATACCTCACATGTGGGGGTAAACCACTGTTTGGGCACATGGTAAGGCTCGGAAGGGAAGGAGCGCCATTTGACTTTTTGAATGAAAAATTATTTCCATCGTTAGCGGACACCATGTCGCGTTTGGAGAGCTCCTGTGTGCCTAAACATTGGCGCTCCCCCACAAGTGACCCCATTTTGGAAACTAGACCCCCCAAGGAACTTATTTAGATGCCTAGTGAGCACTTTAAACCCTCAGGTGCTTCACAAATTAATCCGTAAAAATGAAAAAGTACTTTTTTTTCACAAAAAAATTCTTTTCGCCTCAATTTTTTCATTTTCACATGGGCAGTAGGGTAAAATGGATCATAAAATTTGTTGGGCAATTTCTCCCGAGTACGTCGATACCTCATATGTGGGGGTAAACCACTGTTTGGGCACTCGGCAGGGCTCGGAAGGGAAGGCGCGCCATTTGACTTTTTGAATGGAAAATTAGCTCCAATTGTTAGCGGACACCATGTCGCGTTTGGAGAGCCCCTGTGTGCCTAAACATTGGAGCTCCCCCACAAGTGACCCCATTTTGGAAACTAGACCCCCCAAGGAACTTATCTAGATGCATATTGAGCACTTTAAACCCCCAGGTGCTTCACAGAAGTTTATAACGCAGAGCCATGAAAAAAAAAAATAATTTTTCTTTCCTCAAAAATGATTTTTTAGCCTGGAATTTCCTATTTTGCCAAGGATAATAGGAGAAATTGGACCCCAAATATTGTTGTCCTGTTTGTCCTGAGTACGCAGATACCCAATATGTGGGGGTAAACCACTGTTTGGGCGCACGGCAGGGCTCGGAAGGGATGGCACGCCATTTGGCTTTTTAAATGGAAAATTAGCTCCAATCATTAGCGGACACCATGTCACGTTTGGAGAGCCCCTGTGTGCCTAAACATTGGAGATCCCCCAGAAATGACACCATTTTGGAAACTAGACCCCCAAAGGAACTAATCTAGATGTGTGGTGAGGACTTTGAACCCCCAAGTGCTTCACAGAAGTTTATAACGCAGAGCCATGAAAAAAAAAAAAAAATTATTTTCTCAAAAATGATCTTTTAGCCTGCAATTTTTTATTTTCCCAAGGGTAACAGGAGAAATTTGACCCCAAAAGTGGTTGTCCAGTTTCTCCTGAGTACGCTGATACCCCATATGTGGGGGTAAATCACTGTTTGGGCACATGCCGGGGCTCGGAAGTGAAGTAGTGACGTTTTGAAATGCAGACTTTGATGGAATGCTCTGTGGGCGTCACGTTGCGTTTGCAGAGCCCCTGATGTGGCTTAACAGTAGAAACCCCCCACAAGTGACCCCATTTTGGAAACTAGACCCCGAAAGGAACTTATCTAGATGTGTGGTGAGCACTTTGAACCCCCAAGTGCTTCATAGAAGTTTATAATGCAGAGCCGTGAAAATAATAAATACGTTTTCTTTCCTCAAAAATAATTATTTAGCCCAGAATTTTTTAATTTTCCCAAGGGTAACAGGAGAAATTTGACCCCAATATTTGTTGTCCAGTTTCTCCTGAGTATGGTGATACCCCATATGTGGGGGTAAACTACTGTTTGGGCACATGCCGGGGCTTGGAATTGAAGTAGTGACGTTTTGAAATGCAGACTTTGATGGAATGCTCTGCGGGCGTCACGTTGCGTTTGCAGAGCCCCTGATGTGCCTAAACAGTAGAAACCCCCCACAAGTGACCCCATTTTGGAAACTAGACCCCGAAAGGAACTTATCTAGATGTGTGGTGAGCACTTTGAACCCCCAAGTGCTTCATAGAAGTTTATAATGCAGAGCCGTGAAAATAAAAAATCATTTTTCTTTCCTCAAAAATTATGTTTTAGCAAGCATTTTTTTTGATTCACAAGGGTAACAGGAGAAATTGGACACCAGTAATTGTTGCGCAGTTTGTCCTGAGTATGCTGGTACCCCATATGTGGGGGTAAACCACTGTTTGGGCACACGTCAGGGCTCGGAAGTGAGGGAGCACCATTTGACTTTTTGAATACGAGATTGGCTGGAATCAATGGTGGCGCCATGTTGCGTTTGGAGACCCCTGATGTGCCTAAACAGTGGTAACCCCTCAATTCTACCTCCAACACTAACCCCAACACACCCCTAACCCTAATCCCAACTGTAGCCATAACCCTAAACACAACCCTAACCGCAACACACCCCTAACCATAACCACAACCCTAATTCCAACCCTAACCCTAAGGCTATGTGCCCACGTTGCGGATTCGTGTGAGATATTTTCGCACCATTTTTGAAAAATCCGCGGGTAAAAGGCACTGCGTTTTACCTGCGGATTTTCCGCGGATTTCCAGTGTTTTTTGTGCGGATTTCACCTGCGCATTCCTATTGAGGAACAGGTGTAAAACGCTGCGGAATCCGCACAAAGAATTGACATGCTGCGGAAAATACAACGCAGCGTTTCTGCGTGGTATTTTCTGCACCATGGGCACAGCGGATTTGGTTTCCATATGTTTACATGGTACTGTAAACCTGATGGAACACTGCTGCGAATCCGCAGCCAAATCCGCACCGTGTGCACATAGCCTAATTCTAAAGGTATGTGTACACGCTGCGGAAAACGCTGCGGATCCGCAGCAGTTTCCCATGAGTTTACAGTTCAATGTAAACCTACGGGAAACAAAAATCGCTGTGCCCATGCTGCGGAAAAACTGCACGGAAACGCAGCGGTTTACATTCCGCAGCATGTCACTTCTTTGTGCGGATTCCGCAGCGGTTTTACAACTGCTCAAATAGAAAATCGCAGTTGTAAAACCGCAGTGAAATGCGCAGAAAAACCGCGGTAAATCCGCCATAAATCCGCAGCGGTTTAGCACTGCGGATTTATCAAATCCGCAGCGGAAAAATCTGCAGAGGACCAGAATACGTGTGCACATACCGAAACCCTAACCCTAGCCCTAACCCTACCCCTACCCCTAACCCTAACCCTACCCCTACCCCTAGCCCTAACCCTAACCCTACCCCTAACCCTATTCTAACATTAGTGGAAAAAAAAAAATTTCTTTATTTTTTTATTGTCCCTACCTATGGGGGTGACAAAGGGGGGGGGGGGTCATTTATTATTTTTTTTATTTTGATCACTGAGATAGATTATATCTCAGTGATCAAAATGCACTTTGGAACGAATCTGCCGGCCGGCAGATTCGGCGGGCGCACTGCGTATGCGCCCGCCATTTTGGAAGATGGCGGCGCCCAGGGAGAAGACGGACGGGACCCCGGCTGGATCGGTAAGTATGATGGGGGGGGGGGGATCGGAGCACGGGGGGGGGGGATCGGAGCACGGGGGGGGGGAAATCGGAGTGCGGGAGGGGTGGAACGGAGCACGGGGGGCGTGGAACGGAGCACGGGGGGGCTGGAATGGAGCACGGGGGGGTGGAACGGAGCACCGGGGGGGGGTGGATCGGAGTGCAGGGGGGGTGATTGGAGCACGGGGGGGTGATTGGAGCACGGGGGGAGCGGACAAGAGCAAGGGGGGGAGCGGAGCACTGGACGGAGGGGAGCCGGAGCAGTGTACCGGCCAGATCGGAGGGCTGGGGGGGCGATCGGAGGGGTGGGGTGGGGGCACACTAGTATTTCCAGCCATGGCCGATGATATTTCAGCATCGGCCATGGCTGGATTGTAATATTTCACCCGTTATAATGGGTGAAATATTACAAATCGCTCTGATTGGCAGTTTCACTTTCAACAGCCAATCAGAGCGATCGTAGCCACGAGGGGGTGAAGCCACCCCCCCTGGGCTAAACTACCACTCCCCCTGTCCCTGCAGATCGGGTGAAATGGGAGTTAACCCTTTCACCCGATCTGCAGGGACGCGATCTTTCCATGACGCCGCATAGGCGTCATGGGTCGGAATGGCACCGACTTTCATGACGCCTACGTGGCGTCAAAGGTCGGGAAGGGGTTAAAAGGGATCATTAGGGTGACACCACGAGGAGACCCTTTTCCAAATTTTGTTATATATGGCATTAGTAATAGGTTTCCTAGATTTTTGCAGAGTGGAGATCACTGATTCTGAGTCCTTTAGCTCTCAATACTTGGGCTTCGGTAGCCAGGCAGCCAAGTTGAATTTCCGGGGATTTGGGTGATGAAAAGGACGCTGATGAAGAAGATCGTCTGATATTGGTGGAAAGACTGGACCATCCACCTGCAGCTCTATGATGACATGGTACCAGCTCCCTTTCAGCCATACTGGCACTATCAGGATAGTCGGGACCCAGTCGTCTCGTATCTTTCGGAGGGTCTTTGCCAGCAACGGTATTAGAGGAAATTCATATGCCAACCGGAACTTCCATGCGTGGGTAAAGGCGTCTATTCCCTGAGAAGCGTCTCTGTGATCTAAGGAGAAATAAGTCTCGACCTGTGTATTCCGACTTGAGGCTAACATCTATCTCAGGTAGACCCAATCTGATCATCAACATGTTGAAGACTTCCGTTTTCAGGCTCCATTCTCCTGGTTGTAAGTCATGACGGCTTAGGAGATCTGCTTGAATATTTACAGACCCCTTCAGGTGTATTGCTGACAATGAGAGGAGATGTTTCTCTGCCCAGCAGAAGATTCTGCTTGATACCACCTTCAGATAGTTGAATTTCGGGCTCCCTTGATGCTTGACATGGGCTACAGTCGTCATATTGTCCGAGTATACTCGGACATGATGACCTGTGATTAGACTGCTCGCTGCCAGAAGGGCCTTCTCCACCGCCCTTAACTCTCTGAAATTGGAGGATTTGGTACTCTCTTTTTGATTCCAGTGTCCCTGGAATGGAACCTTTAACACTATAGCCCCCCCAGCCTCTTCTGCTGGCGTCCGTCACTGTCACCAGGGGAGCTTGTATCCAGTCTACACCTCTGAGAAGATTCGCTTGATTTAGCCACCAGGTTAAGGAGGCTTTCACTCTCCCTGGTGTGTGGATCCTTCTGTTTAAGAAGTTTGAGTTTCCATTCCAGTTTTCCAGAATGTGTGCCTGCAGGACTCTGGAGTGGGTTTGGGCCCAAGAGACTGACTGTATGCAGGCCGTCATAGACCCTAGGAGGGACATAGCTGTCCATAGGGTAGGGGATCTATGCTTCTTGAAGTTTAGAACTTTGGCTATCAGGTTTAGCTAATGATCTTCTGGTAGGAGAGACTTGACGAGTCTAGGAGGACCCCCAAAACTCTTATTGTTTTTGATGGGTGAAGTTGGGATTTTCTCAGATTGGGCACCCAACCTAGGTGTTGTAGAATGCTCAGAGTTTTGGATACCCTCTGTTCGAGGATCTCGGCGGAAGGACCAATGATAAGCAGGTCGTCTAGGTAGGGCACTATGGCGATGTCCATGCCTTCGAATATGTGACACTGCTTCCGCCATGACTCTGGAGAAGACCCTTGGGGCCGAGGAGATCCCGACGGGAAGTACATTGTACTGGAAATGTAAAACTCTCTGATTCAGCTGGACCGCAAACCTTAGGTACTTACTGTGGCAAGGATGTATAGGGATATGAAAGTAGGCGTCTTTGAGATCTATAGTGGCCATATACGAGTGTGCGCCTATCAGTGGAATGGCTGATTTTATGGATTCCATCTTGAATTTGCGGTAGGTGATGTAATGATTGAGAGACTTTAGTTTTATTATAATTCGGGCCTGTCCCAAGGGTTTTTTCACCATAAATATACAGGAATAATGGCCCCTTCCCTGATCGTTTGCTGGAACCATAGAGATTGCTCTTGAGGCTACCAGCTCCCGTAGTCCTGACATCATCAAATTTGGAGTCTATCGCGATGACGGGGAGGTGACTCTTAGGATCCTGGGAGGGTGGGGCTTCGAATTCTATTAAAAGACCTTCCTGAATAACATTTATGACCCAGGAGTTGTTGGAAATACTCTGCCAACTGTGAACAAACTTCGAAAGCCTCCCCCCACCGGATCGGAGTCATTGCTTTTCTTGCTGTGACTGCTGGGGGGATAAGAATATTCTTAGGTTTCCCCTTGGCATAGCTCCATCTACCAGTTTTTCCCTAAAGGTACCTTCACACATAACGATATCGTTAACGATATCGTTTTTTTTTGTGACGTAGCAACGATATCGTTAAGGAAATCGTTCTGTGTGACAGCGACCAACGATCAGGCACCTGCTGGGAGATCGTTGGTCGCTGAGGAAAGTCCAGAACTTTATTTGGTCGCTGGACTCCCTGCAGACATCGCTGAATCGGCGTGTGTGACACCGATCCAGCGATGTCTTCACTGGTAACCAGGGTAAACATCGGGTTACTAAGTGCAGAGCCGCGCTTAGTAACCCGATGTTTACCCTGGTTACCAGCGTAAAAGTAAAAAAAAAAACACACACCACATACTTACCTACCGCTGTCTGTCCCTGGCGCTCTGCTTCTCTGCACTCCTCCTGCACTGGCTGTGAGCGTCGGTCAGCCGGAAAGTACAGCGGTGACGTCACCGCTCTGCTTTCCGGCAGCTGTGCTCACAGTCAGTGCAGGAGGAGTGCAGAGAAGCAGAGCGCCGGGGACAGACAGCGGTAGGTAAGTATGTGGTGTTTGTTTTTTTTTACTTTTACGCTGGTAACCAGGTTTAACATCGGGTTACTAAGTGCGGCCCTGCGCTTAGTAACCCGATGTTTACCCTGGTTACCCGGGGACCTCGGGATCGTTGGTCACTGGAGAGCGGTCTGTGTGACAGCTCTCCAGCAACCAAACAGCGACGCTGCAGCGATCGACATCGTTGTCGGTATCGCTGCAGCGTCGCTGAGTGTGAAGGTACCTTTTTAGGGTACCGTCACACAGTGGCATTTTGATCGCTACGACGGCACGATTCGTGACGTTCCAGCGATATATCCGTGACGTTCCAGCGATCTCGCTGTGTCTGACACACTCCTGCGATCAGGGACCCCGCTGAGAATCGTACGTCGTAGCAGATCGTTTGAAACTTTCTTTCGTCGTCTAGTGTCCTGCTGTGGCGGCATGATCGCATGGTGTAACAAAGGTGTGCACGATATTGTATACGATGTGCGCATAGTAACCAACAGCTTCTACATCGCACATACTTCATGAAATTATCGCTCCAGCGTCGTACATTGCAAAGTGTGACAGCAGTCTACGACGCTGGAGCGATATTGTTACGATGCTGGAGCGTCACGGATCGTGCCGTCGTAGCGATCAAAATGCCACTGTGTGACGGTACCCTTACCCTTAGACTGGGAAGGCTGAAAAAAACGCTTCCTGGGAGGTCTCTGTTCAGGAAAAGCCTTTTTCCTATCTGTGGCCTTCTCCAGGATATCATCTAAAGATGGTCCGAACACAGTCTCCTTTAAAGGGGATGGAGCACAATTTTATTTTAGAAGATACATCTCCACTGCACATTTTGAGCCAGATGGCTCTTCTGGCTGAATTAGACTGGACTAGGAATCTAGTGGCGACACGGATTGACTCCATGGAGGCGTCAGCAAGGAAACCAGTCACCCTTTGGAGAATAGGCAAAGAGTCCAACACATCATCTCTCGGAGTTCCCTGAGAGATGTGATTCTCTAAGGGTACCGTCACACTGAAACGACGCTGCAGCGATACGACAACGATGTCGATCGCTGCAGCGTCGCTGTTTGGTCGCTGGAGAGCTGTCACACAGACCGCTCTCCAGCGACCAATGATCCCGAGGTCCCCGGTAACCAGGGTAAACATCGGGTTACTAAGCGCAGGGCCGCACTTAGTAACCCGATGTTTACCCTGGTTACCAGCGTAAACGTAAAAAAAACAAACACTACATACTTACCTTTCGTGTCTGTCCTCCGGCGCTGTGCTTTCCTCTGCACTGTCAGCGCCGGTCAGCCGTAAAGCAGAGCGGTGACGTCACCGCTGTGCTTTCCGGCTGGCCGGTGCTGACACAGGATGCAGGAGTGCAGAGAAGCAGAGCGCCGGGGACAGACAGCTGAAGGTAAGTATGTAATGTTTGGGTTTTTTTACGTTTACGCTGGTAACCAGGGTAAACATCGGGTTACTAAGGCTGGGTTCCCATTGCGTTATGGGATCGCGTTTAACGGACAGCGTTGCACGGCGAAATTAACGCCGTGCAACGCGTCCGTTAGCGCGCCCATTCAAGGCAATGGGAACGCGCATCGCTAGCGCGTGCCATTTTCGGCACGCGCTAGCGATGTGCCGGTGTTTTGTAGCGCGCCGCGGACGCTGCTTGCAGCGTCCGCGGCGCGCCCGAGGTCCGTTCCCCGCTCTCGCAGCTCAGGGATCTGCGAGAGCGGGGACGTTAAACGTGACCCCGAAAATCACATTGCGTTAGCGCAACCCGCTAGCGCTTAGCGCTAAACGGATTGCTCTAACGCAATCTGAACCCGCCCTGTGCTTAGTAACCTGATGTTTACCCTGGTTACCAGTGAAGACATCGCTGAATCTGCGTCACACAAGCAGATTCAGCGATGTCAGCGGGAGATCCAGCGACGAAATAAAGTTTCAGACGATCTGCTATGACGTACGATTCTCAGCAGGGTCCCTGATCGCAGTAGCATGTCAGACACAGCGAGATCGTAACGATATCGCTGGAACGTCACGGATCGTGCCGTCCTAGCGATCAAAGTGCCACTGTGTGACGGTACCCTAAGGCAGCCATCACACTGGCAGTATTTGGTCAGTATTTACATCAGTATTTGTTTTTTGTAAGCCAAAACCAGGAGTGGTTGATAAATGCAGAAGTGGTGCATATGTTTGTATTATACTTTTCCTCTAATTGTTCCACTCCTGGTTTTGGCTTACAAATACTGATGTAAACTACTAACCAAATACTGCTAGTGTGACGGCAGCCTGACTCTTCCATCCAGCGAAAGAGAGATGTGGCTACATAGGTAGATGCTATATTAAACCTAAGAGACGAAGTGGAGGTTTCCCAGGATTTTTTAAGCAGACTTTAGATTTTATTTTTTTTTCGATCCAGGGGATCTTTTAATTGGGATGAGTCTTCAAACGGTAGGGCAGTCTTTTTCGCCACCTGAACATCTATCTTTGGAATACCCCACTTTATTAGATCCACATCCAGGGAGAACCTGTGTTTAAAATCTGAGGGGGTGGTCAGCCATTTTTCTGGAAGTTCCCATTCCCGATTAATCAAACCCAATTTGTTTGTCTGTATGCATAGCAAATAACTCATCCTGTATGGTCTGAGGGACAGGTTCCTCTTTTAACCCCATAGTATTCCGCACAGCACACACCAACTCTTCTATATGTTCAGAAGAAAAAAGATATTTCCTGATCTCAGGAGTCTTGTGGGGTAGAGAATCTTCCCATTTAGCTGAGGATGACCCATAAGAGACGTCCGATTCTGAATCAGAAAATACCTGGAATTTCCTTTTCTTGGGAAGCGATTAACCAGGTGAATGTGGTGGAGGGGGAAGGGTGAGAGTAGCTAATGAGGTTTGGATCTTCTGCTTAACCAATGAACGTATCTCCTCAATTAGTGAGGCATGTTCAGCTCTGACCACTTTGTCCATACAGGATTGGCATAACTTTTTCTCCCATTTTAAGGGTAGCTTCTCATTATATATGGCACATTTGCGTCTGTTGGCGGTTTTATGGGTAGACTTGTCTCCCTGAAAATAGAGGGAGAGAAGTATGAGAAGGTATTCTAAGACCCAAACCTTAGATGGGACCCATCCCTGCCACACTTACAGGGGCTTGGGGAGCACCGGGCTCTGCAGCTGCAGGGCAAGACGTATTCTCCATGCTGGAACAGTCTTACCTTAGAGACATCTTCAGGCAGGTTTATATAGAAAATAAACGCTGCCCCAGCGCTAGGCAATTAGCCTTCCCCTCCCCCTCTGCAGTCCCAGGCAGGCATGCAGGTGTGCAGTGTGCCTCGCACACCGTTAGGAGGTCCCGGGATCCCGGAAGTGAGAGTGCTCCTATGCAGGAGCGCTAGACCCGGAAGTGAAGCGCCGCAGCACCACGTGACTTTCGCGTCATCGGACAGCGTGCCAGGAGGGGGAGACGCTGGAGAGCTCAGGGAGGCCTCCGGGAGGGAATCGCTGGTCCGCTTTACCCCCGCAAATGGGGACGCAGGTGGACCAGGAGAGCGGTCCCAGAATCCAAAGGAGACGGGAGCAGAAAGGAGGAGAAAGCCCAGGGCCCGACCACCACTGCCCGGCAACAAGATTTAACAGGTACCACTGCCAAAAGCGTGTACTCCAGCTCCTAAAATCTTGAAATTCTTTATTGGCGCATATAAATATAGCGTGATAAAAATCCTTGCCCACAGGTGGACGTAGTCATGAGGATAGACAACGTGTTTCGATCTATAGGATCTTAATCATGATTAAGATCCTATAGATCGAAACGCTTTGTCTATCCTCATGACTACATCCACCTGTGGCCAAGGATTTTTATCACGCTATATTTATATGCGCCAATTAAGAATTTCAAGATTTTAGGAGCTGGAGTACACGCTTTTTCCTCATCCTCCATTGTTGCATGTCTTGGTCGGGACAAAATCTCCGTGCTCCTTCGGTCTGTCGGTGAGCTGGCTGTGGCTTATAGCCTTATTTTCTATATATACCACTGCCAAAGCCGGCCACACAGCATACCAGGAACCTCTCCATGCCCCATGGGGGACAGGAAAGATACTGGTTAATGGGAGGTGGGAGGGGTTTTTAACCTCTTGTGCTTCCTGTCCCCCATTAGGGTATGGAGACAACCTCCTGGGCTGTCGTGGAAGGCAACTAGAGAAAACAAGATATATTATACTCACCCAGGTGCGGTCCCAATGCGGTCCGGTGGGCGTCGCGGTCCGTGTCCGGAGCCTCCTATTTTCTTACGATGACGTCCTCTTTGCTTCCTGCCACGGCTTTGGCGCAGGCGTACTTTGCCTGCCCTGCTGAGGGCAGAGCAAAGTACTGCAGTGCACAGGGCCTCTCTGACCTTTCCTGGCGCCAGCGCACTGCAGTACTTTGCTCTGCCCTCAACAGAGCAGACAAAGTACGCCTGCGCCAGAGCCGTGGCAGGAAAACAAGAAGGGGATGTCATCGTATGTAGATGGGAGGCGCTGGACCCAGACTGCGACGCCCATCGGAACGCCCCTGGGTGAGTATAATATAACTTGTTTTTCTTATCTTTCATGCTACATCAGGGGCTTATCTACAGCCTTACAGAAGGCTGTAGATAAGCCCCTGATGGTGGTGGCCACAGTTTATAGGGCAAAATTGAGGTGACTGATTCCCTTTAATTTATGTGCAGAAATCGGCTGTGTATCACAGAGGCATCTTGCAGAACATCTCACAAAATGTGAGCACAGAACAAATTTTATGAATGCAAACCTGCAAAAGAAAAAAAAATAAATAAATAAAAAATAAAATAAAAATAAATCAGCTTAAATAGCTGGTGGAAATTTTTTTTTTAATAATTGTATACCATTTAAAACATCCAAGTCCTACAAAGAATTATATGTGGGAAAACAAAAGAAAACATTCTCCTGATATGCTGCGTTTATTTATTTATTTTTTTTTGGGGGGTGGGGAAAACACCTAAAACTAAACCAAAAATGTTTTTTTATGTAGGCATTTTAGACTTTAAAATGACATTTGGCTGCAGTGACTGTTGTTTGAAAAAAAAAAAAAAAGAGAACACGTTACAAATGTACACCATGAAAAATGCTGCGTGTGAATCCCACCCAAGAGTAAATTCTCATGCACCAGAACTTTGTGACTCTGTCACATTGAAGTAAATAATATCTGATATAGCGTCCGTCAGTGGTGCGTACGTTCAGTGGCTACATCTGGGCTTACGTCCAAACCCACTGTAGAATGGGATTCGGGTGTGTGCACCGGCGGAGCCATATACTACAATGATGCAGCCGGCTGTATACGCCATAGTTGAGACGGCAGCACGGCGCGGTCTACTACGGCTTTGTGTCCTTCTCCAATAGACGAAAACGATGCACAACACACCCCAATAGTGTTTGCAAATTTGTTTCTAATGAAAAGTTTCTTATAAATAAAGCAACAATGTAGATTGTCGTTTACAGGTATAAATTCATGACCCGTGTTACTCTTCACAATGACACTAGACCGCATCAGGTCGTCTACAAAAAGGACCCCGGCATGTCAACAAAGACTGGGCTCAGGGCAGAAAGGCATGGCTGGAGCGAAAGAGATCAAGTAACAGATTTTCATATTCTAGGCTATGTTAACGGCGTTTTTTTTGCTGCATTTTTTCCCCTGCAACCAAAACCTGCTTTCTTATGTTTAGTAGTAAAAACACTGCATTCACTATGCCTAATTTGAGGCATTTCTGCAGCATTTTTGGGGGGCGCAGATGACGTGAGATTTGTCCTACAGTACATTTTTAATAAAGTTAGTTTTATTCACCAAAAATGCTGCAAACAGATTTGATACATTTTTTTTTTTATTTACTTTCACATTGCTTTTTATAGGTGAAAAAACCCTAAGAGAATTGACATGCTGCAGATTCCAAAAATGCTGCAATTCTCAAATTCATTCAGGGGAGAAAAAAAAAAAAAAAGTGTGCACATTTCTGAAATCTCAGGTTTTTGCTAGCACTGTATAAAAAAAAAATATATATCTTTAAATTTGAATTTAAAAAATGTGGTATAGCCTTATACCGACCAGGCTGTTAGAGCACAAAAAAAGTTTAAAGCTGGAAAACCCCTTTAAGCTACATCCACACAATGCGTTTTTTGTCGCCGCATGCTTTCTCTTCATCAAAAATGCAGCATCTTACAGTTACAGGAAAGTGGATGGGATTTCTAGAGATCTCATGCTCACTGTGCTTCTTTATTAAGCAAAGTAAACTTAACCTGGGTTAAGTTTTTCAAGTCCACAGCACGTCAAGTTCTCTTGCGTGTGCGCTGAGTTTTATGTGCAGATTTTCCCGATATGCTTACATTAGATATAGAAAATCAGCTGGTAAAAAAAAAAAAAAAAAAAATCCCAAACCCCAATCTGCTACATCCAGATGAAGCGCTGAGCGGCGACATGATTAATGTGACCGCTCAGTACGGCAGCCAGGACACATTGACAGTAGCGTGAAAATGCTGCTGCAGTGGCAAGCGGTGACTGTAATTAAGGGTACCGCAGGTCACGGGTGGCGGTTCCCACAGTAACCTCCGGGTGAGCCAGCCTGTGAACTGCGGTAACCTTAATGACATCACCGCTTGCAGCTACTGTCAAGTGTGTCCTCGCTGCAGGTCCGGAGCAGTCATTACTCATGTCATAGTGCCATACTGCATCTGGATGTAGCAGAACTGGGGATTGTAGTGGGACCTGGGATGAATTTTATGGCGAACCACATTGGGTTATTTTTTTTGTATGGTAATAAAGGATGTGCCATTTCCGGGGTGGCTGAGGGTAGGTTATTAGTCTGGGAGGGGGCCAATATCCAATCGGCCCTTTCCCTGCCTATTAATTTCAGCCTACATCTGTCAGTTTACCCTTTGCTAGTTATGAAATCTAGCCGCCCCCCCCAATGTCTTTTTTTGGGTCCCCCCTTTGCAGACAGACAATGAGCTGTTATCAATAGAGTAGAAACCTTTATGGATATTGGCCCCTTCCCAGAACAACAACAGAGATAGATATATATATATATATATATATATATATATATATATATATATATATATATATATATATATATATATATTTATTTATCTTTCTCTATCATTGCACATCTAACACCTAAATGTCTGTCATTTGTATTCTTTATTCTATTCCAGTGTTGGGACACACGGACATACATTTTCCATACGGATGGTGACACCTCAAGAAAAAAAAACTAAACAAAAAAAACAAAACACAGCATTTCTGCACAGGGGAAGAAGGACTGTACAATCCCTGCCCCCAGGATTGATATACATTATGTCGCATATCTCTGAAACACGTCTGATAAACAGATGCAATGTATTGATAACTATTTCTGCAGGGGAAAAAGAAAGTTTGGCTGTCTGCCCTTAAATAACTCAAAATACCTTAATTTTGGATCTGACGGATGATTTCTTAAGATCCAGAGCCTGTTCCTCAGCATTCTCTTCGTTGCTTCCTTTTGCTTCAGGGGATAACTCATCCTCACACCGGTCAGCACTGTTGGGGGTGGTTAGGCTCCCGTTACACAGGCTGAAGTCGCTGCTGCCCCTCTCCGGACTGTCCCCCACAGGGTCACCATTGCTGCTGCTGTTACTCAGGCTGTCCTCAGTCACATACTGGAAGATGCAGTCGATGCTGTCTGGAGACAAACACAAGGGTGGAGGTGAGCGACGTGTAAGGAGAACATCACCTGCGGGGTTCAGGGAGGCAAAGTGAGGACTTTTTTTTTTTCTAAAGTGAACTGAAAGGCAAATATGTAAAGCTGATCCCTTTTCCCCAGAGCAACAATCTTCAGATTGGGAGGGAGTGGGGGAGGAGGCAGGTGAGGGCTGCGCTGTTTGAACTGAGGGTGTAGTCACAATGTAAGTCTCTCATTAACAAGTCAATGGCATAAAGCAAACACAGAGGAGCTGCGCTGATGGCGTGGACTTTCCGTTAGATTGTGAGAGAAGAAAGACAAACAGAGCAGTTAAGCGCCATCTCTCACCCCCCAAGTGTCAGCTAGGGACCCCCTGATTCCTAGACAGGTCGTTCCCCGCAGCCCAAGGCTAAACTATTCCCATTGTTCTTAGGACAAACACGAGATCACCAGCAGGGCACCTGCGCCACTTGTACAAACAGCACAGGTCCTGGAAACTTAACAATGGGGCTCACATGGACTCTGCTGCACTGCACAGCATCGCCGAGGATGGGATTAATGAGATTACTGCAGATTAATACAGGCCAAAAAGCGATTACTGCGGAGATAGATATTAAGGGCTCATTAGCGCCACACGATCTGCGGCACGAAATGATCACGGATCAGCTATAGGATTGGCGCTTGTTTAACGCCCTGTCTACACAACCTGACACATTATTACACAAAATTACTGGCTGCCACTGTTCTCGACAGCACGTGTCCGGTTTATACGAGACCACGTGCTCCCGAAAATGAGGGTTTTTAGGTACAAAAACAAGTTTCACCGGATTGAGTGTTTAGCTCATACATCCGGTGATCAGCAGCCTGTCTACACTGCTCAAATAGCGCCAAGAACGCTCGACCCCAATAATCGTGCGGTGTAAGGAAGAATATATGTGTCTGCACATGAGAGGTGTATTTACAAAGTCTGTATAAATTGGCATGGAAAAAAAAGTATATATTATATACATACACACTTGCCATGCTTAATCCATACAGACTTTAAATAATAAGTGTAAATATGAAGAGTACATGCATTATAGAGGCACATATAAAAAGCGTGTGTGAGAAGTGTATATATTATGGCAGTATTGTAAGGAGGTGCATAGGTGAAGCCTGTATAGATTAGAGGGGTATATATGACAGGTGAAAAAAAAAAAATAAATGATATATTACACACACATAGATCATTCGGAGAGGCACATAGAGGTATTTATGGATTAGTGATTTACATTAGAGGAGGAGACCTGAAACCTGTATTGATTATCTGTTTGACAAGTGTATACATAGTGACTGGATAGATTATAGAGGTATTATACGAGGTGTATAGGTGCAGTCTGTATAGATTCAGAGGGGTTTGTATGGGAGAACTGTGAAAAAATGAAGAATAAAACTCAAACGTATCCAACATCCAAGGCCAAAATGGAAGATAGACAGGAACATCTCAGCTCCTCTATAGGGTCATCTTCAAGCTGTACCTAGGAGGCTGTATGGATCTGAGCAGCATGTATGAGGTGTATAATCTGTATACAGAGGTATGTACCAAAGGTGTGCACGGTCTATATAGATTACAGAGGTATGCACCGGAGGTGCACGTGGAGAGATTGGACAGATTAGCAAAGTATATATATATATATATATATATATATATATATATATATATATATATATATATTGGAAAGACTATGGAGTAGTGTAGGACATAATATACTGGCTCAAAAAATATATATATATTGGAAAGACTACGGCGTAGCGTAGGAGATATATATATATATATATATATATATATATATATACATATATATATATATATATATATACACCCCCTTCATATAGACCGACAGGTGGGGGGCGTCCGCACCCAGTGCATGCCGGCGTCCCTCACCTGGGATGTAGGTGTCCGCTCTCTCCTCGTCCGGCTGCTCGTCCCAGCTGCGGACTACAGGCGGCGGCGTCCTCCTCTTCACCAGGAAGGCTCTGGGCATGGTGGTGATCTGGTGGATCGCGGAGATCTTCCCGCGGCCGGCACGTCTCACCTCCACCTGGAGAAGTTGCTAGCGATGCGGTACCAGGGCGGATCCGCCCGGTGTGACGAGCCCGCGGGACGCAGCAGACCTCAGGTGTCCTCCGCTACTTCTATCCACTCTCCAAAAAACTTCCGAGAAAAGGAGCAATAGAAAACCGCACCAGGAACTGCACCAGTGCGCATGCGCACTGCAAACATAACGGTGTCAACAAGCTCCTTACCTGTCCGACCGGTTGGAGCAGCTCAGTCCCTGCCCTTCCTCATGGAGCGGCTGCTGAGTGTCTGCACAGGAATGTAACAAAGCCCCACCGCCACCAGGAGCCCATTCATTCCTGCAGACACTGAGCCCACCCTACACGTGTGATTACCTGACGAGGGAGGGTCCTGGCTACCAGGGATGAGTGGGTGGCCACCGATTTATGAGTGTGGAGTGTAGGAATAACAGACTGTGACATGATGATACAATTCTCTACAATAAAATCCCCGTCTCCATCCACACCCTGCACAATTACCTGTCCCTGCCCTTCATATGAAGCGTTTCTAGCAGTGACTGGCGGCAGCGGTCATGTGACATCACGATCGATGGCTAATAGTCATTACAGCGGGTGCCCGGCCTCCAGACAAATGTCTAATCTGTTCAATAGTATAAATCATAAAAAGAAGGCAGCACTCCAATCCAAAAAGACATCAAGTTGAAAAAAAGGGGAATTTATTAAAGGGACACTGTCACCTGAATTTGGAGGGAACAATCTTCAGCCATGGAGGCGGGGTTTTTGATTCACCCTTTCCTTACCCGCTGGCTGCATGCTGGCTGCAATATTGGATTGAAGTTCATTCTCTGTCCTCCATAGTACACGCCTGTGCAAGGCAAGATTGCGTTGTGCAGGCATGTACTACGGAGGACAGAGAATGAACTTCAATCTAATATTGCAGCCAGCATGCAGCCAGCGGGTAAGGAAAGGGTGAATCAAAAACCCCAAAACCCCGCCTCCGTGGCTGAAGATTGTTCCCTCCAAATTCAGGTGACAGTGTCCCTTTAAGCCCAAATGGTAACGTTTCTGTTCACAGAACCTTTCTCAAGCAAGGTAAAAGTGCAAATAGGGAAGTATATACAGTTGCAAATATTGATTAGTGCAATTACATTTTTTAAACCTCATTAACATTTTCAGAAACTCATAATACATGATATAATCATTTACATTCCATTATATAGTGAAAATACAATACATATATACGTATATAAAAAATCTAATCCAATAATGTATCTTAAAGTTCATATAAAGTGCATTATTGGTTAAATGATCAGAACTAATCTTAGGAATGCATGATAATTCGGGGGGTTACAACTCGCCCAACAATAATCAGATAAACGGAATATTACCGCACTGTCATCGGCGTCCCACTGCGCATGTCAGCCATGGTGAGCGTGTATTTCCGTTAACCTATGGGGAAGTCTGCTCTCATTACATCAGAATAGCGCATGTACGCTGCATTCATCGGTGTCATGATCCCCATCTTGGAGTAGGGAATCCTTATTCTTCTCAATCTATACACTCGGCCTGGGACAACTCATAAAGTCCCATGGATTCCAGTACCACCTCTATGCTGATGACATTCAGATCTACCTCTCTGGCCCAGACGTCACCTCTCTGCTGTCCAGAATCCCGGAGTGTCTATCAGCCATATCCTCCTCCTTCTCCTCTCGCTTCCTCAAACTCAATGTGGACAAAACCGAACTCATCATCTTTCCTCCATCTCATAGATCTTCCTTACCTGACCTATCTATCGCAATCAATGACATCATGCTTTCCCCCGCACCGGAAGTCCACTGCCTCGGAGTAACCCTTGACTCTGGCCTGTCCTTCAAACCTCACATCCAAGCTCTTTCCACCTCCTGTCGCCTCCAGCTCAAAAATATCTCCAGAATCCATCCTTTCCTCACCCCTAAATCTACTAAAATGCTTGTGCATGCCCTCATCATCTCCCGCCTTGACTACTGCAACATCCTTTTCTGTGGCCTCCCTGCTAACACCCTTGCACCTCTCCGGTCCATCTTTAACTCTGCTGCCCGACTAATTCATCTCTCTCCTCACTACTCCTCTGCTTCCCCCATCTGCAAATCTCTTCACTGGCTCCCATTCTCTCAGCGTATCCAGTTCAAATTACTAATACTGACCTACAAAGCCATGCACAACCTGTCTCCTCCATATATCTCTGAACTAATCTCCCGATATCTTCCCTCGCGTAATCTTCGGTCCTTCCAAGACCTCATTCTCTCCTCCACACTTATTCGCTCCTCACCCAACCGCCTCCAAGACTTCTCCTGAATATTCCCCATCCTCTGGAATTCTTTGCCCCAACCACATTCAGATCCTTCAGACACAACCTGAAAACCCACCTCTTCAGGAAAGCCTACAGCCTGCACTGACGCCGCTGCCGCCTCATCACTACCGAAGCTACTGCCTCACCAACACCGGAGCTCCTGGAACCCCCAACCTACTGTCTCCTTCCCCATAATCCTGTAGAATGTAAGCTCGCAAGGGCAGGGTCCTCGCCCCTCTGTATCAGTCTGTAATTGTTAGGCCGGCATCACACTGGCATATTGCATCCGATGCGAGAGCATCGGATGCAATATGCTAATGACCCTCGGCTCCTGCTCGCAGCAGAGCAGGAGCCGAGTGTCATGCGGCTGTGCTCCGATTCTCTCGCACCGGGAGGATCGGAGCACAGCTGCGGAGGAGGCGGAGAAATGAATTTCTCCATCTCCTCCATTGCTGGGGTCCGCTTATAGCGCACATCACTCGGATGATATCCGAGTGGTGTGCGCTGTCTCACTCGCACCCATAGGCTTATATGGGTGCGAGTGAGCCGAGAGTTTTCCTCGGTCCGAGACAATCGCAGCATGCTGCGATTGTCTCGGACCGAGAAAAACGGCCGACAAAAAGTCGGCTGCTTGGAGCGGCCCCATATGTTAACATTGGTCCGAGTGCAATGCGATTTTTTATCGCATTGCACTCGGCCGTTTTAAACGCCAGTGTGACGCCGGCCTTAGTTTGCTTACTGTAAGCGATTTCTGTAATTTGTACGTAACCCCTTCTCATGTACAGCACCATGGAATCAATGGTGCTATATAAATAAATAATAATAATAATAATAATTTGCAGCGGACCTTTACAAGATGAGCATACTGCCATCACTATTCATTTCCTAAAGATATCAGCACTATGGATCGATCTGTATTCTTCTCCATAGAACATCATATTATCAGCAGCATAGCCTCCTTTACGGCGGGTGATGTGCTGCCCGCAGCAATGATTTTTATGCCAGCGTAAATGGTCCACCCGATAGTGTTTTCCTTGTTCGTTCGGCTGATGTTATGTTCCTATGACTGCTCCATCTCCAATTATTAGCCCATTTAAAGGTCTGGGGGGGTTTTTGGAGTCAGTATGACACCAGACAGAAACCAAACGAGCTAATACAATATATAAATACTGTAGATTGTTTGTAGGAAGAAGAAGAAAGGTGTGATGTTAATCAGTCCAAGAGGGCCATTTTGCATCACACTCTTGTACTCAACAACTATTGAAACATAGATGGCTTTACAGCAAGACAACATTCATATTCGTCAAATCTAATGATCATGCAACAACTTCAAAAGTTGACACTTGTATGAGCGCTGTATTATGGCCCGGAGATTGTAGGAAGCTGTAAAACAAACACCACCTGAGCCCTTAGATAAGTGTCTCCAACCTTTGTGGCTGTAAAGGTAATGATCACATTGCTTGTAACTCTATTTTCAGCACAAAATCTTCTATTTAAAAGTGTATTTTTAATATACTTATTTTTATTTAGGAGGAAATTCTGTTAGTTTGAATCACCTGATAAATTCCATCTTGTAAACCCTGTTTGCTTCCTAGTATCTGTGCAGTGGTAAATAGTTATGTATTTGCTCTGGGACATGTTAGTACCAGGAAAGCTTGTTACCTGCTTTTTTACATGTCAAAATGTCAACCTATAAGGCAGTAAAATAGAGAAAAATAGTCCTTGCCGTAAATGTGCACAGTTTGGGTGGTGCCGTCTATGTCATTCTCTCTGCAGTCAGTCTTGTAATTTGTAAACTAGTCTGTTCACAGCAGATACCTTATAAAAATTAACTTTTGGGCTTGTACTGCCAGATATTAGCTTGGCCAAAACGTTATGAGCAATAGATATACAGACATACAGATACGGGACACTAAAGGTACCTTCACACATAACGATTTCGTTAACGATATCGTTGCAACGTCACGCTTTTTGTGACGTAGCAATGATCCCGCTAACGATCTCGTTATGTGTGACAGCGACCAACGATCCGGCCCCTGCTGGGAGATTGTTGGTCGCTGGGGAATGATCAGGACCTTTTTTTGGTCGCTGATCACCCACTGTCATCATTGGATCGGCGTGTGTGACGCCGATCCAGCGATGTGTTCACTTGTAACCAGGGTAAACATCGGCTTACTAAGCGCAGGGCCGCGCTTAGTAACCCGATATTTACCCTGGTTACCATTGTAAAAGTAAAAAAAAACACTACATACTCACATTCCGATGTCTGTCACGTCCCCGGCGTCAGCTTCCCTGCACTGACTGTCAGCGCCGGCCGTAAAGCAGAGCGCAGCGGTGACGTCACCACTGTGCTCTGCTTTACGGCCGGCGCTGACACAGTCAGTGCGGGAAGCTGACGCCGGGGGACGTGACAGACATCGGAATGTGAGTATGCAGTGTTTTGTTTTTACTTTTACAATGGTAACCAGGGTAAATATCTGGTTACTAAGCGTGGCCCTGCGCTTAGTAACCTGATATTTACCCTGGTTACCCCGGGACTTTGGCATCGTTGAAGACAGTTTCAACGATGCCGAAGTCTTTCCCCTGATCGTTGGTTGCTGGAGAGAGCTGTCTGTGTGACAGCTCTCCAGCGACCACACAACGACTTACCAACGATCACGGCCAGGTCGTATCGCTGGTCATGATCGTTGGTAAGTCGTTTAGTGTAACGGTACCTTAAGAGTCTTTGTATCATACTGTCTTATCTGTACCTTTGCTTTATAGGACTGATGGTTGCCAACTCTAGTGTTTGCCTTGGATGAGCCACTTTCAAATTTCCCCTAGCATGGACGAGAAAAACATTTACACTACACGACTATGGGGAACAAGTATTCCTAAAAACGCTCTTTTTCTACTATTCGTACAGTGCAAACAGATTACCTGACGAACAACCAAAATACTGGTTTGTAGGGTGAAATGATTTCTTAGCTTGCATAAAAGATCATCGTTCTCGGCAGTAAACAGAACATGTACTCCAGAAAAGAATGGTAGCATATGCGAACAGAAGTGTTACTCATCGTTCTGTGTGCATATTACTATGTTGTTTGCCTGCCTAAACAGGCTATTAAATGGCCAACAATTGGCAAATGTGCACTGATTCCTAGTCATTTAAAATGGCAGATCACATAATGAAAACGGACCCTTGGGTTGCAGTCAGACGGCCATATAACACGGACGACGATCGCATTGCAGTGCATGGACTGGCCGGCTGCTCTCCTGACAACTGCATAGAATTAAATGCTGTTACGCTTGGGTCAGGAGAACCGCTGGCCAGTCCGAGCATTGCGGCGCCATCATCGTCCATGTTATACGGCCCTTAGACTACCCAACCAGCAGCGTAAATTGCCGATTGGTACATTTTTCTCAATTAGTGGTCTGTTTAGACAGGCAGACCACATTTAATATGTACACAGAGCGATTAATAATAGATCATTCTGTGGCATAGGATGCTATTCTTCACAGTAGCACAGGTCCTGTTTAAACAGGACAATGTTTTGTTGAGAACAATGATCTTTTAAGCAAACCAAAAGATCCGTTCACAGGACAAAGGAGCATTTAGCTTAGGGTGCTTTCACATTGCATTTAGTACACGCTTGGTGGCCCCGTTGGGGCATAAGACGGAATTCCCTCCGTAAAACAAGATTCAGACTTATGCGCCAATGGGGCTACAGACTGTAACGGTGCAGACAGAGTGAACATGCTCTCTGTCATGCATAAAGGTACCTTCACACATAACGATATTGTTAACGATATCGTTGCTATTTGTGACGTAGCAACGATATCGTTAATGAAATCGTTTTGTGTGACAGCGACCAACGATCAGGCCCCTGCTGGGAGATCGTTGGTCGCTGAAGAAAGTCCAGAACTTTATTTCGTCGCTGGACTCCCTGGAGACATCGCTGGATCGGCGTGTGTGACACCGATCCAGCGATGTCTTCACTTGTAACCAGGGTAAACATCGGGTAACTAAGCGCAGGGCCGCGCTTAGTAACCCGATGTTTACCCTGGTTACCATGCTAAAAGTAAAAAAAAACAAACAGTACATACTTACCTACAGCTGTCTGTCCTCCAGCGCTGCGCTCTGCACTCCTCCTGTACTGGCTGTGAGCCGGAAAGCAGAGCGGTGACGTCACCGCTCTGCTTTCAGGCTCCCAGACAGTACAGGAGGAGTGCAGAGAAGCAGAGCGCAGCGCTGGAGGACAGACAGCTGTAGGTAAGTATGTACTGTTTGTTTTTTTTTACTTTTAGCATGGTAACCAGGGTAAACATCGGGTTACTAAGCGCGGCCCTGCGCTTAGTTACCCGATGTTTACCCTGGTTACCGGCATCGTTGGTCGCTGGAGAGCGGTCTGTGTGACAGATCTCCAGCGACCAAACAGCGACGCTGCAGCGATTCGGATCGTTGTCGGTATCGCTGCAGCGTCGCTAAATGTGAAGGGGCCTTAACTTTCAGGCATGTATGCCTAGTGGAGGTGCACACCCAGACGCAGTCTACTACATCTGGGTGTGCGCCTCCAGTAGGTGTACATGCTCAAAAATGATGCACGGTAGAGTGCACATTCGTTGTGCCAGCATCATTATAGTCTGTAGCCCCATCGGCGCATAAGTCCAAATCCCGATTTGTGGGGGATTCGGACATATGCCCCAACAGGGCCACCGACCGAACATGTACTAAAAGCAATGTGAAAGCACCCTTACTTGTCGGGTGAGCAGCCGCCTGTTTATACTGCACATATGCCATTATAGGGAAGAGCATACCTAATAATCTACCGTACTTATTCCTAGACTTATGCTACAGAGCTTGTCACTTCTAGTACAGATAGCAGCATCTTTGATGACCTACAGTGGGGCAAAAAAGTATTTAGTCAGTCAGCAATAGTGCAAGTTCCACCACTTAAAAAGATGAGAGGCATCTGTAATTTACATCATAGGTAGACCTCAACTATGGGAGACAAACTGAGAAAAAAAAATCCAGAAAATCACATTGTCTGTTTTTTTAACAATTTATTTGCATATTATGGTGGAAAATAAGTATTTGGTCAGAAACAAACAATCAAGATTTCTGGCTCTCACAGACCTGTAACTTCTTCTTTAAGAGTCTCCTCTTTCCTCCACTCATTACCTGTAGTAATGGCACCTGTTTAAACTTGTTATCAGTATAAAAAGACACCTGTGCACACCCTCAAACAGTCTGACTCCAAACTCCACTATGGTGAAGACCAAAGAGCTGTCAAAGGACACCAGAAACAAAATTGTAGCCCTGCACCAGGCTTTGAAGACTGAATCTGCAATAGCCAACCAGCTTGGAGTGAAGAAATCAACAGTGGGAGCAATAATTAGAAAATGGAAGACATACAAGACCACTGATAATCTCCCTCGGTCTGGGGCTCCACGCAAAATCCCACCCCGTGGGGTCAGAATGATCACAAGAACGGTGAGCAAAAATCCCAGAACCACGCGGGGGGACCTAGTGAATGAACTGCAGAGAGCTGGGACCAATGTAACAAGGCCTACCATAAGTAACACACTACGCCACCATGGACTCAGATCCTGCAGTGCCAGACGTGTCCCACTGCTTAAGCCAGTACATAAAGGGGCCGTCTGAAGTTTGCTAGAGAGCATTTGGATGATCCAGAGGAGTTTTGGGAGAATGTCCTATGGTCTGATGAAACCAAACTGGAACTGTTTGGTAGAAACACAACTTGTCGTGTTTGGAGGAAAAAGAATACTGAGTTGCATCCATCAAACACCATACCTACTGTAAAGCATGGTGGTGGAAACATCATGCTTTGGGGCTGTTTCTCTGCAAAGGGGCCAGGACGACTGATCCGGGTACATGAAAGAATGAATGGGGCCATGTATCGTCAGATTTTGAGTGCAAACCTCCTTCCATCAGCAAGGGCATTGAAGATGAAACGTGGCTGGGTCTTTCAACATGACAATGATCCAAAGCACACCGCCAGGGCAACGAAGGAGTGGCTTCGTAAGAAGCATTTCAAGGTCCTGGAGTGGCCTAGCCAGTCTCCAGATCTCAACCCTATAGAAAACCTTTGGAGGGAGTTGAAAGTCCGTGTTGCCAAGCGAAAAGCCAAAAACATCACTGCTCTAGAGGAGATCTGCATGGAGGAATGGGCCAACATACCAACAACAGTGTGTGGTAACCTTGTGAAGACTTACAGAAAACGTTTGACCTCTGTCATTGCCAACAAAGGATATATTACAAAGTATTGAGATGAAATTTTGTTTCTGACCAAATACTTATTTTCCACCATAATATGCAAATAAATTGTTAAAAAAACAGACAATGTGATTTTCTGGATTTTTTTTTCTCAGTTTGTCTCCCATAGTTGAGGTCTACCTATGATGTATATTACAGACGCCTCTCATCTTTTTAAGTGGTGGAACTTGCACTATTGCTGACTGACTAAATACTTTTTTGCCCCACTGTACATACAGCTGCACAGCAGGACAACCTGTTTTCTGAGGAGGTAGGAGGTTGTTGTCACCGGGTTGACTGACTGCCGATCACCCGATGAACGAGGAGCACCAAAGATCTTTGTTCTCGGTGGTGCATCGTTTTATGTAAATTCATAAAACAATCATTTTCAAAAGCTCACCTGCTTGGAGAAAATTACCTTTATTCTTTCCGGCAGCCTCGGACTTTCAGTCATAGAGGAGCAGCATGCGTGACTTCAGTTACAGCTCTATGCATAGTGAGAGGCGGCTGTAACCACGCCCGGTGCTATGACTGTACTGATGCATTACTGAGCCGGCTGTCAGTCGTTGTGTGGCGCGTGGTTACTGCCGCCACTCACTATGTACTGAGTGGTAACTGAAGCCGCGACTGATTAAAAACCTGAGGCTGCCGTTAGGAATAAGCTTAGGCTACTTTCACACTAGCGTTAACTGCAATCCTTCACAATGCGTTGTTTTGCAGAAAAAACGCATCCTGCAAGCACTTTTTTTCCCCATAGACTTGTATTGACGACGCATTACGACGGATTGCCACACGTCGCATCCGTTGTGCGACGGATGCGTCGTGCTTTGGCGGACCGTCGGCACAAAAAACGCTACATGTAACTTTTTTTGTGCGACGTGTCCGTCTTTTCCGACAGCGCATGCGCGGCCGGAACTCCGCCCCCTCCTCCCCGCACCTCACAATGGGGCAGCGGATGCGCTGAAAAGCAGCACCCGTTGTGCGGCGGAGACAACGCTAGCGTCGGTAACCTCGGCCTGACGCACTGCGATGGACCGAGCCCGACGCTAGTGTGAAAGTAGCCTTAATTTCCTCCTGGTAACCGGCCTGACTTTCAGTGCAGCGGCCACATGGCTACAGAATGCTTGTAACCTGCAGGTTAACCCCATATCTTCTTACACGGTGGGGCAGTAATACAGCCATGTGTATTAGCCGTAAGTAAGGTTAATTTTAGGCAAGTCCAAATTGTTGCAGATGTTCTGTTTTATTTCCATCAAAATAGCAAAAACCCATTCCGGGAAATTGTCGGCCACCATTGGTATCTGTCTGTTGTAAAATGAATCTACAGTGGAGATAAGAACAAAACCTTAAAAAGTTCAGTCTCTCTCAGTGAAACATGGCAGGAACAAAGAAGACAAGAATTGACTTTCCAGCTGTTGGGGTACTACAAGTCACAGCCTGTTGGTGCTTGTATGCGCACAGAAACTAAAGAGCCACATGTTTCCTAAGCCTGGTGTTTGCCACATATATCCTTGTAGTGTCTCTCAGGCATACCTCTATCTCCTGAACATGCCTCCAGCATTGGGAGGTAACCGCTTACTAACCTGACACCTCACCTGCCTGCTAAAGAAATGTGAGCAGTCACAGACATCCTGAGGCCCAGCAAACACGCAAAGAAATAGTTATCCACCTCCAGGGTGACCTTTGGAAGCTGAGCGCTTAACGGATCGTTCCTTCTCCACTTAGAAACACTACTGATTTTCTGGTGATAGTGAAGACATTACACAATGGAGTCATTCTTCCACGACCTGCACGGTGCACATGTGACCTACATCTCCCAGTAAATGCCAAACGCTGTTACATTCTGATTGAAAAGCACACATTCCGATATTTGAGCGTTTATTTAATGCCAAATATATTAATGTATTAATGTATTTGAAACAACGCATTTTTAGAACTAAGTGCGAAGTTATCCTGCGAGGTCTTTTATTTATTCTACAGGAAAGAAATATATCTTGGTACCATGTTAGCCAGCCAGCCCATTTATAATCACCACGGACAAGATAAAGATCCCCAATTCACATCAGGACTACAAGATACCAGGTACTTTCAGCTGCATCACTTCTAATGTGGTGTACCTAATTATTTGTACTAAATATCCAACTGGGGGTCTGTATGTGGGGGAGACAGGGCAGAAACTGAGAACAAGGATGAACTCCCATCGCCATACAATAAGAGAAAAAAGAATGGATATACCTGTGGCAATACATTTCTGTCTCCCAAATCATAACATTATGGACATGAAATTACTTGTGCTTAAAGGTAATTTGAAATCGCAGAAAGACAGAAGAGTTTGGGAATATAAACTGATGACGACCTTTGACACTCTCACTGACGGAATGAATGTGTCGCGCGGATTTATGTCTTTTTACATCAACTAAGGAACTTGCCCCTCAGACTATGAGGGGTCATCACAACAGAGACCCTAATCACAGGACAATAAAACAATTCTTATCTAAGAGCTGGCCCAATATTTATGGACGTAACTGTTTATCACCCATGGTAATTCTGCTTCATGTCACCTGGCTTATCCATGGTTTTTTCTTTCCCCTCTTGTTTTTTTTTCTATACTATGTTGTGCATAAATATGTGATTCTTCAGAATTTGTTTTAGTCTTTGCCTGATGAAGAGACGTATGTAGTCTCGAAAGCTTGCAATTTGTTACCATCTTTTCAGTTAGTCATTAAAAGGTATCAACCACTGAGGACTCTCAATTCTAAATATTTATTTATTCTACTTACTTATATAGCACCATTAACTTCGCAGAACTTCACAGACATCATCATCGCTGTTCCCATTGGGGCTCACTATCCAAATTCTCTATCAGTATGTCTTTGTAGTGTGGGAGAAAATTGAAGTACCTAAAGAAAACCCACCCAATACAAGGAACACATAGAAACTTCTTGCACATGTTGTCCTTGATGGAATTGCAGCGCCCCAGAGACCTGGTCGTTGCAGTATGGCCCCAAGGCGAGTAGCGGTACGTCCGATGGCACTAAGGCTAGGGTCACATTGCGTTAGTGCAATCCGTTTAGCGCTAGCGGATTGCGCTAACGCAATGTTTTCTATGGGGCTGCGGTCGGGGTCGCGGTAACGTCCCCGCTCTCGCAGATCCCCAATCTGCGAGAGCGGGGAACGGACCGCGGGCGCGCCTCGGACGCTGCAAGCAGCGTCCGCGGCGCGCCAGGAATCACCGGCGCGTCGCTAGCGCGTGCCGAACATGGCACGCGCTAGTGAAGCGCGTTCCCATTGCCTTCAATGGGCGCGTTAACGGACGCGTTGCACGGCGTTAATTTCGCCGTGCAACGCTGTCCGTTAAACGCGGTCCCATAACGCAATGGGAACCCAGCCTAAGGAGTTCTCCTGACCAGGTATCACCAGAACACATTACACTTCACACTCTGGCCACTAGGGGGAGCAAAAGGCTTTATTTATTGGGCCACTCCTCACACTGGTAAAACTAGGGGCTGGGGAGGAAGTTAGTCAGAAACTGACTGGGTTGGAACCAGGCAACATCCCGTGGCAGGGGGTGTTGCAGGGAGAAGGCACAGGGGGGTCCCTGTCAGGCGTGGGAACCTGGCAGGTGCCTAGCGACAGAACAGAACGTAACAGAACCGCGCCTGCACACCTTGCGGCGGTGTCCTAAGAAAGAGACAAGAGGGGAAGAATATTGTGGAACAGTGTAAACGAGATCAGCACAAAGGAGAGCCAGTAAGACTCGTGCCGAGAGAGGAAGGCAACATCTTACTGAGGTGCGTAGTCAGTGGCCGGATCACCGTAGGAGTAACTGACTTCAGGCCTTACTTCAAATTCCGCTGGACAGTTGATTATAGGTTGGCTGTCTACCTTCTACACCTACGAAGACATAGGGGGCAACATTGGAAGAGGGGCGCCTCTAGGGTCCCGGAAGACCTCCAAGCCTTCCCGTCAAACGGGTGGCGTCCTAGCCATAACATATCTGGGGGACGTTAGAAACTAGCAACATCTGGAACCAAAGAACGAGAGAGAGAGAGAGCTGTAGAGAACGAACGAAGAGAAACAGCAGTTGTGAGGACTATTCCGAATGCTCAGCAGGGTAGGACTACAACACACAGGCGCTATTGGTAGGCAACGATTTCCATCTGCGAGGGAAACTCTGGATGTGCCCATCGGACCGGCCGGTCTCTGATAGCCTGGTTGAACGTGCTCTGGACTGAGTGTATTGAAGCCTTCAGTAAAAGGAAAAAAGAGACTGCAACCTTGTGTCATCGTTATTGATTGCGCCTTACACCATCACCATCCACCTTACTGGGAATCCCTGGGGATTTACTTCACCTGTGGGAAGGTATACCATCCAGCTGTCATTCCATCACCCCAGCGGACCCCACAGCAGCGTCGGTCACCCTGACCGAACACCACAGGTGGCGTCACGAACCTCTGACAGACTGTACAAACCCCTTTACTGGACGCCCCTTAGCAGGGTCACGGACCGGGTCTAGCCACCGTGACAGCCTCAGAACCGAACCAGAGAGGCCCGGTACCGAGAACTCGTGGCCCTGTGTCTGGGGGCGCTCCAACTTGGCGTCACGAACAGGATCATACTTAAGCCTGAAGAATTGGGTCATGTGTGCCTTGGAACTGTGATTGAAACGTGTTGGACTGTGATTTACTGCAAAGACTGTGTACTGCTATTGCCGCAAGATTCCCGCCAAAACCGCCGCCATTGCCGCGCCACGAGGAGCGTCGGAGAAGAAGGAGGGCATGCCATGGGAGGAGACTACCAAAGTGGCGCCAGAAGTGCTGACCGCCCCCTCCGATTGCTGTTGCGGGAGGACGATCTGCCCCGAAGCAGAGGAGAACCACCCCCTGATTTGCAACGGCGGGAACCAAGACAAGAAGGAGCTCGACCCACCGAAAATGGAGGAGCAGTGTGTGGGTGTCATTGCAGACCCCGGAGTGGGAATGACGACCAGCGGGTGCCTGAAAGACGAAGAAGTGACCCTGGCCTGTCCCCCTCGGCCGGAGGTGGACTCAGGCTTGAATTTACCACCACTGGAGGATTCGGACTTCTTGGAGCCGAGCCAGCCTGTCCCGAGCGTGGAGCTAGCCGATGTGAAGCAATGGAGGTCGGAACTGTCACCGAGAACCGCCTCGGAAGAATCGCAGTCCGGGCCGCAGCTGACTCCAGTGTCCTTATCAACGGAACCGATCGGCATCGGTGGAACCACATTAGACGGAGGTATGGAAAACGCCCCTGCTCCCCTGACCGATCCGGTTCCCGTGACCGCTCCCCGTCCTGACCGCAACTGATTCCCTGCTCCCGAACTGGTGGCTATCATTCCCGGCACTATGGAGAAGCTGGTGCCTCCGCTACCGATGACTATGGGGATACCACTGGATGTAAGCTCCGAGGGGGTGATCTGTTGTGAATTCCGTTCTGGAGCTCCCTCCTGTGGTTGCTAATGGTATTTTTGTGAGTTCTGCCCTTGGGCTCCCTCTGGTGGTTTCGAGTGGAACTGCTGCTCCTTTAGGTAGCTGTAGCAGCTGCCTTCACTAATCGCCTTGCATGGGTTTGTTATTTAAACCTGCTCTGGGCTTTAGTCCATGCCTGCTGTCAATGTTATTGGTTGGATTTGGTTCTCTCCTTGGAATTCTCATATGGCCAGTCCTTGTCTGCAAAAGATAAGTTTTTGCTAGTTTTTGTTTGTCCATTTTTTTGGACTCTATTGCTTTGCAAATATGTCTCTTGTTGTCCAGCTTGTCACTATGTGTTATTCAGGCTAGCTGGAAGCTCTGGGAAAGCAGATTTGCCCCTCCACACCGTGAGTCGGTGTGGAGTTCATTTTTGTAAACTCTGCGTGGATTTTGTAGTTTTTATACTGACCGCACAGTATCCTTTTCTCTCTGTCTATCTAGTTTAGTATTGGCCTCCTTTGCTGAATTCTGATTTCATTTCTGTGTACGTCATTTCCCTCTCCATTCACAGTCAATATTTGTGGGGGGCTATCTTTCCTTTTGGGGGTTTTGTCTGAGGCAAGATAGCTTTCTATTTCCTTCTTTAGGGGTAGTTATTTCTTAGGCTGTGAAGAGGTGTCTAGGGAGAGTCAGGAACATCCCACGGCTATTTCTAGTGTTGTTGTTAGGATTAGGGACTGCGGTCAGTAGAGATACCACCTTCTCAGAGCTCACTCCATGTTGCGTTTTAGCCACCAGGTCATATCAGTGTGGCCTCTTAACCACCAGGTCATAACAGTACAGCAGGCCAGAAATGAATTAAATGCATCTCAAAAGAAGGAAAAGAAAGTTCTGAACCATTTTTTTTTCTGTGCTCTGTTCTGTCTTTTTTTTTTTTCCTCTTGATATCTGGGTGGTGCTGGATATATGCTCTGGTATGGAGGTTCAGAGTTTGTTTTCTCGTGTGGATCAACTTGCTGCAAGAGTCTAGAGTATCCAAGATTATATTGTCCAGACTCTGGCTCTAGAGCCTAGAATTCCTACTCCTGATTTGTTTTTTTGGGGACAGATCCAAGTTTTTGAACTTTAAAAATAGCTGCAAATTGTTTTTTGCTTTGAAACCCCGTTCTTCTGGTGATCCCATTCAGCAAGTAAAAATCATCATATCCTTACTGCGTGGTGATCCTCAAGACTGGGCTTTTGCTCTTGAAACAGGGGATCCGGCATTGTTGAGTGTGGATGCATTTTTTCAAGTGCTCGGATTGTTGTATGACGAACCTAACTCAGTAGAGCATGCTGAGAAAACACTGTTGGCCCTGTGTCAGGGTCAAGAAGCGGCAGAGTTATACTGCCAGAAATTTAGAAAATGGTCTGTGCTCACTAAGTAGAATGAAGAGGCTCTGGCTGCTATTTTCAGAAAAGGTCTTTCTGAAACCCTTAAAGATGTTATGGTGGGCTTTCCTACGCCTACCGGTTTGAGCGAATCTATGTCTCTAGCCATTCAGATTGATCTGCACTTGCGTGAGCACAAGGTGGTGCACCATATGGCAGTGTCCTCTGAGCAAAGTCCTGACTCTATCCAATGTGATAGGATTTTGACTAGAGCAGAAAGACAGAAATTCAGACGTCAGAATGGCCTGTGTTTTTACTGTGGTGATTCTGCTCATGCTATTTCTGATTGCCCTAAGCGTACTAGGAGGGTTCCTGTGTCTGTTACCATTAGTACTGTACAGCCTAAATTTCTCTTGTCTGTTACCCTGATTTGCTCATTGTCGTCCTTTTCTGTTATGGCATTTGTGAATTCTGGCGCTGCCCTGAACTTAATGGACTTAGAATTTGCCAAGCGCTGTGGTTTTTCCTTAGAGCCTTTGCAGAGTCCTATTCCCTTAAGGGGGATTGATGCTACGCCATTGGCCAAGAATAAACCTCAGTATTGGACTCAGTTAACCATGTACATGGCTCCAGCACATCAGGAAAATATTCGCTTTTTGGTGTTGCATAATTTGCATGATGTTGTTGTGCTGGGTTTTCCATGGTTACAGGTACATAACCCAGTGCTGGATTGGAGATCTATGTCTGTAACTGGTTGGGGTTGTCAGGGGATACATAGTGATATTCCTTTGATGTCCATTTCCTCGTCCCCTTCTTCTGAAGTTCCTGAGTTTTTGTCGGATTTCCAGGATGTATTTGATGAGCCCAAGTCCAGTCCCCTGCCTCCTCATAGGGACTGCGATTGTGCCATTAATTTGATTCCTGGCTGTAAGTTCCCTAAGGGCCGACTTTTCAATCTGTCTGTGCCAGAGCATGCCGCTATGCGGAGTTATGTAAAGGAGTCCTTGGAGAAGGGGCATATTCGCCCGTCTTCGTCACCGTTGGGAGCGGGATTTTTTTTTTTTGCCAAGAAGGATGGCTCCTTGAGACCCTGTATAGATTATCGCCTTCTCAATAAGATCACTGTCAAATTCCAGTACCCTTTACCTTTACTTTCTGATTTGTTTGCTCGGATTAAGGGTGCCAGTTGGTTTACTAAAATCGACCTTCGAGGGGCGTATAATCTCGTGCGTATTAAACAAGGTGATGAATGGAAAACAGCATTTAATACTCCCGAAGGCCATTTTGAATATCTTGTGATGCCATTCGGGCTCTCTAATGCTCCATCGGTATTTCAGTCCTTAATGCATTATATCTTCCGGAATTATCTGGATAAATTCATGATTGTGTATTTGGATGATATTTTGGTTTTCTCCGATGATTGGGAGTCTGATGTAAAGCAGGTTAGGATGGTATTTCAGGTCCTTCGTGCTAATGCGTTGTTTGTGAAGGGGTCTAAGTGCCTCTTTGGAGTTCAGAAGGTTTCTTTTTTGGGTTTCATTTTTTCCACCTCGGCTATTGAAATGGACCCTGTTAAAGTCCAGGCCATTCATGATTGGACTCAACCTACATCTGTAAAGAGCCTTCAGAAATTTTTGGGCTTTGCCAATTTTTATCGCCGCTTTATTGCTAATTTTTCTAGTGTGGTGAAGCCTCTGACCGATTTGACGAGGAAGGGCGCTGATGTGGTGAATTGGTCCTCTGCGGCTGTTGAGGCCTTTCAGGAGCTTAAACGTCGTTTTACTTCTGCCCCTGTGTTGCGTCAGCCAGATGTTTCTCTTCCTTTTCAGGTTGAGGTTGATGCTTCTGAGATTGGGGCAGAGGCCGTTTTGTCTCAGAGAAATTCTGATGGCTCTTTGATGAAACCGTGTGCTTTCTTCTCCAGAAAGTTTTCGCCTGCTGAGCGTAATTATGATGTCGGCAATCGGGAGTTGTTGGCTATGAAGTGGGCATTTGAGGAGTGGCGACATTGGCTTGAGGGAGCCAAGCATCGCGTGGTGGTCTTGACTGATCACAAGAATCTGATTTACCTCGAGTCTGCTAAGCGGTTGAATCCTAGACAGGCTCGGTGGTCTCTATTTTTCTCACGTTTTGATTTTGTGGTCTCGTATATTCCGGGTCCTAAGAATGTGAAGGCTGATGCCCTTTCTAGGAGTTTTTTGCCTGATTCTCCGGGAGTTCTTGAGCCGCCTGGGATCCTCAAGGAGGGGGTGATTCTTTCTGCCATCTCCCCTGATTTGCGGCGGGTACTTCAGGAGTTTCAGGCTGATAAGCCTGACCGCTGTCCTGTGGAGAAATTGTTTGTTCCTGATAGATGGACTAGTAGGGTAATTTCTGAGGTTCATTGTTCAGTGTTGGCTGGTCACCCTGGGATTTTCGGTACCAGAGATTTGGTGGCTAGGTCCTTTTGGTGGCCTTCCTTGTCGCGGGATGTGCGTTCGTTTGTGCAGTCCTGTGGGACCTGTGCTCGGGCTAAGCCTTGCTGTTCCCGTGCCAGCGGGTTGCTTTTGCCTTTGCCTATTCCTGAGAGGCCCTGGATGCATATTTCCATGGATTTTATTTCTGATCTTCCTGTCTCTCAGAAGATGTCTGTCATCTGGGTGGTTTGTGACCGGTTTTCTAAGATGGTCCATTTGGTGCCATTGCCTAAGTTGCCTTCCTCCTCTGATTTGGTTCCATTATTTTTTCAGCATGTGGTTCGTTTGCATGGTATTCCGGAGAATATTGTGTCTGACAGAGGTTCCCAGTTCGTTTCTAGGTTTTGGCGGTCCTTTTGTGCTAGAATGGGCATTGATTTGTCTTTTTCTTTAGCATTCCATCCTCAGACAAATGGCCAAATGGAGCGAACCAATCAGACCTTGGAATCCTATTTGAGATGCTTCGTGTCTGCTGATCAGGATGATTGGGTGACCTTTTTGCCGTTGGCCGAGTTTGCCCTTAATAATCGGGCTAGTTCTGCTACCTTGGTTTCGCCTTTCTTTTGTAACTTTGTTTTCATCCTCGTTTTTCTTCAGGGCAGCTTGAGCCTTCTGACTGTCCTGGTGTGGATTCCGTGGTGGACAGGTTGCAGCAAATTTGGACTCATGTGGTGGACAATTTGACGTTGTCTCAGGAAAAGGCTCAACGTTTTGCTAACCGTCGTCGGTGTGTTGGTCCCCGGCTTCGTGTTGGTGATTTGGTCTGGTTGTCTTCTCGTCATGTTCCTATGAAGGTTTCTTCCCCTAAGTTCAAGCCTCACTTTATTTGGGCCTTATAAGATTTCTGAAATTATCAATCCAGTGTCTTTTCGTTTGGCCCTTCCAGCTTCCTTTTCCATTCATAATGTGTTCCATAGATCCTTGTTGCGGAGATTTGTGGTACCTATGGTTCCGTCCGTTGATCCTCCTGCTCCGGTGTTGGTTGAGGGGGAATTGGAATATGTGGTGGAGAAGATTTTGGATTCTCGTTTTTCGAGGCGGAAGCTTCAGTATCTGGTCAAGTGGAAGGGTTATGGCCAGGAGGATAATTCTTGGGTTGTTGCCTCCGATGTTCATGCTGCCGATTTGGTTCGTGCTTTCCATTTGGCTTGTCCTGATCGGCCTGGGAGCTCTGGTGAGGGTTCGGTGACCCCTCCTCAAGGGGGGGGTACTGTTGTGAATTCCGTTCTGGAGCTCCCTCCTGTGGTTGCTAATGGTATTTTTGTGAGTTCTGCCCTTGGGCTCCCTCTGGTGGTTTCGAGTGGAACTGCTGCTCCTTTAGGTAGCTGTAGCAGCTGCTTTCACTAATCGCCTTGCCTGGGTTTGTTATTTAAACCTGCTCTGGGCTTTAGTCCATGCCTGCTGTCAATGTTCTTGGTTGGATTTGGTTCTCTCCTTGGAATTCTCATATGGCCAGTCCTTGTCTGCAAAAGATAAGTTTTTGCTAGTTTTTGTTTGTCCATTTGTTTGGACTCTATTGCTTTGCAAATATGTCTCTTTTTGTCCAGCTTGTCACTATGTGTTATTCAGGTTAGCTGGAAGCTCTGGGAAAGCAGATTTGCCCCTCCACACCGTGAGTCGGTGTGGAGTTCATTTTTGTAAACTCTGCGTGGATTTTGTAGTTTTTATACTGACCACACAGTATCCTTTTCTCTCTGTCTATCTAGTTTAGTATTGACCTCCTTTGCTGAATTCTGATTTCATTTCAGTGTACGTCATTTCCCTCTCCATTCACAGTCAATATTTGTGGGGGGCTATCTTTCCTTTTGGGGGTTTTCTCTGAGGCAAGATAGCTTTCTATTTCCTTCTTTAGGGGTAGTTATTTCTTAGGCTGTGAAGAGGTGTCTAGGGAGAGTCAGGAACATCCCACGGCTATTCCTAGTGTTGTTGTTAGGATTAGGGACTGCGGTCAGTAGAGATACCACCTTCTCAGAGCTCGCTCCATGTTGCGTTTTAGCCACCAGGTCATATCAGTGTGGCCTCATAACCACCAGGTTATAACAGTGATCTTTCAATGGGATAACCCGAGGATAGATCCAGACGGGACCAGACAGGAGGGCCTCAGCATTGCTGCGCTCACTTGGGAACAATATAAACAATGCCTGATTTTACACTGGAAAGACCGAAAGGAGACTGAACAGAGTGACCCACCGAAAGTACAAGGACCAAAGACAGGACGCAGTAAAAGAAGTCCGGTAAAGCGGGGAACTGTGGTAGCCTTTTACCCGAAGCGAGGTTGGGGCTATATACAGGAACCGGGGCTACCGACGGAAATCTTCTTTACTAGCTACAACGTGAAAACCTCGCACCGCGACAGATGGGATAATCAACTGCTGTACCCAGGGGACCAGGTGACGTACACCTGCTATCGGGTTGCGCAAGGGTCGTGCGCTCGAAATGTCTACCGATGTGAGCCGGTAGTGGCACCACCTGCTGTCCTGACTACGACTAACCCGGACTTGACGAATTCCACCCCTGTGATCACAGTGTGCATTATCGCCGCTACAGAACTTGCAACCGAAGCTGATATTCGGATCCAGACACCGAGAGATTTATCCGCACCTAAGGGACGCCCGACCGACAAGGACACTGCAATGGGCGAGAACACGGGACCGGGACTTCCGCGGCCGGGAAGAATCCTCGACCGATGGATGCCTTGCAACCTATTATAAGACTAAGCCTCGAAAACCTGAACAATGTATATAGTTAACTGTTTCCTGCTGCTACCTTCAAACCCGTCCAGGGTTAACTCCTAGGGATCCCTTTGTTTACCCGGGAACCCTAATGTTTTCTATTGTTTGTCTGCTGTTGCACAAAGTTCATCACTGTTTTAAAGACTACCGAATCATGGACGGTGAATGATTCACAAACTGTCCTTGTAAATAGTTGCACCTTCTTAAAGGTGCCCCCTACTGGTTTTATAAGTCAAAGAAGACTTTGCGAAGACATGATGCAGAAGAACTAGCTGATTGTGAACTTGCTGCTGAAAGAGAATCTGCACCAGAGACTTGGGTCCCTCTTAAAGGGAATGTTTGATGATAACTTTTATAAAGGTTGAGCCGTTAACAATGTTGAAGAACTTAGATATTTTAATAATGTTAATAAAGATTGAGGACAGGAAAGTTTGAAGTGAACCCGTAGGGGTTAGAGAGAGAGTCCTCCTGAGAGATGCAGCAAGATGGTCGGCACAATGGCAGTAGGCTCAGCCAAGGCGCTAGGCGGTCCTGCATTGGTGAAGTGAGAACGGAAAAGAAAGTTGAGATGTTGTAGTACTTGATAGTAGGCCTTTAGTGGGTTCAGCTTATACGCCCTTAAAGGAAGAGTTAGTTTATTTGTTCAAAATTTGCACTTAAGTAGAATACCCGGTTGGGTACTAAAGGTTATTTATAATCTAAATGTTATTTAAAACTATTTAATCTTGTTATTGTTTGCAACGTTTAAGTGTCCTCACCTCCCATAAAGGGAAGCACCTTTTCTATTCACTTGTTCTTAGCATTCAAAAATGTTGTATGTCTTTCACTGCATTATATTGTTGTTCTTCTTCCCAGTCCAGGAGTACTGGATTAAACCGGGGGGGAGTGCAGCGCCCCAGAGACCTGGTTGTTGCAGTATGGCCCCAAAGCGAGTAGCGGTACGTCCGATGGCACTAAGGAGTTCTCCTGACCAGGTATCACCAGAACACATTACACTTCACACTCCGGCCACTAGGGGGAGCAAAAGGCTTTATTTATTGGGCCACTCCTCACACTGGCAAAACTAGGGGCTGGGGAGGAAGTTAGTCAGAAGCTGACTGGGTTGGAACCAGGCAACATCCCGTGGCAGGGGGTGTTGCAGGGAGAAGGCACAGGGGGGTCCCTGTCAGGCGTGGGAACTGTTGTGAATTCTGTGGCAGAGTTCACTCCTGTGGTCACAAGTGGTACTTCGGCTGATTCTCTCTGGGAGCTTCCGTTTGTGGAGGAAAGTGGTACTGCAGCTTCTGAGTTTCCTCCCTCAGGTGATCTGGTGAGGTCGTTAGCTGCTTCTCTACTTAACTCCACCTGATGCTTTGATCCATGCTTCCTGTCAATGTTCCAGTGTTGGACTTGTGTTTCTCTGGATCATTCCTGTGGCCTGCTGCTCTGCATAGCTAAGTGCTTCTTTGCTATTTGTTGCTATTTTTTCTGTCCAGCTTGTCTATTTGTTTTGCTGGAAGCTCTGGGACGCAAAGGGTGTACCTCCGTGCCGTTAGTTCGGTACGGAGGGTCTTTTTGCCCCCTTTGCGTGGTTTTCTTTAGAGTTTTGTGTAGACCGCAAAGTTATCTTTCCTATCCTCGTTCTGTCTAGAATATCGGGCCTCACTTTGCTGAATCTATTTCATCCCTACGTTTGTCTTTTCATCTTACTCACAGTCATTATATGTGGGGGGCTGCCTTTTCCTTTGGGGTATTTCTCTGAGGCAAGGTAGGCTTATTTTTCTATCTTCAGGCTAATTAGTTTCTCAGGCTGTGCCGAGTTGCATAGGGAGCCTTAGGCGCAATCCACAGCTGCCTCTAGTTGTGTTTGGAGAGGATCAGGAATTGCGGTCTACAGAGTTTCCACGTCTCAGAGCTCGTTCTATTATTTTGGGTTATTGTCAGATCACTGTATGTGCTCTGATCGCTATGTACATTGTGTTACTGAATTGCCTATCATAACAGTACAGGAAGCCCAAAGTACTAATGATTCTCAATAGAGGGAAAAAAGAAATTCTGAGACCATTTTTTTTCCTTTGCACTGTGATTTGTCTTTTTTTTCCCCTAGACATTTGGGTGGTTCAGGACACAGGTGTTACAATGGACATTAAAGGTCTGTCTTCATGTGTAGATCAGCTCACGGCAAGAGTTCAACATATACAAAATTTTGTGGTTCAGAATTCTTTGTTAGAACCGAGAATTCCTATTCCAGATTTGTTTTTTGGAGATAGAACTAAATTTCTGAGTTTCAAGAATAATTGTAAACTGTTTCTGGCTTTGAAACCTCGTTCCTCTGGTGACCCAGCGCAACAGGTTAGGATCGTCATTTCTTTTTTGCGTGGCGACCCTCAGGACTGGGCATTTTCTCTTGCGTCAGGAGATCCTGCATTGAGTGATATCGATGCGTTTTTCCTGGCGCTTGGATTGCTGTACGATGAGCCTAATTCAGTAGATCAGGCAGAAAAAAATTTGCTGGCTCTTTGTCAGGCTCAGGATGAGATAGAGCTATATTGCCAGAAATTTAGAAGATGGTCCGTGCTCACTCAATGGAATGAATCTGCGCTTGCAGCCATTTTTAGAAAGGGTCTCTCTGAAGCCATTAAGGATGTCATGGTGGGATTTCCTATGCCCGCTGGTTTGAATGAGTCTATGTCTTTGGCCATTCAGATCGGTCGACGCTTGCGTGAGCGTAAATCTGTGTACCATTTGGCGGTATTACCTGAGATTAAACCTGAGCCTATGCAGTGCGATAGGACTATGACCAGAGTTGAACGGCAAGAACACAGACGTCTGAATGGGCTGTGTTTCTACTGTGGTGATTCCACTCATGCTATCTCTGATTGTCCTAAGCGCACTAAGCGGTTCGCTAGGTTTGCCACCATTGGTACTGTACAGTCAAAATTTCTTCTGTCCGTTACCTTGATATGCTCCTTGTCATCGTATTCTGTCATGGCGTTTGTGGATTCAGGCGCTGCCCTGAATTTGATGGACTTGGATTATGCTAAACGTTGTGGGTTTTTATTGGAGCCCTTGCAGTGTCCTATTCCATTGAGAGGAATTGATGCTACACCTTTGGCCAAGAATGAGCCTCAATACTGGACCCAGCTGACCATGTGCATGGCTCCTGCACATCAGGAGGTTATTCGCTTTCTGGTGTTGCATAATCTGCATGATGTGGTCGTGTTGGGGTTGCCATGGCTACAAGCCCATAATCCAGTATTAGATTGGAAATCCATGTTGGTGTCCAGCTGGGGTTGTCAGGGGGTACATGGTGATGTTCCATTTCTGTCAATTTCGTCATCCACCCCTTCTGAGGTTCCAGAGTTCTTGTCTGATTACCGGGATGTATTTGATGAGCCCAAGTCCGATGCCCTGCCTCCGCATAGGGATTGTGATTGTGCTATCAATTTGATTCCTGGTAGTAAATTCCCAAAAGGTCGACTGTTTAATTTATCCGTGCCTGAGCACACCGCTATGCGCAGTTATGTGAAGGAATCCCTGGAGAAGGGGCATATTCGCCCGTCGTCGTCGCCATTGGGAGCAGGGTTCTTTTTTGTGGCCAAGAAGGATGGTTCGCTGAGACCGTGTATAGATTACCGCCTTCTTAATAAGATCACTGTTAAATTTCAGTACCCCTTGCCATTGTTATCTGATTTGTTTGCTCGGATTAAGGGGGCTAGTTGGTTCACTAAGATAGATCTTCGTGGTGCGTATAATCTGGTGAGAATCAGGCAAGGCGATGAATGGAAAACTGCATTTAATACGCCCGAGGGTCATTTTGAGTATCTAGTGATGCCGTTCGGACTTGCCAATGCTCCATCAGTGTTTCAATCCTTTATGCATGACATCTTCCGTGAGTACCTGGATAAATTCCTGATTGTGTACTTGGATGACATTTTGATCTTCTCGGATGATTGGGAGTCTCTTGTGAAGCAGGTCAGAACGGTTTTTCAGGTCCTGCGTGCTAATTCTTTGTTTGTGAAGGGATCAAAGTGTCTCTTTGGTGTGCAGAAGGTTTCATTTTTGGGGTTCATCTTTTCCCCTTTTACTATCGAGATGGATCCGGTTAAGGTCCAAGCCATCCATGATTGGACTCAGCCGACATCTCTGAAAAGTCTGCAAAAGTTCCTGGGCTTTGCTAATTTTTATCGTCGCTTCATCTGCAATTTTTCTAGTGTTGCCAAACCATTGACCGATTTGACCAAGAAGGGTGCTGATTTGGTCAATTGGTCTTCTGCTGCTGTGGAAGCTTTTCAAGAGTTGAAGCGTCATTTTTCTTCTGCCCCTGTGTTGTGTCAACCAGATGTTTCTCTTCCGTTCCAGGTCGAGGTTGATGCTTCTGAGATTGTAGCAGGGGCTGTTTTGTCACAGAGAGGTTCTGGTTGCTCAGTGATGAAACCATGCGCTTTCTTTTCCAGGAAGTTTTCGCCTGCTGAGCGAAATTATGATGTGGGCAACCGAGAGTTGCTGGCCATGAAGTAGGCATTCGAGGAGTGGCGTCATTGGCTTGAGGGAGCTAAGCATCGCGTGGTGGTATTGACTGATCATAAGAACTTGACTTATCTCGAGTCTGCCAAGCGCTTGAATCCTAGACAAGCTCGTTGGTCGTTGTTTTTTTGCCCGTTTTGACTTTGTGATTTCGTACCTTACGGGCTCTAAAAATGTGAAGGCGGATGCTCTGTCTAGGAGTTTTGTGCCCGACTCTCCGGGTTTATCTGGGCCAGCGGGTATCCTCAAGGAAGGAGTAATTGTGTCTGCCATCTCCCCTGATTTGCGGCGGGTGCTGCAAAAATTTCAGGCTAATAAACCTGATCGTTGCCCAGCGGAGAAACTGTTTGTCCCTGATAGGTGGACGAATAGAGTTATCTCTGAACTTCATTGTTCGGTGTTGGCTGGTCATCCTGGAATCTTTGGTACCAGAGAGTTGGTGGCTAGATCCTTTTGGTCGCGGGATGTGCGTACTTTTGTGCAGTCCTGTGGGATTTGTGCTCGGGCTAAGCCCTGCTGTTCTCGTGCCAGTGGGTTGCTTTTGCCCTTGCCGGTCCCGAAGAGGCCTTGGACACATATCTCTATGGATTTCATTTCTGACCTTCCCGTTTCTCAAAAGATGTCAGTCATTTGGGTGGTCTGTGATCGCTTTTCTAAGATGGTCCATCTGGTACCCTTGTCTAAATTGCCTTCCTCTTCTGATTTGGTGCCTTTGTTCTTCCAGCATGTGGTTCGTTTGCATGGCATTCCAGAGAATATTGTTTCTGACAGAGGTTCCCAGTTTGTTTCGAGGTTTTGGCGAGCCTTTTGTGGTAGGATGGGCATTGACTTGTCTTTTTCCTCGGCTTTCCATCCTCAGACTAATGGCCAGACCGAACGAACCAATCAGACCTTGGAAACATATCTGAGATGCTTTGTTTCTGCTGATCAGGATGACTGGGTGTCCTTTTTGCCTTTGGCTGAGTTCGCCCTTAATAATCGGGCCAGCTCGGCTACCTTGGTTTCGCCGTTTTTCTGCAATTCTGGGTTCCATCCTCGTTTCTCTTCAGGACAGGTTGAGTCTTCGGACTGTCCTGGTGTGGATACTGTGGTGGACAGGTTGCAGCAGATTTGGACTCAGGTAGTGGACAATTTGACCTTGTCCCAGGAGAAGGCTCAACTTTTCGCTAATCGCAGACGCCGTGTGGGTCCCCGACTTCGTGTTGGGGATCTGGTTTGGTTATCTTCTCGTCATATTCCTATGAAGGTTTCCTCTCCTAAGTTTAAACCTCGTTTTATTGGTCCGTACAGGATTTCTGAGGTTCTTAATCCTGTGTCTTTTCGTCTGACCCTTCCAGATTCTTTTTCCATACATAACGTATTCCATAGGTCATTGTTGCGGAGATACGTGGCACCTATGGTCCCATCTGTTGAGCCTCCTGCCCCGGTTTTGGTGGAGGGGGAATTGGAGTATATTGTGGAGAAGATTTTGGATTCTCGTGTTTCAAGACGGAAACTCCAGTATCTGGTTAAATGGAAGGGTTATGCTCAGGAAGATAATTCCTGGGTTTTTGCCTCTGATGTCCATGCTCCCGATCTTGTTCGTGCCTTTCATGTGGCTCATCCTGGTCGGCCTGGGGGCTCTGGTGAGGGTTCGGTGACCCCTCCTCAAGGGGGGGGTACTGTTGTGAATTCTGTGGCAGAGTTCACTCCTGTGGTCACAAGTGGTACTTCGGCTGATTCTCTCTGGGAGCTTCCGTTTGTGGAGGAAAGTGGTACTGCAGCTTCTGAGTTTCCTCCCTCAGGTGATCTGGTGAGGTCGTTAGCTGCTTCTCTACTTAACTCCACCTGATGCTTTGATCCATGCTTCCTGTCAATGTTCCAGTGTTGGACTTGTGTTTCTCTGGATCATTCCTGTGGCCTGCTGCTCTGCATAGCTAAGTGCTTCTTTGCTATTTGTTGCTATTTTTTCTGTCCAGCTTGTCTATTTGTTTTGCTGGAAGCTCTGGGACGCAAAGGGTGTACCTCCGTGCCGTTAGTTCGGTACGGAGGGTCTTTTTGCCCCCTTTGCGTGGTTTTCTTTAGGGTTTTGTGTAGACTGCAAAGTTATCTTTCCTATCCTCGTTCTGTCTAGAATATCGGGCCTCACTTTGCTGAATCTATTTCATCCCTACGTTTGTCTTTTCATCTTACTCACAGTCATTATATGTGGGGGGCTGCCTTTTCCTTTGGGGTATTTCTCTGAGGCAAGGTAGGCTTATTTTTCTATCTTCAGGCTAGTTAGTTTCTCAGGCTGTGCCGAGTTGCATAGGGAGCCTTAGGCGCAATCCACAGCTGCCTCTAGTTGTGTTTGGAGAGGATCAGGAATTGCGGTCTACAGAGTTTCCACGTCTCAGAGCTCGTTCTATTATTTTGGGTTATTGTCAGATCACTGTATGTGCTCTGATCGCTATGTACATTGTGTTACTGAATTGCCTATCATAACAGGGAACCTGGCAGGTGCCTAGCGACAGAACAGAAAGTAACGGAACAGCGCCTGCACACCTTGCGGCGGTGTCCTAAGAAAGAGACAAGAGGGGAAGAATATTGTGGAACAGTGTAAACGAAATCAGCACAAAGGAGAGCCAGTAAGACTCGTGCCGAGAGAGGAAGGCAACATCTTACTGAGGCGCGTAGTCGGTGGCCGGATCACCGTAGGAGTAACTGACTTCAGGCCTTACTTCAAATTCCGCTGGACAGTTGATTATAGGTTGGCTGTCTACCTTCTACACCTATGAAGACATTGGGGGCAACATTGGGAGAGGGGCGTCTCTAGGGTCCCGGAAGACCTCTAAGCCTTCCCGTCAAACGGGTGGCGTCCTAGCCATAACATATCTGGGGGACGTTATAAACTAGCAACATCTGGAACCAAAGAACGAGAGAGAGAGAGCTGTAGAGAACGAACAAAGAGAAACAGCAGTTGTGAGGACTATTCCGAATGCTCAGCAGGGTAGGACTACAACACACAGGCGCTATTGGTAGGCAACGATTTCCATCTGCGAGGGAAACTCTGGATGTGCCCATCGGACCGGCCAGTCTCTGATAGCCTGGTTGAACGTGCTCTGGACTGAGTGTATTGAAGCCTTCAGTAAAAGGTAAAGAGACTGCAACCTTGTGAACTCATTATTGATTGCGCCTTACCCATCACCATCCACCTTACTGGGAAGCCCTGGGGATTTACTTCACCTGTGGGAAGGTATACCATCCAGCTGCCATTCCATCACCCCAGCGGACCCCACAGCAGCGTCGGTCACCCTGACCGAACACCACAGGTGGCGTCACGAACCTCTGACAGACTGTACAAACCCCTTTACTGGACGCCCCTTAGCAGGGTCACGGACCGGGTCTAGCCACCGTGACAGCCTCAGAACCGAACCAGAGAGGCCCGGTACCGAGAACTCGTGGCCCTGTGTCTGGGGGCGCTCCAGAATATCACACCCAGGATGTAGTACTGCAATGTACAGTAACAGTGCTAACCACTGAGCCAATATATGTCCATATTCCATAAATGAAACTAATATTTAAGGGGTTGTCCAGATTTGGCACGAAAGTGACTACAAACTCGTGAATCTACATGACTGCAGACGTGTGAATCTTCACATCGTGCCCAGTGCCCACTGTCAGGATTTTCCAGTATTGTCACCAGATGTGGGCGGTCATGTGACTACAAGTCTGCAATATAACTCCCAGTCACATTCCAACTAGACGTGTGCGACCTCACTCAAAGCAAGTAAATTGAGCGAGACTGAGCACGTCTAGTCGGAATATATCTGGAAGTATACCAAACCTGGACAAACCTGCCTCAGGCCATCAGTGGCATATATCACTATAATAGTATCATAATAAACCAGTTTTCATATTTTTATTATTAGAAATTCCTTTGAATAGGTCTCTGTTAAACTACATAACTCCAAAATCATGCAAAAAAAAAGCAAAGTTGTTCGGTAGTCATGGACTGCCATCTATTTCAGCACTAAATGTGTTAAATACGTCGAAAGATTCAAGACAATACCTTTACTCAGTCTCTTAAAAGGGTTTTTAGACTCCCACCCTGAGACAGAATTTCAGGCACACCCATTCATTCTTTGAATCACTCATATACCGACTTAGGAAGAATTAAGACAGAGTCCTACTACTTCTATCACAAAACCAGTAGCTGAAAGGAGCCCATCAATAGCACAGTGCAACCTTAATATCATATTCTTCTTATTTCCATGACATCTACAGCAGTCTGACTTTTCATTGAGACTTTTCTCACCCGCTGCTGCTAATCAGTTACATCATGCCCCATCCAAAGCCCTCTGGCTCTTTAACTGTAGTATGATCCCAAACAGTTTCATAATACAGCCATCAGTGCGTGCCTTTTTGTTCAATACAGTTTTACCCAGATATTATGGAAGGAAAGAACCTAGTTTCCAGACTCAGTGATTGTAGGGGGCATTGTGGGGGGCCAGGTGGAGGAGGAATTTAGAAGGGTGGTTTCTGACTTTGTGGATTGGTGGCAGACTGTCTAAAACTAAATGTAAAGAAAACCAAGGAGTTGGTGGAACGTTATAGAAAGAAAAAGGAGGATTACTTACCGATCCATATTGCTGGCCAGGAGGTTGAGATTGTTGAGAGCTACAAATATTTGGGGGTTCACCTTAACAGTAAACTCGATTGGAGGTGTCATTCAGAAAAGGTTTACAAGAAGAGAATGAGCAGACTGTACTTTCTTCGGAAGCTCAGGTCGTTCAATGTGCGCAGTAAAATGCTGAAAATGTTCTACCAGTCCATTGTGGCAAGCGCCATTTTTTTGCTATCATATGCTGGGGCAGTAGTGTGCGAGTATCTGACGCTAATAAGCTCAACAAACTTATCAAGAAGGCGAGCGCGGCTGTTGGCCTCCATCTGGACTCTTTTGAGGAGGTATTGGAGGATAGTATTCAGAAGAAGTGTAGGGCTATAATGATCAATAACACACACCCACTATATGAGCTGTTCTTGAAGCAGAAGAGCACATTCAGCAGCCGCCTAATCCTACTAAGGTGTAAGAAGGAGCAATTCAGGAAATCGTTTGTACCTACTGCTATATGGGGATGTATAATAATTTCCTAATGGTGGTAGACAACAATGACTGATTGCTGTTGTACTAATGTCAATTAACAGTGACTTATAGACCTGAACTACCCACATTTATTTGTTATGTAATGTTGGTATACTTGTGCAAGATTTGGGTCCTAATATTTTATGTACTGCTGTTTGTATTGCTGCTGTAATACCGTAATTTCCCCCGGGATCAATAAAGTCTATTGTATCGTAAAATGAGGAGAAGTGCTTTTTCTCAGCGCCGGAGTAGGAGCAATCAGACACTGCGGTCTTCTGGCTCCATACTATCATGGTAAGGCCGGGATCACACACAGCGAGATACGGCTGAGTCTCGTAGGTTAAAGCCAAGCTCTGGCACCGGCACTCCGGAGCCGAGCGTGCGGCCGCATAGCAATACATGGAGCTGCACGCTCTGCTCCGGAGTGTCGGTGCCAGAGCTTGGTTTTAAGCTGCGAGACTTGGCCGTATCTCGCTGTAGTGTGACTCCGGCCTAACTTCGTGACACCACATCACAGTAAAATTTAAATACAGGCTTTTGTCTGTCACAGAGTGAAACATAAAGTAACAAATTCATACAATAGTGCTGGTTAGCCCTCCTGGTGTAAGAGGGTGGTGCTGCTACAAGAAAGGTCCCACTGCCTGGGATGGAGTGTACTTGTGAAATTTGCAAGACTTTTCCGGGTACAGCAAAGGTGGCTGTTCTGTGCTATCTAGTGAAGCCACGAAGATACTGAGAAAGGGACTTACAGTTTCCAGGAGCATCCCTAGGATCCAGAAGCAAGGAGAAGACCATGCTTCACAGAGCTGACAGAAAGCCGTGCGCACCACCATATTGGACTGCTGGGGGCCCCCTGGGACTGGACCTGAGTCCCCAACATCACCGTGAGTCTGTTCCTGTTTGGTGCACCTGTTAGGGCCTAGTGTAGGCTTCAGTAGTCAGTACACGGGAGCCGTGTGGCCTGCTTAGTAAAGGCCAGGGAGGTTATATGTAGAGTAGCATCGTTATTTGTTTTATTGTTAAAATTTGCTTGTGAGACATATCTTGAGTCTGTAATAGTTATAGCACTGTGCTATTTTTCGGACAGGATAAAGTTTATAACTCTTGTAAAGTGTCCCTTGCCATTGCATACCCCTGTTTGCATCTTCCTCATTCCCTTCCTTCCTTGCCATCCAATAAATATACCCTTTGTTGTTTGCACCTCATCTTGTGTACAGTAGTCTTCCTGCACCATGGTGGTCCCCCGGCCATCGCTTCACTAGCTTAAAGTTCAGCTTCTTAGTTGTTTAGCAAAGGCACTCAGTCCAGGAGATCTACACGCCTCCATACACACAGACATGGAGGTGAACCACACCCAGGGGAAGAGATGTGAGTTTTGAGAGATGGCTGCTCACCATCAGGTGCTCGCAATCAGTCTGGCATGGCCAGTTAACCCCTTTTAGTCCTATATGTACTAAAGCATTACTCTAAGTTATTCTCCCAAATTCTAGGTGCCACCTTACAGCATATACAGTAAGCAACATTCGCAAGATACTAATTGTATATCTTACGGATATCTAGCTACCTATTTACTCCATATCTATCTATCTTTGCACATCTTTAACACCTAAACATCTGTAATTTCTATTCTGCATTGTATTCCACTACGTAAAATTCGGCTTCCGCTATGGTAACACTGACGGCACCCGAATGACGCACACGTGCACACGGGTGACACCCACGTACCACAAGTATTTCACACAGACACGCAACCCTGATAACACCGGTACTTTTTCAGTACTGGTAAAATGAGGACGTAGACGAGAACCTAAAGTATACTGTGGGGGGAAAAAAACAATCTCATTTTTTTTTTAAACTTTTTTCCTGATGTTTATTGCAGATTTTTTTATGCAGCAAACAATGCTACTGCCAGATGTTAGCTGGCAGTCAATAGAGAAACATTACTGTGCATTTTTTTTATTGATCTTTGTTAATTGCAGTATGGCTATTTTCTATAGACTTCACTATATAAAATAAGGAAACATGAAAAAAATCCATGTAAATACATGAAATACATGATGTTTTTTAAATGCTAAAAAAGGTGCCAAAAGCCCCTAGGGGTATACTTGCTGTAGAAACATTTGTTAGAGACATTTCTGCAGTTTAAATTTTTTTAGCTATAAATGGGGCGTTTTTGATAACGCCTACAAATGAACGTGGAAACTACGGTACTTTTTCACAACCAGACAATTTTCCACATGCTCCATCATAAAAAAGCTGTGTGGCAGAAGTTTCTGTGAATCTAAATCTTACTGGCGAGACAGCAAGTTTCTGTAACCCCCATTTAGATGAATGGGATAGTGGGAGAAATTTCTGCCGAACATCTGTTACATGCGAAGGCATCTTTATGTACTGAAAGCACGCATGGAAAAGGCCAGTCTGTCAATCTGAGAAATCATGGACACAATTTGGCACCACAGATTATCATTCTCTCTACAATGATAAGTTATTTTTACGGTCCTGCATTACAGACTTTAGTTTATTATTCCCAACTCTTCCTTGACAAATGTCAGGGTAGAGAAGGATCCTGATTGTGAGACAGCTGATCCTCTTGTTTTCTGGGACATAAGCCACTGCAAGGGGACTCTGCCAGCAGTTCTCTCGTAGAGAACACAAAGGCTCATCTGAGCCAAGCGTTCCTGTGGATGGAAATATTGTGTATGGGGGGCTCCAGTTGCAAATCTGTCTGTGCTTGCAATTGAAGTTCACATTGCGTTAGTGCAGTCCGTTTAGCGCATACGCTAACGGACTACATTAACGCAATGTCCAAAAAGGGATCGCGTCTAGCGATCGCGCTAGCGCAGATGCCCGATCTGCGCTAGCAAGAACGGACCCAAAAACACTGCAGACGGCGTTCGAGGTCCGTCACAAAATAACGGAACATTGCTAACGCATGCCAAAAATGGCATGCGTCAGGGATGCGTTACATACATTGCGGTCAATGGGTGCGCTAACGGATCTATTACATTGCGTTAGTGGCACTATGTAACGGATTCCATTAGTGGATACCCACTAACGCAATGTGAACCTTAGGCTGGCCATGCACATTAGATGGCGGTCAACTGAGATACTTCAGGCTGATCCTTCGGCTGACCGCTATCTCAGCCATCTCTCCCATACGCCCAGCTGAGCGAGCGCTCCTGTGTTCTCTATGAGAACGCCGACAGCCTAACTCCGGGGGAACAATGCGATTGGTAATCTGAAATCAGACACACGTGATCAACATCTTCCTCGACAATAAGTTGGCTATATCTATAGGAATCACCTATATGTAATAGGTGAATACATATTCAACTATCAACTGAACCTATCATTATCCTGTGGTTTCCGGCGACTTTAGTATAATGCGAAGGGGCGGACAATGACAGTTTGGGGCTGCTGTGCAAGAAATGTGCCTGGGCCCCCCTCCATTTATGCCAACAAAGCTTCAGATTACATACAATGTGTTTGTAAAAAAAAATTATATATATATATATATATATATATATATATACACACACAGTATGGTCCATAGGGCTTTAATACATAGAGACAGGAGTACGCTCTACTATATGAGGACATTCTGTGAAATAAGTATTACTGCTATAAGCTTATTACGGCTCCATATGGTTTGGAAGCAGTATTGGCAAGGAAAGGGTTGTGCCAGGTGCCGTTCGGCAGAGGATGCGCAGGCGCTGCAATCAGCATAAGAAATTGACCTTCTGGTATGAGAAGCCACTACCAAGATGGCGGCATGTAACGCTAAGGCGCAGGCGCCGATGTTAATGATTGGTCCGCGGTCTGGCACAGTGATGTGACGTAGCGGACATGCGCAGTTGCGCTTAGAGAACGCCGAACAACAAGAAGATGTCCTCCATTGCCAGCAAACAGCTCCGTAAGTAAGAAGTGTGAAAGGATTATGACACATAGTAGCACCAGCACAAAAGGCAATATGAGATGCACTGTAGCACCTTATGATACTAATGAGTATCTTTTATATGTAAATTATGAGTACACATACTGTTTCACTAATGGTTAATTGAGGCTGATTATAGCTGAGAATGTATATATATGCGCAATAATGGCTTACTCACTGCTTGAGAAAGGCTCAGTCTAGCCGAAATGTTGTGAAGACATGTGGGTCTGAATAAACTCTGCACAGATAACCAGGATAATATGGAGTGCTGCCTGCTTTTTACTTGAATCTATGGACTAAGGTTGGCTGGTGGACGGGCTACCTGAAGGCTTTGTACCCGCAGATAAGTGAAGCGCTGTGCTGTTCCTTTTTTCTACTACTATATATATATATATATATATATATATATATATCTCAATCATAGTATCCACTAGTTATGTATATTATTGTCCCTTATTATTCCTGTCAATTTTGCATTGAAAGGTCAAACAGCGCTCCTTCCCTTCCGAGCTCTGCCATGTGCCTAAACAGTGGTTTACCCCCACATATGGGGTATCAGCGTACTCAGGACAAATTGCACAACAACTTTTGGGGTCCAATTTCTTCTCTTACCCTTGGGAAAATAAAAAATTGGGGGCAAAAATATCATTTTTGTGAAAAAATATGATTTTTTATTTTTACGGCTCTGCATTAAAAAACTTCTGTGAAGCACTTGGTGGGTCAAAGTGCTCACCACACATCTAGATAAGTTCCTTAGGGGGTCTACTTTCCAAAATGGTGTCACTTGTGAAGGGTTTCAATGTTTAGGCACATCAGGGGCTCTCCAAATGCAACATGGCGTCTCATCTCAATTCCAGTCAGTTTTGCATTGAAAAGTCAAATAGCGCTCCTTCCCTTCCGAGCTCTGCCATGCGCCCAAACAGTGGTTTAACCCCACATATGGGGTATCAGCGTGCTAAGGACAAATTGTACAACAACTTTTGGGGTCCATTTTCTCCTGTTACCTTTGGTAAAATAAATCAAATTGGAGCTTAAGGAAATTTTGTGTGAAGAAAAGTTAAATGTTCATTTTTATTTAAACATTCCAAAAATTCCTGTGAAACACCTGAAGGGTTAATAAATTTCTTGAATGTGGTTTTGAGCACCTTGAGGAGTGCAGTTTTTACAATGGTGTCACACTTGGGTATTTTCTATCATATAGACCCCTCAAAATGTCTTCAAATGAGATGTGGTCCCTAAAAAAAAAATGGTGTAAAAATGAGAAATTGCTGGTCAACTTTTAACCCTTATAACTCCCTAACAAAAAAAATTTGGGTTCCAAAATTGCGCTGATGTAAAGTAGTCATGTGGGAAATGTTACTTATTAAGTATTTTGTGTGACATATCTCTGTGATTTAAGGGCATAAAGATTCAAAGTTGGAAAATTGCGAAATTTTCGCCAAATTTCCATTTTTTTCACAAATAAACGCAAGTCTTATCGCATAAATTTTACCACTATCATGAAGTACGATATGTCATGAGAAAACAATGTCAGAATCATCAGGATCCGTTGAAGCATTCCAGAGTTATAACCTCATAAAGGGACAGTGGTCAGAATTGTAAAGATTGGCCCGGTCATTAACAAGCAAACCACCCTTGGGTCTTAAAGGGTTAAGAAATGAAGGTCAGTCAGTCCAAAAAATTGGGAAATCTTTGAAAGTGTCCCCAAGTGCAATGGCAAAAACCATCAGCGCTACAAAGAAACTGGCTCACATGGGGACCGACCCAGGAAAGGAAGACCAAGAATCACCTCTACTTCTGAGGATAAGTTTATCCGAGTCACCAGCCTCAGAAATCGCAGGTTAACAGCAGCTCAGATTAGAGACCAGGTCAATGCCACACAGAGTTCTAGCAGCAGACACATCTCTACAACAACTGTTAAGAGGAGACTTTGTGCAGCAGGCCTTCATGGTAAAATAGCTGCTAGGAAACCACTGCTAAGGACAGGCAACAAGCAGAAGAGACTTGTTTGGGCTAATGAAAACAGGGAATGGACATTAGACCAGTGGAAAGCTGTGCATTGGTCTGATGAGTCCAAATTTGAGATCTTTGGTTCCAACCACCGTGTCTTTGTGCGATGCAGAAAAGGTGAACGGATGGACTTTACGAGTACATGCCTGGTTCACACCGTGAAGCATGGAGGAGGAGGTGTGATAGTGTGGGGGTGCTTTGCTGGTGACACTATTGGGGATTTATTCAAAATTGAAGGCATACTGAACCAGCATGGCTACCACACATCTTGTAGCGGCATGCTATTCCATCCGGTTTGTGTTTAGTTGGACCTTCATTTATTTTTCAACAATACAATGACCCCAAACACACCTCCAAGCTGTGTAAGGGCTATTTGACCAAGAAGGAGAGTGATGGGGTACTACCCCAGATGACCTGGCCTCCACAGTCACCAGACCTGACCCAATTGAGATGGTTTGGGGTGAGCTGGACCGCAGAGTGAAGGCAAAAGGGCCAACAAGTGCTAAGCATCTCTGGGAACTCCTTCAAGATTGTTGGAAGACCATTCCCGGTGACTACCTCTTGAGCTCATCAAGAGAATACCAAGAGTGTGCAAAGCAGTCATCAAAGCAAAAGGTGGCTACTTTGAAGAACCTAGAATATAAGACATAATTTCAGTTGTTTCACACTTTTTTGTTAAGTATATAATTCCACATGTGTTATTTCATAGTTTTGATGTCTTCAGTGTGAATGTACAATTTTCATAGTCATGAAAATACAGAAAAATCTTTAAATGAGGAGGTGTGTCCAAACCTTTGGTCTGTACTGTACATTTGCATTCAACCCCCTTGAGTCAATACTTTGTAGGACGATTCAAACGTTTCGGTCACGCAACGTTTGAATTGTGCATTGGGATAAAATAAAATATCCAATCTTCTCCTCACAACAAGTTGAGTGCTGGGTTTTGTTACTATTTATCCAATGGTTTGGGAACCTACCCATGCACCACTTTAAGGTTGTGCACACGTTGACCTTTCAAATACTTTGTAGGACCACCTTTTGCTGAAATTACTACTGCAAATCCTTTGGGGTATGTCAACCAGCTTTCCACATCTAGAGGCTGACATTTTTACCAATTCTTCTTTGCGAAGTAGCTTTAGCTCAATGATTGGATGGAGACCACTTGTGAACAGCAATTTACAAGTCTTGCCACAGATTCTTAATGGTGTTTAGTTCTGGACTGAGACTGAGCCATTCACACACATTAATATGCTTTGATATAAACTATTCCATTGTAGCTCTTGCAGTATGTTTTGAGTTAATGTCCTGCTGGAAGGTAAACCCAATGCCCAGTTTATGTCTTTTCCAGCCTCTATCAGGTTTTCCTCCAGGATTGCCCTATATTTAGTTCCCATCAACACTGATCAGCTTCCCTGTGCCTGCTGAAGAAAAGCATCTCCATAGCATGATGCTGCAACCATCATGTTTTACTTTGGGGATGGTGGTTTCAGGGTAATGCGTAGCAGGGCCGGCGTCAGCACCCGGCACAGCGGGCAAATGCCGGGGCCTTGGGAAGAAAGGGGGGCCCACTAGCAGCTGGGAGAGCAGAGCAGGAGATAACATGCTCTCTCCGCCCACAAAGTCACTACTGGCTGCGTTCTCTTAACCCCTATGTGCCAGCTCTGACACAAGCATCTTCTCACTCAGTCAGTGCAGCCAGGCAGGCACACATAGGGGTTAACAGAAGGCAGCCAGTGTGACTGTTTGTGGGCGGAGAGAGCAGTTCTCTGCTCTGGCCCCTGGCTGGCTGCAGACAGTGCTGCTGAGCTGAACTTATCAGGAAGATTCCGGAGGAGCTAGTCCTACCAGAGTGCAAAGGTATCCAGCAATAATTGCAGTTGGTCCTGTGGCTCAGTCTGCTGCTGTCTGTCTCTGCTGCCTAAAAATGTGGGTGATGTCTGGAGGAGCAGCTGGTGGGGTGCAGCCTGCAGCCACCCAGCTCTCCCAGAACCCCAGAATACATGCATGCTGCACCAAACCTGCACCAGTGGGGTAGGAAGAAGCTTAACCCCTTCCCATCTGTATGAAGGTTATTGCTAAACCTTAAATATAACAATCTGACCCGCATAAATGGGGTTAACCAGATGCCAGGAGGAAGGGGAGCTGCTGCCATGGATAACACTGAGCTGTGGGCTGTATGTTGGGGCCCCGTGGCCCCAGGCTGGTGACTGGAGGGACTCTGCCCAGTGCTGGCATGTGGGTGATTTCTGCTCCGGAGTCTCAGCTTCTTTCCTCCAGGTCACACTGTGCAGTCACAGCAACATTGGTTGTGTCTGTCCAGGTCCCAGCAGCTGCCACTGCTCCCACCAAGGACATGGCATCACTTAACCCTTCCCCTGCAGCCACCGGCAACAAATCCACATTATTCCTTGATTAAATCAGGTTCCAACCCAATAGAGGAGCAGACATTTCCTGCTGCCATTAGGGTCCGGGAGGGGGTGACATTGGCTGCCCTGCTACTCTGTAGTGGGGGGTGACAAGGGTAACATGGGGTAACGATGAAGGAGAAATGCACAGGATAATAGTGAGCGCGACAGAGGGCAGTGTATGGTATGGAGCAGTCACGGGTGGGCTGCAGGATCCCCCCATACTGTACATGACTGCTCGGGACAGGGAGGCGTTTAATGAGCTTCTAATGACGGGGCACTAATTGGGTCATTAGGGTTTGTGGAAAGGATTCAGCATCAGGTCCCTCATTAATGCCCGAGCGATGTTACTTTGTAGCACAGATCTGTTAGGGCCGCAAAACCAAACAACGTTGTTTATGTAGAAAAGTCTTTGTTTCATAGAAAAACTCAAAACAGAAAAGATTTTCTGATACAACAACGCCCTGCTCACGACACTGCACAGCACCTCTCCTGTATATATACACTGCACAGCACCTTTCCCCCTGTATATATACACTGCACAGCACCTTTCCTCCTGTATGTATACATTGCACAGCACCTCTCCTGTATATATACACTGCACAGCACCTTTCCTCCTGTATATATACACTGCACAGTACCACTCCTCCTGTCCTGTATATATACACTGCAGAATTTACAATAGCTGTCACTCATGTAAGAAGTGAAATCTGGCATTGTACTATACATTTCTCTGCCATATATGTGCATCATAAATCGGGTATGTGTTAAAGGGGGGGGGCCCACTGAGACTCTTTCGCCCGGGGCCCTCAAAAACCTGGAGCCGGCCCTGATGCGTAGTGTTAGTTTTCCACCACAGATAGCGTTTTGCATTTAGCCAAAAAAGTTCTACTTTTGTCTCATCTGGCCAGAGCACCTTCTTCCATATGATAGCTGTGTCATATACATGGCTTTTTGCAAACTGCAAACTGAACTTCTTATGGCTTGCTTTCAAAAATGGCTTTCTTCTTGCCACTCTTCCATAAAGGCCAGACTTGTGGAGTATGTGACTAATAGTTGACCTGTGGACATCTTCTCCCACCTGAGCAGTGGATATCAGAGTGACCATGGGCCTTTTGGCTGCTTTTCTAATTAGTGCTTTCATTGCTTGGGATGTCAGTTTTGGTAGATGGCCGTGTCTTGGTAGGTTTGCAGTTGTGCCATACTCCTTCCAATTTTGGATGATGGATTGAACAGTGCTTCGTGAGATGTTCAGAGTTTGAGCTATTTTTTTTATAACCTAACCCTGCTTAACTCCTCTCCACAACTTTATCTCTGACCTGTCTGGTGGGTACCTTGGTTTTCTTGATGCTTTTTGATCCCTAATGTTCTCAAACAAATAAATTACACAGAAGTTGTTGCAAATTACTAATTATGTGACTTCTACATGCAATTGGCCACTCAGGATTTTATGTAGCGGTATCAGACTACAGGGGACTGAATACAAATGTACAGCACAATTTTCAGATTTATATTTTTAAAACAATTAGAAAACCATATATCATTTTCTTTGCACTCCACAAATATTTTCTACTTTGTGTTGGTATATCATACAAAATCCAAATAAAATGTAACGTGAAAATATGTGGAAAAGTTCACAGGATATAAATATTTTTTCACAGCACTGTAATAGACGTGATCTTTAAGGTTTGGGGATTTTGAGCACATTAGCTATATTTGCAGTTTGGACAAAACTGTACTCATTTACAAAGATAATCGAATAAAATATATCTCATTCACGTACTGTGTATTTTCAACTCAATGCACAAAAAATTCTATTCTCCATTATCAGTGTTCACTTTAACTCTTATAAGGTCCATAGTATGACTCATGAACGGGATAAAAGTGGTAATAATTACAATAATTATTATCTTTTATTCTTATTTCATGCATTGTATAAATTACATAACAAGAAGCTAAATAATAAGCCAGTCATCATAAAGATCATATAGGGATGATTCATAAATCTTCGACATGACTAAAAGCAGACATAACAGATATAATTAAGTCAACAACAGAATTCCTACAATACAAATATACCAGGGCTTCAAGGAAAAGGAAGCACTTAAAGCGCATGTGTCATGTGACTGTGTAACTGTTTGATGAAGCGTCAATCCTACCTAGATTATTCGTATGATCTTTGATCCCTGTTCCACACTTTATGACTAGATCTTGTTTTCTCTTTTGTTTAAACCAATATAAGATAAATTTAGTTTAGTTATGGACATAACATATGTAATACATGTGTAAGAACTGAACTCCTATTATTTGGTTATTGTTTATGCTGTAAATCAAGAGTATTATAAACCATTAGGGATGCCTGTATACAAAAATAATTGAAAAAGGAGTACAATAGGAGCATATCGGTAATCCAAAAGATAATAATACTTTATTACATCACATATAATAATACACAAGTGTGAAAAAATCTCATCATAGAAATATTAAACATGACAACGTGCAAGGATGATAAAAACGTACATGAGTGGATAACCCCCCGGTGTGCACTGACTATGGGACCAATACACCAGCTGAAAAATCAAAGCATGCTGCTATAGATGTAAGATGTGAATCCACAAGGCCCAATGGCATGATAGTGATAGAGATTATACTCAGCAGCGCTTACCAGTATAGAGGCCCAGAGCCAGGCGCACCGGATGCGATCCACGAACGCGACCCCCGACGCGCGTTTCGCCCACAAGTTGAATAGCTTTGTCAAGGGGAGATAGTGTTTATCCGGGTTTGACGTCATTAAATAGGGCCGGCCTGCCCCCACAAAAGGCATCACATGTGATCTCCCAGCCAATGGCAACGGGATCGTCGGCGCATGCGCATGTCCCACACACCAAGCACCGCGTCGCCGACAGCGTCATGCATCGCGAGGGCGCCTGGGAAGAAGGCCAGGACGCACGCGCAATGCAAGAAAGACGCCGCCGCGACGAGGAGCGAGGAGAGAGACACAGCGCATGCGCACCACCGCCGTCAATCGGCTAAGGGATGTAAAGCCTCCCACTACTATGAACCCCAGCGCCGGATCTAACAGGAGGATGGAAAAGGCACAATATGGGATACAAAACAAGCATACCAACTCTCAAAAATAAATATTCAACAATAAATTAGAACACCACACGGGACCCGGCAGTGGATCCAGGGTACTTGTCCAGTCTCAGCGAAATGAGCCACATTACACACAGAACTCGTGTAGTCGTTTATATATTGAGGATGAGGTGGTGACGTTCCCATAAAGTTTGAAGGAGAGGTCCATTTCGGCCCGTATGATTAGAAAAACCCGGTTATTGCCGCAAATAACTAAAAGAAACAATAAACATATAGAAATGCATAAATAACAAATTAAAACACAATAAAACCTAAAACACACAGAGGATCCCAAACGGGGCCCACTCAAAAGGGGGAGATGTAAAAAGAATGGAGGGGCAACGAATGTAAATGAATTTCACATTATAATGTTAGAGCAGGTGAACCAGTAGCAACATCAAAAACTTTCTAAATCTGAGAGGGGACCAAGCACAACGATAGGTGGAGACCCACGGATAATTTAGAGGAAAGAGGAAAAACTTAAGGACTCATTCAGTCCTTTAGGTGTCATGGTATCAAGCCGAATGATCCAACCTGCTTCCCGCTGGGCAAGAGTCTTCTTATAATTCCCACCCCTAGCTCCTAGGTGGATACTCTCGATGCCCCTGACCCGAAGAGACCCCGCATCACAGTTGTGAAATTGTTTAAAGTGGCGGGGAATAGTCTTCAGGTCAGAGGCATCGTCCAAGGCCCGCGCTGCCCGTATGTCCCTAACGTGTTCACGAACGCGTACCCGTAGCTCCCTAGATGTTAGTCCAATATAGATTAAGTGACACCCACATGTGGCATAATAAACCACGTTGGATGTACTACACGTGATGTGCTGCCTAATTGAGAATTCTTTACTGCCATTGGAAGATTTAAAAGTTGTGGCCCTCTCGATATTCTCACATGCCAGGCAGTGACCACATTGGAACGAGCCAAGCGACGGGCCCCTTGATCCAAAGGGATTAACCATGGGGGGGACATAATGACTGCGGACCAGCAAGCTACTAAGGTTCTTCTTCCCAGGCGCCCTCGCGATGCATGACGCTGTCGGCGACGCGGTGCTTGGTGTGTGGGACATGCGCATGCGCCGACGATCCCGTTGCCATTGGCTGGGAGATCACATGTGATGCCTTTTGTGGGGGCAGGCCGGCCCTATTTAATGACGTCAAACCCGGATAAACACTATCTCCCCTTGACAAAGCTATTCAACTTGTGGGCGAAACGCGCGTCGGGGGTCGCGTTCGTGGATCGCATCCGGTGCGCCTGGCTCTGGGCCTCTATACTGGTAAGCGCTGCTGAGTATAATCTCTATCACTATCATGCCATTGGGCCTTGTGGATTCACATCTTACATCTATAGCAGCATGCTTTGATTTTTCAGCTGGTGTATTGGTCCCATAGTCAGTGCACACCGGGGGGTTATCCACTCATGTACGTTTTTATCATCCTTGCACGTTGTCATGTTTAATATTTCTATGATGAGATTTTTTCACACTTGTGTATTATTATATGTGATGTAATAAAGTATTATTATCTTTTGGATTACCGATATGCTCCTATTGTACTCCTTTTTCTATTAGCTTCATGGAGTTGGTTCTTGTGTTTGGTGAGGGGTCTTTTGGCGCTATCTAGCGCCTTTCTCTCCTCTAGTGTTTATATTATGCTGCCTGGTTTTGTTACCATACAAAAATAATTGCAGGAAATGCTTAAAAATAACAGGATAACTTACTCTTTGCCCCTGCTGCTCCAGCTCTGCCTCTCTTTGTTGTTGTCAGGGCTGAAGGGGTGATGTCTGCAGTACATGACCGCTGCAGCTAATCACTAGACTCAGCGGTCTTGTGTTTTCCACCTTGGCATGTCCATTGAGGCCAGCAATTGGGTCTAGTGGTCACTTCCTTTAGACAGGATGTCATTAATGCAGCCGCCCTATCACAAAATATCATCAGGGAGCAAAAGAAAAGCTATGCTGGAGCGAAAGGTACATCAAAAAATAAATTGTGTATTTTTTTTATTTTTTTTTAAGCATTTACTAACATTAACCATTTGTTTTTTAAACACATAAGTCATTCAATAAAAATGAATGGGAAAAGTCATCTGATTCAAGCTACCTGAACTACAAGCAGAACAAATTAGATACAGGCTATGTTACTGTGGCTGCAGGGCCGGACTGGCCATCTGGCAATTCTGGCAAATGCCAGAAGAGCCTGTTTGGTCATGGGCTAATTTGTTTGCTATGTTGTTAACAGAATAGGTGTTCTCAAGATACCTATACCCTTAAGAGTTGTGATGGAGAGCAAAGTTGCTGACTCCGTCACTTATTCCAGCAGGCCATGGGTATCATTAGAAATATTGGTCTTGTAGAAAATCTTCCTTTCCTCCATCCAGGGTAATATTAGTAATGTATCCCATCTGGTTCATGGGAACGGGGACAACATGGGCCTGTGTGATTTCAAATGCCAGGGCTGAATTTCAGCCACAGTCCGTACCTGTCCGGCTGTCTATGTTTTACAAAAGTCAGCCGAGGAAAATGTGATTGCCAACCTGTCTGAGGGAGGTTCCATGTGACTTCTCTCAGCCCCGCTCTTCTAGACTGATAGGTCTAGGTCCATAGGGAGACATCCATCAGTCAACGTGGCAAAAGTGGGATAACTTATTAATTTGACGGATGTAAGCCACCACGCTCCATCCCACCCCATTCTTTAACCACTTTGGCAGAGCTGACCAAGATTCTCTTTAAAATTCCAAAAGTCGCAAACATTTGTGTAGGAGACCCAATACACAATGGATAGCTGTTGGACGTATGATGGTTGGGCTGATAATACAGCCAGCAGTTAGCTCTTCTGACTTCTCCATACATAGGAGGGCTCATTCTGCTGAGTGCTCCTGTGTTTTCCACAAAAGAACCACTGCCAGACTCCTCGGGTTTGGGCCTATCTCTCTGAGGACAAAAGGATTGACAAAAAGTTCAAATTGGTCTAATCACTCCAAATTACCTTGTTCCAGAAGTTTTGAGGCTTGTCTCTGTGCTTTTTTTGCATATTGTAGGCAAAGATATTTTATGGCTTTCTTCTGGTGACTCGACCATGCAGCCCATTTTTTTTCCTGGCAGTTGTGGACGAGATTTTTGTTGGTTTACCTGACCATGGTTTTTTTTTGCTGAGTCCCTGATTTTCTATTTGTTGATTACAGTTTGAACGCTGCTGACTGGCATTATCAATTCCTTGGATATCTTTTTGTATGCCTTTCCTGTTTTATACAGTTCACCTACCTTTTCTTGTAGACAATTATTTTGCTTTCCCCATGACTCACATTACAGAAACATCAGTGGCTGGATGAAAGATGCAAGAGTCTGTCTGAATACCAGAAACTCACTCAGCTTTTATGCACACACACTGATTACAAGCAAACAGGTAACAGGTGAGGATGTTACCTTTAGTAGCCATTGAAACCCATTTGTGTCATCTTCTGTGCATGTTATCAGGCCAAAATCACCAGGGTATGTGAACTTTTGATCAGGGTCATTTGGATGTTTTGGGTTGTCATTATGATTTAAAAAGAGAAAACACAGTGGTTTGACAATAAATGGCTTCACCCAACCACTAATCATGAGTGGAGAAAAGGTTTTGGTGTTATCATTCATATTCTCTGAAAAAAGGCCAAGAAAGCAAAAATTCTGCCGGGGTATGTAAACTTTTCAGCTCAACTGTAGTGGAGGCAATCATACAGTGTGGGAGCTAATGTTAGGGCCATTATACAGAGTGTGAGTTATTATGGGGGCTATTATACAGTTTGTGGGTTAATGTGGGGCCATTATACAGCGTGGGAGCTAATGCTAGGACCATTGTTGTGAATTCTGTTTTCGAACTCCCTCCTGTGGTCATGAATGGTACTTCGGCGAGTTCTGTCCATGGACTTCCTCTGGTGGCTGTGAGTGGAGCTGCTGCTTCTGAGGTTCCTTCCACAGGTGACGTAGTTTATTCTTTGGCTGGCTGTTCTATTTAACTCCACTCAGATCGTTACTCCATGCCAGCTGTCAATGTTCTTGTACTGGTTCAGTTCACTCTTGGATCTTTCTGGTGACCTGTCTACTCCAGCAGAAGCTAAGTCCCTGCTAGTTAATTATTTGTTCATTGTTTCCTTGTCCAGTTGGCTATCATGATTTTGTCTTGCTAGCTGGAAGCTCTGGGATGCAGAGTGCACCTCCGCACCGTGAGTCGGTGCGGAGGTCTTTTTGCACACTCTGCGTGGTCTTTTGTAGTTTTTTGTGCTGACCGCAAAGATACCTTTCCTATCCTCAGTCTGTTTAGTAAGTCTGGCCTCCCTTTGCTGAAACCTGTTTCATTTCTGTGTTTGTGACTTTCATCTTAACTCACAGTCAATATATGTGGGGGGCTGCCTTTTCCTTTGGGGAATTTCTCTGAGGCAAGGTAGGCTTTATTTTCTATCTTTAGGGCTAGTTAGCTCTTAGGCTGTGAAGAGGCGTCTAGGTTGTGTTAGGTACGCTCCACGGCTATTTCTAGTTGTGTGATAGGATTAGGGGTTGCGGTCAGCAGAGCTCCCACTTCCCAGAGCTTGTCCTGTGTGAGTTTAACCATCAGGTCGTTCCGGGTGCTCCTAACCACCAGGTCCATAACAGACCATTATACAGAGTATGAGCAAGTATGGGGGCTGTTATACAGTTTGTGGGTTAATTTGGGGCAAATATACAGCATAGGAGCTAATGTGGAACCATTATACAGCGTGGGAGCTAATGTGGGGCCATTATACACTGGGAGCTAATGGGGCCATTATACAGTGTGGGAGCTAATAGGGGGCCATTATACAGCGTGGGAGCTAATTCGGGGCCATTATATAGAGTATGGGCTATTGCGGGGCAATTATACAGTGTGGAAGCTAATGTGCGGCTATTATGCAGTGTGGGAGCTAATATGCGGCCTTTACGTAGAGCAGTATACTGTGTATAGGGGAGCTGTGAGCTCATCCTACTATGTATAGAAGAGCTGCGGGTTCATCATACTGTATATAGAGGTGCATTGGACCATAATACTGTGTACAAAGCAGCTATGGGTCCATCATAGCGGTTACAGGGGGCTGTGGGCCCATCATACTGTGTACAGGTGGGCTGTGTGCCCATCATACTGTGTGCAGGGGGGCTGTGTGTCCATCATTCCGTGTATAGAAGAGCTGTGGACCCATCATACTGTTTATAGGAGAGCTGTGATTTCATCATACTGTGTATAGGAAAGTTGTACATGGGAGACTCAGGGAACGTTATTAAATGTTAAGTGGTAACTTAAGTAATACGATTGTTATAGTGGTACACAGGGTACTGTGACCATCAATGGTGCACATGGAGCATTATTACTTTGTAGGGGTGAAATGTGGACAAAGTTTTCTAGGGAACACTTAAGGGGACTCTGTCACCTGAATTTGGAGAGAACAATTTTCAGCCATAGAGGCGGGGTTTTCGGGTGTTTGATTCACCCTTTCCTTACCCGCTGGCTGCATGCTAGCTGCAATATTGGATTGCAGTTCATTCTATGTCCTCCATAGTACACGCCTGCGCAAGGCAAGATTGCCTTGTGCAGGCATGTACTACGGAGGACAGAGAATGAACTTCAATCCAATATTGCAGCCAGCATGCAGCCAGCGAGTAAGGAAAGGGTGAATCAAACACCCGAAAACCTCGCCTCTATGGCTTAAAATTGTTCCCTCCAAATTCAGGTGACAGAGTCCCTTTAACACAATGTAACTCCACGTCAATCACACTTTTGTGAAATCAACCTGTCCAGTTATGAAGCAACACTGACTGTGAATCAATTTCTCCTGCTGTTATCCAAATAGAACAGCAAGAGGTAGAAATTAAAGGCAATTAGCAAGAAAATGCCTATAAAGGGGTGGTTCTTTCCCCTAGAGGTACAGTAGGGGTCTACAAACCACAGAAGTTGCTCAGGAGCCAGCAGGAGATGCCCTGGCATAGCTCATTCTCCTATGGGAGAAAGGAGCTTCTATCACCTTAGACCTGCAGGCCTTCCTTGAGGCCTTTCGGATGGTCTTCAATGAGCCAAACCTAGAATTTGCTGAAAAAACTTCCTTACCCAGCTTCCAGGTGCAGCCCAGATGGGTGACGCGTGTGAGGAAACAGTCATATCTGGCCCTGTCCTTTGAAAGACCACCCGTTCCTCAACCTGTTGAGGCAGCAACCCATGCAGAGTCCATGAAGATAGACAGTGTTTGAAAGGCTAAGCAGAAACCAGAACTCAGTCATGAGATGGGATTACGGCATCCCTCTGGTTGTATGGAACATCCTGACGGTCTTTGTCCAGTGAAACTTAAAGTCCAAAACCTTGGGCAAGTGGGAGAAGCTGCCCTAGGCGACAGTATTAAGTCCACAGATGACTGTGACTGTATCCGTGGCAAGGGGAGGCTTTGGTTTGGCGGGATAGTACGTGCTGCAAGCCACGAAGATTCCCATCCGACAGCTCCAGAATCCAGTGAGGGTGTTGTCAGGTGAAGGATGAGCCGTTCTCAGAAGCAGTCAAGTTTAACATTTTTAGAAATGATCTAGATAAGGGAGTGCAGCTCATCCAGGGATGATCAATGCAAGGTGTGGCAAGAAGGGTAGCTGTGTCTGTCAGCACAGTGTCCAGAACATGATACAAATACCAAGAGACAGGCCAGTACACCAAGAAATGTGGAGGGGGCCATAGGAGGGCAACAAACCAGCAGTAGGACCGTTACCTCCTCTTTTTTGCAACTAGAAACAGGAGGGGTAATGCCAGAACCCTGCAAAATGACCTCCAGCAGGCCACTAACATTGATGTGTCTGCTCAAACTGTCAAAAAACAAACTCCATGAGGGTGGTACAAGGTCCCGACATCCACAAGTGGGTGTTGTGCTTACAGCCCAACATCGTGCAGGGTGATTGGCATTTGCCAGAGAACACCAAGATTGGCAGATTCAACATTGGTGTCCTGTGCTCTTCACGGATGAGAGCAGGTTCACACTGCGTACATGTGACAGACGGGACAGCGTCTGGAGACGCCATGGAGAACGTTCCGCTGCCTGCAACATCCTTCAACGTGACCGACTTGGCAGTGGGTCAGTAATGGTTTCAGGAGGCATTTCTTTGTGCTAGTCAGAGGTACCTTGACTGCCATTAGGTACCGGGACGAGATCTTCAGACCCATTATGAAACCATATGTGTAATGCTTCTGCTGGCGCCCCTGCATGGTGTCCCATTCCCCCTTCATTCAGGGATGCCGGCTTACTCACTGCCCCAGCCCTGCGGCGCTCTCCCAGCGTGTCCTTCCTGCTACTTCCTACTTTCTGTTTGTGCGCGCTGCAGTCTGGCAGTGCGCCTAGTACGCTTGTTCCCGCTCCTACCCATTTTTAAAGGGTAGCTGAGAGGCATTTAGTATAAGTTGTACACCTACAAGGTGACTCCCAGCCAATGGCTGGGAGGTATCTTGTAAAATAGACTCCCTCTCCCCTAGGGAGTCTCGAAGCAACTTAGTGAATCACCAGTTACTAAGGTGTATTGCTAGAGAGTTGTGAGGTCCCCTGGTCCCAGTGCAGCCAGAGCCTGAATGTTGTTCCCTGATACCAGTGTGACCAGTCCTGTATCCTCATCCCCTGGTCTCCAAGCGGCCAGTGCCTGACCTTGTCCCCTGGTCCCGGAGAGGCCAGTGCCTGTCCCCTGATCCTGGAGCTGTCAGTGCCTGAACCCTGTCTCCTGGTTCCAGAGCGGCCAGTGCCAAAACATTGTCCCCTGGTCCTGGAGCTGCCAATGTGAGGGTGATCTCTTAAAGTGAGATCAATATGATTGCTTGTACCTGACCAAATATAAGCTGAGTGCTAGCTTAGAGGCCAAGAATGCATCACATACACAAAGACAATACACACAGCCTCTCTCAGCGAAAGTTGTTCCCCAACTGAACTTTATTCTGAACAAAGGAAGATACTAAAAACAGGAAATGGGGGAGGTTGCACAACTTCTGAATAGCTAGTGTCACTCTGATTGGTTCATTCCAAGCTTCATTTCCAAATATGGTGTATTCCAGTATCTTCACTCCTGCATTCCAAAGATTCCTTCCAGGACTGTTTCAAGGATCTTCAAAACAGTTTCAAAGACACAATCGCCATCTTGCTACACCATATCTGAACTGACTTATATAAGGTTTAATAATTGATTTCATTAGACATTTTCTCCTTTACACCAGTCCTGTTTCCAAAGTACCCTGGTCCCAGTGCGGCCTGTGCATGAACGCTATTCCCCGGTCCATGAGTGGCCTAACACCGATCCTGAATCCTAGACCAGCATGTCTGAACTAAGCCCTAAATCAGTGTCAGCATACCTGACCCCTGGGGTCAGCAGCTGTAGTACTGGGTTCTGCACATGAGTGGTAACTGCTGGTTACCGGCCGCACAAGCCTGGTCTCACCACTAGAGGCTCCAGTGAACACCAAGGTAGTCACTTATTTATGCCCCTTCCTGGGTAGGCCCGACCCTGTGACACAGTGGGTCCACAAATCTACATGCAACACGGTTTGGCATAATAGTTTTCATGGCCCAGCCATGGCCGCAACAGTTTGCTTGGCCATGGGCCCGCTGTTCCCCAATACTCTCTGAACTATGAGCTGTGTCAGCAGCTGCGCTGTTGTGAATTCTGTTGTCGGGCTCCCTCCTGTGGTCATGAATGGTACTTCGGCTGGTTCTGTCCATGGACTTCCTCTGGTGGGTGTTTCTGAGTTTCCTTCCACAGGTGACGAGGTTAATTCATTAGCAGGCTGCTCTATTTAACTCCACTTAGATCTTTGCTCCATGCCACCTGTCAATGTTCCAGTATTGGTCTAGTTCACTCCTGGATCGTTCTTGTGACCTGTCTTCCCAGCAGAAGCTAAGTTTCAGCTTGTATTTCTTTGGTTTGCTATTTTTCTGTCCAGCTTGCTATTTTATTGTTGTCTTGCTTGCTGGAAGCTCTGGGACGCAGAGGGAGCGCCTCCGCACCGTGAGTCGGTGCGGAGGGTCTTTTTTGCGCCCTCTGCGTGGTCTTTTTGTAGGTTTTTTTGCTGACCGCAAAGTTACCTTTCCTATCCTCGGTCTGTTCAGTAAGTCGGGCCTCACTTTGCTAAATCTATTTCATCTCTGTGTTTGTATTTTCATCTTTACTCACAGTCATTATATGTGGGGGGCTGCCTTTTCCTTTGGGGAATTTCTCTGAGGCAAGGTAGGCTTTATTTTTCTATCTTCAGGGCTAGCTAGTTCCTTAGCCTGTGCCGAGTTGCATAGGGAGCGTTAGGCGCAATCCACGGCTATTTCTAGTGTGTTTGATAGGATTAGGGATTGCGGTCAGCAGAGTTCCCACGTCCCAGAGCTCGTCCTTATTATCAGTAGCTATCAGGTCATTCCGTGTGCTCTTAACCACCAGGTCCATTATTGTCCTGACCATCAGGTCATAACACTGCGCAACCTGTGAGAGAGCCAGGAAAAAATTTAGCTACATCTAATGACAATTGATGCTCGATTGAAAACACTGACGCCTGTACAATCTGAGACAATCTGAAACGTGTGCTCACGTAATGGAACCCATCGTGTCTGATCCACCTGGGTACTATAGGGATCCAAAGCAGTGCCGTGGGTTCCTGGAGCAGTGCATGCAGCACTTTGAATTTTCAGCCAGTTTTCTTTAGCAGAATGTAAAACTTCGGCACTCGAAAATATGTTGCAAAAAAAGAGTTTTTTTAACAAAACACGTATAGTAACCTGATGAATTACAGATAACCAAATCAATGTTTTGGCCTTAGGTCCGGCCTTTATCAAGATAAATCTGTGGGGAATGGGGTCTCGCAAATTTGCAACATAAAACGCCAATTAGTGGTTCAAGAATGAAGAAATAGACCAGGTACTGGTGCAGCAGGCTGATGTTCCAGTTTTCTTTAGATCGGGCCAAGGTGGGATTCCTGATGTACTACCTAGCAGGAGATGCCCTGGAATGACTCATTTCCCTATGGGAGAAAGGGGCTCCGTTACGTCTGGCCCTGTCCTTTCAAAGACCATCCATTCACCAGTCTGTTGAAGCAGCAACTCGTGCAGAATCTGTGAAGGGTAACAGTGTTTAGCAGTCTAAGCAGAAGCCAGAACTCAGTCATGAGATTATTATTATTTATATAGCACCATTGATTCCATCAGGGCCGGCTCCAGGTTTTTGAGGGCCCCGGGCGAAAGAGTCTCAGTGGGCCCCCCCCCTTTAACACATACCCGATTTATGATGCACATATATGGCAGAGAAATGTATAGTACAATGCCAGATTTCACTTCTTACATGAGTGACAGCTATTGTAAATTCTGCAGTGTATATATACAGGACAGGAGGAGTGGTACTGTGCAGTGTATATATACAGGAGGAAAGGTGCTGTGCAGTGTATATATACAGGAGAGGTGCTGTGCAATGTATACATACAGGAGGAAAGGTGCTGTGCAGTGTATATATACAGGGGGAAAGGTGCTGTGCAGTGTATATATACAGGAGAGGTGCTGTGCAGTGTCGTGAGCAGGGCGTTGTTGTATCAGAAAATCTTTTCTGTTTTGAGTTTTTCTATGAAACAAAGACTTTTCTACATAAACAACGTTGTTTGGTTTTGCGGCCCTAACAGATCTGTGCTACAAAGTAACATCGCTCGGGCATTAATGAGGGACCTGATGCTGAATCCTTTCCACAAACCCTAATGACCCAATTAGTGCCCCGTCATTAGAAGCTCATTAAACGCCTCCCTGTCCCGAGCAGTCATGTACAGTATGGGGGGGATCTGCAGCCCACCCGTGACTGCTCCATACCATACACTGCCCTCTGTCGCGCTCACTATTATCCTGTGCATTTCTCCTTCATCGTTACCCCATGTTACCCTTGTCACCCCCCACTACAGAGTAGCAGGGCAGCCAATGTCACCCCCTCCCGGACCCTAATGGCAGCAGGAAATGTCTGCTCCTCTATTGGGTTGGAACCTGATTTAATCAAGGAATAATGTGGATTTGTTGCCGGTGGCTGCAGGGGAAGGGTTAAGTGATGCCATGTCCTTGGTGGGAGCAGTGGCAGCTGCTGGGACCTGGACAGACACAACCAATGTTGCTGTGACTGCACAGTGTGACCTGGAGGAAAGAAGCTGAGACTCCGGAGCAGAAATCACCCACATGCCAGCACTGGGCAGAGTCCCTCCAGTCACCAGCCTGGGGCCACGGGGCCCCAACATACAGCCCACAGCTCAGTGTTATCCATGGCAGCAGCTCCCCTTCCTCCTGGCATCTGGTTAACCCCATTTATGCGGGTCAGATTGTTATATTTAAGGTTTAGCAATAACCTTCATACAGATGGGAAGGGGTTAAGCTTCTTCCTACCCCACTGGTGCAGGTTTGGTGCAGCATGCATGTATTCTGGGGTTCTGGGAGAGCTGGGTGGCTGCAGGCTGCACCCCACCAGCTGCTCCTCCAGACATCACCCACATTTTTAGGCAGCAGAGACAGACAGCAGCAGACTGAGCCACAGGACCAACTGCAATTATTGCTGGATACCTTTGCACTCTGGTAGGACTAGCTCCTCCGGAATCTTCCTGATAAGTTCAGCTCAGCAGCACTGTCTGCAGCCAGCCAGGGGCCAGAGCAGAGAACTGCTCTCTCCGCCCACAAACAGTCACACTGGCTGCCTTCTGTTAACCCCTATGTGTACCTGCCTGGCTGCACTGACTGAGTGAGAAGATGCTTGTGTCAGAGCTGGCACATAGGGGTTAAGAGAACGCAGCCAGTAGTGACTTTGTGGGCGGAGAGAGCATGTTATCTCCTGCTCTGCTCTCCCAGCTGCTAGTGGGCCCCCCTTTCTTCCCAAGGCCCCGGCATTTGCCCGCTGTGCCGGGTGCTGACGCCGGCCCTGGATTCCATGGTGCTGTACATGAGAAGGGGTTACATACAAGTTACAGATATCACTTACAGTAAACAAACTAACAATGACAGACTGATACAGAGGGGCGAGGACCCTGCCCTTGCGGGCTTACATTCTACAGGATTTTGGGGAAGGAGACAGTAGGTTGAGGGTTGCAGGAGCTCCGGTGTTGGTGAGGCGGTAGCTTCAGTAGTGATGGGATGGGATTAGGGTATTGCTGCGATTGTGCGGAACATCCTGATGGTCTTTGTCCAGTGAAGCTCAAAGTCCAAAACCTTGGGCCAGTGGGAGAGGCTGCTCTTGGCAGGAGTATTACCTCTCCACAGATGATTGTGATGGTATCCATGGCAAGTGGAGGCTTTGGTTCGGGGGATAGTTCGTCCTGAAGAGTCAGTGACAGATTCCGGTCTGACAGCTCCAGAATCTGTTGAGGGTATTGTTAAGACAAGGACGAGCCCTACTCAGAAGCAGTCAAGTTCAACATTTTTATAAATTAGATAAGGGAACTAAAGGTAAACTAATCAATTTTGCAGACAATGCAAAGCTAGGAGGGATAGTTAACACTAGAGAAGACAGAGAAATTATTCAGAAGGACCTAGATAACATTGAACAATGGGCAGCGGCGACTAGAATGGTATTTTACAGGGGAGAAATGCAAGATTCTACATCTGTGCAAGAACAATGAAAATTACATCTACAAAATGGGAGGAATAGCAACAGCACATGTGAAAAAGAATTTGGCATACTAACAGATCACAGACTGCACATGAGTCAACAGGGTGATGCAGCAGAAAAAAGGCAAACACAGCTTTGTAATGATCCCCCTCTACTCCTCCTTGGTCAGGCCTCATCTGAAATACTGTGTGCAGTCCTTGGTAACACATAAAAAAATTGAAAAACTGGACTGTTTTAAATGGTATTTACCTGCAGATTTCACTATTGCTTGAGAAAAGTACAATATTTTTATTCTATTTATTCTATCAGCAGGTTCCCTATAATCCGTGTGGCATCCGTTTTTTTCACACATTATAATCTATGGTGCTGTGGTTTGTAAACCACGCTGAGACATGTCTGTTTTTTTTTCACCAGCAGCACAGATAACAAGGGTTAATACAAGTTTATGGGTCCATGTGAAAACCATACAGCACACGGATGGCATCAGTGTGTCATCCGTGTGCTGCACTTTTCATTGCAAAGTATAGGAAAAGCTTTGGAAATTGTTTTTCCTAATTCATACTGGGGAAAAAACGGATGACACCGATTCTGTTTTTTTTTCCGGTAGCGGTATTATACCGACATGTGAAAGGGGTCTTGTTTTCACTTCCACTTCTCCATAGACAATGCCTATGAAATGGGATTGGAGTACCCCGTTCTGCGAGTTTCAGAGAGGAGACTTGCATAAGATCTTTTTATTGATGTTTAAAGGTGAAACTTCACTGTTAAATGGCTGCTGATACAAATCGCAGTGTATAGCAGTTTCAATTCCAATGATATGGAATAAGGAAGCAATATAAGGTGTGTTAATACAGACATCAGTTCAACGACCTAGTCAATTTTTGCGAGTTGTGAGGCAATTAGACTAATCAATATCACTCCTGTATTTATCTGCTGTAGGACTTTGAAACCTGCTATCTGTTTGCTTTTTTTCTTCCATTATAGAATGTGTGTAGCCATCTGCTATATATTTCTTGTAAAATTGTACATTGGTCTGTATGATGAACAGCAACGAGATACGTATTAACACATGGTTGTCAATCTAGTGTTCTGATAGGAGGATTATAATTAGGGCAATCTGGGCTACCGCCTGGGCACATGGCCAGATTACCCTCTTTATAATGTTTTGTAAATGTTTTGGTCGCACATATATCCCAGCAGGGAGTTTTCTTGTAGCTCAGCTCTCGACAATATAGAATGGTAGCGCAGCTCCAGGGTTGCTCCCATCGCCTTGGTTGTGACGTGTCGGTGCGATGATGTCACAATCTGGCGGGTGCCAGCATATACTCGCTGGAGCGGAGAAGAGCGGAGGGGGAAGGGGAGTGAGTGTGTGGTGCTTTCTTTTAATTAATACATGTATGGAATGAGTGAATATATACAGGTGCATTTCACAAAATTAGAATATCATCAAAAAGTTAATTTATTTCAGCTCTTCAATATAAAAAGTGAAACTCATATATTAGATAGAGTCATTACAAACAAAGTCATGTATTTCAAGTGTTTATTTCTGTTAATGTTGATGATTATGGCTTACAGTCAATGAAAACCCGAAAGTAATTATCTCAGTAAATTTAGATAATTAACAAAAAACACCTGCAAAGGCTTCCTAAGTATTTAAAAAAGGTCCCTTAGGGTACCGTCACACAGTGCCATTTCGATCGTTACGACGGTACGATTCGTGACGTTCCAGCGATATCCATACGATATCGCTGTGTCTGACACGAAGCAGCGATCAGGGATCCTGCTGCGAATCGTACGTCGTAGCAGATCGTTTGGAACTTTCTTTCGTCGCTGGATCTCCCGCTGGCATCGCTAGATCGGTGTGTGTGACACCGATCTAGCGATGCGTTCGCTTGTAACCAGGGTAAACATCGGGTTACTAAGCGCAGGACCGCGCTTAGTAACCCGATGTTTACACTGGTTACCAGCGTAAATGTAAAAAAAAAAAAACAGTACATACTTACATTCCGGTGTCCGTCAGGTCCCTTGCCATCTGCTTCCCGCACTCAGTGACTGCCGGCCGTAAAGTGAAAGCAGAGCACAGCGGTGACGTCACCGCTGTGCTGTGCTTTCACTTTACGGCCGGCAGTCACTGAGTGCGGGAAGCAGACGGCAAGGGACAGACACCGGAATGTAAGTATGTGCTGTTTGTTTTTTTTTACGCTGGTAACCAGGGTAAACATCGGGTTACTAAGCGTGGTCCTGCGCTTAGTAACCCGATGTTTACCCTGGTTACCCGGGGACCTCGGCATCGTTGGTCGCTGGAGAGCTGTCTGTGTGACAGCTCTCCAGCGACCACACTACGACTTACCTACGATCACGGCCAGGTCGTATCGCTGGTCGTGATCGTAGGTAAATCGTATAGTGTGACGGTACCCTTAGTGTGTTTCAGTAGGCTCCACAATTATGGGGAAGACAGCTGACTTGACAGATGTCCAGAAGATAGTCATTGACACACTCCACAAGGAGGGTAAGATACAAAAGGTCATTGCTAAAGAAGCAGGCTGTATCCAAGCATAATAATGGAAAGTTAAGTGGAAGGGAAAAAGTGTGGTAGAAAAAGGTGCACAAGCAACTGTGATACCCGCAGCCTTGAAAGGATTGTTAAGGCTACGTTCACATTGGCGTTCCGCCAATGTGCGTCGCTGTTGCGCCGGCGACGCAGCGGCGACGCGCCCCTATGTTTAAAATAGGGGACGCGTGCGTTTTTTGGGTGGCGTTTTTCGACACTTGCGTCGTTTTCGACGCTAGCATCGGACGCAAGAAAATGCAACAAGTTGCATTTTCTGTGCGTCCGATTTTGGTCAAAAAACGACGCACGCGTCGCAAAACGCAGGGCGGCGCAACGCTAGTGTGAACGTAGCCTAAAAAAGGCCTTTCAAAAATTTGTGAGACATTCACAAGGAATTGACTGCTGCTGGAGTCATTGCTTCAAGAGCCACCACACACAGATATCCAGGACATCGGCTACAAGCAGGGCCGGCGTCAGCACCCGGCACAGCGGGCAAATGCCGGGGCCTTGGGAAGAAAGGGGGGCCCACTAGCAGCTGGGAGAGCAGAGCAGGAGATAACATGCTCTCTCCGCCCACAAAGTCACTACTGGCTGCGTTCTCTTAACCCCTATGTGCCAGCTCTGACACAAGCATCTTCTCACTCAGTCAGTGCAGCCAGGCAGGCACACATAGGGGTTAACAGAAGGCAGCCAGTGTGACTGTTTGTGGGCGGAGAGAGCAGTTCTCTGCTCTGGCCCCTGGCTGGCTGCAGACAGTGCTGCTGAGCTGAACTTATCAGGAAGATTCCGGAGGAGCTAGTCCTACCAGAGTGCAAAGGTATCCAGCAATAATTGCAGTTGGTCCTGTGGCTCAGTCTGCTGCTGTCTGTCTCTGCTGCCTAAAAATGTGGGTGATGTCTGGAGGAGCAGCTGGTGGGGTGCAGCCTGCAGCCACCCAGCTCTCCCAGAACCCCAGAATACATGCATGCTGCACCAAACCTGCACCAGTGGGGTAGGAAGAAGCTTAACCCCTTCCCATCTGTATGAAGGTTATTGCTAAACCTTAAATATAACAATCTGACCCGCATAAATGGGGTTAACCAGATGCCAGGAGGAAGGGGAGCTGCTGCCATGGATAACACTGAGCTGTGGGCTGTATGTTGGGGCCCCGTGGCCCCAGGCTGGTGACTGGAGGGACTCTGCCCAGTGCTGGCATGTGGGTGATTTCTGCTCCGGAGTCTCAGCTTCTTTCCTCCAGGTCACACTGTGCAGTCACAGCAACATTGGTTGTGTCTGTCCAGGTCCCAGCAGCTGCCACTGCTCCCACCAAGGACATGGCATCACTTAACCCTTCCCCTGCAGCCACCGGCAACAAATCCACATTATTCCTTGATTAAATCAGGTTCCAACCCAATAGAGGAGCAGACATTTCCTGCTGCCATTAGGGTCCGGGAGGGGGTGACATTGGCTGCCCTGCTACTCTGTAGTGGGGGGTGACAAGGGTAACATGGGGTAACGATGAAGGAGAAATGCACAGGATAATAGTGAGCGCGACAGAGGGCAGTGTATGGTATGGAGCAGTCACGGGTGGGCTGCAGGATCCCCCCATACTGTACATGACTGCTCGGGACAGGGAGGCGTTTAATGAGCTTCTAATGACGGGGCACTAATTGGGTCATTAGGGTTTGTGGAAAGGATTCAGCATCAGGTCCCTCATTAATGCCCGAGCGATGTTACTTTGTAGCACAGATCTGTTAGGGCCGCAAAACCAAACAACGTTGTTTATGTAGAAAAGTCTTTGTTTCATAGAAAAACTCAAAACAGAAAAGATTTTCTGATACAACAACGCCCTGCTCACGACACTGCACAGCACCTCTCCTGTATATATACACTGCACAGCACCTTTCCCCCTGTATATATACACTGCACAGCACCTTTCCTCCTGTATGTATACATTGCACAGCACCTCTCCTGTATATATACACTGCACAGCACCTTTCCTCCTGTATATATACACTGCACAGTACCACTCCTCCTGTCCTGTATATATACACTGCAGAATTTACAATAGCTGTCACTCATGTAAGAAGTGAAATCTGGCATTGTACTATACATTTCTCTGCCATATATGTGCATCATAAATCGGGTATGTGTTAAAGGGGGGGGGCCCACTGAGACTCTTTCGCCCGGGGCCCTCAAAAACCTGGAGCCGGCCCTGGCTACAAGTGTCACATTCCTTGTGACCAGCCACTCATGACCAATAGACAACACCAGAAGCGTCTTACCTGGGCCAAGGAGTAAAAGAACTGGACTGTTGCTCAGTGCTACAAGGCGTTGTTTTCAGAAGACAGTAAATTTTGCATTTCATTTGGAAACACCAGCTTGAAAAATTATTTTAAAATCCGAAATTGTGGCCTACTCAAATTTATGTGCAAATGAACTCAATACTTGGTCGGGGCTCCTTTTGCATCAATTACTGCATCAATGCGGTGTGGCATGGAGGACCACTGAGCAACAGTCTAGTTCTTTTTCTCCTTGGCCCAGGTAAGACGCTTCTGGCATTGTCTATTGGTAATGCATGATTGACAAAGGGAATGTGACACCCGTAGCCCATGTCTTGAATATGTCTGTGTGTGGTCTTGAAGCAATGACTCTAGCAGCAGTCCACTCCCTGTGAATCTCCCCCAAATTTTTTAACAATCCTTACAAGGCTGCGGTTATCCCGGTTGCTTGTGCACCTTTTTCTACCACACTTTTTCCTTCCAGTCAACTTTCCATTAATATGCTTGGATACAGCACTCTGTGCATAGCCAGGTTCTTAGCAATGACCTTTTGTGGCTTACCCTCCTCGTGGAGTGTGTCAATAACTGTGTTCTGGACATCTGTCAAGTAAGCAGTTTTCCCCATGATTGTGGCGCCTACTGAAACAGACTAAGCATTTTTAAATGCTTAGGAAGCCTTTGCAGGTGTTTTTGTTAATTATTCTAATTTACTGAGATAATGATGCAGCGCCCCAGAGACCTGGTCGTTGCAGTATAGCGCTCTGCCACTAAGGGGAGCAGCGGTACATCTGATGGCACTAAGGAGTTCTCCTGACCAGGTATCACCAGAACACATTACACTTCACACTCCGGCCACTAGGGGGAGAAAAAGGCTTTATTTATTGGGCCACTCCTCACACTGGTAAAACTAGGGGCTGGGGAGGAAGTTAGTCAGAAGCTGACTGGGTTGGAACCAGGCAACATCCCGTGGCAGGGGGTGTTGCAGGGAGAAGGCACAGGGGGGTCCCTGTCAGGCGTGGGAACCTGGCAGGTGCCTAGCGAACAGAACGTAACGTAACCGCACCTGCACACCTTGCGGCGGTATCCTAAGAAAGAGACACGAAGGGAAGGATATTGTGGAAACGTGGAAACGAGATCAGCACAAAGGAGAGCCAGTAAGAGTCGTGCCGAGAGAGGAAGGCAACATCTTACTGAGGCGCGTAGTTGGTGGCCGGATCACCGTAGGAGTAACTGACTTCAGGCCTTACTTCAAATTCCGCTGGACAGTTGATTATAGGTTGGCTGTCTACCTTCTACACCTACGAAGACATAGGGGGCAACATTGGGAGAGGGGCGTCTCTAGGGTCCCGGAAGACCTCCAAGCCTTCCCGTCAAACGGGTGGCGTCCTAGCCAAAATATACCTGGGGGACGTTAGAAACTAGCAACATCTAGAACCAAAGAACGAGAGAGAGAGAGCTGTAGAGAATGAACGAAAGAGAACAGCAGTTGTGAGGACTATTCCGAATGCTCAGCAGGGTAGGACTACAACACACAGGCGCTATTGGTAGGCAACGATTTCCATCTGCGAGGGAAACTCTGGATGTGCCCATCGGACCGGCCGGTCTCTGATAGCCCGGTTGAACGTGCTCTGGACTGAGTATATTGAAGCCTTCAATAAAAAGGTAAAGAGACTGCAACCTTGTGTCCTCGTTATTGCCTGCACCTCACACCATCACCATCCACCTTACTGGGAAGCCCTGGGGACATGCTTCACCTGTGGGAAGGTACACCATCCAGCTGCCATTCCATCACCCCAGCGGACCCCACAGCAGCGTCGGTCACCCTGACCGAACACCACAGGTGGCGTCACGAACCCCTGACAGACTGTACTATCACCTTTATTGGACGCCCCTTAGCAGGGTCACGACCGGGTCCAGCCACCGTGACAGCCGCATAACCAAGCAGAAAGGACCGGTACCGAGTGACTTGTGGCCCTGTGTCTGGGGGGCGATCCAACTTGGCGTCACGAACAGGATCGTACTTAAGCCTGAAGAATTGGGTCATGTGTGCCATGGAACTGTGATTGAGACGTGTTGGAATTGTGATTTACTGCAAGGACAAACCAGGGATTCAAGCTTCAGGAGGCTAATTTGCATATTCCAGGTGCCTTCTGGGAGAAGCGAAGTCTCCCTAAGCTAGAAGATCGTTGGGTACAGCCGGGACCAGCTGCTTCGAAAGCATCACCAAACCAGGGATTCAAGCTTCAGGAGGCTAATTTGCATATTCCAGGTGCCTTCTGGGAGAAGCGAAGTCTCCCTAAGCTAGAAGATCGTTGGGTACAGCCGGGACCAGCTGCTTCGAAAGCATCACCAAACCAGGGATTCAAGCTTCAGGAGGCTAATTTGCATATTCCAGGTGCCTTCTGGGAGAAGCGAAGTCTCCCTAAGCTAGAAGATCGTTGGGTACAGCCGGGACCAGCTGCTTCGAAAGCATCACCAAACCAGGGATTCAAGCTTCAGGAGGCTAATTTGCATATTCCAGGTGCCTTCTGGGAGAAGCGAAGTCTCCCTAAGCTAGAAGATCGTTGGGTACAGCCGGGACCAGCTGCTTCGAAAGCATCACCAAACCAGGGATTCAAGCTTCAGGAGGCTAATTTGCATATTCCAGGTGCCTTCTGGGAGAAGCGAAGTCTCCCTAAGCTAGAAGATCGTTGGGTACAGCCGGGACCAGCTGCTTCGAAAGCATCACCAATCACGAATTTTTGCCTGTAGGACATTATTGCAAGAGAGCTTGGCTGAGTAGATTACACAAGAAGGAAAACACACAGCAAGTCAGCAGGATCTAGGAGCAACATGGCAGATGTGACAACCTACATGGTGAGCTGCAGCATGTGCTACATGTTCACAGATCGACCAGAAGAAGAATCCAATTTCACCTGTCAGAAGTGTAGACTAGTGGCCCTTTTAGAAGAAAAGGTGCGGGGTCTGGAAGAAAGAATAGCAACTTTGAAACTCATCAAAGAGAATGAAGACTTTCTAGACAGAACAGAAGCATCTCTACTGGTCACAGAAGGTGAAAAAAGTGTCAGAGAACCTCCAAAAGCAGATGAGTGGAAGCATGTGACCAAAAGAAGCAAGAAGACCATGGAGAAATCACCAACCACACAACTGAAGAACCGATATCAAATCTTTGTAGAGGATGAAGATGGCACACCTAAGAATGAAGCAATACCAGCAAGCAAAAAAGAAAAGGGCACACAGCAACAAGTGACAGCAAAAAGTACAGCCAAGAAGCAACGAAGAGTGGTGGTGGTGGGAGACTCACTACTGAGAGGCACAGAAGCAGCCATCTGCAGACCGGACATAACTGCAAGAGAAGTATGCTGCCTTCCAGGTGCGATGATCAAGGATGTGACCGATAGGATACCAAAGCTCTTCAGCTCCAAGGACGTCCACCCATTTCTTCTGATACATGTTGGCACCAATGACACGGCAAGGAAGGACCTACCGACAATCTGCAAGGACTTTGAAGAGTTGGGGAAGAAAGTAAAGGAACTGGATGCACAGGTAGTTTTTTCTTCTATCCTTCCAGTAGACGGGCATGGCACCAGGAGATGGAACAGGATCCTTGATGCAAACAACTGGCTAAGACGATGGTGCAGACAACAAGGATTTGGATTCCTGGACCACGGTGTGAATTACTGGTATGATGGACTCCTCGCCAGAGACGGACTACACCTCAACAAACCTGGGAAACACACATTCGCCAGAAGACTCGCTACACTCATCAGGAGGGCGTTAAACTAGAAGAAGAGGGGACGGGAAGAAAAACATTAGACTCGAACAAAGACGACCCAGGAAAACATACTCTGAAGGGAGGTAAGAACATTTCTAAAACAATCCACAGTGAGGAGATTGGAACAAAACAAAATCCTCTAAACTGCATGCTCGCAAACGCCAGAAGCCTGACAAACAAGATGGAAGAACTAGAAGCAGAAATATCTACAGGTAACTTTGACATAGTGGGAATAACCGAGACATGGTTAGATGAAAGCTATGACTGGGCAGTTAACTTACAGGGTTACAGTCTGTTTAGAAAGGATCGTAAAAATCGGAGAGGAGGAGGGGTTTGTCTCTATGTAAAGTCTTGTCTAAAGTCCACTTTAAGGGAGGATATTAGCGAAGGGAATGAGGATGTCGAGTCCATATGGGTTGAAATTCATGGAGGGAAAAATGGTAACAAAATTCTCATTGGGGTCTGTTACAAACCCCCAAATATAACAGAAAGCATGGAAAGTCTACTTCTAAAGCAGATAGATGAAGCTGCAACCCATAATGAGGTCCTGGTTATGGGGGACTTTAACTACCCGGATATTAACTGGGAAACAGAAACCTGTGAAACCCATAAAGGCAACAGGTTTCTGCTAATAACAAAGAAAAATTATCTTTCACAATTGGTGCAGAATCCAACCAGAGGAGCAGCACTTTTAGACCTAATACTATCTAATAGACCTGACAGAATAACAAATCTGCAGGTGGTCGGGCATTTAGGAAATAGCGACCACAATATTGTGCAGTTTCACCTGTCTTTCACTAGGGGGACTTGTCAGGGAGTCACAAAAACATTGAACTTTAGGAAGGCAAAGTTTGAACAGCTTAGAGATGCCCTTAATCTGGTAGACTGGGACAATATCCTCAGAAATAAGAATACAGATAATAAATGGGAAATGTTTAAGAACATCCTAAATAGGCAGTGTAAGCGGTTTATACCTTGTGGGAATAAAAGGACTAGAAATAGGAAAAACCCAATGTGGCTAAACAAAGAAGTAAGACAGGCAATTAACAGTAAAAAGAAAGCATTTGCACTACTAAAGCAGGATGGCACCATTGAAGCTCTAAAAAACTATAGGGAGAAAAATACTTTATCTAAAAAACTAGTTAAAGCTGCCAAAAAGGAAACAGAGAAGCACATTGCTAAGGAGAGTAAAACTAATCCCAAACTGTTCTTCAACTATATCAATAGTAAAAGAATAAAAACTGAAAATGTAGGCCCCTTAAAAAATAGTGAGGAAAGAATGGTTGTAGATGACGAGGAAAAAGCTAACATATTAAACACCTTCTTCTCCACGGTATTCACGGTGGAAAATGAAATGCTAGGTGAAATCCCAAGAAACAATGAAAACCCTATATTAAGGGTCACCAATCTAACCCAAGAAGAGGTGCGAAACCGGCTAAATAAGATTAAAATAGATAAATCTCCGGGTCCGGATGGCATACACCCACGAGTACTAAGAGAACTAAGTAATGTAATAGATAAACCATTATTTCTTATTTTTAGTGACTCTATAGCGACAGGGTCTGTTCCGCAGGACTGGCGCATAGCAAATGTGGTGCCAATATTCAAAAAGGGCTCTAAAAGTGAACCTGGAAATTATAGGCCAGTAAGTCTAACCTCTATTGTTGGTAAAATATTTGAAGGGTTTCTGAGGGATGTTATTCTGGATTATCTCAATGAGAATAACTGTTTAACTCCATATCAGCATGGGTTTATGAGAAATCGCTCCTGTCAAACCAATCTAATCAGTTTTTATGAAGAGGTAAGCTATAGGCTGGACCACGGTGAGTCATTGGACGTGGTATATCTCGATTTTTCCAAAGCGTTTGATACCGTGCCGCACAAGAGGTTGGTACACAAAATGAGAATGCTTGGTCTGGGGGAAAATGTGTGTAAATGGGTTAGTAACTGGCTTAGTGATAGAAAGCAGAGGGTGGTTATAAATGGTATAGTCTCTAACTGGGTCGCTGTGACCAGTGGGGTACCGCAGGGGTCAGTATTGGGACCTGTTCTCTTCAACATATTCATTAATGATCTGGTAGAAGGTTTACACAGTAAAATATCGATATTTGCAGATGATACAAAACTATGTAAAGCAGTTAATACAAGAGAAGATAGTATTCTGCTACAGATGGATCTGGATAAGTTGGAAACTTGGGCTGAAAGGTGGCAGATGAGGTTTAACAATGATAAATGTAAGGTTATACACATGGGAAGAGGGAATCAATATCACCATTACACACTGAACGGGAAACCACTGGGTAAATCTGACAGGGAGAAGGACTTGGGGATCCTAGTTAATGATAAACTTACCTGGAGCAGCCAGTGCCAGGCAGCAGCTGCCAAGGCAAACAGGATCATGGGGTGCATTAAAAGAGGTCTGGATACACATGATGAGAGCATTATACTGCCTCTGTACAAATCCCTAGTTAGACCGCACATGGAGTACTGTGTCCAGTTTTGGGCACCGGTGCTCAGGAAGGATATAATGGAACTAGAGAGAGTACAAAGGAGGGCAACAAAATTAATAAAGGGGATGGGAGAACTACAATACCCAGATAGATTAGCGAAATTAGGATTATTTAGTCTAGAAAAAAGACGACTGAGGGGCGATCTAATAACCATGTATAAGTATATAAGGGGACAATACAAATATCTCGCTGAGGATCTGTTTATACCAAGGAAGGTGACGGGCACAAGGGGGCATTCTTTGCGTCTGGAGGAGAGAAGATTTTTCCACCAACATAGAAGAGGATTCTTTACTGTTAGGGCAGTGAGAATCTGGAATTGCTTGCCTGAGGAGGTGGTGATGGCGAACTCAGTCGAGGGGTTCAAGAGAGGCCTGGATGTCTTCCTGGAGCAGAACAATATTGTATCATACAATTATTAGGTTCTGTAGAAGGACGTAGATCTGGGTATTTATTATGATGGAATATAGGCTGAACTGGATGGACAAATGTCTTTTTTCGGCCTTACTATGTTACTATGTTACTGTGCATTGCTATTGACGCAAGATTCCCGCCAAAACTGCCGCCATTGCCGCGCCACGAGGAGCGCAGGAGAAGAAGGGCGTGGAAGTGGGTGTAGATGAACTGGAGAGCGCAAACGATAATGGCCGCCCAGTCTAAGCATTGCTGTATCTTGAGGGCGGGCCCGTCAGCCACCGAGGTCCGCCTTCTCATCCTCTATGGATGGTGGGGACAGTGGGGACGGAGCCGCCCCCGAAAGAGAGCCCGAGAATAAGATCTGGAGAAGGGGACAAAGATGGCGACTCCCAGGCTACCGCATGGAGACAACCCGGCCAGGCACAGGCCTGTATTGCCCGCGGCGATCCCAGAGTCACCGCCGCTGCAGGACTTGACTGCTGTAAAGCCGCCTGAGGGAAAACCTGGAGGGCGGATGCCTGAAGGCTGGGTGGCCGCCGCCGAGGCTCGGCAGCTGGCACGTTACCTGCAAGCCCGTGCCCGAGTGAGTTACCGGTTGGGCCACCCGACGGAGATCCGTCTGTCCCCTGTGTCCCCTCCTCTGCCCACTCCGGCTGCGTCAGGACTTTGCACCCGGCCAGGGAGTTGTGCCCCACAGGAGCGGGACTTAAGAATCCTGCCGGTGACGGAGCACCAGCAACGTCTAGTGGCGGCTTGGAGGAAACAGCCACGACCGGTAGAAGTGATAGACCTCACCGGAGAGGAGAAGGTCCCGCCATCGCACTGGGGAGTGGTAGTCTTCTACAACCCCAGGCAGGAGAGGGGGGTTATCCAGGAGATCGGAGAACCCCTGCAGGTCCGTGTCGACCGGAGTGAAGTGGAGCCCCGCTATGGGACAAGGGAGGAGACCCGTGAACTGAGGCCAGGCGATGCGGTGACATATACCCGGTGGCGGAGAGAGGCCGGCTGGGTGGCCAGAGGTGTCCAGTTATGCGCAGCCCTACAGGTGTAAGCTGGAGCTCCAGAAGAAGGGGTCCCTGTGGTGGACCACCAAGCGAGCCCGGCCCCGCGAGCAACTGCGGATTCCACCCATGCCCAACAGAAAGGTGTGGTCTGTGAGGTAAGACCACAACCTCCTCAGAAATAAACCTCGAAAACCCGATTTGCACATAGTTCATCGTTTCCTGCTGCTACCTTCAACCCGTCCAGGGTTAACTCCTAGGGATCCCTTCGTTTACCCGGGATCCCTATTGTTTTCTCCTGTTTTGCTACTGTTGCACAAGTTATCATTGTTTTAAAGACTGTTGGGTCATGGACGGTGAATGATTCAGAACTGCCTTGTAAATAGTTTGCACCTTCTTAAAGGTGCTCCCTACTGGTTTTATAAGTCGAAGAAGACTTTGCGAAGACCTGATGCAGAAGGACTTGCTGATTGCAAACTTGCTACTGAAAGAGAGTCTGCACCAGAGACTTGGGTCCCTCTTAAAGGGAATGTTTGATGATTATTTTCATAAAGAATTGAAACGTTAATAATGTTGAAGAACTTAGATAGTTAATAATGTTGGTAAAGATTGAGGACAGGAAAGCATGGAAGTGAACCCGTAGGGGTTAGAGAGAGGGTCCTCTTGAGAAACGTAGAAAGATGGTTGATACAATGACAGTAGGCCCAGCCAAGGAGCTAGGCGGTCCTGCATTGGGGAAGTTAGAATGGAAAGAAACGAGTTATGTAGCATTTTATAGTAGGCCTTTAGTGGGTTTAGCGAACACGCCCTTAAAGGAAGAGTTAGTTATTTGTTCCAAAAGTTTGCGCTTAAGTAGAATACCCGGTTGGGTACCAAAGGTTGTTTATAATATAAATGTTATTTAAAACTATTTAATCTTGTTATTGTTTGCAACGTTTAAGCGTCCTCACCTCCCATAAAGGGAAGCACCTTTTCTATTTACTTGAACTAGAGAGAGTACAAAGGAGGGCAACAAAATTAATAAAGGGGATGGGAGAACTACAATACCCAGATAGATTAGCAAAATTAGGATTATTTAGTCTAGAAAAAAGACGACTGAGGGGCGATCTAATAACCATGTATAAGTATATAAGGGGACAATACAAATATCTCGCTGAGGATCTGTTTATACCAAGGAAGGTGACGGTAACAAGGGGGCATTCTTTGCGTCTGGAGGAGAGAAGGTTTTTCCACCAACATAGAAGAGGATTCTTTACTGTTAGGGCAGTGAGAATCTGGAATTGCTTGCCTGAGGAGGTGGTGATGGCGAACTCAGTCGAGGGGTTCAAGAGAGTCCTGGATGTCTTCCTGGAGCAGAACAATATTGTATCATACAATTAGGTTCTGTAGAAGGACGTAGATCTGGGGATTTATTATGATGGAATATAGGCTGAACTGGATGGACAAATGTCTTTTTTCGGCCTTACTAACTATGTTACTATGTTACTATGTTCTGAGCATTCAAAAATTTTTGTATGTCTTGCACTGTATTATATTGTTGTTCTTCTTTTCCAGTCCAGGAGTACTGGATTTAACCGGGGGGAAGTGTAGCGCCCCAGAGACCTGGTCGTTGCAGTATAGCGCTCTGCCACTAAGGGGAGCAGCGGTACGTCTGATGGCACTAAGGAGTTCTCCTGACCAGGTATCACCAGAACACATTACACTCCGCACTCCGGCCACTAGGGGGAGAAAAAGGCTTTATTTATTGGGCCACTCCTCACACTGGTAAAACTAGGGGCTGGGGAGGAAGTTAGTCAGAAGCTGACTGGGTTGGAACCAGGCAACATCCCGTGGCAGGGGGTGTTGCAGGGAGAAGGCACAGGGGGGTCCCTGTCAGGCGTGGGAACCTGGCAGCTGCCTAGCGAACAGAACAGAACGTAACGGAACCACGCCTGCACACCTTGCGGCGGTATCCTAAGAAAGAGACATGAAGGGAAGGATATTGTGGAAATGTGTAAACAAGATCAGCACAAAGGAGAGCCAGTAAGAGTCGTGCCGAGAGAGGAAGGCAACATCTTACTGAGGCGCGTAGTCGGTGGCCGGATCACCGTAGGAGTAACTGACTTCAGGCCTTACTTCAAATTCCGCTGGACAGTTGATTATAGGTTGGCTGTCTACCTTCTACACCTACGAAGACATAGGGGGCAACATTGAGAGAGGGGCGTCTCTAGGGTCCCGGAAGACCTCCAAGCCTTCCCGTCATACGGGTGGCGTCCTAGCCAAAATATACCTGGGGGACGTTAGAAACTAGCAACATCTAGAACCAAAGAACGAGAGAGAGAGAGCTGTAGAGAACAAACGAAAGAGAACAGCAGTTGTGAGGACTATTCCGAATGCTCAGCAGGGTAGGACTACAACACACAGGCGCTATTGGTAGACAACGATTTCCATCTGCGAGGGAAACTCTGGTTGTGCCCATCAGACCGGCCGGTCTCTGATAGCCCGGTTGAACGTGCTCTGGACTGAGTATATTGAAGCCTTCAATAAAAAGGTAAAGAGACTGCAACCTTGTGTCCTCGTTATTGCCTGCACCTCACACCATCACCATCCACCTTACTGGGAAGCTTTGGGGACATACTTCACCTGTGGGAAGGTACACCATCCAGCTGCCATTCCATCACCCCAGCGGACCCCACAGCAGCGTCGGTCACCCTGACCGAACACCACAGGTGGCGTCACGAACCCCTGACAGACTGTACTATCACCTTTATTGGACGCCCCTTAGCAGGGTCACGACCAGGTCTAGCCACCGTGACAGCCGCATAACCAAGCAGAAAGGACCAGTACCGAGTGACTTGTGGCCCTGTGTCTGGGGGCGATCAAATGACTTTTTGGTTTTCAATGGTTGTAAGCCATAATCATCAACATTAACAAAAATAAACACTTGAAGTAGGTCACTCTGTTTGTATTGACTCTATATAATATACAAGTTTCACTTTTTGTATTGAAGAACTGAAATAAATTAACTTTTTGATGATATTCTAATTTAGAAGGAAGCACTTGGATATATTTTGGCTCACTATCTTACACTACTGGCCCACGTTTTTCATGATTGTCATTTTTAAATATTTAATAGTTATATTTTTATTCAGCTCTGTGTACACCTGTTTCTATATGTTCCCAGATGAATACCTAATCAGAGCACCACATGAAAACCTTCCCCCCTCCAGGCCTGCCTCAGACCATGGGCATATCATTAAATGTGAGGTGACCAGGGTGGTAGTTATGGCTAGGGTTGAGCGAAACGGATCGTTCATTTTCAAAAGTCGCCGACTTTTGGCAAAGTCGGGTTTCATGAAACCCGACCCGATCCCTGTGTGGGGTCGGCCATGCGGTACGCGACTTTCGCTCCAAAGTCGCGTATCGTATGACGCGCTCGGCGCCATTTTTTTCAGCCAATGAAGGAGCGTGGGCAGAGTGATGACATAGGTCTTAGGGGCGTGGACGCCTATTGTCATGTTGTCGCTTGTGCGCTGCAGCGATTTGCACTGTGTAACACAAATCCCATTGACTTTGCATTGGGTTTCGTGTTTCGGTCGATCCTCGACTTTTCGCCATAATCGGCCGATTTCACTCGACTCGACTTTTGAGATAGTCGGGTTTCGCGAAACCCGGCTCGACCCTAAAAAAGTCAAGGTCGCTCAACCCTAGTTATGGCGAGTGGCTGTTGTGTTCCCACACCCTGGCACCCTGCAAAGAAAATATACTGTCCCGTTTGTTGTGTGATGTGTGTGCAGTGCCAATTACTCACTTTTGAGTTAGAGTCCTCCTCAGGTTGCAGCATCCCGGTTTCCATCAGCATCACACAATGATTATCAGAGTCCAAGTTTTCAACAATTCAACTTTACTCATCTTGTCCCGTTCAGTCACAAGCACCGCACAGCAATCCTCAGCAGATATATATATATTCCTTTCTCTGTGCTGTCCCTTGTCCTTCCTGTAATCATTAGTCCCCGTACCATACACTCCGGTACTAGAGTTGAGCGACCTTGACCTTTTTAGAGTCGAGCCGGGTTTTGCGAAACCCGACTATGTCCAAAGTCGGGTCGAGTGAAATCGGCCGATTATGACGTAAAGTCGGGATCGACCGAAACACGAAACCCAATGCAAGTCAATGGGGCAGCATAGTCGGCAGTGAGTGGGGGCCAGGAAAACACCTAGAGTACACATTTTAATGTCAATACCATCCATTCTTCTTAATGAAGCTTGTCAAGCGTAATTTACCTTATAATAATTGGAAGGCATTTGAAATTGGGGGTCATTTGGCTAAAGTTGTGGGGGGTAGGGCTGGTTCAAGTAATTAGTGGGCCCAGGAAATCTGGACCACGTCACGGCAGTGGAGCAGGGAGAGGTAAGTATTTCAACTTTGCAAGTGCTGTGAACCTGAGCAAGCAGGGGGGGCCCACTCGTTGGCATTGGCACTGGCACAGGGCCCCTCAAAGTACAGCGGTGTGTTTGCACGGCGGGGGCGCCTCCCACCGGCAGCAACACTTTTGCGTACTATGAGAGGCCCTGTGCCAGTGACGTCGCCAACTAGTATTCCTCCCCCCACCTGATGAAGGAACCTGCACTTTCATCTGCACCTTCCTCTTTGTCCCCGTGTAAGGTGGTATGGTATGCGGGAAGAGCAACCTGACTTTCAGCAGGGTCACAATGTTGTTGTGTAGCGTGCACGGGGAATGTTGCGTTATGGGTCAATGTACCAGCAGACTCATCTATCACTGGCTGGGCAATGGGCACGATGAAGTGGAAACACAGATATAGGCCCAAAGAAGAAAGTGGGCTAAATGCAGTTCAAAATTGGTAACACAGGAATAACCAGGGGGCATTGCAGTGGAGGACAACTGGAATGAGAGGCTGACACAGAGAGTAGGGCCAAATCAGTAAGTAGTCGAAATGCAGTTCAAAATTGGCAACCGTAGTAAACAGGCGGCACAGCTTTGTTCAGTGGAGGAGAACAGCAAGGAGTGGCAGACACCGATAGTAGGCCCCAACCCAACTAGTAGGCCAAATGCAGTCTAACATTAACAACTACTTAACGAGAGCCTGAAAATGGAATTTCAGGACAGGAAACCAGGAGAACAGCAAGGAGTGGCAGACACCGATAGTAGGCCCCAAACCAACTAGTACGCCAAATGCAGTTGTTCCATTTAACCACAATTTAATGAGAGCCTGAAGATAGAAGCTCAGGAAAGGCAACCTGGGGAACACCTTGGAGTGTAACACACCATCTCTCTCCACCCCATACCCAATTTGTAGGCCTAATGCAGCCTACTTTCCGACACCTACTAAACGAGAGCATGAAGATCGAAGCTCAGGAAAGGCAACCTGGGGAACACCTTGGAGTGTAACACACCATCTCTCTCCACCCCATTCCCCATTTTTTAGGCCTAATGCAGCCTACTTTCCGACACCTACTAAACGAGAGCATGAAGATCGAAGCTCAGGAAAGGCAACCTGGGGAACACCTTGGAGTGTAACACACCATCTCTCTCCACCCCATACCCATTTTGTAGGCCTAATGCAGCGTACTTTTCTACAACTACTAAACGAGAGCATGAAGATCGAAGCTCAGGAAAGGCAACCTGGTGAAAACCTTGGAGTGTAACACAACCTGTCTCTACACCCCATACCAAATTTGTAGGCCTAATGCAGCGTAGTTTCCACCAACTACTAAACGAGAGCCGGAAGATCGAAGCTCATGAAAGGCAACCCGGGGAACACCTTAGTGTAACACAACCTCTCTCTACACCACGAAAGGGCTGATTCTTAGGAAGGAAGGCTGTTGTAAATAAGCATTGCGCGTCCGAGGGTGATTATATTCTTATTCGGTATCTACTCACCCTCGGACGCGCCATGCTTCTTGATTTGTAATTAATGTTTATTTGCAATGTGCTTTTGACTTACTCAATTAATTTTTTAATTATTGATTTTATTAAATTAATAGTTTAACATCTTATTGGAAATAATTTAAAGGAGACGCGACAGGACAACACTCGGTGGATGCCATATCTGTGTTAACAACTCCAAAAAACTTTCAGTTAACTTCTTGCAGGAGAAAGAAATTGTAGCTGTTGGACCTTTGTAGTACAGTTCCAGATATTTGTTGTGTGTTTGTTTTGATTGTTAAAATGTCTGCATTTGAGATCTCAACACGATCTTATTTTTTATAATCAAATTAATTTTTAAAATATTTTATTAGGTTGGTTCAAGGGGTACACGGGCCGCAGTAGACAGGTCAGAGGAGGCCTAGTGGAAGGAGGGACCGCAGATGCGCCACTGTTTCACCCATACACAATTAGTAGGCCTAATGCAGCGTAGTTTCCAACAGCTACTAAACGAGAGCCGGAAGATCGAAGCTCAGGAAAGGCAACCTGGGGAACACCTTGGAGTGTAACACAACCTCTCTCTACACCACGGAAGGGCTGATTCATAGGAAGGAAGGCTGTTTTAAATAAGCATTGCGCGTCCGAGGGTGATTATATTCTTATTCGGTATCTACTCACCCTCGGACGCGCCATGCTTCTTGATTTGTAATTAATGTTTATTTGCAATGTGCTTTTGACTTACTCAATTAATTTTTTAATTATTGATTTTATTAAATTAATAGTTTAACATCTTATTGGAAATAATTTAAAGGAGACGCGACAGGACAACACTCGGTGGATGCCATATCTGTGTTAACAACTCCAAAAAACTTTCAGTTAACTTCTTGCAGGAGAAAGAAATTGTAGCTGTTGGACCTTTGTAGTACAGTTCCAGATATTTGTTGTGTGTTTGTTTTGATTGTTAAAATGTCTGCATTTGAGATCTCAACACGATCTTATTTTTTATAATCAAATTAATTTTTAAAATATTTTATTAGGTTGGTTCAAGGGGTACACGGGCCGCAGTAGACAGGTCAGAGGAGGCCTAGTGGAAGGAGGGACCGCAGATGCGCCACTGTTTCACCCATACACAATTAGTAGGCCTAATGCAGCGTAGTTTCCAACAGCTACTAAACGAGAGCCGGAAGATCGAAGCTCAGGAAAGGCAACCTGGGGAACACCTTGGAGTGTAACACAACCTCTCTCTACACCACGGAAGGGCTGATTCATAGGAAGGAAGGCTGTTTTAAATAAGCATTGCGCGTCCGAGGGTGATTATATTCTTATTCGGTATCTACTCACCCTCGGACGCGCCATGCTTCTTGATTTGTAATTAATGTTTATTTGCAATGTGCTTTTGACTTACTCAATTAATTTTTTAATTATTGATTTTATTAAATTAATAGTTTAACATCTTATTGGAAATAATTTAAAGGAGACGCGACAGGACAACACTCGGTGGATGCCATATCTGTGTTAACAACTCCAAAAAACTTTCAGTTAACTTCTTGCAGGAGAAAGAAATTGTAGCTGTTGGACCTTTGTAGTACAGTTCCAGATATTTGATGTGTGTTTGTTTTGATTGTTAAAATGTCTGCATTTGAGATCTCAACACGATCTTATTTTTTATAATCAAATTAATTTTTAAAATATTTTATTAGGTTGGTTCAAGGGGTACACGGGCAGCAATAGACAGGTCAGTGGAGGCCTAGTGGAAGGAGTGACGGCAGACAGGCATCAAAGGCCTAACATTGGGCTGGCTGTAGGCAAGTTAAAATTGGTTCCAGGGGAACACGGCCATCAGTGGCCTGGTCAGTGTAGTTGTAGTTGAAAGAACGGGACGCAGACAGGCTTCGAAGGCCTAACATAATAACATAGGGCTGGCTGTAGGCAAGTTAAAATTGGTTCCAGGGGAACACGGCCATCAGTGGCCTGGTCAGTGTAGTTGTAGTTGAAAGAACGGGACGCAGACAGGCTTCGAAGGCCTAACATAACAAACTTGGGCTGGCTGTAGGCACTTTTAAATTTGTTCCAGGGGTACATGGGCAGCAGTGTATGGTCAGTGGAAGTCTAGTGGAAGGAGTGACCGCAGACAGGCTTCCAAGGCCTAACATAACAAACTTGGGCTGGCTGTAGGCACTTTTAAATTGGTTCCAGGGGTACATGGGCAGCAGTGGTCTGGTCAGTGGAAGTCTAGTGGAAGGAGTGACCGCAGACAGGCTTCCAAGGCCTAACATAACAAACTTGGGCTGGCTGTAGGCACTTTTAAATTGGTTCCAGGGGTACATGGGCAGCAGTGGTCTGGTCAGTGGAAGTCTAGTGGAAGGAGTGACCGCAGACAGGCTTCCAAGGCCTAACATAACAAACTTGGGCTGGCTGTAGGCACTTTTAAATTGGTTCCAGGGGTACATGGGCAGCAGTGGTCTGGTCAGTGGAAGTCTAGTGGAAGGAGTGACCGCAGACAGGCTTCCAAGGCCTAACATAACAAACTTGGGCTGGCTGTAGGCACTTTTAAATTGGTTCCAGGGGTACATGGGCAGCAGTGGTCTGGTCAGTGGAAGTCTAGTGGAAGGAGTGACCGCAGACAGGCTTCCAAGGCCTAACATAACAAACTTGGGCTGGCTGTAGGCACTTTTAAATTGGTTCCAGGGTAACACGGCCAGCAGTGGCCTGGTCAGTGTAGTAGTTGTAGAAAGAAGGGACCGCACACAGGCTTCGAAGGCCTAACATAACAAAAATGTCAAAACAATGGTATTGTCAGTGCCAGGCATTGAAGGATGTCAGCGCCTAGACTACACATTGGTGAAGCTGTGAGAGATAATTTTGCTAGTGGTAGAGCACTGTTTGAGCTGGGGGGGGGGAACTGTCTTGTGGCCGGCGGTACAGGCACAGGGCCCCTCATATTACAACGGTGTGTCTGACGTTGGGTGCGCACCACCACCGCCAGAGACACTTTATTGTACTATGAGGGACCCAGTGGCAGTGCCGTCGACCAAAAGCGGCCACACCCACCTCTTCAGACAAACAGCACTCTCAAGGGTCCAAGCGCAAAGTGTCGATAGCACGGCCCCGTGTGGGGAGTTTGGCCATTTCGTGAGGTGGAAACATGTCGTATGCTGGACAATCAGGTGAAGAAAATTACGAGATTGGAAAAGTCATTCAGAATAGTCCACAGGCAAGACCTTTTCATAGGAAAGCTAGGTGTCAGCCGGGCAGGGTGGGGCAAAAGATTTTGAAATCCAGTTGTGGTTCATTTTAATGAAGGTTAGATCATCTACATTTTGGGTAGCCAGACGAGTCCTTTTTTCTGTTAGTATTGAACCTGCAGCACTGAATACTCTTTCTGATAGGACACTAGCTGCCGGGCAAGCAAGCTCCTGCAATGCATATTCTGCCAATTCTGGCCAGGTGTCTAATTTGGATGCCCAGTAATCAAATGGGAATGACGGTTGAGGGAGAACGTCGATAAGGGATGAAAAATAGTTTGTAACCATACTGGACAAATGTTGTCTCCTGTCACTTTGAATTGATGCTGCAGTACCTGTCCTGTCTGCGGTCATAGAAAAATCACTCCACAACCTGGTCAGAAAACCCCTCTGGCCAACGCCACTTCTGATTTCTGCCCCTCTAACACCTCTGGTCTGCTGGCCCCTGGAGCTCGTGTGAGAACGATCACGGGCGCTGTGTGCAGGGAATGCCAGAAGCAAACGGTCAACAAGAGTTGATTGTTTTGTTGCTAATATTAGTTCCAAGTTCTCATGTGGCATAATATTTTGCAATTTGCCTTTATAGCGAGGATCAAGGAGGCAGGCCAACCAGTAATCGTCATCGTTCATCATTTTTGTAATGCGTGTGTCCCTTTTGAGGATACGCAAGGCATAATCCGCCATGTGGGCCAAAGTTCCCGTTGTCAAATCTGCGGTTGTGCTTGGTTGAGGGGCAGTTGCAGGCAAATCTACGTCACTTGTGTCCCTCAAAAAACCAGAACCCGGCCTTGCCACGCCACCAATTTCCCGTGCCCCCGGGAAAGCTTCCTCATTAAAAATATACTCATCCCCATCATCCTCCTCATCCTCCACCTCCTCTTCGCCCGGTACCTCGTCATGTACACTGCCCTGACCAGACAATCGCTGACTGTCATCAAGGCTTTCCTCTTCCTCTGGTGCAGACGCCTGATCCTTTATGTGCGTCAAACTTTGCATCAGCAGACGCATTAGGGGGATGCTCATGCTTATTATGGCGTTGTCTGCACTAACCAGCCGTGTGCATTCCTCAAAACACTGAAGGACTTGACACATGTCTTGAATCTTCGACCACTGCACACCTGACAACTCCATGTCTGCCATCCTACTGCCTGCCCGTGTATGTGTATCCTCCCACAAAAACATTACAGCCCGCCTCTGTTCGCACAGTCTCTGAAGCATGTGCAGTGTTGAGTTCCACCTTGTTGCAACGTCTATGATTAGGCGATGCTGGGGAAGGTTCAAAGAACGCTGATAGGTCTGCATACGGCTGGAGTGTACAGGCGAACGGCGGATATGTGCGCAAAGTCCACGCACTTTGAGGAGCAGGTCGGATAACCCCGGATAACTTTTCAGGAAGCACTGAACCACCAGGTTTAAGTTGTGAGCCAGGCAAGGAATGTGTTTCAGTTGGGAAAGGGAGATGGCAGCCATGAAATTCCTTCCGTTATCACTTACTACCTTGCCTGCCTCAAGATCTACAGTGCCCAGCCACGACTGCGTTTCTTGCTGCAAGAACTCGGACAGAACTTCCGCGGTGTGTCTATTGTCGCCCAAACACTTCATAGCCAATACAGCCTGCTGACGTATGCCAGTAGCTGCCCCATAATGGGAGACCTGGTGTGCAACTGTGGCAGGTGCGGATGGAGTGTTTGTGCGACTGCGGTCTGTGGACGAGCTCTTGCTTCTGCAGGAGGACGAGGAGGAGGAGGAGGGGGTGCGAACGGCTACAGACAACTGTTTACTAGACCGTGGGCTAGGCAGAACTGTCCCAAACTTGCTGTCCCCTGTGGACCCTGAATCCACCACATTTACCCAGTGTGCCGTGATGGACACGTAACGTCCCTGGCCATGCCTACTGGTCCATGCATCTGTTGTCAGGTGCACCTTTGTGCTCACAGATTGCCTGAGTGCATGGACGATGCGCTCTTTAACATGCTGGTGGAGGGCTGGGATGGCTTTTCTGGAAAAAAAGTGTCGACTGGGTAGCTCGTAGCGTGGTACAGCGTAGTCCATCAGGTCTTTGAAAGCTTCGCTTTCAACTAACCGGTAGGGCATCATCTCTAACGAGATTAGTCTAGCTATGTGGGCGTTCAAACCCTGTGTACGCGGATGCGAGGCTAAGTATTTCCTTTTTCTAACCATAGTCTCATGTAGGGTGAGCTGGACTGGAGAGCTGGAGATCGTGGAACTAGCGGGGGTGCCGGTGGACATGGCAGACTGAGAGACGGTGGGAGATGGTATTGTTGCCGCCGGTGCCCTAGATGCAGTGTTTCCTACTACGAAACTGGTGATTCCCTGACCCTGACTGCTTTGGCCTGGCAAAGATACCTGCACAGATACAGCAGGTGGTGCGCTAAATGGTGGTCCTACACTGCCGGAAGGGATGTTGCGTTGATGACTAGCTTCATTGGCCGAGGGTGCAACAACCTTAAGGGACGTTTGGTAGTTAGTCCAAGCTTTCAAATGCATGGTGGTTAAATGTCTATGCATGCAACTAGTATTGAGACTTTTCAGATTCTGACCTCTGCTTAAGGAAGTAGAACATTTTTGACAGATGACTTTGCGCTGATCAATTGGATGTTGTTTAAAAAAATGCCAGACTGCACTCTTTCTAGCATCGGATACCTTTTCAGGCATTGCAGACTGAGCTTTAACCGGATGGCCACGCTGTCCTCCACCAGGTTTTGGCTTTGCCACGCGTTTTGGGCAAGATACGGGCCCGGCAGATGGAACCTGTGGCGATGTTGATGCCTGCTGCGGCCCCTCCTCCTCCTCTGCTTCAGAACTGCTGCCGCCTGCACCCTGTTCCCCCAATGGCTGCCAATCGGGGTCAAGAACTGGGTCATCTAATAACTCTTCTTGTACCTCCTGCGCAACTTCGTCTGTGTCACCGTGTCGTTCGGTGGTATAGCGTTCGTGATGGGGCAACATAGTCTCATCAGGGTCTGATTCTTGATCAGCACCCTGCGAGGGCAATGTTGTGGTCTGAGTCAAAGGACCAGCATAGTAGTCTGGCTGTGGCTGTGCGTCAGTGCACTCCATGTCAAATTCAATTTGTAATGGGCATGGACTGTTAACTGCTTCACTTTCTAAGCCAGGGACGGTATGTGTAAAGAGCTCCATGGAGTAACCCGTTGTGTCGCCTGCTGCATTCTTCTCTGTTGTTGTTTTTGCTGAAGAGGACAAGGAAGTGACTTGTCCCTGACCGTGAACATCCACTAACGACGCGCTGCTTTTACTTTTACCAGTTTCACGAGAGGAGGCAAAAGAGCTAGAGGCTGAGTCAGCAAGATAAGCCAAAACTTGCTCTTGCTGCTCCGGCTTTAAAAGCGGTTTTCCTAATCCCAGAAAAGGGAGCGTTCGAGGCCTTGTGTAGCCGGACGACGAACCTGGCTCCACAGCTCCAGACTTAGGTGCAATATTTTTTTCCCCACGACCACCTGATGCTCCACCACTACCACTACCCTCATTACCAGCTGACAATGAACGCCCCCGGCCACGACCTCTTCCACTAGACTTCCTCATTGTTTTAAAAACGTAACCAAACTAACGTTATTTGTTGCAGTCACACAACTTACACGGTGAGCTATAACTTCAGTATGATTTAGCTACCCCTTTACAGGTTGGTGAGACCACAGCGCAAATCAGGCCCAATGTTACACACTCTTTTTTTGGTGGCTGCAAATTAGAGAGATGCCCCACACGCAGGACTGTCACTGAAGCACAAATGTTAATATTAATGTCACACTATTATTTTTTTTTTATTTTTATTTTTTTCAGGAACACTTTAGAAACCGCAAAAAAAAAAAAAAATAGATTTTTGCAGGGAGAATTTAGAAAACAAATGTAACAAACTATATGCTTTCTATGGGCCACTGAGTGAGAGATGACGCACACAGGAATCAGGAGTGGCACACAAGCCCAGAGGCCAATATTTTTCTACCAATGATTGATGGAGTTATTTTCTCTGGTAGATTTTTGAACCCAAATCAAGGAAAAAAAATATAGGCTTTCTATGGACCACAATTGGAGAGAGAGAGAGAGAGAGAGAGAGAGAGAGATGGCACACCCAGGAGTCAAGACTGGCACACAAGCAGAAAGGCCAATATTAATCTCCCACTGTTTTTTTTTTTTTTTTTTTTCAGGGAGACTTTAGAAAAAAAAATAATAAAAAAAATATGATTTTATCAGGAAGAATTTAGAAACCAAATAAAATAAAATGATTTTTTCAGGGAGAATTTATAAAACAAATAAAAACAAAAATAGGCGTTCTATGGCCCACTGACTGAGAGATGACGCACACAGGAGTCAGGAGTGGCACACAAGCCCAGAGGCCAATATTTTTCTACCAATGATTGATGTAGTTATTTTCTCTGGTAGATTTTGGAACCCAAATCAAGGAAAAAAAATATAGGCTTTCTATGGACCACAATTGGAGAGAGAGAGAGAGAGAGAGAGAGAGATGGCACACCCAGGAGTCAAGACTGGCACACAAGCAGAAAGGCCAATATTAATCTCCCACTGTTTTTTTTGGTTGTTTTTTTTTTTTTTTTTTCAGGGAGACTTTAGAAAAAAAATTATAAAAAAAATATGATTTTATCAGGAAGAATTTAGAAACCAAATAAAATAAAATGATTTTTTCAGGGAGAATTTATAAAACAAATAAAAACAAAAATAGGCGTTCTATGGCCCACTGACTGAGAGATGACGCACACAGGAGTCAGGAGTGGCACACAAGCCCAGAGGCCAATATTTTTCTACCAATGATTGATGTAGTTATTTTCTCTGGTAGATTTTGGAACCCAAATCAAGGAAAAAAAATATAGGCTTTCTATGGACCACAATTGGAGAGAGAGAGAGAGAGAGAGAGAGAGAGATGGCACACCCAGGAGTCAAGACTGGCACACAAGCAGAAAGGCCAATATTAATCTCCCACTGTTTTTTTTGGTTTTTTTTTTTTTTTTTTTTTCAGGGAGACTTTAGAAAAAAAAATTATAAAAAAAATATGATTTTATCAGGAAGAATTTAGAAACCAAATAAAATAAAATGATTTTTTCAGGGAGAATTTATAAAACAAATAAAACCAAAAATAGGCGTTCTATGGCCCACTGACTGAGAGATGACGCACCCAGGAGTCAAGACTGGCAGACAAGCAGAAAGGCCAATATTAATCTCCCACTGGTTTTTTTTTTTTTTTTTTTTTTTCAGGGAGACTTTAGAAAAAAAAATAATAAAAAAAATATGATTTTATCAGGAAGAATTTAGAAACCAAATAAAATAAAATGATTTTTTCAGGGAGAATTTAGAAAACAAATAAAACCAAAAATAGGCGTTCTATGGCCCACTGACTGAGAGAGAGAGAGAGATGGAACGCTTAGTACTGGCACACAAGCCCAAAGGGCAATATTAATCTCCCTTTTTTTTTCAGGGAGAATTTCTAAAACCCAAAAAAAAAAAAAAATAGGCTTTCTATGGCCCACTATTTGTGAGAGAGATGGGACGCTCAGGACTGGCACAGATGGCACGCTCAGGACTGGCACAGAAGCCCAGAGGCCAATATTAATCTCCCTTTTTTTCTGGGAGAATTTATAAAACCAAAAAAATATTTAAATAGGCTTTCTATGGCCCACTATTTGTGAGAGAGATGGCACGCTCAGGACTGGCACAGATGGCACGCTCACAACTGGCACACAAGCCCAGAGGCCAATATTAATCTCCCTTTTTTCAGGGAAAATTTATAAAACCAAAAAAAAAATTAAATAGGCTTTCTATGGCCCACTATTTGTGAGAGAGATGGCACGCTCAGGACTGGCACAGATGGCACGCTCACAACTGGCACACAAGCCCAGAGGCCAATATTAATCTCCCTTTTTTCAGGGAAAATTTATAAAACAAAAAAAAAAATTAAATAGGCTTTCTATGGCCCACTATTTGTGAGAGAGATGGCACGCTCAGGACTGGCACAGATGGCACGCTCACAACTGGCACACAACCCCAGAGGCCAATATTAATCTCCCTTTTTTTCAGGGAGAATTTATAAAACCAAAAAAAAAAATTAAATAGGCTTTCTATGGCCCACTATTTGTGAGAGAGATGGCACGCTCAGGGCTGGCACAGATGGCACGCTCACAACTGGCACACAAGCCCAGAGGCCAATATTAATCTCCCTTTTTTCAGGGAAAATTTATAAAACCAAAAAAAAAATTAAATAGGCTTTCTATGGCCCACTATTTGTGAGAGAGATGGCACGCTCACAACTGGCACACAAGCCCAGAGGCCAATATTAATCTCCCTTTTTTCAGGGAGAATTTATAAAACCCCCCAAAAAATAAAATAGGCTTTCTATGGCCCACTATTTGTGAGAGAGATGGCACACTCAGGACTGGCACACAAGCCCAAAGGCCAATATTAATCTCCCACTGTATTTTTATCAGGGAGAATTTATACACCCCACAAAAAAAAATACAGAAAAATGAAAAGGCTTTCTATGGCCCACTATGTGAGAGAGATGGCACACACAGGGATGGCACTCTAGCAGAAATGCCAAATTGCCAATCTTAATCTCCCACCAAAAAAAAAAAAAAAAAAAAAACAGGGACTGTCCTACAATTACTATCTCCCTGCCTGCAGTAATCTCAGCCAGGTATGGCAGGCAGCTACTATCTCCCTGCCTGCAGTAATCTCAGCCAGGTATGGCAGGCAGCAATAAGGAGTGGACTGATGCACAAATCAAATAAAAAGTGTGGACAAACAAAAAAGATAGCTGTGCAGAAAGGAAGGAACAAGAGGATTTGTGCTTTGAAAAAAGCAGTTGGTTTGCACAGCGGCGTACACACAGCAATGCAGCTATCAGGGAGCCTTCTAGGGCAGCCCAATGAGCTACAGCGCTGAGGGGGAAAAAAAAAAAAAAAAACTTCCACTGTCCCTGCACACCGAGGGTGGTGTTGGACAGTGGAAATCGCTACAGCACAAGCGGTTTTGTGGTTAATGGACCCTGCCTAACGCTATCCCTGCTTCTGACAAAGCGGCAGCAACCTCTCCCTAAGCTCAGATCAGCAGCAGTAAGATGGCGGTCGGCGGGAACGCCTCTTTATAGCCCCTGTGACGTCGCAGACAGCAAGCCAATCACTGCAATGCCCTTCTCTAAGATGGTGGGGACCAGGACCTATGTCATCACGCTGCCCACACTCTGCGTTTACCTTCATTGGCTGAGAAATGGCGCTTTTCGCGTCATTGAAACGCGACTTTGGCGCGAAAGTCGCGTACCGCATGGCCGACCCCGCACAGGGGTCGGATCGGGTTTCATGAAACCCCGACTTAGCCAAAAGTCGGCGACTTTTGAAAATGTTCGACCCGTTTCGCTCAACCCTATCCGGTACCACAGCTTCCCGACTAGCTGAACTGCCTCGTTCTTTAAGTTCTAAAGGATGGCGCTTCCAATCCTTCTCATACCATAGGTCTTGTCTTTCTGGGATTCCCATTAAGCCTAGCCGCTGTCACTCTCATGCTGCTCTGGTTCTCTCGTGCTCATGTGACTTTCAGCCCCATGGCCCTGGATTGCTGTGCTTCTCTTCTTAAAATGTTTTCTGCAACAACCTTACTGTTCCAAACTGCTCTCTAACTAACTCACCCTAAGAAGTGGCCCAACTAACATTGCTCTTGTTCCTCACACTAAGGAATATTCCCTGGTATATGGACCTAACTCAACCCATTAGTTCCCCCACTAAACTGTAACTCCCTTACAAATACTATTCCTATACAGGTACTCCAGTTCCCTAATTTTAGTGTGTCCCACTACACCATACCCAGTACTATCCTACTTATCTCTCACTAGTCTTATCACAGTGTCAAAACATACAAAGTACCTGTACAAAGTATAATAACCATATCAATAGGAGTACCATAGCATTATTTACATGATCACACATAAAAACATTAGGGGGAGATGTGTATGACAGCTCCTGTCACACCCTCACATAAACAACAGCCACAAGGCGGATTTCATCACCCAGGTATCATTTTACTCAGTATAACGGCGCCGGCCTGTAGGTTACTGTGCACAATCCTGCTCAAAGGTTCACTATAATTCTGCAAAATATTAGGTCATACAATTATGAATTAGAATTTTTTATATTATGTTAATATTAAGATGGAGAAAAATTAATTTCAGCTTATTGGTTCAGCCTCCACAATATTCACTGTCTCTCATGTGGACCCTTGGGAAAATTAATCTCCCACCCTTGCTCTATTTTACATAGTGCTATGTTATGTATAGTGCCATACATAAGGGAAATATTAATGCCCCCCCCCCCCGCTATCTCTGTCTTTTCCATCTACTTATGTGCACCAGAGCACCTGTGTGTTACTCACATGACCTATCAAAGGGGATCATGTGACATGTCAGGTGATGCATGAGGTACCTAGTAGGGGCCCCCACACCTTCTAAACTGCCCGGTGCCCTGGCTGCTCTTAATCTACCCCTGAGTTTACTATTCTGTGGAATAATGGCAGTCAGAGCATGGTACTGGCCAAATGTGTCACTTCAGCTGCAGCAGGGGAACCCACATTCACAGTTTTTGCCACCTAATCTGAGAACAGAGTAGTGTAGGGACAGAGCCCCTGGTTTCAGTGATATGTCATTTACTGGGCTGCTTGCTGTGCTTTTGATAAAATCACGGTGCTATCCACAGGAGATTATTACTAGAGGACTAGTAAACCTGTGGCCATGTAGTCCTCTATATTCATAACACTGTATAATCTTCCCACCACCAGATTGGCAGCTTTCTGCCTATGCACAGTGCACAGAAAAGCAGCCAATGAATTGGGTGGGCAGGGTTTTTTTACAGAGCTCAGCATTCAGAGAACTGGTAGATCTGCAGCAAAAAAAAACAGGAATTGTATCAAAATGACAGCAAACAGCCCAGTAAGTGATACATTACTGGAATCAGGGTCTTTGCCCTTAAATCATACATCTCTCAGATAGGGTAGCAAAAACCATTAAAGGAAATTTGTCGTCAGATGATGACCTATTATTGAGGTTAATATAGTTATCCCCTTTCTGACCTCGGATGGGATAGTATGGCGGTGAGCTCGTATTAAAGCCGGGACATGTCAGCTGTTTTCCTTGAAGCCGGCACAGAGTCCTGACGGAGACCCCCTGGAGGTACAGTAAACAGACCGGGTGTAACAATAAAGGTACCTTCACACATAACGATTTTGTTAACGATATCGTTGCAACGTCACGCTTTTTGTGACGTAGCAACGATCCCGCTAACGATCTTGTTATGTGTGACAGCGACCAACGATCAGGCCCCTGCTGGGAGATCGTTGGTCGCTGGGAATGATCAGGACCTTTTTTTGGTCGCTGATCACCCGCTGTCATCACTGAATCGGCGTGTGTGACGCCGATCCAGCAATGTGTTCACTGGTAACCAGGGTAAATATCGGGTTACTAAGCGTATGGTCGCGCTTAGTAACCCGATATTTACCCTGATTACCATTGTAAAAGTTAAAAAAATAAAAACAGTACATACTCACATTCCGATGTCTGTGATGTCACCGCTGTGCTCTGCTTTACGGCCGGCGCTGACACAGTCAGTGCGGGAAGCTGACGCCGGGGGACATGACAGACATCGGAATGTGAGTATGTACTGTTTTTATTTTTTTACTTTTACAATGGTAACCAGGGTAAATATTGGGTTACTAAGCTAAGTCTTATATTTTTACTACTATAAGCCTTTACTTCGCTGGATTGCATTTCTTCTTCCTTGCCTGCCTCCATTTAAGTCTTCCCAAACATCAGTGCCTAGCCACAAATTCTACTCCTCTTAGCGACGTAGTCCACCACATTGTCACACCGCCAGCACCAGATTTTTCATGTCCCCTGCAACTATCACCCTACGTGCACTATAGCAAATTTTGGCCACACCCCAATCCACGCTGATTTGCCATTTCTTTCTCCCTCGGCAGGAGGAGATGTCAGAGGGGTGGTGGCATTGAGGGAAATTCATCAGACACCCAAGACTGTAAGGCCGGCTTCACACTTGCGAGTTTTACGGACGTAAGAGCGCAGAAACTACGTCCGTAAAACTCGCAAAAAATACGGCACAATTATTCTCTATGCCCCTGCTCCTATCTGCCGTATTAAACTGATCAGTATTATACGGCTTTCTACGGCCGTACAAAATCGCAGCATGCTGCGTTTGTCACCGTACTGCGCAAGAAATACGCCAATGAAAGTCTATGGAAGCGTGAAAAATACGGATTACACACGGACAAGCAGTGTGACTTGCGAGAAATACGCAGCGCTGTTAGAGAGAAAAGCCGGTAATTCAGTGCGGTGTACAGTAAAATCACACTGACAGCTTACAGTAGAATAGGTAGAATAAATGTGTACACATAGAATAGGTATATATATATATATATATGTCAGTGAGACACATATATGTATATATATTAATATTTTTTCCAGCGCTATACAGCTTGAAAGCCGGTAATTCAATTACCGGCTTTTTCTTTCTCCTTCCTAAAACCCGACATGATTTGAGACATGGTTTACATACAGTAAAAGCCTGGGAGCTTTCTAGGAAAGTTCCCACGATCTATAAACAGCCAGCAGAGGGCGCCTCACCGCAAATGAAGCTAAATATAGCTCATTGATCTATATTTAGACTCATTCCCCGGGGTTTTGCAGCGAGGAGCAGCCTGCATTAGCAAAGCTCCTTGCTGCAAAATGTTTTAACCCCTTCAGAAGGATTTACATCGTTGGACGTTACAGATCTGCGGAGGGTAAGGATATTGTTGGTTTATTATGTTTTTTCTTTTACAGAACGAGGGTCTTCAGTGACTGGATTGGGCGTAGAATAAAATACTCCAACAACCATTGTTTTTATTTCATTAAAATAATTTTAATTAATGTGTTTGTCTTTTATTTAACCCTTTACTAATATTGGATTAATAATGGATAGGTGTCATAATTGACGCCTCTCCATTATTAATTAGGCTTAATGTCACCTTACAATAGCAAGGTGGCATTAACCCTTCATTACCCCATATCCCACCGCTACACGGGAATGGGAAGAGAGTGGCCAAGTGCCAGAATAGGCGCATCTTCCAGATGTGCCTTTTCTGGGGTGGCTGGGGGCAGATATTTTTAGCCAGGGGGGGGGCCAATAACCATGGACCCTCTCCAGGCTATTAATATCTGCCCTCAGTCACTGGCTTTACTACTCTGGCGGAGAAAATTGCACGGGAGCCCATGCCAATTTTTTCTGCCATTTAACCCTTTATTTTAAGAGCTAGAACGGCCAAATTTTGCAGATACACTCTACTGACATTAGTAGTGTGGAATCTGCAAGAAAAATGGAGAGAAGACATGGTTTACTGTATGTAAACCATGTCTCAAATCATGTCGGGTTTTAGGAAGGAGAAAGAAAAAGCCGGTAATTGAATTACCGGCTTTCAAGCTGTATAGCGCTGGAAAAAATATTAATATATATACATATATGTGTCTAATGACATATATATATATATATATATATATATATATATAGACAGTATATATATATTTTTTTCTTTTTGGGACACATGGATCATTTCTATAGCGGTATATTGGTTTTGCAAGCCTGCGAGAAAACCACGCAGTACGGATGCCATACGGATTACATACGGAGGATGCCATGCGCAAAAAACGCTGACACACCCTGCCTACGGAGGAGCTACGGACCACTATTTTCGGGACATTTCAGCGTATTACGGCCGTAATATACGGACCGTATTTTCATACGCTGAGTGTGAAGCCGGCCTAAGGCATAGACCCAAATCCGGGACTGTCCGTTGTATCCGAGACAGTCAGTGGTACCTGGCAGCATGATGGGAGGCCACAAATCTCTAACCTTCCTGCGTCCCCGATGCAGCTTTTGATCACCCAGAGCTGGCGGGATGTGATCTATGCATCCTGCTCATGTCTAGTTGGGGCCTGTGGGTTTAATTTTTGTTCATTCATTCACAGTTGGAGCCGCCAGAACTTTCTCATCTTTAAATAGCTTCACTATAAGCCATCTGGATTTTTTTGTGTCTGCAAGGTCATGTTCACACGTTGCAGAAATACTTTGTTTTGTTTTCTGCAGATGTCGTACCAAACTACACAATAACCCTAAGGCTATGTTCACACTTTGCAGATTCCACTGCGGATTTTTCCGCAGCAGATTTCCAAAATCCGCAGTGAAAATCCGTTGCGGTTTTTACTGCGGATTTATTGCGGTTTTTACTGCGTTTTCTTCTGCGGATTTTCATCTGCAGTTTTCTATTGGAGCAGATGAAAATCCGCAGAAAAGAAGTGACATGCTGCGGAATGTAATCCGCAGCGTTTCCGCGCGTTTTTTTCCGCAGCATGTGCACTGCGTTTTTTGTTTCCCATAGGTTTACATTGTTCTGTAAACTCATGGGAAACTGCTGTGGATCCGCAGCGGTCAAATCCGCTGCGGATCCGCAGCAAAATCCACAAAGCGTGAATATAGCCTAAGAACCCTGCCAGGGAACCTGCTGGCCGCACGCCAGGAAGCAGGAGAGGAAGGAGGGGTGGGGGCTGCGTCCAGACAGCGTGAAGCCGGCACAGAGTGAGAGTCCTGAGGGAGACCCCCTGGAGGTACAGTAAACAGACCGGGTGTAACAGTTTCCCCCTCTTTACGCCCCCTCTTTTTCAAGCCTGCATAGAATTTTTTTAGAAGAAGAGGAGCACGGATATTCTCTTTAGGCTCCCATGACCTCTCCTCAGGACCGAAGCCCCTCCAATCCACCAAAAAATTGCTCTTACCCCTTATCCTTTTAGTGGCCAAGATATTCTCTACCTCAAAAACATCCTCCTCACTGACGGGATCCGGAGTGGAACCAAGATCTTTAAAAAATGAACTCAAAAGTACGGGTTTGAGGAGGGAAACATGAAAAGAATTAAGCACATGTAAGGAAGCTGGCAGTTTCAATTTGTACGAGACTGCGTTAATCCGTTTCAGGACTTCAAAAGGTCCTGAAACGGAAAAGAGCGTGGGAAAATATTCTGAAAAGTTCCCAGGCTCGAGTTCATATGAGGACATCCAGCAGAGGGTGTATCACCACAACTCGAGGTAACTAAAGGTCATTCACCTACATTCCATTCATTCGCTGGGTTATTACAGGCAGGGGCGGCTGCATTAGCAGGCTTCTGCTTGTAAAATTAGTTAACCCTTTCAGATGGATTTACAGCGTGGGACGAGACTGATCATCGGAAGGTATGGAATATTGTTGTTTGTTTTTTTATATTTGTTCCAGGTGACAAGGGTCTTCAGGTGGATTACCAGTATAATAAAATATTACAACAACCTGTGTATTTATTTCATTAAAATACTTTGTAAGAATGTGTATGTGTTTTATTAACCATTTCATACCATTGGATTAATAATGGATAGGTGTCATAATTGACACCTCTCCATTATTAATCTGGCTTAATGTCACCTTACAATAGCAAGGTGACATTAACCCTTCATTACCCCATACCCCACTGCTACAGGGGAATGGGAAGAGAGTGGCCAAGTGCCAGAATAGGCGCATCTTCCAGATGTGCCTTTTCTGGGGTGGCTGGGGGCAGATATTTTTAGCCAGGGGGGGGGCAATAACCATGGACCCTCTCCAGGCTATTAATATCTGCCCTCAGTCACTGGCTTTACCATTCTGGCGAAGAAAATTGCGCGGGAGCCCACACCAATTTTTTCCGCGAGTTAACCCTTTAATTTAATAGCTAGAGCGCCCAAATTTTGCACATACACACTACTAACATTAGTAGTGTGGAATATGCAAAAAAAAGTGATATGAGATGGTTAACTGTATGTAAACCATGTCTCATATCATGTCGGGTTTGAGAAGGAGATAGGAAAAGCCGGCAATTGAATTACCGGCTTTTAAATGGCCACTGTCACCCCCTCCAGTCGTTATAAACTAAAAGAGCCACCTTGTGCAGCAGTAATGCTGCATTCTAACAACGTGGCTCTTTTAGTTTTTGGTGCATTTATTCCCAAAATAAAGCGTTTTATAACTTCTCCAAAATACCTGTCTTTAGACAGGGAGGCAGGTCTTAACCCCCCTGCTTGAAACGCCACACTGCCGTCACTCAAATCTTCTGGGGCGCCAGGCGCTGCCCCCTCCGCGCTGTTTTCCCATGAAATCCGGCGCCTGCGCTGTTTAGTACTGGCTGGTGCAGTCGCAGTAAGCTCTGGCCGTCTGACGTCACATCCAGTCTTGCAGACTGCACCTGCACCAGCCAGTACTACACAGCGCAGGCGCTGGATTTCATGGGAAAACAGCGCGGAGGGAGCGGTGCCCAGCGCCCCTGAAGATTTGAGTGACGGCAGTGTGGCGTTTCAAGCAGAGGGGTTAAGACCTGCCTCCTTGTCTAAAGACAAGTATTTTGGAGAAGTTATAAAACACTTTATTTTGGGAATAAATGCACCAAAAACTAAAAGAGCCACCTTGTTAGAATGCAGCATTACTGCTGCACAAGGTGGCTCTTGTAGTTTATAACGGCTGGAGGGGGTGACAGTGGCCCTGTAAGCTATCTAGCGCTGTATGAAATATTAATATATATATACATATATGTGTCTCACTGATATATATATATATATATATATATATATATATATATATATATATATACCCCTATACTATGTGTACACATTTATCTTAGCTATTCTATTCTAACCTGTCAGTGTGATTTTACTGTACACCGCACTGAATTGCCGGCTTTTCTATAGAACACCGCTCCGTATTTCTCGCAAGTCACACTGTTGGTCCATGTGTAATCCGTATTTTTCTCGCCTCCATAGACTGTCATTGGCATATTTTTTGCGCAATACGGTGACAAACGCAGCATGATGCGATTTTCTACGGCCGTAGAAGACCGTATAATACGGATAGAAAATCATTGCACCATATGCAATCCGTATTTTCTGTACCTCTCATACGTCTGTAAAACTCGCTAGTGTGAGGCCGGCCTAACTCTGAAACGTTGCAGTAGACTAGACGGACAGGCGAGTTTCCAACAGCTTCTCCCTGCCTGCTGTCCTTGAGTGACAGGTCTCTCCATGTGTATAGGGAGAGTCCTTTCACTCTAGGGCTGTGGGCAAGGTGAAGCCGCCAAGGACTCGCCTGTCCGACTAGTCTCCCATGCAACTTGCTCCCTGGCAGATATTAAACCATGTTTTTCTGTGAAAAGTTTCAGCATTTCAGAGTCAAACATATATGGCTGAAATCACAGTGCCAGTGCCTGATACGTACCACCACGGATCTGGCAGCAAGTGTCAGCTATCAAATTCCCTTTAAATCGTAACTGTAATTTCAATTTTTTTTCCCTAAAAATTATTTGTACATGTGAAAAAAAAGAAATGCTGAAATACATCTTACTAGAATACACCTGAAACAGTGCAGTAAAAGCACCACAAATAATTAACAATGCGCAGCAATGTAAAAACGACATTCCTGTGCCCGTCACATGTTCATTCTTTTGTTACTTCTTTCAACCACTTCAGAGTTAAGAAACTGTGAAGTGGTTAAAAAAAGTTATGTTTTTTCTTCTTTTTTAAGTTGAAGGTAAAAAGGGAAAAGATGCCAGCAGCAGAGCCAATGCAAAATACAACTGAAAAAGTGCCAACGAAGCCGTTTCAAGAAGAAGGCGGCTTCCAGTGGTTCCGACATCAGAATTAAGATGTTGCGTGCACATAACCTAAATGTGCATATAAGCGGTTTTTGAAGCTTTTTTTTCCTAAAGAGGTTTTGAAAAACAACTGGTTGTAAATTGAAAGTGCATCCTGATGGAAACTCCACCAAGCGTACGTGCAGAGGTCATCTTTTTCAGGCTGACAAAATTGCCCATTTTTCGAGTGGAGGGCACTTCAGGAAACTTAACTTAAAGAACATCTATACATAGGTCAGTTTGTATAGCGTAAGAAACAAGGCAGAGTGGGCAAAAGAGTTCTATAAATCCCTTCCACTTTGATAGAACTGTAAGACTCTTTTTTTGCTCCCCAAAAACACATAGTGTCAAAAACCCATTGTGGGATCTTAAAGGGATTGTCCACTACTTATCCAACCCCTTGTCAATCACTAGGTTTTTCACAAGTAAAATAATAACACCTATACTCACCTCCGATGCAGTACCTGTGATAATTGGCAGTGGCAATCCCTACAGCCAATCAGTGGTCACTTTACTGTCCTATTAGTGCTGCTCTCTCACTTGCTCCATATGTCTAATTTGTCCAAAGAAGTGGAGAATGAAGAGGCCACTGAGCAAGGATCGCCAGGTCCAACACCTGGATCAGCATTAGGCCGGTTTCACACGTCAGTGGCTCCGGTACGTGTGGTGACAGTTTCCTCACGTACCGGAGACACTGACTCACGTAGACACATTAAAATAAATGTGTCTCTGCTCATGTCAGCGTGTTTTCATGGACCGTGTGTCCGTTTGCAAAACACGGAGACATGTCAGTGATCGTGGGAGAGCACGGATCACACGGACCCATTAAAGTCAATGGGTCCGTGTAAACACGTACCACACACGGATGCTGTCCGTGTGCCCTCCATGTGCTGTCCGTGTGCGTTTTTCCTGTCATAGGGTTAAAATTGTAAAAATTGTCACAATAAACGGACACACATACAGCACACGTACAGCACACAGACAGCACACGGACCCTAAAAACGTACTCACGGACATCACACGGATCCCACACGGATGGCCTACGTGAGCACACGGACACGGATAACTCCGGTACCGTTTTCTCCGGTACCAGAATTATCTGGACGTGTGAGACTGGCCTTAGGCTGGTTTCACATTTGCATTGGGCAGAGCTGCGGAGGGCTGCATACCTCCTCTGTTAAGCCCCGCCCTCTGCCGCACCTCTTCCATTCAGCTCCACCTACGTTTGCATGCGTCCTTGCGTACCTATCTTTAACATTGGGTACGCAGGCCATGCGGATGTATGTGGATGCGTCCGCATGCGTCGTTTTGACGCTGCACCGAACTGCATCGAACGTAACATGTTGCATTTTGTTGCGGTCGGCGCAGCATCAAAACGATGCATGCGGACGCATCCACATACATCCGCATGGCCTGCATACCCAATGTTAAAGATAGGTACGCAGGACACATGCAGATGTAGGCAGAGATGAATGGAAGAGATGCGGAAGTAGGCGGGCTTAACGGAGGAAGTATGCAGCCCTCCAGAGCTCTGCCCAACGCAAATGTGAAACCAGCCTTAGAGGTGAGTATAAGGCCGGGGTCACACTTGCGAGTTCAATGCAAGAAACTTGCACAAGTCTCTCGCATCAAGTTCCGGCACTGCCACCGGCACTCGGGCCCGGAGCGTCCAGCTGCATAGAAATACATGCAACCGCACACTCCGGTCCCGAGTGCCGGTGGCAGTGTCGGGACTTGATGCGAGAGACTCGTGCGAGTTTCTAGCATTGAACATGCAAGTTTGACTCCAGCCTAAGTGTTATTAATTGACTTGAGGGAAACATAGTGATGCAGAACAGTTTATCCGAGTAGTGGACAATCCCTTTACCTAACACATTATTTTGCAAAAATGCAACAAAATTGCAGAAATATAGCCAACCAAAAAGAAAAATAGATGTGATGCCCTATACACAGGCATCTCTGGAATTATTATGGTATATTCAAAGAAACTTAAAATGCATTTTTCTTTGATTAACTGGAACGATTAATATGATAAATGGACAATTATGGCATACCAAACATTTAATATGGGGTCCACACCCTTTCTAAAAGGTGTGTACAACTGCTGTGTCCTTAACTATAGGTCACACTATATGTCATGATTCACCATAAAGTAACAGATTTTCTGTAAAAACACCGTGTGGGTAAAAGTATTTGGACATACAACATACCGTAATCATTTAAGCCATGTTCTTCATTCAGTCCTATTGCCAAATGTATGAAATCCAGCTTATAGCTATGCCTTCACTAACGTTTGTGAAACAATGGCTCGTTCTATGGACCTGTACACACAATGTCTTTTTCTCATGCATATTTTGCTTGGAACCTACCTGAAAAAGAGTAATAAGTCGGTTTGATAACTTTTTCCCTCCTAAATATACCATGATCACATGTGAGTGGTATTTTAGAAAAGTGGAAACATTTAGGCTGTGTGCCAATAATCAGTAATACTAGCATTCTGGATGCAGCATATTGTAGGCCCCCCTTATTTTTATAACCAGCCAAGGTAAAGCAGACAGCTACGGGCTTATATCACCAGACTGGGAAGGTCCCTGGTTATTCGGCACTTCCCAACCTAAAAAATACCAGCTTGCAAAAGCCCCAGAATTGGCGCATCACATGAGGTGCGCCAATTTTGTCGCCTTTCACAGCTCTTCCCGATCAACCTGGATTGGTGGCAATCAGAGTAATGGTAGTTGGGTTGATGACAGCTGTGATTTCTCAAAAATCACAGCTGCCGTCAATCCCTGTGGTTAGTAATGGAGTTTACTGTACATGTATCTAACTAATAAATAAATTAAAATAAGACTTGGGGTCACCTCTATTTTTGATAACCAGCCAAGGTAAAGCTGAATAAGTTGCTCTTCAGGGCATCTTGAGCCTTCCAATTGATTTTCATTCAAAAGTATAAAGCTCATTCTAAGTGGAAGATGCCAGAAGAATGGTCAGGCCACTTAACTGCTTCATATTTTTGGAAACCTCAGGCAGGTAATAGATGTTTAAAAGATTAAACATGTGCAGAGCAAATTGTTTTTACATAGAAATGCATATGTTCATTCATTTTAGAATTTAGGTAGCGCCGCTTCAATCAATTTTCGGAGCAAAAACTGCCTGAAAAAGACATTGTGTGCACATACCTTAAGGCTACGTTCCCCTGATAAGTATTTGTTGAGTTTTTTTGGTGTTGCAGATTTTCTGCTGCATTTCCTTACCAACTTCCTAAATTAGGTTACTTTGCATTTTGTTTCATACGTTTTTATGTGCAGTTTTTACCTGTGTTTTTGACACTGTGTTTTTTGTCTCTTTCTTCATATGTCATTTTTTTAAACAAAGCTGCTGTGTTTTTGATACTTCCTGGTATTTGGCTTTGACAAAACATAATGGATGCAGTCTTGGGCAGATTACATGCTGTTTTAGTACATCTCCACTGTGGAAAAGCACTAAAAACATGTAAGGGTGCGTGTCCACTGTCCGGATTTATGGCGCTTTGGATAGAGTGGAAAACCCGCTCCGCCCAAAGCACCGCCCCCTTATGAACGCACGGTGTTTCCGGATGTGTTTGGTTCGCCCCCGTGTAGGGCAAGGGGTACTCGATACTGGGTCCTTTGGTTCTCAAGGGGGATGTCACGGTGGCTGACCCGGTCCGTGGCCCTCGGGAGGTCCGTTGTAAAAGGAAAAGATCTTTAAAGGGATAATGTTCGTGACGCCACCTGTGGTATTCGGTCAGGGTGACCGACGTTGCTTAGGGGTCTGCTGGGGTGATGTTATGGCAGCTAGATAGTATACCTTCCCACAGATGGAAGTGTATCCCCAGGGCTTCCCGGTGTGTAGATGGTGGATGGTGTGAGGCGCAGTGAAGAACAAGGACACAAGGTTGCAGTCTCTTTACCTTTGACTGAAGGCTTCAGCATCCACAGTCCAGAGCACAGACCACAGGGCAGGCAGAGTCTGGCCGGTTTGGAGGCAAATCCAGAGTCCCCTTATCCAGGTAGAAGTCAGTAGCCTTCCTCTAGTGCCTCGGTGTTGTAGTACCTTACTGCTGAGCCTCTCATAAGGTCCTCACAACTATTGAAGATGTTAGCGATGTTATGTCTCTCTCTCTCTGTCCCCCTGATGGATAGGACAAACCCGTATGACCGGTGGCGTGAGGCTTTTTACAGGGACTCTATCATGCCCCGGCCTCTTGTGGGTGCCATCTTGCCTCCTGGGTATGGTGCGGATCAGTAACTTGCAATTAGCTGTCCTGCTGGTCTCTGGAGCAAGGCATAAAGGACTGTTGCTCCCCCGGTGTTCCGGCTACCAGAATCCTGCGCCTCAGAAGGAGGCAGCCTGTGCAGGGCAGAACTCCTTCTGGTTTTCACTCCTTTTGCTATGACTTCTTCTCACTCTCTACAATACAGTTCTCTGTTCGTGTCCTTTCTTAGGAACTGCCGCATGTGGGGCAGGCGCAGCTCCGTGGCCTTCTGTCTAGGCCTCTGACAGGATCCCACCCCTGTCAGGGACCAACTACCTGAGCGGAGCTCAGCTAGCAACTACCTGAGAGAAGCTCAGATAGCAAATACCTAACTTCCTATCCAGGCCACCAGTTTTACCAAAGTGTGAAAAGTGCCCTAATAAATAGGAGCATAGCTCCCCCTGGTGGACTGGAGTATGAAATGTGTTGTATGTTGGTGTTACCTGGTAAAGAGATCTCCTTTATTGCCTCCAAACGTAACATCACTCCCCCTAGAGGAGAATGATATTACTGCAACGGCCAGGACCCTGGGCGTTGCACTCCCCTTCCCCCTCCCATTAAATCCAGTACTCCCGGACTGGGAAAAGAAAACGACATGTTAGCAAGAAGACATACAAATTTTTAAAATGCAATGAAACAAATTAATTTAACTGTTGCTTCCCTTTATGGCTGGGTCAGATTACGTAGCGTAAAAAGCTCAGTGGGAATGAGATGTCTATAGATCTCATCCACTTTGCTGGAACTGTAAGACGCTGCGTTTTTTTGCAAAGTAAAAATGCACAACATCAGAAACTAGAGATGAGCGAAACCATGGATGTTCGGGTTCGCTGAACATACAGTGAAAACTTTGGTTCGGTATGCGTACTTGAACTCAGACCTGAACCCAATAGAAATCAATGGAGACAATTGCTCTGTAAAAAAAATGTGAATAGGGAAATTACTTAAAGGGGTTCTGTCACCATAGTAATCATTGGAAAAATAGGAAATAAATGAATAATATAAAAATTTTAACAGTCACAATAGTAGAGGAAGCCGAGCACCACCGGCGATCCATGGAGCCAACACCATCAGCTGAACAAAATTACCGTAGGCATAAACCTTTTTCCTTTAGGTGCACACCAGTGCAAAGTGCATAATCCAAGTGAAAAGAAAAAGAGGTGGCAAAGACAAGTCTTTGCACTCTCCAGCCCCTGTTATGAACAGGTGATTCAGAACCACAATAGACCTGGTGGTTACGAGCACAGAAAATGACCTGATAGTTGCTAATCACATAGGACGAGCTCTGAGACGTGGGAACTCTGCTGACCACAATTCCTAATCCTATCATACCACACTAAAGGTAGCCGTGGAGCGTTCCTGACCAGACCTAGACGCCTCGGCACAGCCTGAGAAACTAGCTAGCCCTGAAGATAGAAAAATAAGCCTACCTTGCCTCAGAGAAATTCCCCAAAGGAAAAGGCAGCCCCCCACATATAATGACTGTGAGTTAAGATGAAAATACAAACACAGGGATGAAATAGATTTTAGCAAAGTGAGGCCCGACTTACTGAATAGACCGAGGATAGGAAAGATAGCTTTGCGGTCAGCACAAAAACCTACAAACAACCACGCAGAGGGGGCAAAAAGACCCTCCGCACCGACTAACGGTATGGAGGTGCTCCCTCTGCGTCTCAGAGCTTCCAGCAAGCAAGAAAAACCAATATAGCAAGCTGGACAGAAAAAATAGCAAACAAAAAGTAACTCAAGCAGAACTTAGCTTATGCAGAGCAGACAGGCCAAGAACGATCCAGGAGAAAGCAAGACCAATACTGGAACATTGACTGGAGGCCAGGAACAAAGAACTAGGTGGAGTTAAATAGAGCAGCACCTAACGACTTAACCTCGTCACCTGAGAAAGGAAACTCAGAAGCCGCAGCCCTACTCACATCCACCAGAGGAAGCTCATAGACAGAACCAGCCGAAGTACCACTCATGACCACAGGAGGGAGCTTGACCACAGAATTCACAACAGTACCCCCCCTTGAGGAGGGGTCACCGAACCCTCACCAGAGCCCCCAGGCCGACCAGGATGAGCCAAATGAAAAGCACGAACCAGATCGGCCGCATGAACATCAGAGGCAAAGACCCAGGAATTATCTTCCTGACCATAACCCTTCCACTTAACCAGGTACTGGAGTTTCCGTCTCGAAATACGAGAATCCAAAATCTTCTCCACTATATACTCCAACTCCCCCTCAACCAAAACCGGGGCAGGAGGATCAACGGATGGAACCACAGGTGCCACGTATCTCCGCAACAATGACCTATGGAATACGTTATGGATGGAAAAAGAAGCTGGAAGGGTCAAACGAAAAGACACAGGATTAAGAACCTCAGAAATCCTATACGGACCAATGAAACGAGGCTTAAACTTAGGAGAGGAAACTTTCATAGGAATATAACGAGATGACAACCAAACCAAATCCCCAACACGAAGTCGGGGACCCACACAGCGCCTGCGGTTATTGAAACGTTGAGCCTTCTCCTGAGACAATGTCAAATTGTCCACCACATGAGTCCAAATCTGCTGCAACCTATCCACCACAGTATCCACACCAGGACAGTCAGAAGACTCAACCTGCCCTGAAGAGAAATGAGGATGGAAACCAGAATTGCAGAAAAACGGCGAAACCAAAGTAGCCGAGCTGGCCCGATTATTAAGAGCGAACTCAGCCAAAGGCAAAAAGGACACCCAATCATCCTGACCGGCAGAAACAAAACATCTCAGATATGTTTCCAAGGTCTGATTGGTTCGTTCAGTCTGGCCATTTGTCTGAGGATGGAAAGCCGAGGAAAAAGACAAATCAATGCCCATCTTAGCACAAAAGGCTCGCCAAAACCTCGAAACAAACTGGGAACCTCTGTCAGAAACGATGTTCTCCGGAATGCCATGTAAACGAACCACATGCTGGAAGAACAATGGCACCAAATCAGAGGAGGAAGGCAATTTAGACAAGGGTACCAAATGGACCATCTTAGAGAAGCGATCACAAACAACCCAAATGACCGACATTTTTTGAGAGACGGGGAGATCCGAAATAAAATCCATAGAGATATGTGTCCATGGCCTCTTCGGGACTGGCAAGGGCAAAAGCAACCCACTGGCACGAGAACAGCAGGGCTTAGCCCGAGCACAAATCCCACAGGACTGCACAAACGAACGCACATCCCGTGACAGAGACGGCCACCAAAAGGATCTAGCCACCAAATCTCTGGTACCAAAGATTCCAGGATGACCAGCCAACACCGAACAATGAACCTCAGAGATAACTCTACTCGTCCATTTATCAGGGACAAACAGTTTCTCCGCTGGGCAACGGTCAGGTCTATTAGCCTGAAATTTTTGCAGCACCCGCCGCAAATCAGGGGAGATGGCAGACAAAATTACCCCCTCTTTGAGAATACCCGCCGTCTCAGACAAACCCGGAGAGTCGGGCACAAAACTCCTAGACAGGGCATCCGCCTTCACATTTTTAGAGCCCGGAAGGTACGAAACCACAAAGTCAAAACGGGAGAAAAACAGCGACCAACGAGCCTGTCTAGGATTCAACCGTTTGGCAGACTCAAGATAAGTCAAGTTCTTGTGATCAGTCAAGACCACCACGCGATGCTTAGCTCCTTCAAGCCAATGACGCCACTCCTCGAATGCCCACTTCATGGCCAGCAACTCTCGATTGCCAACATCATAATTACTCTCAGCAGGCGAAAACTTCCTGGAAAAGAAGGCGCATGGTTTCATCACCGAGCCATCAGAACTTCTTTGCGACAAAACAGCCCCTGCTCCAATCTCAGAAGCATCAACCTCGACCTGGAACGGGAGCGAAACATCTGGTTGGCACAACACAGGGGCAGAAGAAAAACGACGCTTCAACTCCTGAAAAGCTTCCACAGCAGCAGAAGACCAATTGACCACATCAGCACCCTTCTTGGTCAAATCAGTCAACGGTTTAGCAATGCTAGAAAAATTAGCGATGAAGCGACGATAAAAATTAGCAAAGCCCAGGAACTTCTGCAGACTCTTCAGAGATGTTGGCTGAGTCCAATTATAAATGGCCTGAACTTTAACAGGGTCCATCTCGATAGTAGAAGGAGAAAAAATGAACCCCAAAAATGAAATCTTCTGAACACCAAAGAGACACTTTGACCCCTTCACAAACAAAGAATTAGCACGCAGGACCTGGAACACCATTCTGACCTGCTTCACATGAGACTCCCAATCATCCGAGAAGACCAAAATATCATCCAAGTATACAATCAGGAATTTATCCAGGTACTCTCGGAAGATGTCATGCATAAAGGACTGAAACACTGAAGGAGCATTAGAAAGTCCGAATGGCATAACCAGGTACTCAAAATGGCCTTCGGGCGTATTAAATGCTGTTTTCCATTCATCGCCCCGTTTGATACGCACAAGATTATACGCACCACGAAGATCTATCTTGGTGAACCAACTAGCCCCCTTAATCCGAGCAAACAAATCAGACAGCAGCGGCAAGGGGTACTGAAATTTGACCGTAATTTTATTTAGAAGGCGGTAATCAATACAAGGTCTCAGCGAACCATCCTTCTTGGCCACAAAAAAGAAACCCGCTCCCAATGGCGACGATGACGGGCGAATATGACCCTTCTCCAAAGACTCCTTCACGTAACTCCGCATAGCGGCGTGCTCAGGTACAGATAAATTAAACAGTCTACCCTTAGGAAACTTACTACCAGGAATCAAATCGATAGCACAATCACAATCCCTATGCGGAGGTAGGGCATTGGACTTGGGCTCATCGAATACATCCCGGTAATCAGACAAGAACTCTGGGACCTCAGAAGGGGTGGATGATGAGATAGACAGAAATGGAACATCACCATGTACCCCCTGACAACCGCAGCTGGACACAGACATTGATTTCCAATCTAATACTGGGCTATGGACTTGTAGCCATGGCAACCCCAACACGACCACATCATGCAGATTATGCAACACCAGATAGCGAATATCCTCCTGGTGCGCAGGAGCCATGCACATGGTCAGCTGGGTCCAATACTGAGGCTTATTCTTTGCCAAAGGCGTAGCATCAATTCCTCTCAATGGAATAGGACACCGCAAGGGCTCCAAGACAAACCCACAGCGCCTAGCATACTCCAAGTCCATCAAATTCAGGGCAGCACCTGAATCCACAAATGCCATGACAGAATAGGAAGACAAAGAGCAGATCAAAGTAACGGACAAAAGAAATTTCGACTGTACCGTACCAATGGTGGCAGACCTAGCGAACCGCTTAGTGCGCATAGGACAATCAGAGATAGCATGAGTGGAATCACCACAGTAGAAACACAGCCCATTCAGACGTCTGTGTTCCTGCCTTTCAGCTCTGGTCAAAGTCCTATCGCACTGCATAGGCTCAGGTTTATGCTTAGATAATACCGCCAAATGGTGCACAGATTTACGCTCGCGCAAGCGTCGACCGATCTGAATGGCCAAAGACATAGACTCATTCAGACCAGCAGGCATATGAAATCCCACCATGACATCCTTAAGGGCTTCAGAGAGACCCTTTCTGAAAATAGCTGCCAGCGCACCTTCATTCCATTGAGTGAGCACGGACCACTTTCTAAACTTCTGACAATAAATCTCTATCTCATCCAGACCCTGACACAAAGCCAGCAAATTTTTCTCTGCCTGATCCAATTATTTTTAAAATTCAAAAATTTAGCTCTATCTCCAGAAAATAACTCAGGAATAGGAATTTTAGGTTCTAACATAGGATTCTGAACCACTAAATCTTGAATGTTCTGTACTCTTATAGTGAGATTATCCATCAAAGAGGACAGACCCTGAATGTCCATGTCCACACCTGTGTTCTGAACCACCCTGATGTATAGGGGAAAAGAGAAACAGAACACAGTGCAAAGAAAAAAAAATGGTCTCAGAACTTCTCTTTTCCCTCTATTGAGAAGCATTAGTACTTTGGGCCTCCAGTACTGTTATGAACAGGTAATTCAGAACCACAATGGACCTTGAAGTTCAGAGCACACAAGGTGACCTGACATTTACCCAAAAAGATAGAACGAGCTCTGAGACGTGGAAACTCTGCTGACCGCAATCCCTAATCCTAACACACCACACTAGAGGTAGCCGTGGATTGCGCCTAACGCTCCCTATGCAACTCGGCACAGCCTGAGAAACTAACTAGCCCTGAAGATAGAAAAATAAGCCTACCTTGCCTCAGAGAAATTCCCCAAAGGAAAAGGCAGCCCCCCACATATAATGACTGTGAGTAAAGATGAAATACAAACACAGAGATGAAATAGATTTAGCAAAGTGAGGCCCGACTTACTGAACAGACCGAGGATAGGAAAGATAGCTTTGCGGTCAACACAAAAACCTACAAACAACCACGCAGAGGGGCAAAAAGACCCTCCGCACCGACTAACGGTACGGAGGTGCTCCCTCTGTGTCTCAGAGCTTCCAGCAAGCAAGAAAAACCAATATAGCAAGCTGGACAGAAAATATAGCAAACAAAAAATAACACAAGCAGAACTTAGCTTATGCAGGATAGAGAGGCCACAGGAACGATCCAGGAGGAAGCAAGACCAATACTAGAACATTGACTGGAGGCCAGGATCAAAGCACCAGGTGGAGTTAAATAGAGCAGCACCTAACGACTTAACCTCATCACCTGAGGAAGGAAACTCAGAAGCCGCAGTACCACTCTCATCCACCAAAGGAAGCTTATAGACAGAACCAGCCGCAGTACCACTCTCGACCACAGGAGGGAGCTTGGCCACAGAATTCACAACAGACCCTTTCTGAAAATTGCTGCCAGAGCACATTCATTCCATTGAGTGAGCACAGACCACTTCCTAAACTTCTGACAATATATCTCTACCTCATCCTGACCCTGACACAGAGCCAGCAAGATTTTCTCTGCCTGATCCACTGAATTAGGTTCATCATAAAGCAATCCGAGCGCCAGAAAAAACGCATCAATATCACATAATGCAGGATCTCCTGGCGCAAGGGAAAATGCCCAGTCTTGAGGGTCACCACGTAATAAAGAAATAATGATCTTTACTTGTTGAACTGGGTCACCAGAGGAGCGGGGTTTCAAAGCCAGAAATAGTTTACAATTATTTTTGAAATTCAGAAACTTAGCTCTATCTCCAGAAAATAACTCAGGAATAGGAATTTTAGGTTCTAACATAGGATTCTGAACCACTAAATCTTGAATGTTCTGTACACTTATAGCGAGATTATCCATCAAAGAGGACAGACCTTGAATGTCCATGTCTACACCTGTGTTCTGAACAACCCTGATGTAAAGGGGAAAAGAAAGACAAAACACAGTGCAAAGAAAAAAAAATGGTCTCAGAACTTCTCTTTTCCCTCTATTGAGAAGCATTAGTACTTTGGGCCTCCAGTACTGTTATGAACAGGTGATTCAGAACCACAATAGACCTGGTGGTTACGAGCACAGAAAATGACCTGATAGTTGCTAATCACATAGGACGAGCTCTGAGACGTGGGAACTCTGCTGACCACAATTCCTAATCCTATCATACCACACTAAAGGTAGCCGTGGAGCGTTCCTGACCAGACCTAGACGCCTCGGCACAGCCTGAGAAACTAGCTAGCCCTGAAGATAGAAAAATAAGCCTACCTTGCCTCAGAGAAATTCCCCAAAGGAAAAGGCAGCCCCCCACATATAATGACTGTGAGTTAAGATGAAAATACAAACACAGGGATGAAATAGATTTTAGCAAAGTGAGGCCCGACTTACTGAATAGACCGAGGATAGGAAAGATAGCTTTGCGGTCAGCACAAAAACCTACAAACAACCACGCAGAGGGGGCAAAAAGACCCTCCGCACCGACTAACGGTACGGAGGTGCTCCCTCTGCGTCTCAGAGCTTCCAGCAAGCAAGAAAAACCAATATAGCAAGCTGGACAGAAAAAATAGCAAACAAAAAGTAACTCAAGCAGAACTTAGCTTATGCAGAGCAGACAGGCCAAGAACGATCCAGGAGAAAGCAAGACCAATACTGGAACATTGACTGGAGGCCAGGAACAAAGAACTAGGTGGAGTTAAATAGAGCAGCACCTAACGACTTAACCTCGTCACCTGAGGAAGGAAACTTAGAAGCCGCAGCCCCACTCACATCCACCAGAGGAAGCTCATAGACAGAACCAGCCGAAGTACCACTCATGACCACAGGAGGGAGCTTGACCACAGAATTCACAACAAGCCCCCCACCTGCCTGAGATGTTTTAAACAGTTTTTGGACCAATAAAGTTTGGATTTTATTCCGGTGAGTGTCACCTCTTTTTCTTTTTAGAAAGATAAGCGCGTGCACAGCCGTATATAAGGTGCCAGAGTAGGTTCCAATACCATGAAGTGTACCAAAAGACTCGGCACTTAAACTTAGTTTTATAAGTGGTTTAATTGTATCCACGCTTAGTAGCAAAAAAACTTGGACTTGCGTTGGATGCCGCATCCCCTTCAGACCAGACACGCAGGCTTTAGATCTTCTAAGGTTATCTGCCGGATTCGGCTACACTCCTGAGACACGGACTGCGTCCATCTTCTGCTATGACTTTACTGAGAACCCACAATCCTGTGGGTCCATATGTTTTTATTGACAACTTACCGCTGTGACTGATGAAGGTCTGGCTAATAGGACCGAAACTTTTTTTGCTACTAAGCGTGGATACAATTAAACCACTTATTAAGCTAAGTTTGAGTGCCGAGTTTTTTGCTACACCTCTTTTTCTTTTCACTTGGATACAAATTTTAACAGTGCTGTCATAAAGACTAAAGCTAGCTACTTCGAGTCGAGTTAAACATTTCACCCTCAGACCATGGGGCAGAGTGCCCCCTCAGAAGCAGCTTACACATTTCACCCTCAGACCATGGGGCAGAGTACCCCTCTCAGAAGCAGCTTACACATTTCACCCTCAGACCATGGGGCAGAGTACCCCCTCAGAAGCAGCTTACACATTTCACCCTCAGACCATGGGGCAGAGTGCCCCCTCAGAAGCAGCTTACACATTTCACCCTCAGACCATGGGGCAGAGTACCCCCTCAGAAGCAGCTTACACATTTCACCCAGAGGATGGGGCAGAGTATCCCCTCAGGAGCAGCTTACAAATTTCACCAAAAGAGCAAGGACCATAGTACCCACACACCTCCAAAAGGATTGCTCCAGTGGCGTATGTTCCAAATGACACAGATGAAAAGCTTGTAGCATGATCTCGGGTAGAGCTGGCAGTCCACTGCTAGGCTACCGGCAGTCCAGTTAAAAATTGCACCCACACAGCAGGTTTGCAAATTTCACCCACATAAGCTGAAAATACATTTCACACCAAGACATTGGCCCACAGTACCCCCACAGACAGGGTTGCAGAGAACACACAGTGGCTTTTGACAAACAACTCCCACAGATATGGGTTTAAGAATACTCACAGCGCCTTTTGGCACAGTACTATGACAAACATGGTTGCCTAAGAGCAGAAAAAAATGTTGACATACACATCACTCTCAGTTGAATATTCTAATATGTTTTTGGTACACATGGTATCGAGAGGGGTGCAGAGTACAGATAGGGAGTGTTTTTGTAACTCTGCGCACACGCAAAACTTAATACTGTCCTTCACTACAGCTGCATCCTGTCCCTATGCAGAGTAGGAATAAAAAATAAGAATCTTGAACCAGAAGGAACAGGTCCAAGTGGAGGAGGTGGACTGGGTGGTATAAGTGGAACAGGCAGAGGAAGAGATAGCCAACAAAGTTTTGTTTTATTTGTGGAGGAGGCCCCCAAATGAAACAAATGGCAAATAGAGTTGAAGACTGGCTGGGTGTGGCTGCTATAGTTGTCCAGTTATCCAAAGGTATGGACAAGTCGTGTAGGATCCAAGCCTGATTCATTTTAAAGAATGTTCGGCTACCCACGTTGAATGTGGACAGGTGGATGCGCCTGTCTGTGATGACCCCCTGCCGTGCGAAACACATTTCGACAGTACACTTGCTGCAGAGCAGGCCAGCACCTCCAAAGCATAAAGTGCAAGCTCAGGCCGTGTCTAATTTGAAGACCCAGAAGTTAAATGGGGCAGACCCATCTGTTAGTACGTGGAGACTTATGGACAGGTAGTCTTCCACCGTGCTGTTGTAATGCTGCCTCCTGCTAAGGTGCACGGTATCAGATTGTGGTGCCGGACATTGTGGCATGCTCATAAAGGTTTTAAATATTTTAGCTATGTTAACCCTGCGTTGCGAGGTGCTGGCGGTTCCCCAGCTGTGTTGGCGACTTCCCCTGCCTTGTTGTTCCACTGAGCCCTCGCTGTCAGGTGGGAAAGCCATTAATAGTTTTTATACCAGCGAGTGCTTGTATTTACACATTTTGTGATCCCTCTCCAGTGTCGGAAGCAATCATGGTACGTGGTTCTTGGATCCATCAGTGGCCCCCCAGTAATCTGCACTGATAATAATACAGGCAACTCGGTGGTCATTCCGCAGGCCCTGCAGCATATATTGAATCATGTGTCCCAGGCTGCCCAGAGACAACAACAAGCTGTCCTTGGTGGGAGGTATATCATCTGGGGTACTCTACATCCCCCCCCAGCCACGCTCCAGTGATGCCTGTGAGCTGATCTGAATGCCACCCTGCTGTGAAAACGGTTGTTCTCCTCTCCGCCTCTTCCTCCTCCTCATCGTCCCCTGCCTCTACCGTTGGGTACTTGGCCAATGTTGGGACAGTATCTCACCCTCCGAGCCATGTGTGGACAACAGGCCTTATAGCTGTGTGAATTAGTTCTGCTCCTCCTCCTTTGCCACCACCTCATCCATCATGGCCTGAATTGGTCTTTTTCAGCAGGCTTATAACTGGTATCATCAGTGCTGGCCATATTGGTGGAATATTGAAAGCAGCACAACATGACACACGCATCCCACATGGAGGCCCACTCATTGGTGGTGAAGCGTTGTGCAGTGCGACTCATCTGTGAGTGCTGCATCTGAAACTCCACTATTGCCATCTGCTTCACAGCCTTTCTAGCATATGATAGGTGGAGTTCCACCTTGTTGGTATGTCACATATCAGCCAATGAGCGGGAAGGCAGAAGTGACGCTGCAGCGCAGACAGGTGAGGAGCAGCAGCAGGGTGAGAACGCTGAAAATACGCACACACTGCCTGTAGTTTCAGCAGCAGCTCCATCATGTGTGCATAGGTTTTTACGAAGCTCTGTACCACCAAGTTTAGTACATGTACCTGGCAAGGAATGTGCGTCAAACCAGCTAGGCCCAGAGCTGCTATGAGATTTTGCCTGTTATCCCACACCACCAGGCCGGGCAAGAGTTTCACCAGCAGCAACCACTCATCTGTCTGCTGTTTGATCCCAGTCCACAACTCCTGCGCGTTGTGGCATTTGTCCTCCAGAGGAGTTTAAGAACAGCCTGCTGTTGTTCCTCCCTGGCTGTGCTCAAGTTAGTGGTGCGGGTCTTCCTGTGACCAAATGAGGAGGCAGTGAAAGAAGAAGAGTAGGAGGAGGAGGGAACCTGGACAGATAAATGTCCAGCAATACTAGGCGGTGGTAGGACATAAGGTAGAACGCTTTTTGCCTCTGCCGCCACTACATTTACCCAGTGGGCAGATGTAATGTCCCTGGCTGTGCTTACTGGTCCACGTATTGGCAGTTATGTGGACCTTGCCACTGATAGCGTTGCAAAGTGCACTCTTGATTTGGTTCACAACATGTTAGTGCAGGGCACTGATGACCCACCTGGAAAAGTAGTGGCGGCTTGGAACGTACTGCTGGATAGCCACCAACATGACTTTTTTTAAACTGTACGACTCCACCGTCTGGAAGGGTAACATTTCAAAGCCCAATCCTTTTGCAAGGCTGTCATTCAGCACCATAGCTCATGGGTGGCTAGGCTGGTATCTCCTCTCTCTCCAGGATTTGGGGGATGGAATGCTGAACACATGGGACAGTGTGGGGATGCTTGATGACACTGGTGGTGGTGATGCTGTCATATCCTCTCTTTGCGGGGAGGAAGCTGGCCCTGTTGATTGTGAGTGGGAGGTAGAGTCTGAGACTGCAGCAGCAGAAGAGGGAGCAGGAGGAGGCTCAGATCCGTCATATTTTTAAGGTGTGCACTCCACTGCAACTCATGCTTGGAATTCAGATGCCTTGTCAGACAAGTGGTGCTCAGGTTCAGAACATATATGCCTCGCTTCAGGATCCGGTGGCACAGAGTGCAAAGCACCCGTAGCTTGTCGGCAGCACATTCCCTGAATAAAGTACAAACAAGGGAGCGTTTACAATCTTTGTGTGTAAGCTAAGGCTTTTTTCTGCCTACTCTTCCATAAAAGCCACCTCTGGAGTGTAGGGCTTATTGTGGTCTTATGGACAGATACTCCCGTCTCTGCTTGGGAACTCTGCAGCTCTTTCAGGGTTATCTTTGGTCTCTTTGCTGCATCTCTGATTAATGCCCGGGCTGAGAGTTTTGATGGGTTACCCTCTTTGGGCAGGTTTGTTGTGGTACCATGTTCTTTCAATCTGATGAGAATGTATTTGATGGAGCTCCCAGGGATCATCAGAGATTGGGATTTTTTTCATAACCCAACCCTGTGCTTTTCAACAACTTTGTCCCTGACATTTTTGGAGATCTCCTTTGTCTTCATGGTGTTTGGTTAGTGGTGCCTCTTGCTTAATGGTGTTGTGACTTTTCAGAAAAAGTGTGTATATACTGACAGACATGTGACACTTTGATTGCACACAGGTGGACTTCCTTTTACTAAACATGTGACTCATTAAGGTAGTTGCTTGCACCTGAAATTTTTAGGGACTTAATCGAAAAAGGGTTGAATACATATGCACATGCCAATTTTCAGTTATTTGATCCAATACATTTAATTTATGCCTATTTTTATTTTTCTCACTTCACCAACTTACACTATTTAGTTCTGATGCATCACACACAATCGGATTACAAAAATATTTCAACACGCTGTAATGTAATAAATTAGATAAAAATCCAAGGGAGATGAATACTTTCACAAGCCACTGTATATGGCCTGGCTTAGATTCTGCTTCTTTGTTGCGCAGCACTCTGCCACCTTATAGGGCGTCTTGCTACCATAGACCTTTATCTTTATTGTCCCCTTCTATTTATAAGGATTCTTATATTCACTGGATCCCATCTGTTGTGAATTCTGCTTTTGGGCTCCCTCCGGTGGTTGTAGATGGTAATGCAGTTGGGCCTGGACTGCAGGATTGGACAGGTGTATCTGCTAATTGCAAAGCGGACTGGGGTATTTAGCTGTGCAGGACTCATTAGTCCCTGCCAGTTGTCAATGTTCTATTGCCAGTAATGGTTCTCTGCCTGCCGCTCCTGCCTGCTGCCATTTCAGCTAAAGATAAGTGTCTGATTCTTTTTCTTAGGCTCACAGGCTGTGTGTCTATTTTTTCGTGCTGTTCTTAGTTTCTATTTTGTTCCAGCTTCGACTGTCCTGTTGTTTTCTCAGTCTGGTTGGATTCGCTGGAGATGCAGATATACTCTCCACACCTTTAGTTAAGTGGTGGAGTTTTTGTATTTTTCTGCTGTGGATATTTTGTAGATTTTGTGCTGACCGCTCAGTATCCTGTACTATACTTCCCTATCTAGGTAGAAGTGGCCTCCTTTGCTAAATCTGTTTTCCGCCTGCGTGTGTCTTTTCCTCTCCTACTCACCGTCATTATTTGTGGGGGGCTGCCTATACTTTGGGGGTCTACTCTGAGGCAAGTCAGATTTCCTATTTTCCATCTTTAGGGATATTTAGCCCTCCGGCTGTGTCGAGGTGTCTAGGTCTGGATAGGTACACCCCACGGCTACATCTAGTGTCTGTGATAAGTTCAGGGTTAACGGTCTGTATAGTTACCACTACTCCAGCGAAGGTTTTTTCATGTTGTTCCAAGGCCGCCTGATCATAACAGTACAACTGGCCAACAATGAGTTAATTGCATCTCAGAAGAAGGGAGGAAAGGTTTTGAGCCATTTTTTTTCCTCAGCCTGTTTTGTCTTCTCCTCCCTCTTAATATCTGGGTGGCTGAGGAACCTAGCACTAACATGAATGTTCAGGAATTAGCTTCTCGCGTGGATCAGCTTGCTGCTAGGGTACAGGGTATTTCAGATTATATTGTTCAGACTCCTGCTTTAGAACCTAAGATTCCCACTCCTGATTTATTTTTTGGTGACAGATCCAAATTTTTGAGTTTCAAAAATAACTGTAAACTGTTTTTTGCATTGAGACCCCGATCCTCTGGTGATCCTATTCAGCAGGTTAAAATCATCATATCCCTGCTGCGTGGTGACCCACAGGATTGGGCATTTTCCCTGGAATCTGGCAATCCTGCTTTGCTTAATGTTGATTCTTTCTTTCAAGCATTGGGGTTATTGTATGATGAGCCTAATTCTGTGGATCAAGCTGAGAAGACCTTGTTGGCCCTATCTCAGGGGCAAGAGGCGGCTGAATTGTATTGTCAGAAATTCAGAAAATGGTCTGTGCTGACTAAATGGAATGATGATGCTTTGGCGGCAATTTTCAGAAAGGGTCTTTCTGAATCCGTTAAGGATGTTATGGTGGGGTTTCCCACACCCTCCAATCTGAGTGATTCTATGTCTCTGGCCATTCAGATTGACCGGCGCTTGCGGGAACGCAGAACTGTGCGCGCTATGGCGTTATCCTCAGAGCAAATTCCTGAGCCTATGCAGTGTGATAGGATTCTGTCTAAAACGGAGCGACAAGGTTTCAGACGTCTCAACAGGTTGTGTTTTTATTGTGGCGACGCTTCTCATGTCATTTCTGTCTGCCCTAAGCGGACAAGAAGGATCTCCAGTTCATTTACCATCAGTACTGTACAACCTAAATTTCTGTTATCTGTGTCTTTGATCTGCTCATTGTCGTCATTTTCTGTCATGGCGTTTGTGGATTCAGGCGCCGCCTTGAATTTGATGGACTTTGACTTTGCTAGGCGTTCTGGTTTTCCCTTGCAGCCTTTGCAGAATCCTATTTCTTTAAGGGGCATTGATGCTACACCCTTGGCTAAAAATAAGCCCCAGTTTTGGATACAGGTGACCATGCGCATGGCGCCAGCCCACCAGGAAGATTGTCGATTTCTGGTGTTGCATAATTTGCATGATGCTGTCGTGCTGGGTTTCCCGTGGTTGCAGGTACATAATCCTGTTTTGGATTGGAAGTCCATGCCTGTGACTGGTTGGGGATCTGGTTTGGTTATCTTCCCGTCATGTTCCTATGAAGGTTTCTTCCCCTAAGTTTAAGCCTCGGTTTATTGGTCCTTATAGGATTTCTGAGATTATTAATCCGGTGTCCTTTCGCCTGGCGCTTCCGGCCTCTTTTGCTATTCATAATGTCTTCCATAGATCTTTGTTGCGGAAATATGTGGAGCCCGTTGTTCCCTCTGTTGATCCTCCGGCCCCTGTGTTGGTCGATGGGGAGTTGGAATATGTTGTTGAGAAGATTTTGGATTCTCGTTTTTCAAGGCGGAAGCTTCAATACCTTGTCAAATGGAAGGGTTATGGCCAGGAGGATAATTCTTGGGTTTCTGCCTCTGATGTCCATGCCGCTGATTTGGTTCGTACCTTTCATCGGGCTCATCCTGATCGGCCTGGGGGCTCTGGTGAGGGTTCGGTGACCCCTCCTCAAGGGGGGGGGTACTGTTGAGAATTCTGCTTTTGGGCTCCCTCTGGTGGTTGTAGATGGTAATGCAGTTGGGCCTGGACTGCAGGATTGGACAGGTGTATCTGCTATTTGCAAAGCGGACTGGGGTATTTAGCTGTGCAGGACTTTAGTCCCTGCCAGTTGTCAATGTTCTATTGCCAGTAATGGTTCTCTGCCTGGCCGCTCCTGCCTGCTGCCATTTCAGCTAAAGATAAGTGTCTGATTCTTTTTCTTAGGCTCACAGGCTGTGTGTCTATTTTTTCGTGCTGTTCTTAGTTTCTATTTTGTTCCAGCTTCGACTGTCCTGTTGTTTTCTCAGTCTGGTTGGATTCGCTGGAGATGCAGATATACTCTCCACACCTTTAGTTAAGTGGTGGAGTTTTTGTATTTTTCTGCTGTGGATATTTTGTAGATTTTGTGCTGACCGCTCAGTATCCTGTACTATACTTCCCTATCTAGGTAGAAGTGGCCTCCTTTGCTAAATCTGTTTTCCGCCTGCGTGTGTCTTTTCCTCTCCTACTCACCGTCATTATTTGTGGGGGGCTGCCTATACTTTGGGGGTCTACTCTGAGGCAAGTCAGTTTTCCTATTTTCCATCTTTAGGGATATTTAGCCCTCCGGCTGTGTCGAGGTGTCTAGGTCTGGATAGGTACACCCCACGGCTACATCTAGTGTCTGTGATAAGTTCAGGGTTAGCGGTCTGTATAGTTACCACTACTCCAGCGAAGGTTTTTTCATGTTGTTCCAAGGCCGCCTGATCATAACACCCATCCTAGTGTCTCTATTATTTCTTGAACTCCCCTGAGGAGTCCCCTGCTACAGGACGATGAAACTTATTGGGAGGGAAGAATTAGGGATATTTCTAGTGGTACAGGACCACACTCGGGTACTGTCAGGATGGGGGACCGCACATGGGGCACAACAGGGAAACTAGGGAAACTGTTATGGCTGGCAATCAGGCAACACAGCGTGCAGTAATCAGCGCACATACAGAGATCTGGCAATAACCAAAAACAATAGGACGAGCTCTGAGACGTGGAATCTCTGTAGACTGCAGTACCTGATCTATCCTCACACAACTATAAGCAGCAGTGGATTGCGCCTATCACTACCTATGCAACTCGGCACTGCCTGAGGAGCTGACTAGCCTGAAGATAGAAATACAAGCCTGACTTACCTCAGAGAAATACCCCAAAGGAATAGGCAGCCCCCCACATATAATGACTGTTAGCAAGATGAAAAGACAAACGTAGGAATGAAATAGATTCAGCAAAGTGAGGCCCGATATTCTAGACAGAGCGAGGATAGCAAAGAGAACTATGCAGTCTACAAAAAACCCTAAAACGAAAACCACGCAAAGGGGCAAAAAGACCCACCGTGCCGAACTAACAGCACGGCGGTGCACCCATTTGCTTCTCAGAGCTTCCAGCAAAAGTTAATAGCAAGCTGGACAGAAAAAACAGAAAACAAACTAGAAGCACTTATCTAGCAGAGCAGCAGGCCCAAGGAAAGATGCAGTAGCTCAGATCCAACACTGGAACATTGACAAGGAGCAAGGAAGACAGACTCAGGTGGAGCTAAATAGCAAGGCAGCCAACGAGCTCACCAAAACACCTGAGGGAGGAAGCCCAGAGACTGCAATACCACTTGTGACCACAGAAGTGAACTCAGCCACAGAATTCACAACAGTACCCCCCCCTTGAGGAGGGGTCACCGAACCCTCACCAGAACCCCCAAGCCGACCAGGATGAGCCACATGAAAGGCACGAACAAGATCTGGGGCATGGACATCAGAGGCAAAAACCCAGGAATTATCTTCCTGAGCATAACCCTTCCATTTGACCAGATACTGGAGTTTCCGTCTAGAGACACGAGAATCCAAAATCTTCTCCACAATATACTCCAATTCCCCCTCCACCAAAACAGGGGCAGGAGGCTCCACAGATGGAACCATAGGTGCCACGTATCTCCTCAACAACGACCTATGGAATACATTATGTATGGAAAAGGAGTCTGGGAGGGTCAGACGAAAAGACACCGGATTGAGAATCTCAGAAATCCTATACGGACCAATAAAACGAGGTTTAAATTTAGGAGAGGAAACCTTCATAGGAATATGATGAGAAGATAACCAAACCAGATCCCCAACACGAAGTCGGGGTCCCACACGGCGTCTGCGATTAGCGAAAAGCTGAGCCTTCTCCTGGGACAAGGTCAAATTGTCCACTACCTGAGTCCAGATCTGCTGCAACCTGTCCACCACAGAATCCACACCAGGACAGTCCGAAGACTCAACCTGTCCTGAAGAGAAACGAGGATGGAACCCAGAATTGCAGAAAAATGGAGAGACCAAGGTAGCCGAGCTGGCCCGATTATTAAGGGCGAACTCAGCCAACGGCAAAAATGACACCCAATCATCCTGGTCAGCGGAAACAAAACATCTCAGATATGTTTCCAAGGTCTGATTGGTTCGTTCGGTCTGGCCATTAGTCTGAGGATGGAAGGCCGAGGAGAAAGATAGGTCAATGCCCATCCTACCACAAAAGGCTCGCCAGAACCTCGAGACAAACTGGGAACCTCTGTCAGAAACAATATTCTCAGGAATGCCATGTAAACGAACCACATGCTGGAAGAACAAAGGCACCAAATCAGAGGAGGAAGGCAATTTAACCAAGGGCACCAGATGGACCATTTTAGAAAAGCGATCACAGACCACCCAAATGACCGACATTTTTTGAGAAACGGGAAGGTCAGAAATGAAATCCATCGAAATATGTGTCCAAGGCCTCTTCGGGACCGGCAAGGGCAAAAGCAACCCACTGGCACGTGAACAGCAGGGCTTAGCCCTAGCACAAATTCCACAGGACTGCACAAAAGCACGCACATCCCGTGACAGAGACGGCCACCAGAAGGATCTAGCAACCAACTCCCTGGTACCAAAGATTCCTGGATGACCGGCCAGCACCGAACAATGAAGTTCAGAGATAACTTTACTAGTCCACCTATCAGGGACGAACAGTTTCTCGGCCGGACAACGATCAGGTTTATTAGCCTGAAATTTCTGCAACACTCTCCGCAAATCAGGGGAGATGGCAGACACAATGACTCCTTCCTTGAGGATACTCGCCGGCTCAGATAACCCCGGAGAGTCGGGCACAAAACTCCTAGACAGAGCATCCGCCTTCACATTTTTAGAGCCCGGAAGGTATGAAATCACAAAATCAAAACGAGCAAAAAATAACGACCAACGGGCCTGTCTAGGATTCAAGCGCTTGGCAGACTCAAGATAAGTAAGGTTCTTATGATCAGTCAAAACCACCACGCGATGCTTAGCACCCTCAAGCCAATGACGCCACTCCTCGAATGCCCACTTCATGGCCAGCAACTCTCGGTTGCCCACATCATAATTACGCTCAGCAGCAGAAAATTTCCTGGAAAAGAAAGCACATGGTTTGAACACTGAGCAACCAGAACCTCTCTGTGACAAAACCGCCCCTGCACCAATCTCAGAAGCATCAACCTCGACCTGGAACGGAAGAGAAACATCAGGTGGACACAACACAGGGGCACAGCAAAAACGACGCTTCAACTCCTGAAAAGCTTCCACGGCAGCAGAAGACCAATTAACCAAATCAGCACCCTTCTTGGTCAAATCGGTCAATGGTCTGGCAATGCTAGAAAAATTACAGATGAAGCGACGATAAAAATTAGCAAAGCCCAGGAATTTCTGCAGACTTTTTAGAGATGTCGGCTGAGTCCAATCCTGGATGGCCTGAACCTTAACCGGATCCATCTCGATAGTAGAAGGGGAAAAGATGAACCCCAAAAATGAAACTTTCTGCACACCGAAGAGACACTTTGATCCCTTCACGAACAAGGAATTAGCACGCAGTACCTGGAAAACCATTCTGACTTGCTTCACATGAGACTCCCAATCATCTGAGAAGATCAAAATGTCATCCAAGTAAACAATCAAGAATTTATCCAGATACTCACGGAAAATGTCATGCATAAAAGACTGAAAAACAGATGGAGCATTGGCAAGTCCGAACGGCATCACCAGATACTCAAAATGACCCTCGGGCGTATTAAATGCCGTTTTCCATTCATCTCCCTGCCTGATTCTCACCAGATTATACGCACCACGAAGATCAATCTTAGTAAACCAACTAGCCCCCTTAATCCGAGCAAACAAGTCAGAAATCAATGGCAAGGGATACTGAAACTTAACAGTGATCTTATTAAGAAGGCGGTAATCAATACACGGTCTTAGCGAACCATCCTTCTTGGCTACAAAAAAGAACCCTGCTCCCAATGGTGACGACGATGGGCGAATATGTCCCTTCTCCAGGGACTCCTTCACATAACTGCGCATAGCGGTGTGTTCAGGTACGGACAAATTAAATAAACGACCCTTAGGGAATTTACTACCAGGAATCAAATCGATAGCACAATCACAATTCCTATGCGGAGGTAGGGCATCAGACTTGGACTCTTCAAATACATCCTGAAAGTCCGACAAGAACTCTGGGATGTCAGAAGGAATGGATGACGAAATAGACAAAAATGGAACATCACCATGTACTCCCTGACAACCCCAGCTGGTTACCGACATAGAGTTCCAATCCAATACTGGATTATGGGTTTGTAGCCATGGCAACCCCAACACGACCACATCATGCAAATTATGCAGTACCAGAAAGCGAATAACTTCCTGATGTGCAGGAGCCATGCACATGGTCAGCTGGGCCCAGTACTGAGGCTTATTCTTGGCCAAAGGTGTAGCATCAATTCCTCTCAACGGAATAGGACACCGCAAAGGCTCCAAGAAAAATCCACAACGTTTAGCATAATCCAAATCCATCAGATTCAGGGCAGCGCCTGAATCCACAAACGCCATGACAGAATACGATGACAAAGAGCACATTAAGGTAATGGACAAAAGGAATTTGGACTGTACAGTACCAATAACGGCAGAGCTATCGAACCGCCTAGTGCGTTTAGGACAATTAGAAATAGCATGAGTAGAATCACCACAATAGAAACACAGTCTGTTCAGACGTCTGTGTTCTTGCCGTTCTACTTTAGTCATAGTCCTGTCGCACTGCATAGGCTCAGGTTTACTCTCAGACAATACCGCCAGATGGTGCACAGATTTACGCTCGCGCAAGCGACGACCGATCTGAATGGCCAAGGACATAGACTCATTCAAACCAGCAGGCATAGGAAATCCCACCATTACATCCTTAAGAGCTTCAGAGAGACCCTTTCTGATCAAAGCCGCTAGTGCAGATTCATTCCACAGAGTGAGTACTGACCACTTCCTAAATTTCTGACAATATACTTCTACATCATCCTGACCCTGGCATAAAGCCAGCAGATTTTTCTCAGCCTGATCCACTGAATTAGGCTCATCGTAAAGCAATCCCAGCGCCTGGAAAAATGCATCAACATTACTCAATGCAGAATCTCCTGATGCAAGAGAAAACGCCCAGTCCTGTGGGTCGCCGCGCAAAAAAGAAATAATAATCAAAACCTGTTGAATAGGATTACCAGAAGAATGAGGTTTCAAGGCCAAAAATAGCTTACAATTATTTCTGAAGCTCAGGAACTTAGTTCTGTCACCAAAAAACAAATCAGGAATCGGAATTCTTGGTTCTAGCATCGATTTCTGATCAATAGTATCTTGAATCTTTTGTACATTTACAACGAGATTATCCATTGAGGAGCACAGAGCCTGAATATCCATGTCCACAGCTGTGTCCTGAAGCACTCTAATGTCTAGGGGAAAAAAAAAGACTGAAGACAGAGCTAAGAAAAAAAAATGATGTCAGGATTTCTTTTTTCCCTCTATTGGGAATCATTGGTGGGGCTCCTTGTACTGTTATGGCTGGCAATCAGGCAACACAGCGTGCAGTAATCAGCGCACATACAGAGATCTGGCAATAACCAAAAACAATAGGACGAGCTCTGAGACGTGGAATCTCTGTAGACTGCAGTACCTGATCTATCCTCACACAACTATAAGCAGCAGTGGATTGCGCCTATCACTACCTATGCAACTCGGCACTGCCTGAGGAGCTGACTAGCCTGAAGATAGAAATACAAGCCTGACTTACCTCAGAGAAATACCCCAAAGGAATAGGCAGCCCCCCACATATAATGACTGTTAGCAAGATGAAAAGACAAACGTAGGAATGAAATAGATTCAGCAAAGTGAGGCCCGATATTCTAGACAGAGCGAGGATAGCAAAGAGAACTATGCAGTCTACAAAAAACCCTAAAACGAAAACCACGCAAAGGGGCAAAAAGACCCACCGTGCCGAACTAACAGCACGGCGGTGCACCCCTTTGCTTCTCAGAGCTTCCAGCAAAAGTTAATAGCAAGCTGGACAGAAAAAACAGAAAACAAACTAGAAGCACTTATCTAGCAGAGCAGCAGGCCCAAGGGAAGATGCAGTAGCTCAGATCCAACACTGGAACATTGACAAGGAGCAAGGAAGACAGACTCAGGTGGAGCTAAATAGCAAGGCAGCCAACGAGCTCACCAAAACACCTGAGGGAGGAAGCCCAGAGACTGCAATACCACTTGTGACCACAGAAGTGAACTCAGCCACAGAATTCACAACAGGAAACCTTTATGGTCATTGGCCCTTCTTGAATTCATGGATGGCCTCCTCTGATATCTTTTAAGGGTGAGATCGAACCATTTAATTATTTGCACTGGTTTATTTGGGCACTTCTACGTATGCTATGTTTTATCACTATGTTATACTATATGTGTGATTTTGTAGGCCAAGCCTCCATTTTACTTGATATTATTAGAAGTTAGGTTTTAATTGATCAGCTGAAGATACAATAAGCCTTTCCAGGAAACATGGAGTGAGAGTGGGCTTGCAACCACCCACCTGCTCACCTGTTGCTACATTTTGGGGTTGGACCCCTTTTGTTAATGATGCTTTTTGATGTGGAGGTGCCAAAATACATTTATTCATATAGGGTATCTTCCCCGGCCAAACATGTAATAGAAAGAGAGGTGGATATGTAGCTGGCATAAAAAACTATCAGGCATGTTAAAAGCCAATATTCCATATTCAACATTAGTTCAGCTTCATAAGTCCACATTTCACATTGTAAGTTCAGGAACGACCACCGATCGCCTGACCCAAACTAACAGCCTCATGTACTGTGTGTCCATGCAGCTGTTAGCTCAGGTCAGGAGACCCGCAGTTCATCTGGAAATTGCAGTCTGCACACGGAGGGCGAAATGCCCACTTGTTAAATCAGTCTCAGGGCTCAGTCAGACGGCCAAATGACTCACGCGAGAATCCCATTGCAATCCTCGGACTGGCAGTCAGCTCCTGACCTGAGTGTTACAGCATGTATTTCTATGCAGCTGTCATGCTTAGGTCAGTAGAGCCGACGGCCAGTCCGAGGATTACGATGCGATCCTCGCTCGAGTAATACAGCAGCCTGACATGTCCCTTACATGTTCACTGTCTGTCTATAGGTCCCTTTGTTGCATTTGCTGCAGCCCTTTTTATCCTGAAACTCTGCGGATCAACAGAGTACATATACGATAATACATCTTTTCTGACGACATAAGTGTCATTACCTGTACTACTGGTTTGGGCAGACGAATGTGAAGTTAAATGCCAGCAATTGCTTGTGACAGTTTGGGATAATTGCTGCTTTATCTAAATGTCAGCAATATAAAGAGTGAAATAAATAACCACTAACTATAAGGCAGGTTACTCTCCCCTAGAATTAGGAGTAATTTAATGATTGAACCATTTTTTTAATCTCATCTTATCATGATAACATCACAAGACTGCTGCAACCCAGTTGATAGGCTCGGCAGCTCTGCCGATGTAGAAGGCACAAGCGATGAGCCCAGTGATTGGCTGCAGGGGTTGTGTGTGCTGTAGTTGTGACATCACCACTGCAGCCAGTAAACAAGCAGCAGCATAGATCAGGGCAGAGTAACACAGATTTCATTATTTTTAACAAGTGTAAGCCTATGGGCTGAAGTAACTTCAAAGCAGAATACCCCTTAAGCCTCCTTCACATGTCTGTGTTTCCGGTACATGTGGCATCCGTTCTTTTCTCACGGATGTCACATGTACACATTATAACCTATTCTGTTGTGGACATGAATGTGAACTCACCACCTCATGGTTCCCCCATATGTCGGTGTCTGATAACCCTTGGTCACACTGATTCCTGCTGAGAGGTAGCATAATGAATATTTTTTTTTAAGGACATATGGTGTAGGTTGATGGAGTTGTGGGGATTCATTCCTCCTTTTTTCATAGTGGTGGTGGCTGCTTGCATTATTCTTTTGCTTATTTTTTTTATGTTTTTTGTATTTATTTTGACTTTTTATTTATTAATTTATTATTTTCATTACTTTTTCAAGTTTTTCTTTATTACCATTATCATTTTTTTTCTTTTAAAATCATATATATTTTTGTTTCATTTTCTCCCAAGGTTTTGCTTTCTTTTTTTATATATAATTATTTTAAGTAACTGCTGCATTTGGACATAGACAGTCATTCTCCTTTTTTAGGGGAGTTGAATGCATCTCTGCCCCTTTTTCCCTATACATCTATAGTTCGCATACCACCGTCTTTCTTGCATTGGAACATTAGTTATTCATAGTTCACGTTTATCCTCACATTTCCGGTAGGTGGAGCATATCACTGCCATTTGTTTAGCTATGGATCACGCATTACCCGTAACTCCGGTATCCTTCCTTCTTGTCTACTTTTGTCTCTGCGGCGGATCCATCATGGTGTGCGGTGAACGCTGTGCACATGTGTTGGCGTTTGGTGAAACATCAGTAAGTGCAATTCCGACTATTTATACCTGACTTGACTGACACTTTACTGCCTACCCCTGACGAAGCTACACTTGATAGCGACACGCGTTGGGTTTAAGGCTCCAATTCAGGTACAGTATATGTTCTATTTGCACCTTTTCATATTTATAATTTGTATTTATTAGTGTGATCCCTATTGGTACAATTTAGATTTATCATCATTGGATTTTTATTAGAAGTTTCTATGTGTGCTTACATTACGGCAGCATTAGGGTTACTCATTTATGTCATTAATAATATTGCATATTGGTCTATATATTCCTCATGTCATTAAAGTGACACACATATACAATTTCTCACAAAATTAGAATATCATCAAAAATATAATTTATTTCAGTTCTTCAATACATGTATGTACTGTATTTCAAGTGTTTATTTTTGTTAATGTTGATGATTATGGCTTACAGCCAATGAAAACCCAAAAGTCATTATCTCACTAAATTAGAATACTTTATAACACCAGCTTGAAAAATGATTTTAAAATCTGAAATGTCAGCCTACTGAGATGTATGTTCAGTAAATCCACTCAATACTTGCTCGGGGCTCTTTTTGCATCAATTACTGCATCAATGCGGTGTGGCATGGAGGCGATCAGCCTGTGGCACTGCTGAGGTGTTATGGAAGCCCAGGTTGCTTTGATAGCAGCCTTCAGCTTGTCTGCATTGTTGGGGCTGGTGTCACTCATCTTCCTCTTGATAATACCCCATATATTCTCTATGGGGTTAAGGTCAGGCAAGTTTGGTGGCCAATCAAGCACAGTGATACTGTTGTTTTTTAAAACCAGGCATTGGCACTTTTGGCAGTGTGAACAGGTGCCAAGTCCTGCTGGCGAATGAAATTTCCATCTCCAAAACGCTTGTCGGCAGAGGGAAGCATAAAGTGCTCTAAACTTTCCTGGTAGATGGCTGCGTTGACTTTGGTCTTGATAAAACACAGTGAGCCTACACCAGCAGATGAAATGGCTCCCCAAACCATCACTGATTGTGGAAACTTCGCACTAGACCTCAAGCAGCTTGGATTGTGGCCTCTCCACTCTTCCTCCAGACTCTGGGAACTTGATTTCCAAATGAAATCCAAAATTTACTTTTTTCTGAAAACAACACCTTGGAACACTGAGCAACAGTCAAGTTCTTTTTCTCCTTGGCACAGGTAAGACGCTTCTGGTGATGTCCAGGATATGTCTGTGTATGGTGGCTCTTGAAGCAATGACTCCAGCAGCAGTCCACTCCTTGTGAATTTTCCCCAAATTTTTAAATGGCCTTTTCTTAACAATCCTTTCAAGGCTGCGATTATCCCGGCTGCTTGTGCACCTTTTTCTACCACACTTTTACCTTCCACTCAACTTTACATTAATATGCTTGTATACAGCATTCTGAACAGCCAGCTTCTTTAGCAATGACCTTTTGTGGCTTACCCTCCTTGTGGAGTGTGTCAGTGACTGCCTTCTGGACATCTGTCAAGTCAGCAGTCTTCCCCATGATTGTGGAGCTACTGAAACAGACTACGGGACCTTTTTAAATGCTTAGGAAGCCTTTGCAGGTATTTGAAATAAATCGTAAAAGAAAACAGCAACCCGCACCACCGACCACCCACTGTTGTCACTTCCTGGTCAGATCACCTACGCTGGATCGCAGACCTCGGGTGCTAATAGCCTGAAAACATGCCATGTGGAGTGTAAACGAAAAGAAAGCGGCAGCACTCACCGATCTTCTTGCAGGTTATTTATTGGTGAGAAAAATCTTCACGGCACGGGGGTGTGTGGTTACAAAGACATGTGGGGGCTGAACGACGGCCGTTTCGCACCTCCCAGGTGCTTCAACGGGTTCCCGTTTACACTTTGCAGGTATTGTTTGTTAATTCTAATTTACTGAGATAATGACTTTTGGGTTTTCATTGGCTGTAAGCCATAATCATCAACATTAACAAAAATAAACACTTCGAATAGATCACTCTGTTTATAATGACTCTATATAATATGAGTTTCATTTTTTGTATTGAAGAACTGAAATGAACTTTTTGATGATACTCTAATTTTTTTAGATGAACCTATATATTATATTGGTTATCTTGATATAATTGTTTTATAGAATATATAGACAATTTTTTGTATGTTCTTAGTCAACATTTTGGCATGTCTTACCATTTGCATATCATCATCAGTCCTCTCCTCCAGGATTTACATGTTTTTCATTACTCTTAATGTCACAACTCTGTTGTTGGGTGTCCCCACTAGGGGCTCCTTCCCTGTCCCCAACACTAGGGGCGACCTATTCCCTGTTTGACTTGTGATGGTGAAGATGCCGGGGTCATGTACCTTGGCTTAGCTCCTGAATCCGCCCTCAGTCTGTACCCTTCCACCTCCCAGGGAAGAGGGAAGTAGTAGTATACTGTAGTACACCAACCCGACTAACAAGATAATACAAACAGGGATAAAGGAAAATACCAAACATACACACATAAACAACAGAGGTAAACATTGAGGAGTGGAGGATGGGGTTAAACTGAAGTAGTAGAAGAAAGATAATTATACTAGCAACAGTCACAGATTAATCCACCAACTGCCTTCTCCAACAATCACCAGCATCAACCCCCAGCTATGCAGCAAAAGCTAGCTTTGACAATGAGTGCTAGCCAGGGTGCAGATTATATAGGAGATCGGAGTGGCTAACAGTGAACAGCTGGAGCCTTAGCTCCAGGAGCACTCAAAAGAGCAGATTAACCCCTGCACTGCTAAAATAAATTTACACTGTTTAATATGAAGGTGAAGTGCTTCTAATCAGTGCAGAAGTAGCAGAAATCAGATGCTGTGATCTTCTGGCTCCTCTCAGTCGCGATAAACCCGTGACACCTGCATTTTATAATATCTACATACCTGATAGGTGGGGCGGTTTTATTATTATACATTTACTGATTAATATTGGGATTACTGTGCCCTACCTTGCCTATTGTCATATTGTATTGCTGTTTATTAATTGTTTTTAAACTGTTATGCACTTTGTGTTTCAATAGTCTTTTTTATTGTCATTGATGTGTGGGTGTGCACCATGATTCTGCATAGCTTTTCTCTACACAAGTGTAAACTTTTTATGTGCAGATAGCAGTGGCACCCAATCCTATTTCACATTTCTGTGGTGCCCACTGTCTTTACTCCATAGTGTGTCAATGCAAAACACTCAGAGACATGTCTGTTTTTTCCCAGAAGCTTTGATGACAATGACCAATACAAGTCTATGGGTCCATAAAAACAGGAACAGCACAGGGATGGCATCTCTGTGTCATCCGTGTGGCTGTACTTGTTTAACATTGCAATGTATAGGAGAAGATATGCAATTTAATTTGATCTTTAATCATATTGGAAAATCACTGATGGTAACCCCAGACACATGGATGACACACTGATGGAAAACACTGATGGCACCAGTACGGTTTTTTCATTTACGTGTTTAAACACGGATGTGTGAAGGGGGTTTTAAAAAGGGTTGTCCAGGACTTTAACACTGATGGCCTATCCTTAGGATAGGTTATCAATAGTGATGAGCAAATATACTCTGGTGTCCTCCGAGCATTTTTTAATGCTCGGAAATTTAGTTTTATTGCCGCAGCTGAATGATTTACATTTGTTAGCCTGCATAAGTACATGTGGGGATTCCCTAGCAACCAGGCAACCCCCACATGTACTTATGCTGGCTAACAGATGTAAATCATTCAGCTGCGGCAAGAAAAACTAAATTTCCGAGCACTAAAAAATACTCGGAGGACACCCGAGCGTGTACGGGAAATCTCGAGTAAAGAGTATATTCGCTCATCACTAGTTATCAATGACTGATCAGTGGGGGTACGACCTACGACGATCATCTTTTCCTGAGGTCGTTGGTGGCTGGAACTGCTCAGTTAGGGAGCTGCACAGCGCACCTCTGTTGACTGACTAGTGGGCGCCGCCGGGTACTGTACATCCAATCCTTATTCAAACCTATAGTGGGGGGATGTGCCGTACCCGTCCTCGGCCACCATTCTGTCGTCAGAGTTGCGCTGTGCAGCTCCGTCACCAAGAACTGATCGGCGGGGGTACTGGGTGTCGCACCTCCACCAATTGGACATTGATGACCTATCCTAAGCATAGACCATCAATGTTAAGTCCCGGACAATCCCTTTAAAAAAAGCAACAAATATTGGTACTTTTCCATTATCCAGATGCCACCAAGATTCCTTAACTAATTTATGCGCACACTCCTCTGCATTATAATCTATCACCAGCCTGTCACAAAGGGGTCCCCAGGACTGCACCCTGCTCACAGCTGATCACTACTCTTAGGTCTATGGTAAAAGACACAGAACCTACCCACCCCCCCATGATCACACACTGAGGAGATGAGAGGGGGACTCTTGTGCTCTATGACAAATGAACCCCGTTAGGACCGGACTCATAGCCACCAATACATAGTAACATAGTAACATAGTTAGTAAGGCCGAAAAAAGACATTTGTCCATCCAGTTCAGCCTATATTCCATCATAATAAATCCCCAGATCTACGTCCTTCTACAGAACCTAATTGTATGATACAATATTGTTCTGCTCCAGGAAGACATCCAGGCCTCTCTTGAACCCCTCGACTGAGTTCGCCATCACCACCTCCTCAGGCAAGCAATTCCAGATTCTCACTGCCCTAACAGTAAAAAATCCTCTTCTATGTTGGTGGAAAAACCTTCTCTCCTCCAGACGCAAAGAATGCCCCCTTGTGCCCGTCATCTTCCTTGGTATAAACAGATCCTCAGCGAGATATTTGTATTGTCCCCTTATATACTTATACATGGTTATTAGATCGCCCCTCAGTCGTCTTTTTTCTAGACTAAATAATCCTAATTTCGCTAATCTATCTGGGTATTGTAGTTCTCCCATCCCCTTTATTAATTTTGTTGCCCTCCTTTGTACTCTCTCTAGTTCCATTATATCCTTCCTGAGCACCGGTGCCCAAAACTGGACACAGTACTCCATGTGCGGTCTAACTAGGGATTTGTACAGAGGCAGTATAATGCTCTCATCATGTGTATCCAGACCTCTTTTAATGCACCCCATGATCCTGTTTGCCTTGGCAGCTGCTGCCTGGCACTGGCTGCTCCAGGTAAGTTTATTATTAACTAGGATCCCCAAGTCCTTCTCCCTGTCAGATTTACCCAGTGGTTTCCCATTCAGTGTGTAATGGTGACATTGATTCCTTCTTCCCATGTGTATAACCTTACATTTATCATTGTTAAACCTCATCTGCCACCTTTCAGCCCAAGTTTCCAACTTATCCAGATCCATCTGTAGCAGAATACTATCTTCTCTTGTATTAACTGCTTTACATAGTTTTGTATCATCTGCAAATATCGATATTTTACTGTGTAAACCTTCTACCAGATCATTAATGAATATGTTGAAGAGAACAGGTCCCAATACTGACCCCTGCGGTACCCCACTGGTCACAGCGACCCAGTTAGAGACTATACCATTTATAACCACCCTCTGCTTTCTATCACTAAGCCAGTTACTAACCCATTTACACACAATTTCCCCCAGACCAAGCATTCTCATTTTGTGTACCAACCTCTTGTGCGGCACGGTATCAAACGCTTTGGAAAAATCGAGATATACCACGTCCAATGACTCACCGTGGTCCAGCCTATAGCTTACCTCTTCATAAAAACTGATTAGATTGGTTTGACAGGAGCGATTTCTCATAAACCCATGCTGATATGGAGTTAAACAGTTATTCTCATTGAGATAATCCAGAATAACATCCCTCAGAAACCCTTCAAATATTTTACCAACAATAGAGGTTAGACTTACTGGCCTATAATTTCCAGGTTCACTTTTAGAGCCCTTTTTGAATATTGGCACCACATTTGCTATGCGCCAATCCTGCGGAACAGACCCTGTCGCTATAGAGTCCCTAAAAATAAGAAATAATGGTTTATCTATTACATTACTTAGTTCTCTTAGTACTAACCAATGAATGGTTTAGTAGTCCATGTGATAGATGATATCTCATTGATCGGTGGTAGTGCATATGCTCGACCTGCACCCCATTATTTCCTATGGGGCTGCTCGTTGATTGGTGGTAGTGCCCATGCTCGACCTCTGCCCCATTATTTCTTATGGAGCTGCTCGCTCATCTCTGATAGTGCACATGCTCGACCTGCACCCCATTATTTCCTATGGGACTGCTCGTTGATCGGTGGTAGTGCATATGGTCGACCTGCTCCCCATTACTTACTATGGGGCTACTCGTTGATCGGTGGTAGTGCATATGGTCGACATGCACCCCATTATTTCCTATGGGGCTGCTCGTTGATCGGTGGTAGTGCACATGCTCAACCTGTGCCCCATTATTTCCTATGGAGCTGCTCGCTCATCTGTTGTAGTGCACATGCTCGACCTGCACCTCATTACGTCCTATGGGGCTGCTCGTTGATCGGTGGTAGTGCATATGGTTGACCTGCACCCCATTATTTCCTATGGGGCTGCTCGTTGATCGGTGGTAGTGCACATGCTCAACCTGTGCCCCATTATTTCCTATGGAGCTGCTCGCTCATCAGTTGTAGTGCACATGCTCGACCTGCACCTCATTACTTCCTATGGGGCTGCTCGTTGATCGGTGGTAGTGCATATGGTCGACCTCCTCCCCATTACTTCCTATGGGGCTGCTCGTTGATCGGTGGTAGTGCATATGGTCGACATGCACCCCATTATTTCCTATGGTGCTGCTCGTTGATTGGTGCTAGTGCACATGGTCGACATGCACCCCATTATTTCCTATGGGGCTGCTCGGTGGTAGTTCACATGGTTGACCTGCACCCCATTATTTCCTATGGGGCTGCTCGTTGATCGGTGCTAGTGCACATGGTCAACATGCACCCCATTATTTCCTATGGGGCTGCTCGGTGGTAGTTCACATGGTTGACCTGCACCCCATTATTTCCTATGGGGCTGCTCGTTGATTGGTGGTAGTGCACATGCTCGACCTGCACCCCATTATTTCCTATGGGTCTGCTCGGTGGTAGTGCACATGGTTGACCTGCACCCCATTATTTCCTATGGACTGCTCGTTGATCGGTGGTAGTGCATATGGTCGAAATGCACCCCATTATTTCCTATGGGACTGCTCGGTGGTAGTTCACATGGTTGACCTGCACCCCATTATTTCCTATGGGGCTGCTCGTTGATCGGTGCTAGTGCACATGCTCAACCTGTGCCCCATTATTTCCTATGGAGCTGCTCGCTCATCTGTTGTAGTGCACATGCTCGACCTGCACCTCATTACTTCCTATGGGGCTGCTCGTTGATCGGTGGTAGTGCATATGGTCGACCTCCTCCCCATTACTTCCTATGGGGCTGCTCGTTGATCGGTGGTAGTGCATATGGTTGACATGCACCCCATTATTTCCTATGGTGCTGCTCGTTGATTGGTGCTAGTGCACATGGTCGACATGCACCCCATTATTTCCTATGGGGCTGCTCGGTGGTAGTTCACATGGTTGACCTGCACCCCATTATTTCCTATGGGGCTGCTCGTTGATCGGTGCTAGTGCACATGGCCAACATGCACCCCATTATTTCCTATGGGGCTGCTCGGTGGTAGTTCACATGGTTGACCTGCACCCCATTATTTCCTATGGGGCTGCTCGTTGATCGGTGCTAGTGCACATGCTCGACCTGCGCCCCATTATTTCCTATGGGTCTGCTCGGTGGTAGTGCACATGGTTGACCTGCACCCCATTATTTCCCATGGGGCTGCTCGTTGATCGGTGGTAGAGCACATGGTTGACCACAGACATTACGGTGTCAGGACCCTCACACTGTCCCTATAACGTTATATCTAGACTTCTGAAATTATATATTTTTGTGAAATGGTTAATGGTTCCAACACAAATGAATGCACCAGCACCTACACATCCAGGGCTTCTGTAATTAGCAGACCAGGCTGCCTGCCAGTAACCAACATGGAAGTCGCAGCTCACATGAAGTTTGTCCCTAGATGCGTCCCGTAACGTCGCGTCTCACTTCTTCCCCGTGCGTTCCAGTGTAGCTCCTCCCCGTGCGTTCCAGTGTAGCTCCTCCCTGTGCGTTCCAGTGTAGCTCCTCCCCATCCGGTACAGTAGCAGGCATGTCTACTCGGTCCAAGGTGGTCCTGACTATCTCGGTGGTCTTGTCCGTCGGCACCGTACTGGGGGTACACGTGAAGCAGAATCTGGAGAGAGAGGTGGGTGCGGGGATAGGCTGTTTTGTATGTGTGAGGTTTGTTGCTTAGTGAAGGGCAACCGCGGAGCTGTGAGCAGGGGGCACAGCAGGAGGTCAGCTGGCGGTGTGGCCCCTGTGTAGCACAAAGGTGGCAGCGTTACACGGGCATTCGGCAGGAACACTGGCCTCGTCTTATAGGGGAGGATAATAGACGCCCCATACGAAAGGTAAATGGAACGCTCCCACAGCAGCCAATCACACCGCTGCTTACATTATCCAGCCTTAGAAGAAATGAAAGCTGCAATATAATTGGTTGCTATGTGCGAGTGCATCAGTTTCCTTTTGCAGGCAGCAGCCAAGTTTCCCCGGTGACGCTTCCAGACTCGTGTGTGGCCGGGATGGCGGCTTCGTGAAGGACGTGGATTTGCTATTTTGCTGCCTTGTTAATAATTCCATGGCGGCCACATGTAGAGGACCGTAGTGGAGGTTATCATTTCAAGGCACGGACGGTCAGGTCGCCGCAGGGGCCGGTATATGGCCGGCGATGAACTCCTTTTTTTTTTTTAAAAATCTTTCTAATCCTTTTTTTTTTCTTTTTTTAAAGATTAACAATGTGTCAGTCATGAGAAATTTAGTGTAGAAGTCATATGCAAATCAGGCTGGAAGTGCACTGGGGGCGTGTCAGCCCATGTGGAAGAAGCAGTGTAAGTGTTAACGCCCACCACGCACTTTTTGCCTGATTTGCATATTTCTTCTAGGCTAGATTTCTCATGACTGCCCCACCAGAGCTCTACAAGCAAAAAAAAGTTGTTTTTATTTTACAGTTTCTTTCCCCACATAACATGTAAGTTAATAAAAAAATACAACTTGTCTAGCATAAATGCGAGCCCCGCACATGGCCAATTCCATGGGAAAAAGTGAGAGGTATGTATTGCATTTAGAAGCATGTGTCCTTAAAGTGGTCCTGTTTTTGAGACTTGCTGTTGCCATTTCTGAATGCCGGGGTCTCTTCTCCTGAAGCCAGAATTCTGCCCGCCCCCCTCACCCTTTCTGGTGCCAGAACCATCCCCCTTCTTTCTGGAGCCAGAGGTCCTCCCCTGCCCGCTCTCTTTCTGGAGCTAGATTGCTGACCCCCCTCTCTCTTTCTGGAGCCAGATTGCTGACCCCCCCCCCCTCTTTCTGGAGCCAGATTGCTGACCCCCCCCCCTCTTTCTGGAGCCAGATTGCTGACCCCCCCCCCCTCTTTCTGGAGCCAGATTGCTGCCCCCCCTCTCATTTTCTGGAGCCAGATTTCTGACCCCCCTCTCTCTTTCTGGAGCCATATTGCTGACCCCCCCTCCCCCCCCTCTTTCTGGAGCTAGATTGCTGACCCCCCCCCCCCCCTCTTTCTGGAGCCAGATTTCTGACCCCCCTCTCTCTTTCTGGAGCCAGATTGCTGACCCCCCTCCCCTCTTTCTGGAGCCATATTGCTGACCCCCCCCCTCTTTCTGGAGGCATAATGCCAGCCCCCTTCTGTTTCTGGAGTTCTGGAGCCAGAATGTCCCCCCCCCCCCCCCCCAACTCATTCCGGGAGCAGAGTGGAGAGTGTGAACCTCTTCTTGGTGCACTTCCATACGATGGCCTAGTGCTGATGTCGTCAGCGTTGCATTCAGCAGTGGAGGTGCGGGGAGATGTGGCCATAGTGGATCCAGAGGAAGTGACATCACTTGGAAATGGCACCAGACGCATCGGGAGCGGATCCTATTAGTTGTCTATTGGTAATATTAGCTGGGTTGGAAGGTCACTTTAGGACCTCATCGAGAATTGCTGCTTGTGCCTTATTTTGAAACAAAGACTCGGGTCCAGAAACCATGGTCATAAATTAGTCCTGTCAGGATCACTCAGAACTGTTTGGGATGGTACCCTGAGATACTTCCTATTGCATAACCACCACAAGAAATGAAGTATAGCAACTCACGACATAAATATAAAAAAGAGTATATTAAACACTAGAAAAACCAAATATGATCCAATAATATTATAATACAATCATACAGAGTTGTTTGAATATTAGATAGAGGTGCACCAAAAACGCTAAATGTCGCATCATGGAGGAGAGAAAGGCATGGGTTCTGACAAAAGGGAGTCCCAGTAGTCACTCATTGTAACGACAAAAAATGCTAGTGCTTAATAATTACCTAAGTCACTATAAGGACCCAATACTGCAAAGAGGTAACAGGGATATACCCCATGGTCCAGTGACCCAAAGTCCTTATTTTATGGTGGAGTTGTTTTTTCATAGATATTAGACTTAACCAATATTATTATTAATTGGCTCTTGATTTCGGCATTCTCTTGACACTTGTCTTATCATGAATAATCCCACAATTTGGATTTGTATCTCTGTAGTTTTATGTTTGGAGTCCTGTGTTGTGGATACACTGAGATTCGGTCTTTTTATAAAAGGATGCCACCATGCTTTACTCTATGACAAGGTAGAACAGTTGTGCAGTTTATTTGATGACCCTAATTTTAATCTCTTTTCCTTTTTTTTTTTTTCTCCTAGAGGTTACGTTTGGGTGTCGTCCACGATCTAGAGCGGCAGAGACGGAAAGAGGAAAACTTGCGTCTTTTGCAAGAGCAGATTGAACTAACCAAACAACTGGAGTCAGAACGTGAGAAGAATCTTTGACATGATGCATCAATCAAGTCTTAAATCCTGACGTATCCCACGGACACTTCCCTGCTGTGGATGTATAAGTGGCTGGACGTTTATGCATAGTCTTTTTTTTTTTTTTCTATAAATCATCATCTTGATGGATGATGATCACTCTGGAACTTTTACTTTAAAATAGCTACTGGACTCCTAATAAAAGTGCCATATCCTCCATGAACTCGTCTAGTGTGGTCTCTGCTGGTAGATGGGAAAGACTTATGGTTGTTACTGTGTGTAACAAACCTCTGGACCCAAGTTAGACGCCATCCATCTGAAGTTGACATTCTGCTGTGATCAGACCATGGATACGTCTGCCCATATCACGCCCATGGATGATGACGCTACTAGGACATCTGCCTCCGAGGGATTAGAGGAGGGGGAAGTGGAAGGGGAGACTCTCCTGCTGGTAGAGTCCGAAGATCAGGCATCTATTGACTTGTCTCATGATCAAAGTGGTGATTCGCTGAACAGTGACATTGGTGATGACCTAGATCCACCATGGATGGAGGAGATGCCGTTTTATTGTGAGAAATGTCAAAAATGGATTCCAGCAAGTAAGCAATTTTTCCATTTGAAAGGGTTTACCAATGAATGTGAATCTGTCTGCAGACTTTTGCCATTTAATCTGAGAGTAGCATAATATAGGGCCATAGACCCTGATCCCAGGGATGTGTCTCTTACTAGTCTGTGTTGTAGTTTAATTACAATCAGTGTTTTATGAGCAGGAGATAAGCGAGGACTATTTTTCACAGGCTGGCAGTCCAGCTAATCTGTATAACCCCGCCCTCCACTGATTAGCTGCTTGCTGACAACGCACAGTATACACAGGAAGCTGCCAATCTGTGTCGTGGACGGGGCTATACAAAGCTCCGCAGTCTGAGCTCTGCTACATCTACAGCAGAGAAATCAGGGATTCTATCAACTGAATCAAGTAGCCCAGTAAATGACACATCAATGGAATCACGGTCTCAGCCCCTACATCATGCAGCTCTCAGATTACATAGCACAAACCTGCTGATGGATTCCCTTGAAAGCAGATAGTTCGCATCTGGTGAATCTTCTATACTAGTATTATCTGTATGAATATGATCGCTGGGCCCCCAACTTTGCCAAATCCAAATCTTTGTAAATCTAACCTTTGGACACCCCCGATCCTGAATTTCTACATCGTCTCTCTCTATTAAAATCTACGGATGAAATGGCACTCGGCTATTTTTGTTTCTCCCATAAACCTTAGTGGAGCATGGCTTTGCATGTGTCCTAGGGCTTGTTCACATGAGCCAATAAATCGGACAAGTGAAATCTGATTAAAAAATCACATAGCACTCGGACCAGTGTTACTCCATGGGGTTGTGCATATCTGCGATTATTTCTTATGCTGATTTGGATACGAAAACAATTGCAACATGGTGCGATTGGCATCAAATACTTCAACACATGTACCCATACAAGTCTACGGGTGCAAGTGAAACGTCGGACTGCACTCAGATGTCACTCGACTGCAGTGCGTTTCCTGCGGACTTCGGCGATGGAGAAGATGAGGAAATGACTTTCTCCTTATCCTCCGCTGCTGTGCTGTGATTCTCTCATGTGAGAGCACTGACACTTGGATCACACTCGCATCAGATGCCATACACTAGTGTGACCCCGGCCTGAGATTAGAAGGGTCGCAGCTGTCATATGAAGATTGTTTCATACCATGCCCAGCAAATTTATGATAAGTCTCATATTGAATATTGAGTGGTTAGTTCTTTGTTGTTCTTAAGTCCTCTATAGACTCTCCATGACCGCAAAGAGTAACTTGTTTTTGGTTTTATTGCATAAATCAATATTATATGTACAAATAAGGAGCTTTGTAATATATCTTATCAGAGAGCTCTGCTTTTTTTCTCTGCCAGAACTGATCTTTCTTTTTCAAGATTCTCAATTCCCTGTTTAAAATCGGTCTTCAGTGAATACATTTTTTTTACCCGCTTCAAAGTGCCCAAAACAGGAACGTTTACTGACCTTGAAAATCTGTGTTTGATCTCTCCAAGAAAACAACATAGCTGTAACCGGCCATACACATAGCTGTGGGCCATCTCTCACATACACAAGTACGCCTGCTTGTCTGATTGCTCTTGTTCTCTATGAGGAGGCCCTTGGAGAACAAAGGGATCAGTAGACTGAAAATTTGGACTTGCTTGATTGACCCCTTCCTGCAAAGATCAGTAGGTCCAAGCCCCCATACACCTTAGAGCCCGCTAAACCAGTCAATGTTGGTGAGTTTGACCAACATTAGTTTAATGTGTAAGGTGTCCTTAAGGGTTACTTATCACATTGATCACTTATCTATATGTTAGATCACTTATCACTGAAAGGTGGGCTGCAAGACACCACCTACTGCCCCCTCGCAGGACCTCTTGCACCCAGGACTTGCTGCTGGGGAGGAATGTGGGATTGGGAATTTCTGCAATAGCAATCAGTAGGGTCCTAACAGAGGGACCACCAGGAATCTAACATTTAGGAGCCATCGTGTGGATAAGTAATAAATATGATTGAATCCTTTAAGCTTGGGCTTGGATGGCCTTACTAAAGCTGGTTTCACACATAACGATATCGTTGCAACGTCACGCTTTTGGTGACGTAGCAACGATCCCGCTAACGATCTCGTTATGTGTGACAGCGACCAACGATCAGGCCCCTGCTGGGAGATCGTTGGTCGTTGGGGAATGATCAGGACCATTTTTTGGCCGCTGATCACCCGCTGTCATCGCTGGATCGGCGTGTGTGACGCCGATCCAGCGATGTGTTCACTTGTAACCAGGGTAAATATCGGGTTACTAAGCGCAGGGCCGCACTTAGTAACCCGATATTTACCCTGGTTACCATTGTAAAAGTGATAAAAAAACAAACAGTACATACTCACATTCCGATGTCTGTCACGTCCCCCGGCGTCCACAGGGTTAAAACTGCTTTTGGCAGGAGCGCTGCTAATGCACGCGCTCCGGCCGAGAGCTTCCCTGCACTAACTGTGTCAGCGCCGGCCGTAAAGCAGAGCAAAGCGGTGACGTCACCGCTGTTACTGCCGGCGCTGACACAATCAGTGCAGGGAAGCTCGGCAGCAGCGCGTGCATTAGCAGCGCTCTTGCCGAAAGCCGTTTTAACCCTGTGGATGCCAGCGGGGGACGTGACAGACATCAGAATGTGAGTATGTAGTGTTTTTTTTTTTTTTTTTTACTTTTACAATGGTAACCAGGGTAAATATCGGGTTACTAAGCACGGCCCTGCACTTAGTAACCCGATGTTTACCCTGGTTACCCGGGTGCTGCAGGGGGACTTCAGCATCGTTGAAGACAGTTTCAACGATGCCGAAGTCGTTCCCCTGATCGTTGGTCGCTGGAGAGAGCTGTCTGTGTGACAGCTCCCCAGCGACCACACAACGACTTACCAACGATCACGGCCAGGTCGTATCGCTGGTTGTGATCGTTGGTAAGTCGTTTAGTGTGACTAAAGCTTAAGACTTGGGCTAGTCATGTGTGCAAATTGCGGATCTGGTTTGCTCTGTGTGCAGCTTTCATTGGAAGAATTGCTCAGTGTGTTGTCTGATTGTGCCATTGTGCTCCTTTCCACTGATCAGTTCCGAGCTAGCGAGCCTTGTATGTAAACTCAGTTGCCGCTCCTTACGTTGTCCTTTTGCAGGTCAGCTGAGATGTGATCCTCCAAGTCACCTGAAAGGAGACAATTTCTTTAAGGTCACATGTAGTGACTGTTCTGAGGATGGAAAAGAGCAGTTTGAGCGCTTAAAACTAACTTGGCAGCAGGTAAGTTAATAACATGATGAGTTGTGTGAATGTTTTTGCACTTATAGGAAGTTAAAGGGGTTGTCTCAAGTTTGGAAGTTATCCTCAATACATTGTATAGGGGATGAGTAAAGAGAAAACGGCAGCACTCACCGATCTTCTCTGCAGGTTCCTTTATTAAGACAATATCTTCACGGCACGGGGGTGTACATACATAGAAATGTGGCAGCTAAACGACGGCCGTTTCGCGCCCACCTGGCGCTTCAACGGGTTTCAACGGAACCCGTTGAAGCACCAGGTGGGCGCGAAACGGCCGTCGTTTAGCTGCCACATCTCTATGTATGTACACCCCCGTGCCGTGAAGATATTGTCTTAATAAAGGAACCTGCATAGAAGATCGGTGAGTGCTGCCGTTTTCTCTTTACTCACGTGTCTACGATAGCTATTTTTCTGGCAGAAGCACCCGAGATCTGCGGGCCAGCTGTGGTTAATTGGCCTGAAGCGTTCAGTCAGCGTGATCGGTGGTACGGTCAGCTGTTTTCTTATTGTTTACTATTGTATAGGGGATAACTTTCCAATCTCTGGGGGTCCGACCACTGGGACTCTCCCCAATCCAGAAAACCAGGTCCCTGAATGGAGCAGAGGTCGATAATGTGCACTGTCACTCCGTTTCATTCTTATGGAAGTGCCGAAGACCAGTGGAGCGCAGCACTTGGCTACATCCAGCATTCCCAATAAGTATGAATGTAGTGGTAGTGCTCTTCAGACCCCCGGTTCTCAGAGTCGTTGGGGGTCCATACCCATAGTGATCGGGACATTATCCCCTATCTTATGGATTGGGGATAACTTCCAAACTTGAGAACACCCCTTTAAGCTGTTTAGACAATGAATTATATATGCAGTCCTCAGTCAGAAACCTGACGTACATTTTGTCCCATCAGGTTGTGATGTTGGCCATGTACAACTTATCTCTGGAAGGATCTGGTCGCCAGGGCTACTTTAGATGGAAGGAGGACATCTGCTCGTTTATAGAGAAGCACTGGACCTTCCTGCTGGGAAATAGGTGAATGTTCACAATCAGAAACCCATTATCGCTGTGGTTGTGATCTGCCGTGTGGGGGCTGAGGCAGAGAGAAAGTTTATCCTGAATTACTTGTGAAAGAACCTTTTCTTAAATGACCGCTGCCTGACATCTGACAATACTTGATACTTTGCTAAAACTATATTTTCTCTTCTTTTAACTTTCCCTTTTCTAATTGTTACTGTTACTGTTCCTATCCAGGAGCACAGATGGCCGTCACTCACTGTCACTTATAGAGCTCGCAAACGATTATTATTATTATTAATAATTATTATAATTATACATTTTTATAGCTCCATTTATTCCATGGCGCCTTACATGGGGAAAAAGGGGGCAAATGTAGACAAATTACATGAGCAAAAAACAAGGCACACAGGTACACCTATATCCAACACACCAGGGCCAATATCACCGAAAACACATTAATGGGAACCTGACAGCTGATACATGAAGCCCGATCATGGGCAGCCCCATCCGTCATAGCATTATTTCAGCTATGTATGTTTAACTCTTGAAATGCTGCGGGAGACTAGTTGGACAGGCTGGTCCCTGATGGGTTTCCTCTCCTGCTCCCTTGGGGTTACAGGTCTCTACCTATACATGTATGAAGAGACCAGTCACTCCAGGGCAGCGGGCGGGCAGAAGCTGCTGGGGACCTCTCTGTCCTACTAGTCTGCAGCACAGCTCGGTCCCCGGCGACTATTAAACTATGTTTAACCCCTTTTTGACCTCGGACGGGATAGTACGTCCGAGGTTAGATCCCCCTCTTTGATGCGGGCTCCGGCAGTGAGCCCGCATCAAAGCCGGGACATGTCAGCTGTTTAGAACAGCTGACATGTGCCCGCAATAGCGGCGGGTGAAATCGCGATTCACCCGCCGCTATTAACTAGTTAAATGCCGCTGTCCAACGCGGACAGCGGCATTTAACCGGCGCTTCCAGCCAGGCGGCCGGAAATGAGCGCATCGCTGACCCCTGTCACATGATCGGGGGTCAGCGATGCTTCTGTATAGTAACCATAGAGGTCCTTGAGACCTCTATGGTTACTGATCCCGGCAGCTGTGAGCGCCACCCTGTGGTTGCCGCTCATAGCACACCTGCATTTCTGCTGCATAATGATCGCTGCTATGTAGCAGAGGCGTTCACGTTGTGCCAGCTTCTAGCCTACTATGGAGGCTATTGAAGCATGGCAAAAGTAAAAAAAAAAAAAAAAAATATATATAAAAGTTTAAATCACCCTCCTTTCGCCCCATTCAAAATAAATCAATAAAAAAAAAATCAAACCACACATTTGGTATCGCCGCGTTCAGAATCGCCCGATCTATCAATAAAAAAAAAACATTAACCTGATCGCTAAACAGCGTAGCGAGAAAAAAATTTGAACAGCCAGAATTACTTTTTTTTGGTCGCCGCGACATTGCATTAAAATGCAATAACGGGCGATCAAAAGAACGTATCTGCACCAAAATGGTGTCATTAACAACGCCAGCTCGGCCCGCAAACAATAAGCCATCACCCAACCCCAGATCATGGAAAATGGAGACGCTACGGGTATCGGAAAATGGCGCAATTTTTTTTTTTTTTTTAGCAAAGTTTGGAATTTTTTTTCACCACTTAGATAAAAAATAACCTAGTCATGTTAGGTGTCTATGAACTCGTAATGACCTGGAGAATCATAATGGCAGGTCAGTTTTAGCATTTATTGAACCTAGCAGAAAAGCCAAACAAAAACAAGTGTGGGATTGCACTTTTTTTGCAATTTCACCGCACTTGGAATTTTTTTCCCGTTTTCTAGTACACGACATGCTAAAACCAATGATGTTCAAAAGTACAACTTGTTTTGCAAAAAATAAGCCCTCACATGGCCATATTGATGGAAAAATAAAAAAAGTTATGGCTCTGGTAAGGAGGGGAGCGAAAAACGAACACTGAAAAAACGTGTCATGAAGGGGTTAATACTTGCATGGCTGAAATCCTGCAGCCACGGCCTGAGACATGTTGTCCATGTATCGAGTGGTATTTTGGGTTCCCTTTAGTATTTGCGGCAGACATTTCTGCTCCAAAACTGTGTCTCTTTGCAGAAAAAACACATTTTTGATGTTTGTTTCTCCCCCCATTCATTTCAATTTGTGTCAAAAGCAAAAATGCTGAAAGAATTGACACGCTGCTGATGTGAGACTGCTTCAAGTCGGCAAGGAAAAAATAAGCAGCCTGAGATTTTATAAGTCTCATTTTCTTTGCTGGTACCGTAAAACGTGTGAATAAGCTCTTAATATACGAGAATGTTTTACAGTGTGGGAAGAAGTCAGATTTAGGCTAAGTTCACACTGGGCATTTTTGATGTGTTTTTTTAGTTTCAACAGTTTTTATTGCAGATAGCATCAAAATAACATAAACAACGTATAACATGAAGTACAAGGATCCCCTCGCAGGGGGAAATGTATCGGACAAATTAGAAGTAATATAGTATCCTTGACTTATTGGTTTTAGATAAGCAAGATTTCAAGAGAATCGGATCTAGTGGCTTCAATTTTTTCATATAACATTATTAAATGTATCCGTCTTTTCACTTGAGTTATGGACAGTGTATTGGTTTTCCATTGTCCAGATATGTGGTTTCTAGTTGCCATGGTAATAAAATCAATAAGATGACAAGTTTTATTATTGGCATTGATTGGTCTGTCACCTGAAAGGAGTAATGTCGGTGATCAGAGTAATTCCTTTATCAGGACAACGTTAATTTAATTTTATTACATCCTTCCAGAGAGATTTCACTATGGGACATGTCCACCAAGTATGAAGTGTGTCTCCCACCTCATCACGTCCCCTGAAGCATTTGTTTGGAATAGTGTGATAGATATTGTGTAGGTAACTAGGAACATCATGAGTTCTATGGGATAGTCTGAGGGAGGTTTCGGCGAGCGAGATCTGATTACTTTCTTCTAAAATGTTTTCATGACATTTGTACCATCTTTGAGGTGTAAGGGCGATGTGTAGGTCTTCTTCCCGTTGCTCCTTGGTTTTTAATTTCGAGCCATCTTGTGGGTCATATAACCATTTCAGTTCATAATTAGATGGTTTTGGACTTAGCATGTTAATGGTTAAGGTTTGCAAAAAGTGAAATATTTGTTCCAATTTTTGGACGCTGGCATGTGGTATTTCATGATGAAGGTTTGTTTTGTCATTAATTTAAAGTGAATGGTTAAACAATGTAATCTAGTTATCTTATTCTGTTTCCACCAGGAGTGATTCCTGGATGCTACACCCGGGAGAAACATGGGGTCATCAATCAGTCCCAGAAGTGGTGAAGGTTGGGATTGTGGGGCAAATTGAAACCTGTTAGCTCTCCATAGACGTAGTGAATAGGATGTGTAGGGCGAGTGTGTAGTCAAGTCTTTAGGTAAAAGGTCCGGTGGCCCCAATTAGACTCTGTAAGACTTCTTTCACACTTCCGTTTTTACAATCTGCACAGGATCCGTCAAAATGTTGAAATGACGGATCCTGTGCAGATTGTAAAAAAAGGGTGCACTGGGCCTGTTTTTCTGACGGACCCATCGAGGCTATGTGCCTTGAAAATGCATACACAACAAAACCCAGGTTAAAAATAATAATTAAAAAAAAAATCGCAATATTCTCACCTTCCGGTGTCCCGCTCAGCGTTACCGAAGCTCCCGGCAGCTAGCATTCCCAGTAATGCCTTGCGTGCAATGACCTCTGATGACGTAGCGGTCTTGCGAGACCACGACATCATCGGGTCATTTCGCAATGCATCCATGGGAACGCTAGCTGCTGGGAGCATCGCGGGACGCCGGAAGGTGAGAATATTGTGTTGTTTTTTTTTTTGTTTGTTTTTTTTTTTTTACATTATATCTTGTTACTATTGATGCTGCATAGGCAGCATCAATAGTAAAAAGAGAGAGAATTTCCCTGACTGGAAATTATTCTGCGCATGCTCAGTTTCAAGAGACGGGACCCGTTGCTTGATTCCTGCTTTTGACAGTCAGTGACGGATCCTGCATCCATAGGATTTCATTATAGCCAACGACGGGCAGCGCAGGTCCCGTCACTGAACGATTTTCCGACGTGCAGAAAAAACGTTCTTCTGAACGTTTTCTCCGCCCGACAGACAGTGATTTTCCGACGGATCCAGTGCACGACTGATGAAACGGATGGCCATCCGTCACAATCCGTCGCTAATACCAGCAGAAAAATTTGCTGGATCCTGTTTTTTCAAAAATCGACGGGAGCTGAAAGACGGAAGTGTGAAAGAGGCCTTAGGAGTAAGGCTTCTTCCACACTTGCGTTGTGTAACGTACGTCGCAATCCGTCGTTTTGGGGAAAAAAGCGGATCCTGCAAATTTGCCCGCAGGATGCGTTTTTTTCCCATAGACTTGTATTGCCGACGGATCGCGACGTATGGCCATACGTCGCGTCCGTTGTGCACTGGATCCGTCGTATTTTGGCGGACCGTCGGCACAAATAACCGTTCAATGTAACGTTTTTTCGTACATCGCGTCCGCCATTTTCTACCGCGCATGCGCGGCCGGAACTCTGCCCCCTCCTCCCTGGACTTTTAGAATGGACAGCGGATGCGTCGAAAACTGCATCCTCTGCCCACGTCGTGCATAATTTTCACAACGTGCGTCGGTACGTTTCCTCCGACGCTTTGTGACGGACCCGTACCGACTCAAGTGTGAAAGTAGCCTAAGGTGCTATGTGGGAGCTTTCTCTTTGAGACCACAGGGGTGTGTGCTGTTCTGCATTCACACCTGTAAGTTGGGCAATCCGAGCCACCCTGAAGAAGTGAGCAAAGTTCGGCAAAGAAACACCACCTTGTCGTTTTGTGCCTGAATAAGATCTGTTGTGAAATAGGTGTTTTTTTGTTGTTCCATATAAAACGCAGTATATGCGAGTGGAGTGTTTCAAATGACATTGAAGGTATTGGAATTGGCAGTGAACGAAATAAATACAGAAATTGGGGCAGTGTTACCATTTTTATTGAGTGTACTCTCCCTAAAAAGGAAAGAGACTGGGAAAACCATTTGGATAGATTTTGCATTTTTGTGTAGTTATGTTTAAATAAAGTAGTTTTGGATGGTGTGAGATTAATTCCCAAGTAGGTGATGTATTGTTTTGCATGCTGAAAATGGAAATGAATTAGAATTGAATTTTGGACTGTAAAAGGGGTATTAAGGAACATAATCTCCGATTTGTCAACGTTGACCTTTAAGGTACCATTACACTAAACGACTTACCAACGATCACGACCAGCGATACGACCTGGCCGTGATCGTTGGTAAGTCGTTGTGTGGTCGCTGGGGAGCTGTCACTCAGACAGCTCTCTCCAGCGACCAATGATCAGGGGAACGACTTCGGCATCGTTGAAACTGTCTTCAATGATGCTGAAGTTCCCGGGTAACCAGGGTAAATAATTGGGTTACTAAGAGCAGGGCCGCGCTTAGTAACCCGATATTTACCCTGGTTACCATTGTAAAAGTTAAAAAAAAAAAAAAAAAAAAACAGTACATACTCACATTCCGATGTCTGTCACGTCCCTCGCCGTCAGCTTCCCGCACTGACTGTGTCAGCGCCGGCCGTAAAGCAGAGCACAGCGGTGACGTCACCGCTGTGCTCCGCTTTACGGCCGGCGCTCACAGTCAGTGCAGGGAAGCTGACGCCGGGGGACGTGACAGACATCAGAATGTGAGTATGTACTGTTTTTTTTTTTTTTTTTTTTTAACTTTTACAATGGTAACCAGGGTAAATATCGGGTTACTAAGCGCGGCCCTGCACTTAGTAACCCGATGTTTACCCTGGTTACCAGTGAACACATCGCTGGATCGGCGTCACACACGCCGATCCAGCGATGACAGCGGGTGATCAGTGACCAAAAAAAGGTCGTGATAATTCCCAGAGACAAACGATCTCCCAGCAGGGGCCTGATCGTTGGTCGCTGTCACGCATAACGATTTTGTTAACTATATCGTTGCTACGTCACAAAAAGCAACGATATCGTTAACGAAATCGTTATGTGTGAAGGTACCTTAAGGGTACCGTCACACTATAACATTTCGATCGCTACGACGGTACGATTCGTGACGTTCCAGCGATATCGTTACGATATCGCTGTGTCTGACACGCAGCAGCGATCAGGGATCCTGCTGAGAATCGTACATCGTAGCAGATCGTTTAGAACTTTCTTTCATCGCTGGATCTCCCGCTGTCATCGCTAGATCGGTGTGTGTGACACCGATCTAGCGATCTAGCGATGCGATCCAGCGATGCGTTCGCTTGTAACCAGGGTAAACATCGGGTAACTAAGCGCAGGACCGCGCTTAGTTACCCGATGTTTACCCTGGTTACAAGCGTTAAACTAAAAAAAAAAAAAAAAACAGCACATACTTACATTCTGGTGTCCGTCAGGTCCCTTGCCGTCTGCTTCCCGCACAGTGACTGCCGGCCGTAAAGTGAAAGCAGAGCACAGCGGCTGTGCTTTCACTTTCACTTTACGGCCGGCAGTCACTGAGTGCGGGAACCAGACTGCAAGGGACCTGACGGACACCAGAATGTAAGTATGTGCGGTTTGTTTTTTTTTAGTTTAACGCTTGTAACCAGGGTAAACATCTGGTAACTAAGCGCGGTCCTGCGCTTAGTTACCCGATGTTTACCCTAGTTACCCAGGGACCTCGGCATCGTAGGTCGCTGGAGAGCTGTCTGTGTGACAGCTCCCCAGCGACCACACTACGATTTACCTACGATCACGGCCAGGTCATATCGCTGGTCGTGATCGTAGGTAAATCGTATAGTGTGACGGTACCCTTAGTCCGGAGATTTCCTCACAGTGATTAAGTGTGTTAATGAGGTTTGGTGTGGGTTTTTTTTATGCTAATTTTCAGCTGTGTTTTACAGTACCAGCAAAGCCTATGAGATTTCAGAAATCTCATGCACACACATTGGGTTTTTTGTCACCAGTATTTTGTTACTTATTTCAGTGATTTTTTTTTTTCCAGTATTTTTCACCCACTGAATTTAATAGAAAAAAAACGCATGAAAAAAAAGCACCAAAACTGCATTAAAAATGCTGCAAAAAACGCACCTAAACCTGCATTTTTGCCCAGCTTCTTTCTTGCCAAGCACTCAGGTTTTGCTTCAGAAAAGAAAATGCAGCAAAAACGCCCTGTGTGAACTTAGCCTTAAAGGGAATGTATCAATAGTAAATAATAGATGACTTCAATTGGTTTTTCTGTTGATATTCCTCATCATTGTCTACGTTAAAAAATTACATTCAGAAATCTTCACTCGTAACTAAGCAGAGCACTAGACATGCTTCTTGTTCCATATGGATGACTAGTCAGTGGTCTCATTGCAAGCAGGATTACAATGGCACTTCTATAGACAGTAGATAACACAGGATCCACCATTTATAACATTTTACTGCCTTTTTTAGTGATGACCTTCGCCCAGATCAGAGCATACTTGAAGGGGTAGATTTCAATCCAAAGATCTTAGAATAAGAATAATTTCCACAATTGGATGTTATAAAATAAAATGTTCCTGTGCTGAGATAATCTTATAAATGTGCCCCTGCTGTGTACTGTGTAATGGCCGTGTAATGACAGTGCAGGTACATGGTCTGATCATACCACAGCTTCTGGGCAGTGGGAAGCAAAAGAGTATACAGACAGGACAGCCGGGATCACAGTTGTTGCTGTCTATGTCTTAATCCTTTAATCTTCTACTCTTTCTGTGATTTTTGGTCCAGTGAGTAGTCTGGTCCTGTCAGTGGCTGACAGCTCTATTGGTATGAGACCACGTTCACACGGTCAGTATTTGGTCAGTATTTTACCTCAGTATTTGTAATTCAAAACCAGGAGTGGAACAATGAGAGGAAAAGTATGATAGAAACACTTCACTCATTTTGCATTTATCACCCAGTCCTGGTTTTGGCTTACAAATACTGAGGTAAAATACTGACCAAATATTCATCGTGTGAACGCGGCCTAAGAGTGCATATACAGACAGCTGACGGACACTGATAGAACTGCCCACTGGACCAAAAATCCCAGAAAGTGCAGAGGTTTAAATGATTATACCCAGGTTATACCGAGTTGTTACTGACAGAACTCTATATCAATCCGCTCTATCACACGAGGCCTGCAGATGTGAATACTTTTTCATGGTGACAGGTTCCCCTTTAAAACTGTTCTCCAGTAGAAGTCAGAACCTATCTATTGCTGCCAATGTCAGCGTGGCTGGTGAAAAAAAACAGGAAAAATCAGAATCCAGGACCCCTGCGTTACCAATCACCAGTGCTAACTATTCAGTATCTGGGATTATAAGGACTTTTCTCTTGACATTGCAGTAGTATGCATACTTTAGGTGGTTAAGAAAGCGTTTTAATCACTTTTTTTTTTTTTTCAATTATTGTGCTTCATTTTTGCTCTGCGTATTACTGGTGAAATAGTTCTAAGATTTTGAAAGATACAGACAAGATGATACCAAATAGGTTTATTTTATTTTTATTATTTTTTTTAATTATACATTTTCATAACTGGGAAAAGGGAGATGATTTTATATATTTTTTAGAATTATTTAAATATTTTGTAGAACTTTTTTATTCATTTTTTTTCTTGATTTTTTTTTTTTTTTTAAATCTTTCTAGAATGCTAGAATTTGCGATAGTATTGTAGTATATTTTGAAGTTGACGTTCCCCTATGAATGGCAATGATGGGGGCCTTCAGTAGACTTTATCATCATCTTGCAAACGACTGTGCCCATGGGCATAAGCAAAAAAAGACCATTTAAATGAAATGATTGGCAGTAGCATCTAAGTGGTTAACCCATCGCAGCTTGCTCCAGTCATTGCTGTTAGAGGCAGGTGTCGTCCATATAACACGGCCGGCACCTGCCATGTTCGGAGCATACTCAGTTTCTGAGCCTGCTCCACACGTGTTCACCCTGACTGTGACGTACAGTTAGGGGAAATAGTGCTGGGTCTGTGCTAAATGCAATATATTTAGCTATTTAAAGGGGTTGTTTAGGATTAGAGAAAAGGGTTTTTTGTTCCTAGAATTCACACCACCCTTGACGATGGACTATATCCGGTATTGCATTTTACCTCCATTCTCTAGTGCAGCCCATGAACACGAATGGTGCTTTTTTTCTGGGGATAAGGCCTCTTAGTTCAGATCCGTACAGGTGTACGGACAAAAACTGGTTCCGGTATGGAGAAATCTTCTAATATGTATGTGTGTTCTTGTTGGTTTCAGGAAGAAGACCTCTACCTGGTGGAGCACAGTTGCAGGATGTCTCTCTGTGGGCAGCCCCATGTTCTTCAAATCCGGAGCCCAGGATTTTGGGGAACCGGGATGGTGGAAGCTCGTTCACAACAAACCTCCTACTTTGAAACCTGAAGGAGACAAGTATATATCTTCTTCACAAAAAATAAAAAGTACGTATTTAGTAAAGTCACCCCCAGCAGGTGTTCTGCGTTGTCCTGAAAACATCTACTAACTTCTTACTGTCAGTGATTTTATTTACCTCGTTATAACACTCAGCACCTGAAAATACAGTTTTGTCCTTAGATCTGAGGGCCCAGATTCTGATGGGCATTTATTGGTCCTCCAAGCTTGGTTTTATTGTCTCTTGATTAGTCCAAGCAGGTGAAAACGTATCTCTTGCATTGAACAATAGTGGCCCCAGGTCATAACCATTCAGGAAAACATACTTTTGCCGGATATTCAGTGGAAACTGTATTTTCAGGCTTGTGTGCTACGATGAATTCTAACCTCTCTCTCCTATTAACTCTTCATTGATTGCGGTTTTGCTAACAGTCCCTTGATTACCTATGGGCAATATTTGTAAGGGATAGATACTCCAGCCTCCTTTTGTCTTCGGTGATGGAGGTTTCCTTATGATAGAGAGGTTTTGAACAATATGTATTAATAATGGACATATAGAAATACACCAAAATAGATTTTACATTTGAGAGTAATGACACTTTAGAACAGTGGCCCTAACCTGTGACCTAGAAGCCACATGTGGCCCACCAGCCACAGCTCTTTGGCTCACCTTATGCCATATGCACATCTGCTGTCAATGCATCTGGAGAAAGCAGTCCAAGTGCACTGACATGCCCCTAGTGCACTTACAGCCTCATTCACATATGACTTCTATGCTGGATTTCTCCTGACTTGGCGTATGAGATTTCCATAAAAAAGGTAAAATTTTTATTGGAGCACAAGCACCATCAGTATATAAAAAAGTGCTGATAGATTCCCTTTAATATTTTGATCCTGAAACCTTTAACTTCAGCGAATCTCTGATACAAGAGATGACGACAAAGACAATGAAACTCCCTGAGGTTGCACATGTGCTGCATATCAAAATTCACATTCAATATGTCTTCTCCATTTTAGACTTTACATAGTTATCAACCATCAGTCAGAATCAACTTGTGACTCGAGGTACAGAAAATGTTGGGGACCTCTGCGTGTCGGCTGTTGTAACATAAAGTTGGTGCTTACTTTATAGGTTTCCAGCATCAGCAGATCCCCATGCTACAATTCAGACCCCAGAGCAAGCATGCTGGGGCTGATTTATTTTTACTCCTAGGGTATGTGCACTTATATAGTATTTGCAGCAGATAATTCTGCAGCAAATATGTGCTTTTTTTGCCATGCTTTTACTTTAGTTTTTTCCCCATTTTTTTTGAATGGCTCAAAAACCCTGCAGAAATGCTGAAAGAAATGGCATGCTGCAGATTTGAAAAAAACAAAACGCTGTGACGGTTCATACCTGCAAGGAAAATATAAGCAGTGTGTGCATGAAACTTCAGAAATCTCACTATTTTTTTTCTGTTTGTGCATTTAAAACTTAGAAATATATAAAGAAGTTTTTTTCTGTGTGAGTTTGGGATAGTCTTCTTCCTTCTAGCTGTCCTGTGCATGGCTGTGAGACAACTGGCTGCATCAAAAGCCTCCATTCTGTCATTGTGTGTGGCTGTAAGACAATTGGCTGCAGCAGAAGCCTCCATGCTGTCCTTGTGTATGGCTGCGAGACAGCTGGCTACATCAGAAACATCCCTGCTGTCCTTGTGTGTGGCTGTGAGACAACTGGCTGCAGCATAAGCCTCCCTGCTGTCCTCTTGCGTGGCTGTGAGACAACTGGCTGCAGCAGAAACCTCCCTGCAGTTTGTGTGTGGCTATGAGGCAACTGGCTTCTGGAGAAGCTTTCTTGCTGTCCTTGTGTGTGGCTGTGAGACAACTGCCTTCCAGAGAAGCCTTCCTGCTATCGTTGTGTGTGGCTGTGAGACAACTGTCTGCAGCAGAAGCCTCCCTGCTGTCCTCGTTTGTGGCTGTGAAACAACTGGCTGTAGCAGAAGCCTCCCTGCTGACCTTGTGTGGCTGTGAGACAACTAGATGCAACAGAAGCCTCCCTGATGTCCTTGTGTGTGTCTGTGAGACAACTGGCTGCAGCAGAAGCCTCCCTGCTGTCCTTGTGTGTGGCTGTGAGATATCTGGCTTCAGGAGAAGCCTCCCTGCTGTTCTTGTGTGTGGCTGTGAGACAACTGGCTGTATCAGAAGCCTCCCTGCTGTCCTTGTGTGTGGCTGTGAGACAACTGGCTGCATCAGAAGCCTCCCTGCTGTCCTTGTGTGTGGCTGTGAGACATCTGGCTTCAGGAGAAGCCTCCCTGCTGTTCTTGTGTGTGGCTGTGAGACAACTGGCTGTATCAGAAGCCTCCCTGCTGTCCTTGTGTGTGGCTGTGAGACAACTGGCTGTATCAGAAGCCTCCCTGTTGTCCTTGTGTGTGGCTGTGAGACATCTGGCTTCAGGAGAAGCCTTCCTGCTGTCCTTGTGTGTGGCTGTGAACCATCTGGCTTCAGGAGAAGCCTTCCTGCTGTCCTTGTGTGTGGCTGTGAACCATCTGGCTTCAGGAGAAGCCTTCCTGCTGTCCTTGTGTGTGGCTGTGAGACAACTGGCTGCAGCAGAAGCCTCCCTGCTGTCAGTGTGTGGCTGTGTGACAACTGGCTGTATCAAACGCCTCCCTGCTGTCATTGTGTGTGGCTTTGAGACAACTGGCTGCAGTAGAAGCCTCACTGATGTCCTTGTGTGTGGCTGTGAGACAACTGGCTTCAAGAGAAGCCTCCCTGCTGTCCTTGTGTGTGGCTGTGAGACAACTGGCTTCAGGAGAAGCCTTCCTGCTGTCCTTGTGTGTGGCTGTGAGACAACTGGCTGCAGCAGAAGCCTCCCTGCTGTCTTTGTGTGTGGCTTTGAGACAACTGGCTGCAGTAGAAGCCTCACTGATGTCCTTGTGTGTGGCTGTGAGACAACTGGCTTCAAAAGAAGCCTCCCTGCTGTTCTTGTGTGTGGTTGTGAGACAACTGACTGCAGCAGAAGCCTCCCTGCTGTTCTTGTGTGTGGCTGTGAGACAACTGGCTTCAGGAGAAGCCTTCCTGCTGTCCTTGTGTGTGGCTGTGAGACAACTGGCTGCAGCAGAAGCCTTCCTGCTGTTCTTGTGTGTAGTAGGAGAAGACTGCTAAGCATTGGGTCATTAATTTAAGATGACGCTGATCAGCAGATTAACCTGTGTTCTCTACAAAATTCTGCCACATTTAGCTTAGTAAATCCATAACATTGTTATATTCCTACAGCACATAGGGGAAAAGAAAATTATAAAAGAAAGTTTGTTGTAGAAAGTGTCATTATTTTCAATTTCCAATCTATTCAGCTACATCTTTGCTAGTATAACCCCACTTTAATTATAAGGAATAAAAGCATTTTCTAGCAGCACAACTTAGCTTTGTGGACTGTGTATTATGATTTCTATAGCTCCTGTAAAGTCTAGCTTGGACCCAGTGATCACAGTAGAAGGACTCAGAAAGAGATCTAGAGGGAACTCGGTTGAATCTGCTATTGAGCTAAAAGAAAAGAGATCTCGTACTCAAGAAGCAAAAGACATCAGGAGAGTTCAGAAAGAAGCCTCTGGATTTGTGGATCACAGCTCGTGCTCTACTCCTGTGAAATTCTGCAGCAGTCCGAACCGTCGGCCAGATATTGGGCTTGAGAAAGGGGAAGTCGTAGACTTCTCCTCCATGAGTTCATCAGACCGGACACCCATGACCAGTCCTTCTCCATCTCCTTCTTTGGATTTCTCTGCTCCAGATACACCAGCATCACTCTCTGCAACTCCAAGCCTGCTCTCTGAGGCTGATCTCATTCCAGATGTCATGCCACCCCAAGCTTTATTTCATGGTTAGTATAATTGTCCACTGTAATAAGAAGTAATCTTTTTTTTTTATATATGTCCTCTATTATGTTCAAGGTAAAAATGTCCACTGCTGAGACAAATATTCCCCACCCTCTTGCAGAATGATCTCTAATTATTATGAAAAATTAAATATAGGACAAGGATTGTGAGTGCAGACTGGAGGATAAAGCAGACTGTAACTTGGGATCAATACAAGATTAGTAATGCAATGCATTTAAAGGGAGCCTGTTAAACATTCACTCCCGTCTATAAGCGGGACGTTCTGAGCTTGTTGATATAGAAGTGTGTGGGCAAAGATTTAGGATGATTAGTTTTTATTACTTTAAATACCTGCTCTTCCTTGGCTCAGGAGTCATCAGGACAGTCCCAATCACTGATTAGCAGCCGTTAATACATTGATGTGCAGAGAGAGAGCTGTCAATCACTAATTAGGACCGCCCACTGGACTCCTTGGCATAGAAAGAGCAGGGATTCCAAGGAAAAAAGTTCTGCTAAATATTTTTTCCACAAAACTGTACATGAATCTGCTCTGCCCTTCTCGCTTTATGAAATGGTACTTGCAGATCAGAAGCCATGTTCAAGGCTGCAGGCTCCCTTTATAAAAAGGAATTCAACTTTTTATGCACTTTATATATAAGCTGTAAAATTATGGTGAATAAATTCTGTAATAATTTAAGAACTGTTTCTTCAGACTTGGCATTTTTTGTGTTTTGCTGCCTTACAACCTGGAATTTCACTGTTTTTTTTTTTTTTAGGGTTTGCATCAGTTTATGTAAAGAATATGCCTATAACTGTGAACATTTGGTTTTCTTTTTATTGTGACGCAAACAACAAATAGGACAAAATTCAATGTGCATAACTATTCACCCCCTAGTCAGTTGTCATCTAGAGCCTCATTTAGCAGTGATCACAGCTGCAAGTCGCTTTCGAGTCTCTATGAGCTATCCCACATCTTTCCACTGGGAATTTTGGCCATTCCTCAAGGCAAAACTGCTCCAGCTCCTTCAAGATAGATGGTTTCCTCTGGTGAATAGCAATCTTCAAGTCTGACCAAAGATTCTCATTTGGTGAACTTCCGTCCCTGTCTCAAAGCACTGACAGACTGAAACAGGTTTTGCTCAAGAATATCCCTGTTTTTTGCACCATCCATCTTCCCCCTCGATTCAGACCATTGTCCCTGCTGCTGAAAAACATTCCCACAGCATGATGCTGCCACCACCATGTTTCACTCTTGGGATTGTATTGGGAGGTGGTGTAGGAATGGTGATGAACTGTGTTGGTTTATTATTATTATTATTATTATTATTATTATTATTATTATAGCACCATTTATTCCATGGCGCTTTATACAGTGGGGCAAAAAAGTATTTAGTCAGTCAGCAATAGTGCAAGTTCCACCACTTAAAAAGATGAGAGGCGTCTGTAATTTACATCATAGGTAGACCTCAACTATGGGAGACAAACTGAGAAAAAAAAATCCAGAAAATCAGTCTGTTTTTTTAACATTTTATTTGCATATTATGGTGGAAAATAAGTATTTGGTCAGAAACAAAATTTCATCTCAATACTTTGTAATATATCCTTTGTTGGCAATGACAGAGGTCAAACGTTTTCTGTAAGTCTTCACAAGGTTGCCACACACTGTTGTTGGTATGTTGGCCCATTCCTCCATGCAGATCTCCTCTAGAGCAGTGATGTTTTTGGCTTTTCGCTTGGCAACACGGACTTTCAACTCCCTCCAAAGGTTTTCTATAGGGTTGAGATCTGGAGACTGGCTAGGTCACTCCAGGACCTTGAAAAGCTTCTTACGAAGCCACTCCTTCGTTGCCCTGGCGGTGTGCTTTGGATCATTGTCATGTTGAAAGACCCAGCCACGTTTCGTCTTCAATGCCCTTGCTGATGGAAGGAGGTTTGCACTCAAAATCTCACGATACATGGCCCCATTCATTCTTTCATGTACCCGGATCAGTCGTCCTGGCCCCTTTGCAGAGAAACAGCCCCAAAGCATGATGTTTCCACCACCATGCTTTACAGTAGGTATGGTGTTTGATGGATGCAACTCAGTATTCTTTTTCCTCCAAACACGACAAGTTGTGTTTCTACCAAACAGTTCCAGTTTGGTTTCATCAGACCATAGGACATTCTCCCAAAACTCCTCTGGATCATCCAAATGCTCTCTAGCAAACTTCAGACGGGCCCGGACATGTACTGGCTTAAGCAGTGGGACACGTCTGGCACTGCAGGATCTGAGTCCATGGTGGCGTAGTGTGTTACTTATGGTAGGCCTTGTTACATTGGTCCCAGCTCTCTGTAGTTCATTCACTAGGTCCCCCCACATGGTTCTGGGATTTTTGCTCACTGTTCTTGTGATCATTCTGACCCCACGGGGTGGGATTTTGCGTGGAGCCCCAGATCGAGGGAGATTATCAGTGGTCTTGTATGTCTTCCATTTTCTAATTATTGCTCCCACTGTTTATTTCTTCACTCCAAGCTGGTTGGCTATTGCAGATTCAGTCTTCCCAGCCTGGTGCAGGGCTACAATTTTGTTTCTGATGTCCTTTGACAGCTCTTTGGTCTTCACCATAGTGGAGTTTGGAGTCAGACTGTTTGAGGGTGTGCACAGGTGTCTTTTTATACTGATAACAAGTTTAAACAGGTGCCATTACTACAGGTAATGAGTGGAGGAAAGAGGAGACTCTTAAAGAAGTTACAGGTCTGTGAGAGCCAGAAATCTGGATTGTTTGTTTCTGACCAAATACTTATTTTCCACCATAATATGCAAATAATATGTTAAAAAAACAGACAATGTGATTTTATGGATTTTTTTTTCTCAGTTTGTCTTCCATAGTTGAGGTCTACCTATGATGTAAATTACAGACGCCTCTCATCTTTTTAAGTGGTGGAACTTGCACTATTGCTGACTGACTAAATACTTTTTTGCCCCACTGTATATATATATATAGATAGATATGCATACAGTACAGACCAAATGTTTGGACACACCTCATTTAAAGATTTTTCTGTATTTTCATGACTATGAAAATTGTACATTCACAATGAAGGCATCAAAACTATGAATTAACACATGTGGAATTATATACTTAACAAAAACATATATATATACACATATATCTACAGTATGTATATATATATACAGAGATATATATATATATATATAGATAGATAGATATAGATAGTCATGGCCAAAAGTATTGACACCCCTGCAATTCTGTCAGATAATACTCAGTTTCTTCCTGAAAATGATTGCAAACACAAATTATTTGGTATTATTATCTTCATTTAATTTGTCTTAAATGAAAAAAACACAAAAAGAATTGTCCTAAAGCCAAATTGGATATAATTCCACACCAAACATAAAAAAGGGGGTGGACATAAGTATTGACACTGTTCGAAATCATGTGATGCTTCTCTAATTTGTGTAATTAACAGCACCTGTAACTTACCTGTGGCCCCTAACAGATGTTGGCAATAACTAAATCACACTTGCAGCCAGTTGACATGGATTAAAGTTGACTCAACCTCTGTCCTGTGTCCTTGTGTGTACCACATTGAGCATGGAGAAAAGAAAGAAGACCAAAGAACTGTCTGAGGACTTGAGAAACCAAATTGTGAGGAAGCATGAGCAATCTCAAGGCTACAAGTCCATCTCCACAGACCTGAATGTTCCTGTGTCTACCGTGCGCAGTGTCATCAAGAAGTTTAAATCCCATGGCACTGTGGCTAACCTCCCTAGATGTGGACGGAAAAGAAAAATTGACAAGAGATTTCAATGCAAGATTGTGCGGATGTTGGATAAAGAACCCCGACTAACATCCAACAGGGTACAACAGTGTCAACCCGTACTATCAGTTGGCATCTGAATGAAAAGGGACTGTATGGTAGGAGACCCAGGAAGACCCCACTTCTTACCCCGAGACACAAAAAAGCCAGGCTGGAGTTTGCCAAAACTTACCTGAAAAAGCCTAAAACGCTTTGGAAGAACTCTCTCATTCTCTCTCTCTCTCTCTCTCTCTCTCTCTCTCTCTCGCTCTCTCTCACATGGCGATAGGCGTCCACGCCCCTAAGACCTATGTCATCACTCTGCCCACGCCCCTTCATTGGCTGAAAAAAATGGCACCAAGCGCGTCATACGAAACGCGACTTTGGCGCAAAAGTCGCGTACCACATGGCCGACCCCACACAGGGATCGGGTCGGGTTTCATGAAACCCGACTTTGCCAAAAGTCGCGACTTTTGAAAATGAACGATCCGTTTCGCTCAACACTAGTCATGGGTCTTCCAGCAGGACAATGACCCAAAACACACTTCAAAAAGCACTAGAAAATGGTTTGAGAGAAAGCACTGGAGACTTCTAAGGTGGCCAGCAATGAGTCCAGACCTGAATCCCATAGGACACCTGTGGAGAGATCTAAAAATAGCAGTTTGGAGAAGGCACCCTTCAAATATCAGGGACCTGGAGCAGTTTGCCAAAGAAGAATGGTCTAAAATTCCAGCAGAGAATTGTAAGAAACTTCTTGATGGTTACCGGAAGCGGTTGGTCGCAGTTATTTTGGCTAAAGGTTGTGCAACCAAGTATTAGGCTGAGGGTGCCAATACTTTTGTACGGCCCATTTTTGGAGTTTTGTGTGAAATGATCAATGTTTTGCTTTTTGCTTCATTCTCTTTTGTGTTTTCTCATTTAAGACAAATTAAATGAAGATAATAATACCAAATAATTTGTGTTTCATTTTCAGGAAGAAACTGAGTATTATCTGACAGAATTGCAGGGGTGTCAATACTTTTGACCATGACTGTATCTATATCTATCTATCTATATATCTATCTATATATCTATCTATATGTCTATCTATATGTCTATCTATATGTCTATCTATATGTCTATCTATATGTCTATCTATATATCTATCTATATATCTATATATATATATATATATATATATATATATATATATATATATATATATATATATATATATATATATATATTCAGTACAGACCAAAAGTTTGGACACACCTCATGTAAAGATTTTTCTGTATTTTCATGACTATGAAAATTACATATTCACACTGTAGGCATCAAAACTATGAATTAACACATGTGGAACTATATAGTTTACAAAAAAAGTGTGAAACAACTGAAATTGTCTTTCATTCTAGGTTCTTCAAAGTAGGCACCTTTTGCTTTGATGACTGCTTTTCACACTCTTGGCATTCTCTTGATGAGCTTCAAGAGGTAGTCACCGGGAATGGTGTTCCAACAATCTTGAAGGTGTTCCCAGAGATGCTTAGCACTTGTTGGCCCTTTTGCCTTTACTCTGCGGTCCAGCTCACCCCAAACCATCTAAATTGGGTTCAGGTCTGGTGACTGTGGAGGCCAGGTCATCTGGCATAGCACCTCATCACCCTCCTTCTTGGTCAAATAGCCCTTACACTGCCTGGAGGTGTGTTTGGGGTCATTGTCCTGTGGAAAAATAAATGATGGTCCAACTAAACGCAAACCGGATGGAATAGCATGCCGCTGCAAGATGCTGTGGTAGCCATGCTGGTTCAGTATGCCTTCAATTTTGAATAAATCCCCAACAGTGTCACCAGAAAAGCACCCCCACACCATCACATTTCCTCCTCCATGCTTCACGGTGGAAACCAGGCATGTAGAGTGCATCCGTTCACCTTTTCTGCGTCGCACAAAGACACGGTGGTTGGAACCAAAGATCTCAAATTTGGACTCATCAGACCAAAGCACAGATTTCCACTGGTCTAATGTCAATTCCTTGTGTTCTTTAGCCCAAACAAGTCTCTTCTGCTTGTTGCCTGTCCTTAGCAGTGGTTTCCTAGCAGCTATTTTACCGTGAAGGCCTGCTGCACAAAGTCTCCTCTTAACAGTTGTTGTAGCGATGTGTCTGCTGCTAGAACTCTGTGTGGCATTGACCTGGCCTCTAATCTGAGCTGCGATTTCTGAGGCTGGTGACTCGGATAAACTTATCCTCAGAAGCAGAGGTGACTCTTGGTCTTCCTTTCCTGGGGCGGTCCTCATGTGAGCCAGTTTCTTTGTAGCGCTTGATGGTTTTTGCCACTGCACTTGGGGACACTTTCAAACTGTTCCCAATTTTTCATACTGACTGACCTTCATTTCTTAAAGTAATGATGGCCACTCATTTTTCTTTACTTGGCTGCTTTTTTCCTGCCATAAAACAAATTCTAACAGTCTATTCAGAAGGACTATCAGCTGTGTATCCACCAGACTTCTGCACAACACAACTGACGGTCCCAACCCCATTTATAAGGCAAGAAATCCCACTTATTACACCTGACAGGTCACACCTGTGAAGTAAAAACCATTCCCGGTGACTACCTCTTGAAGCTCGTCAAGAGAATGCCAACAGTGTGCAAAGCAGTCATCAAAAGAAAAGGTGGCTACTTTATAGAACCTAGAATATGACATATTTTCAGTTGTTTCACACTTTTTTGTTAAGTACCGTATATAATCTCACATGTGTTAATTCATAGTTTTGATGCCTTCAGTGTGAATGTACAATTTTTTATAGTCATGAAAATACAGAAAAATCTTTAAATGAGAAGTTGTGTCCAAACCTTTGGTCTGTACTGTGTGTGTGTGTATGTATCTATGTATCTATCTATCTATCTATATATATATATATTTGTCGAAGGGTTTTCCGTCTGTCTGTCCTGGAAATCCCGCGTCTCTCCAATCAGCGACGGTATCGACATAAATGTCATAATGGTTGCCACGGCGACGATGATGTCATAAAGGTTGCCTCGACCAATCAGCGACGGGCACAGTCTGCCGCGAATTCTGGAATCATCATTGTCCATATACTACGGGGACATGCATATTCTAGAATACCCGATGCGTTAGAATCGGGCCACAATTTAGTGTATATATATATATATATATATAATATATATATATATATATATATATATATATAATCATTGTCTAAGGGTTTTTCCGTCTGTCTGTCTGTCTGTCCTGGAAATCCCGGCTCTCTGATTGGTCGAGGCCCCCAGGCCTCGACCAATCAGCAACGGGCACAGCGACGATGATGTCATAAAGGACGTAGACATCTCACGTTTCTGATTCAGCGACGGGCACAGTATCGACGTAGATGTCATAATGGTTGCCATGGCGACGATGATGTCATAAAGGTTGCCTCGACCAATCAGCGACGGGCACAGTGTGCCACGAATTCTGGAATCATTGTCCATATACTACGGGGACATGCATATTCTAGAATACCCGATGCATTGGAATCTGGCCACAATCTAGTATATATATATATATATATATATATATATATATATATATATATATATATATATATATATATATATATATATATATGCACATGCACACACACACGGTACGGAAAGTATTCAGACCCCTTTAAATTTTTCACTTTTTGTTTCTTTGCAGCCATTTGGTAAATTCAAAATAGTTCATTTTTTTTTCTCATTAATGTACACTCTGCACTCCATATTGACTGAAAAAAAACAAATGTAGAAATTTTTGCAAATTTATTGAAAAAAGAAAAACTGAAATCTCACATGATCATAAGTATTCAGACCCTTTGCTCAGTATTGAATAGAAGCACCTTTTGAGCTAGTACAGCCATGAGTCTTCTTGGGAATGATGCAACAAGTTTTTCACACCTGGATTGGGGGATCCTCTGACATTCTTCCCTGTAGATCCTCTCGAGTTCCATTAGATGGGATGGTGAACGATGGTAGACAGCCATTTTCAGGACTCTCAAGAGATGCTCAATTGGGTTTAGGTCAGGGCTCTGGCTGGGCCAGTCAAGAATGGTCACAGAGCTGTTCCTTTGTTTTTAGCTGTGTGCTTAGGGTCATTGTCTTGTTGGAAGGGGAACCTTTGGCCAAGCCTGAGGTCCAGAACACTCTGGAAAAGGTTTTCATCTAGGATATCTCTGTACTTGGCTGCATTCATGTTTCCTTCAATGGCAGCCAGTCGTCCTGTCCCTGCAGCTGAAAAACACCCCCATAGCATGATGCTGCCACCACCATGTTTCACTGTTGGGATTGTATTGGGCAGGTGTTGAAAAAAGTGCCTGGTGTTCTCTACACATACCGCTTAGAATTATCACCAAAAAGGTCTACCTTCATCTCACCATACCAGATAATCTTATTTCTCATAGTCTGGAAGTCCTTCATGTGTTTTTTTTTATCAAACTCTATGTGGGCTTTCATATGTCTTGCACTGAGGAGAGGCTTCGGTTGGGCCACTCTGCCATAAAGGCCCAACTGGTGGAGGGCTGCAGTGATAGTTGACTTTGTGGAACTTTCTCCCGTCTCCCTACTGCATCGCTGGAGCTCAGCCACAGTGATCTTGGGGTTCTTCTTTACCTCTCTCACCAAGGCTTTTCTCCCACGATTGCTCAGTTTGGCTGGACAGCTAGGTCTAGGAAGACTTCTAGTGATCTCAAACTTCTACCATCTAAGGATTATGGAGGCCACTGTGCTCTTAGGAACCTTGAGTACTGCAGAAATTCTGTTCTAACATTGGCCAGATCTGTGCCTTGCCACAATTCTGTCTCTGAGCTTCTTGGCCAGTTCCTTTGACATCATGATTCTCTTTTGGTCTGACATGCACTGTGAGCTGTGAGGTCTCATATAGACAGGTGTCTGCCTTTCCAACTCAAGTTGGACTCCAATGAAGGAGCAGAACCATCTCAAGGAGGATCACAAGGAAATGGACAGCATGTGACTTAAATATGAGTGTCTGAGCAAAGGGTTTGAATTCCTATGACCATGTGATATTTCGTTTTTTTTTTTTGGTTTTTTTTTTATAAATTTGCAAAAATTTCTACATTCGTTTTTTTTTTTTTTTTCAGTCGAGATGGGGTGCAGAGTGTACATTAATGTGAAAAAATGAACTTTTTTGAATTTATCAAATGGCTGCAATGAAACAAAGAGGGAAAAATTTAAAGGAGTCTGAATACTTTCCGTACCCACTGTATATGTGTATATTTTAAGTTTAGAAACTATTCCTTTTGGCAACAATATTTGGCAGCTTACCTCACAATACAAAACTTTACAGTATTTCACTTTTGTCCTGTAGATCAGTGATTGCGTTTTGTGTTCTCGGTTTTATTTGATCTCGGTACACTCGATTCCTTCTTCTGGATCATATCACCTACGTTTGACCAATTATACATTTACTTTAACCTGTAAAATCTCTGCAACAGTATTATTGTATTTGTGGCGTAATCTTGTGTCATTGCTGGTATTTAATGTGTTGAGCCATGGGATGATGTAACTAAAAACACTTTGTCTATATTTGTTCCCCACTTGTGGCTTAGGTCAACGATGAGGGAGATACATGACTACTTGGCAGCATAGCATAGATTGTGGTTGTCATATTAATCCTTTCTTATCTTCATGTTACCACTTCAAAAAGTTAGAGCAGTAGAGTTGTTCAAAAAGATTTGCAGGTCCCTGGCCCGGTGGCCATGTCGCTAATCTGTGGCTGCCAGACCAGAAGCTTACGAATCTTTTCCTACCTTTTTGGTCTGATTAGCAGACCCGGTGTAACATCATGCTTGTGTCATGCTGCATGAATGATGTCGGAATCGCCTGATAATAAAAATGGGCACAGGGAATGCTGAAGGAGGACATTCATAGGGCTCTGGTCCGGCTGCCACAGACTAACCAACATGGTTGCTGGACTAGGGTACTACAAGCCTTTTTGTCAATAGTGATTTACTGATTGAAATTGTTCCCAACGCTCTAAAAAGCATCTGTAAACTCTGTGGCCCTGCAAATGGTTCTTGTTCTAATGTTGCTAATCAGTCATTCTTGCAAACTGGGAAATTAATTGCTTCTAATTTGATTTCAGATGATGAGGAGATGGATGCTGATGGTGTCATCGATCCCGGGATGGAATATTTGCCTTCTGCTAACATCTCACATTCAGGCCCTATGTGTCAAAAGAATTTCAAGTCCTCTATACATGTGAAACAAGAAATAGAAAGTGAAGAGGAGAAACTGGACCGGGGGGAGGGTGATATTCACAAGGGCCCATCTGCGGATAGAGCTCGTGACAAGAGACGACCTCAACCCATAGTGAAGGATAAAAGCAAAACTCCTCAGTACCACGCAATCAGCCTTTATAAGGAAAAACTGCTCCTAAAACGTCTGGAGGCCTGTCCCAATGCTGTAGCCGCGACTCCAGAAGCGCGGAGGCTGAGGCAGAAGCTGCTTGTCCGTAAAGCTAAGCGAGAAAGAGGTTTGCCCCTCTTTGACTTGGATCAGGCATTGAACGCCGCTCTTATGCTTGTCGGAGGGGTTTATGGAGCAAGGGAAGGCTCGGTGTCTCGTCTGGTACCCACAGGGCCGGTGTACAGGACGACAAGCAAGGACCTGCGAATCTTGGACAGATATCAGGTGAGAAGATGCTTGTGTACGAGTCTGTTTTGGGAGAAAACTTTGTTTTTGAGAGACTGAACGCTAAGAATAAGTGAATGTGTTCAAATGGGAAGTTAGAGGGGAACCAGAGTAGAACAGGGACTTAATTATTACTTGTTCGAACATCTTGCAGACTGCTTTGTGAATGCCGAGCTTTGACGGAGCAGGTTGGGATCCAGCAGAAGATGCTGCGGTGTTTGTGCCGCTAAGCTACAGCGTGATACTATTGAGATCAGCGTAGGCATCGCTATCTTGCCAAGTATTTTCGGTGTGCCTGATGATTGACTACCAGCACCCCTGTTTTCTTAGTCAGATCATCTCCTGCCTTGTCAATTTCCACTTCTTTTTTGTTTCTGATAGACTGCAGTGCCCACAACCAAAGGTGTCTGTCACTCCGCGATGCGTTTCTTGTATCGGCTAGGAGCAGCGGAAGATAAAGATGCCGACCTCAGCATAGTCAGTCCCTACACTGCTCGCATTCTGAAGCCATTCATAAGGTAAGGGTTTGTAGTTGCTTTACAGATCAGAATTAAAAAACATTTTCCAACAGAAATTGATTTCTACGTTAGTGAAAAGTTAGACTTGTCTGATAAGGTCAAGGTTATAGTATTGTTAAGTGAAAAATACCTACTAACTAAGGAGGAAGAAGAAAAGCTCCTGTTAGTATCACCCCGTCTGGAACACGCACCACTGCTCAATTTATTGCCTATGGGACTACTGGCGATTATCCAAGCACAGCGCTCCTGTGTCTGGCAATCCCATAGACCGTGAATGGAGCGGTGGTGCACCTGCCCATCAGCCACTCTTTTCAGATGGCAGCTCTGCAAAGCCCTGTTTTCGGGAGCAGTGGGGTCCCAATGGTGGATGCCCAGTGATCGGCAATTTATCGCATCTCCGATCTATCGATAAGTAAACGATAACTTCATATCTTGGTCCAATTGCTTCAATTTAAGCTGTAAACACACGTACTACAGTTTGTATCTAGCTGGAAAGCTTATTTAAGGTCAGTGCCGATACAGCTAGTATTCAGCCTCTCCTGATAAAGGCGGGTTTGTGGTATAAAGGTTATAGAGTACATGTGAGCCCGTGTACATCTCTGCTCGGCTCCCTGAGAAGGGATGAAAAAGGCTGATGGGAACAAACAGGTCAGATTGCTGCCTCACCATTTCAGTATGGCGCACACAAATTCCTGCACAAATTTTTTTTTTTATTGTATTCTACATTTAGCATAAGTTTGGTTTGTAGAAAATGATAGGATACTTCATATATTCCACTACATTAAAAAAACAAAACTCTGCATGGTACTACATGTTCCTTGGCCCATGAGCTTTGTATGTTTTAGCACACTAACGTTTTGATTGTGTCTTTACAATCTAGGGAGCTTTTGTTTCCTTGTTGCTTTTGTTCTATATCTATCTTTCCTTATTCTTAATAATGCACAGAATGCTCGGTATGTTTCCAGATAAGGCCATTAAAGGTGTGTTTACGACAAGCAGTGACGTTACCATTGCCCTTTCTGGTTGTTTGAGTCCTTGTGTTGAATCATTCTGTCCATGTAAAATAGTAAAATAATAGTTGACAACTGTAAGTAGGAAAAAGGGGAGTTTTTTTTTTATTCTTAACTACAACTATAGCAGTAGGCAGCTAGTTTGAGCAGTAATAATGTCCTGGTGATGAAACCTTCATTGTAAGTAAACAGCACCATCTTAGTAAATGTCACCTCTCACAGTTTACTAATTCTCCTACGCATGAGGACGGGAATGCTCTGGACCTGCTCCCGGAGCGCTGCACGACTTTACTAACTCCACTCTCCCGCTCTCGGACCACAACCTTCTTTCCTTCTCTGTCAAGAATTGTCTCCTCACCCAGGACACCCCCACTTACCACACTTATCGGAATACACGTACCATTAATACCCAGCAGCTTGTGGACAACCTCCACACATCTTTAGCCCCCATCTCCTCCCTCTCCTGTCCAGACTTGCACTGTCGCCTTCAATAATACACTGAAGAATGCCCTAGATGAAGCAGCACCTTCTACACGCAGAAAGACCCAACACAGACAACGGCAGCCCTGGCTTTCTTCAGCGTTGCTCAAGGTGTGCAGAGCGGCAGTGGAGAAAATCTCTCTTAGCAGAAGACTTCATCCACTATAAGTTCATGCTCAAAACCTATAACTCTGCCCTTCATCTGGCCGAACAGTCCTACTTCACCACCCTCATCACCTCACTATCCAACAACCCAAAACGACTTTTTGAAACCTTAAACTCCCTCCTGAAACCTAAAGTACAGGCCCCCATCTCCAATCTCAGTGGTGAGGATCTGGCCACTTATTTCTCAGAACAAATCAACCACATCCATCAGGATATCTCAGCCCAATCTCCTCAGTGCCTGGATCCCCTTCCCTGCCGCACCTCAAGCTCATTAGACATCTTTGAACCTGTTTCAGAAGAAGTTTCCAAGCTCCTCACTTCTGCTCGGCCTACAACCTGCAACAGTGACCCCATTCCTTCACCTCTCCTGCAGTCTCTCTCACCAGTGGTCACCACTCACCTGACTAAAATATTTAACCTCTCTCTTTCTTCAGGCATCTTTCCCTCCTCATTTAAACATGCCATCATTACCCCTTTACTTAAAAAGCCATCCCTGGACCAAAACTGCACGGCTAACTACAGACCTGTCTCTAACCTTTCCTTCATCTCTAAACTCCTGGAACGCTTGGTCCACTCCCGTCTAATCCGCTATCTCTCGGATAACTCTCTTCTTGACCCCTTACAATCTGGTTTCCGCTCTTTACACTCCACTGAAACTGCCCTCACTAAAGTCTCTAATGATCTAATAACAGCTAAATCCAAAGGTCATTGCTCTCTGCTGATTCTCCTGGATCTCTCTGCCGCATTTGATACTGTGGATCACCAGCTCCTCCTCACTATGCTCTGCTCCATAGGCCTCAAGGACCCAGCCCTCTCCTGGTTCTCCTCTGACCGCTCCTTCACTGTATCTCTTGCTGGCTCCTCTTCCTCTCCTCGTCCCCTTACTATCGGGATTCCGCAGGGCTCAGTTCTGGGCCCCCTCCTTTTCTCTCTATACACTGCCCCTATTGGACAAACAATCAGCAGATTTGGGTTCCAGTACCATCTCTATGCTGACGACATCCAATTATACACTTCTTCCTCCGACATCACCCCTACCCTAATTCAGAATACCAAGGATTGTCTGTCTGCTGTCTCTAACATCATGTCCTCCCTCTATCTGAAACTAAATCTCTCCAAAACTGAACTACTTGTGTTTCTCCCTTCTACTAACCTCACTCTACCAAACATCGAAATTACCCTGGAGGGTTCAACCATAACTTCCAAGCAGCATGCCCGCTGTCTTGGGGTCATATTCGACACCGAACTTTCCTTTACTCCCTATATCCGATCACTCACTCGCTCCTGTCACCTGCATCTTAAAAACATCTCCAGAATCCGACCTTTTCTCACCTTTGAAACTGCTAAGACTCTTACTGTCGCTCTCATTCATTCCCGTCTGGACTATTGCAATTCTCTTCTGATCGGTCTCCCTCTTTCCAAACTTTCTCCCCTCCCATCTTGAATGCGGCAGCCAGGATCATATTTCTGTCCAGCCACTTCACCGATGCCTCCATCTTGTGCCAGTCATTACACTGGCTACCCATTCGCTACAGGGTCCAGTATAAACTCATCTCTCTCACCCACAAAGCTCTCCACAGTTCTGCACCTCCTTATATCTCCTCTCTCATCTCCGTAAATCGCCCTACACATGCCCTCCGCTCTACAAATGACCTAAGACTAACATCCCCCGTAATCCGAACCTCGCACCTCCGTCTCCAAGACTTCTCTCGTGCTGCGCCAGGTCTCTGGAATGCACTTCCACAGACGATCAGACTGATACCTAGCCCCGACCTATTCAAGCGCGCTTTGAAAACCTATCTCTTCAAACAAGCCTACCACATCAACTACTCAGTCAACTAACTCTGTCCTGTTCCCTCCTTCCAAATATTATCTGCATGTGAATCTGCACCCTACTATTCATCTGCCTCCACACCCTCCATACACATAACTGCACTTGATACTTGACTATTGCACTTAAACACACGAGCTGATGACCGGATCATGCAGCTTTATATGAAAATCCCTATTTATTATAATTGCCAGACCTGAAATAACAAGCACTTTTCAGATATTGTGTCCCCCCATTTCCTTGTAGATTGTAAGCTTGCGAGCAGGGACCTCACTCCTAATGTCACTATTTAAATTGTCTTAACTTGTACTGAATTTATTGTCTGTACATGTCCCCGCTTAATTGTAAAGTGCTGCGGAATATGTTGGCGCTATATAAATAAAAATTATTATTATGTCACATAGCTGAAAACTGTATTTCAGAACCCTGCTGATGGATTCCATTTGAATTTTGTTTTTGTGTTACACTTATTTTTGAAAAATTGTCTTTTTTTTTTTTTTTTGTCCATATCACGATCTGTGTTAAAAATTGGAAGTCTTCTAATTTTCATCCTGGCAACTGGGGCTTTTTTAGACTCTAAAGGTACCGTCACATTTAGCGACGCTGCAGCGATCTAGACAACAATGCCGTCGCTGCAGCGTTGCTGTGTGGTCGCTGGAGAGCTGTCACACAGACAGCTCTCCAGCGACCAACGATGCCGAAGTCCCCGGGTAACCAGGGTAAACATTGGGTTACTAAGCGCAGGGCCACGCTTAGTAACCCGATGTTTACCCTGGTTACCAGTGTAAATGTAAAAAAAAGCAAACACTACATATTTACATTCCGGTGTCTGTCGCGTCCCCCGGTGTTCTGCTTCCCTGTACTGTGTAAGCGCCAGCCGTAAAACAGAGTGGTGACGTCACTGCTGTGCTCTGCTTTACGGCCAGCCGACGCTGACACAGTACAGGGAAGCAGAACGCTGGGGGACGCGACAGACACCGGAATGTAAGTATGTAGTGTTTGTTTTTTTTTACATTTACACTGGTAACCAGGGTAAACATCGGGTTACTAAGCGCGGCCCTGCGCTTAGTAACCCGATGTTTACCCTGGTTACCAGTGAAGACATCGCCGATTCAGCGATGTCTGCGGGAGATCCAGCGACGAAATAAAGTTCTGGCCTTTCTGCTCCGACCAGCGATGTCACAGCAGGATCCTGATCGCTGCTGCCTGTCAAACACAACAATATCGCTAGCCAGGACGCTGCAACGTCACGGATCGCTAGCGATATCGTTGTTAAGTTGTTCAGTGTGAAGGTACCTTAACTTGCTTCTTACAGGAAATCCACATGTACATTAATAGCAATAGACTGACTCCTACGCTGTCTTTTGTAATGAAGCATCTATTGAGCGGGTGCAAATGTCATTGTGCAGGGAGGGGGCAAGGAAAGCTGGGACATAACCTGTTATGATTAGTGGATCCTGTGTTATCAGTGTATATAGGTGTGACCGGTCGTAATCCTGCCTCTGCTGATGAGGAAACTGCTGTAAACTGTTCCTTGAAGGACAGAAAGTAGGAGTCTAGAATTGTCCCAGTGGTCAGTAAAATAATTGCAAGATTTCTCATTTTGTTTTATTTAATACAGATTATGATAGGAAAAAAATAGCATTTTTCTTAAATACATGTAATACTATAACCTGCATACATGTATAGGTCATTTTTCGATGACCGTTTCCCTTTAAATAGCTATGAGTGACAATACCAAACAGGTCCCATGGACAGCAGGGGTGCTATTTTTTGGAAGAAATAGTTGTATTTTTTACACTCCTTCACAAACCTTTGGCTATAGACTGTAAACCGTGCCATAGTGAGAGCGCAGTCATACAGAGGTACAAATATGCTTAGTGTCTGGGCAGTACAAAGTTTTTTTGAAGGGACGAGTATTCTAGTTTTTAATCTTTTTATGTTTTGTTTTATATATATTTTTCTGTCAGACGTGACTATGAGACCAGACCGTGCAGACTGCAGCTTTTGGCCGAAATCAGTGCTTATGCTCACAGAAATAACCCCAGCTGGGAAGCAGAACCACAGTCCCCCATTGACTATAGCTATGTCCGTCCAGGCCACGTCCCCACAATAAACTCCATATGCCATGAGTTTTTCTGGCCAGGTAAGGAAGCAATGTGACATATTTATTCTGATACTCATGTTCTTAAAACTTACAAAATTGCATTTCCATTTCTTACGACTTCTGAGCTCAAATTACCTAGTATCCCCTGCTGGCTCAAAGTCTGCTCATGGTTTGCATTGGTCATTTTCACTTTTTCACTTGCAATATAGAAGCCGAGCTGTGCGCTCCTGTCTCCTGATCTGTGCACTGCTCAGGGGTCTATAAATCAATTGTTGGGGTCTTATTACACAAACCCTTGGAGGGGTATTCCTATTTCCAAAACCCTATCCCAATATGTAGTAGGTGTAATAGTAATAATAATAGCAAATGCCTCCAACTAGAATCGTAGTATAGTAAGTGCAGGTAATTGTAGCTTAGACATCCACGTGGTAAGCAACATAGTGAATCAGAAGAACTATACTACACTTCTAATTGGAGTTATTTGCTAATATTATTATTACACCTTCTACATATTGGGATAGGATCTTGGAGATGGGAATACCCCTTTAAGGCTACGTTAACTCTTTAAGACTTGCATCGCAAATTTGCAGCAATTTACAGTACAGTGCGAGTGAATGGGTTTTCACAACCAAATTTATACTTTATGGAAAAAATCTGCCCGACATTGAGAGCATGCTGCAGATAGGTTCACTTACTTTCATAGCAGATTTCACCCCATACAAGTCTTTGAACCGGCGTAGGGTGAAATCCACTACCAGATACACAATGAAATCCACAGGTAACACCGATTGCGACCAAATCTGAAGCAGACATTTTCCGCAAGGTGTGAACATGACCTAAAGCGTACCTGACCTTCTCCTAAACTTTTGTCTTGTTACAATGGCATGTCAGCAGTTTATCAAAGATCCAGATGCTGGGAATAATCGCTAACGCGAAAGGGCTCTGTACCTATTTGTTTCTGATGACTTCTGCTCAGCCCTTCTGCCCCTTCACCCAGTGATCACATGGGGGTATCAGGGCCCAAACATCCGGTCATCACATTTTTGACATATCACTATGACATAAAAAATGTTGTATAAACTGCCAGTTACTCATTAATCAGAATGGTGAGGTGTCGCCTTCCTGTGTTTTAGGTATTGATGTGTCGGAGTGTTTGCAGTACCCGGATTTCAGTGTGGTGGTCCTTTACAAAAAGGTTATTATTGCCTTCGGTTTCATGGTGCCCGATGTCAAATACAATGAGGCCTATATTTCTTTTCTGTTTGTCCATCCGGAATGGAGGCGAGCTGGCATAGCAACATTTATGATCTACCACCTTATTCAGGTAACCAATAAACCCTTCGTATTCTGTTCATCAGTTCACAAATTGGCAACAATCCACTGTAAATTTGGCACAACAAATCTTTATGGACAGTGGGGAAAATAAGTATTTGATACACGGCCGATTTTGCAAGTTTTCCCACCTACAAAGAATGGAGAGGTCTGTAATTTTTATCGGAAGTACCAGAAGGGGAAACCTGCACCCACCCCAACTCGTATTTCGCCCACCACCTGACAAAGGAAGACACCGAAATGCGTATCGGGGTGGGTGCCTCCCCGTGTAACCCCTACTGGCTCCTGTTCAGGTATACACAGTATTAAACCTCTCTCAAAGAAGAAGTGGCCACAAGACCATTTCAGACATAGCTGTAGAAGTGAGAAGTGAACTCTGATTCTTCAAGACAACATGGGCACTTTTTCTCAAAATCCATTTCCATATATTATGCCCTGTTCACGCTATAGTCACATTTTCGGTAAAGAGTCATAGGGGCGGTGCTAGTTCTCTGAAGTAACACTGGGCTAGTCCTATATACTCCATTACAAGCACTGGCAGGGTGTACAGATAACGTTTTAGCCCCTCTTGTGTAGGAAAAGCAGTATGGTGTAGGGTCACTTAGGGGCAGCAGTGTGAGGTTAGGGATCCAGACACACAGGATGAGTTCGGGTATTTCCAGGGTATAATAGTCCAGGACCCGTTGTATGCGTTCTGCTCGTATGCCTACCCGCCTGGATATTTTCCAGTATCTTCGGGTGCGGTAGGGTTATTTAGATTTCTCATGTAGCTGTTGATTCTACTGTTCTTTGATCTGTTCCTATTTATTTGTTTTTAATGAAATAAAGGTTCTATTTTAATTCTCTCACCGCTCCGTTGTCTTCTGCATCTAAAATCTAAGCCGCTTACATTTTATTTTCCTTCCCGACAGACCTGCATGGGCAAAGATGTGACCCTCCATGTGTCCGCCAACAATCCGGCAATGCTGCTGTACCAGAAGTTTGGATTCAAGACTGAAGAATACGTCTTAGATTTTTACGACAAGTACTTCCCAATAGACAGTAAGGAATGTAAGCACGCCTTCTCACTGCGGCTAAGAAGGTGATCGCATGGACGACCGGGACAGATTTGGTTTTCTGCTTTTTACCAACCAAAATTCTTCAGGACATTTTTGAACTAGTATTGGCCTCAAGGCCTGCGTAACAAATCCCTTGGAAAAAACTGATTTTGGTATTAGGGTAAATTCTCAGTTTTTATCTAGAGTTTGGAGTAGAATCTTCTCCAAATCCACACAAAAAAACACTTCAATAAGCTTCCTAATCATTTCAGTGGGGAAGTAAAATGGCTCCAAAATGGACAATTGAATCAACTGAAGGAGAAAAAATGCAATTGAAAAAACTGCAAAAACCTATACAAAAAAAGATGATTTTTTTTTGGGCAGAAAAAACCCATATATTAACACTGAGTGAACATACCCGTACAGGTACAGCTTTGCTCTCGCTAGGATTTCTCACGTGGACCGCAGTTATTCTCAGATATATTCCTTCAGGGTCTGATATGTGTACATCAGAGTTATTATTGACCCGCAGAACAATTCACTTAGAAACCAGTTTTGTTAAGTAATGCAAGAAAAAAATCTTATTTCTAAGCTAACATTGCATGTTCCTCCCTATGCTAAACCTGATCCAAACTCACAAGCTACACATCCCATGAACTATATGGTAAAATTATGGAGCTGGCGTCACCCTGCCTTACACTGGAGAGGCCGTTCCTGCAGCCACATTTATTTTTTTTCCCAACATAAAATGTTGGCAATAGTGATGAGCGAATGTGTTGGGATAAGGTGTTATCTGAGCATGCTCTTGTGCTATGAGTGTCTTCAGCGTGCTTGGAAAAATATGTTCGAGTCCCCTCTGCAAATCTGAAGTTGCAGAATATAGGCTGATGATCATCTGTACACCACCATACTATGTGCACACGATGCGGATTTGCTGCGGATCCACAGTGTATTTTTTCGCGCAGAAACGCTGCAGATCCGCACTGTGATGTACAGTATAATGTTATTCTATGGGAAAAAAAACAACCTGTGCAGAAAAATCAGTGCGGAACTGCTGCGGATTTCAAAGAAGTGCATGTCACTTCTTTTGTGCGGATCTGCAGCGTTTCTGCACCCCTCCATGTTAAAATTCCGCAGTGGCAAAAACCGCTGAAAATCCGCACAAAATCCGCATCAATTCCGCATAAAAACCGTGGCAAATCCGCGGCTGCGGATTCTGCCAGGAGATGCGGATTTTGTGCAGAAAAGTCTGCACCTCTTTTCCTACGTGTGCACATATTCAAATAGTTTGAGAACGGTTGAAGTTGGGGCCACACACCTGTATATATTTATGACTATTATTAGCCAATTTACATTTACAGGTAATGATTTGGTTGTAAATAAGACCACGGGTGATGTAGGGTGTCTATTCTCCTAGACCAGTCCCAGCCTCGGGTGATGTCTGGTGTCTATTCTCCTAGACCAGTCCCAGCCTCGGGTGATATAGTCACGCCCTCTTGGCTTTATTGACATCATCTTCACTGTCCCTCGTTATAACATCAGTGCTGGACATTGTGCATCTGCTCAAGAGAAACGTGGGAACAGTGAAGATGATGCCAAAAAGGTGTCATCATTACAGCACCCAGGCCAGGACTAGTCCAGGGGAAGAGACGTCCCACCAGACGTGTCCTGGCTTATTAGCCAGTGGTTTAAGGGTTCAGTCTTCTGCTTTTAGTCCTGTGGGCTTCAATACCATGCTGCATTTTTGTGGTTGATTAATGTTTTAAAAAATTTTATTCAGCCCCCAGCCCAGATTACATTTAAAGCCAACTTAGTACAGATGTGCAGAATATTGTGTGATCGGTCATTTTTATGTTGCCACATATGTGGGATTTTACTTTGGATTATCCATAAACCTCAAGAATAATATGACAGTCAACTGAGGCTTATTCATTTCAATTCAAGTGCTTGGGTCAAGTGTCCATTGTGTCCAACCTAAAGTGTTTCTACAAGTGATCATCTGTCCACTGGAAGGGCGATGATGGCTAGACTAGTGGGGGTTCTGTCTGATGAGACTACCACTAATTACATGGACGCCGGTCTTGGGTCTGATGCTTGATTCAATGTCTATGGGACTTCTGAAGATCTCAGTCTGTCACTTAGAGACACAATGAAGCAACAGCGCACATGTGAGACCATCCCTCCATTCTGGCCGGTGGTCTAGGCCATGGTGGGCTACCATCATCCTGGCTACTATCGTCTATCTAATGGGAGCCACTTTCAGGATCTTTCATGTTACTACAGACACATTCATTGTAGATGCTGATGAAATGTCCTCTCATTTGAGGACTTCAAAATTAATAAATGAATTTGTTTACTTTTGTACATTGTTCTGCTTTTGTGGTTCATTGTGTTTTGTGCATCCTCCAGAAATGGGTCAAAGTATAAAAAAATACAGAATTGCGATGTCCCTAAACGTTGTTTTTGTCTTGTGTGGATGTATGAAAAGGTGGCATGGATTCGGCAGCCATTTAGTACTGATCTATAATAGGGATCACATTGCTTTGTGCCCTTATTATACCTCCGATTTTAGACATATAACAAAGGTATTCAATGCTTCAATGGGGGAAGATGATGACTTGTGAAGGCAGCACATGGAGAAAAGGTGCAGATTGTGCAGTTGTGTGGTCCTATAAGAGGATGGCACAAGTATTTGTATAGATAAGTATAATAAAAATTTAACAAAATCATGAATTGGCTACTGAGACCCAATCTACAGCTTTAAAGGGGCTGAAGAGCCCATTAGTGTGGGTTTTATTGCTAAAATGTTGAAATTGCTTCAAACCAGATCTCCACCTTTGCACTGACGAGGGGCAGAACCCCGAAACACAGTGTCTGCAAATTGACATCTGGTTTGGCTTTTATCCCAAGTCATGTGACAAGGCTCGTTAAAGGGTCAACATTGACTGTTAGGATTGCTACTTCCAATAGGTGGCACTAGAGTTCTAGTCCTCTTCCTCTCTGAAGAGACAATTCGAAATTGCTTTAATTTTATTGGATTTTCCATTTATTCTACAATTCAAAATTGCTCGAAATAACTATTATCTTGAAGGCTATGTTCCCACAATGAGCTTTTGGTGAGTTTTTCATGTTGCAGATTTTCTGCACCATTTCTTCACCCATTACGTAAAATGGGTTACTTGCATTTTTTGGAAAATACTCCGCATCAAAAACTCCCCAAAATCTCATAGTGGGAATCTACCTAGAATGCCTATTTGTTCTCCCACTTCTGCTGTTTCTGTGCCCTGTCACATCTGTTTCCACTTCTGTGTGATGACTGTCACTTGAGCAGGCCGGATAATCATGCAATGCTACATGTCCAACATAGTGATATGGATGATGCTTTATCACACAGGAGTGTAAGTGTATTAAGGGTCACCAATCTAACCCAAGAAGAGGTGCGAAACCGGCTAAATAAGATTAAAATAGATAAATCTCCGGGTCCGGATGGCATACACCCACGAGTACTAAGAGAACTAAGTAATGTAATAGATAAACCATTATTTCTTATTTTTAGGGACTCTATAGCGACGGGGTCTGTTCCGCAGGACTGGCGCATAGCAAATGTGGTGCCAATATTCAAAAAGGGCTCTAAAAGTGAACCTGGAAATTATAGGCCAGTAAGTCTAACCTCTATTGTTGGTAAAATATTTGAAGGGTTTCTGAGGGATGTTATTCTGGATTATCTCAATGAGAATAACTGTTTAACTCCATATCAGCATGGGTTTATGAGAAATCGCTCCTGTCAAACCAATCTAATCAGTTTTTATGAAGAGGTAAGCTATAGGCTGGACCACGGTGAGTCATTGGACGTGGTATATCTCGATTTTTCCAAAGCGTTTGATACCGTGCCGCACAAGAGGTTGGTACACAAAATGAGAATGCTTGGTCTGGGGGAAAATGTGTGTAAATGGGTTAGTAACTGGCTTAGTGATAGAAAGCAGAGGGTGGTTATAAATGGTATAGTCTCTAACTGGGTCGCTGTGACCAGTGGGGTACCGCAGGGGTCGGTATTGGGACCTATTCTCTTCAACATATTCATTAATGATCTGGTAGAAGGTTTACACAGTAAAATATCGATATTTGCAGATGATACAAAACTATGTAAAGCAGTTAATACAAGAGAAGATAGTATTCTGCTACAGATGGATCTGGATAAGTTGGAAACTTGGGCTGAAAGGTGGCAGATGAGGTTTAACAATGATAAATGTAAGGTTATACACATGGGAAGAGGGAATCAATATCACCATTACACACTGAATGGGAAACCACTGGGTAAATCTGACAGAGAGAAGGACTTGGGGATCCTAGTTAATGATAAACTTACCTGGAGCAGCCAGCGCCAGGCAGCAGCTGCCAAGGCAAACAAGATCATGGGGTGCATTAAAAGAGGTCTGGATACACATGATGAGAGCATTATACTGCCTCTGTACAAATCCCTAGTTAGACCGCACATGGAGTACTGTGTCCAGTTTTGGGCACCGGTGCTCAGGAAGGATATAATGGAACTAGAGAGAGTACAAAGGAGGGCAACAAAATTAATAAAGGGGATGGGAGATCTACAATACCCAGATAGATTAGCGAAATTAGGATTATTTAGTCTAGAAAAAAGACGACTGAGGGGCGATCTAATAACCATGTTAAGTATATAAGGGGACAATACAAATATCTCGCTGAGGATCTGTTTATACCAAGGAAGGTGACGGGCACAAGGGGGCATTCTTTGCGTCTGGAGGAGAGAAGGTTTTTCCACCAACATAGAAGAGGATTCTTTACTGTTAGGGCAGTGAGAATCTGGAATTGCTTGCCTGAGGAGTTGGTGATGGCGAACTCAGTCGAGGGGTTCAAGAGAGGCCTGGATGTCTTCCTGGAGCAGAACAATATTGTATCATACACTTATTAGGTTCTGTAGAAGGACGTAGATCTGGGGATTTATTATGATGGAATATAGGCTGAACTGGATGGACAAATGTCTTTTTTCGGCCTTACTAACTATGTTACTATGTATATGGCCAGGGATCAGCAGTTCTGACATAGATTTTTAAAGTATATTAAAAAAGTCATGCTTTGCATTTAAAATGATCCCGTCAGCAGGATTTTGCTCCATAAACTATAAACACTGTCAGGTTGGGGCCATTATACTGATTAACATGATAGCTTGGGTGAAGAAATTTGTCTTGTGGTTCTTGTGTAATCAGTGTTAATCAGTCTTATCTTGTCTGACTTGTCTATGATGAGGAACATGTTTGTGCTTCGGGGCTACCGGTGAGCAAGTCTCTTCTTGATTTCTGTGGCTTAGAGCAGGACGGTACCCACAGTCCTGCCCCGGAACACGGGCATATCATTAACTGAAAACTTCTAACACGGATTACACAAGAACCACAAGACGGATTTCTTCACCCCAGGTATCATTTTAATCAATTTAGCACTGCCAACCTGACAGTGCCTGTGGGTTACTTGGCAAAATCCTGCTGACAGGTTCACTTTAAGGAGAACCTGACAGTTGATACATGCTGCCCATGAATCAGGCACTGACTTTGTAATCTCAGCCATATATGTTCGACTCTGAAATGTTGCGGCCTTTGAGAGAAGAACATACTTTAAAAGCTGGTGCCAGTTGGTGGGGAGAAGCCGACATGGACCTGTCCAACTAATCTCCAGCATGGCTGGGTCCCCGGCGGCCTCTCCACCTGCTGCCAATGAATAACAGTTCTCTCCCTATACGCGTGTATAGGTAGAAGCTAGTGATGAGTGAACGTGTTCGGATAAGGTGTCACTGAGTGACTTTGGCGTGCTCGAAAAATATGTGCGAGTCCCTCGGCTGCATGTATTGCGGCTTATCGACAGACGCAACACATGCAGGGATTGCCTAGTTACACAAAATAATACTGACTTTTGTGGTTTTCTGCCTATCTTGGCTAGCTTCAACAACTTTTTCAAAAGTGGTCAGATCTTTACCTGGAGGGAACCTGATTGAGGGCAGATAACAAATTCCTTATAATTAATGTCACAAAAGTGGCATAAATTACATCAGAAATATACGTTCCTTGTGGTGGCGCACGGCAGTTGAAAGATGCACCGAATTCATTAGAAGGCAGACACTCCACTCCAGCCCACTCTTTACTGGCATATAAAACACCATTCTTGATGAATTTGGGCCTTTATGTTTAGAGACTTCTTTCTTTAAATTAACGAGAAGTGCAGCCAGTAAGGAAATTGGGTAGAAAAGTCATAAGATATAAAGATTCATGTATTAGTTTCAAATGGTCAGTGAGGCATGTGTTGACCAAGATGTAAGAGGAAGTGACCCGTTCCACATCGGTGCCTGGCAGCTCCTCTTACTCGAGGGGTGTTCTTCTAAAGACACAAGCTCTTTTCCCAGCAAAGAATTAGTTAGGAGCCCACACAGCAGCAAGGTAAGAGCACATTACACACATTCAGAATAGAAAGCCACCAAATGCATATCAAATGGAATCCAGGCAGCTCATTTCTGGATTAAATAACCATGATTAGAAAAAGAGTATACGGGTTTGTCATTTAAAATCTCTGATCAGAACACTTCCAGACTGATGTTTTTTGGCTTGGTGAACATGTCCAACATGCCTTGCCCCAACTTGGACGCAAAAAGTGAGGAGACTTGGTAATTTCCGCTCTTCAGGGCCAGGTCATGGGTTGTCATCCCTTTATCATTTTTCTATTTAATACTTGCATTGCACCTGAAAAAAAATAAGAGCAGTAGCAATGATTCCTCAACATATCATGGGAGACTTCATATATGAAAACACTATTGGAGATCACAGGGGCATACAGTTCCCTAGCCTTGAAAATCCAGGAATTCTGCAAAGGCTATGTAATGGATTAGGAAAACCCAATAAAGGGCAATACTACACATGCATATATAAATGTCATCAATACATGGTGAGTACAATCAAGCTGTATGTAAGAAGACGTGAAATATATATATACAGTGGGGCAAAAAAGTATTTAGTCAGTCAGCAATAGTGCAAGTTCCACCACTTAAAAAGATGAGAGGCATCTGTAATTTACATCATAGGTAGACCTCAACTATGGGAGACAAACTGAGAAAAAAAAATCCAGAAAATCACATTGTCTGTTTTTTTAACAATTTATTTGCATATTATGGTGGAAAATAAGTATTTGGTGAGAAACAAAATTTCATCTCAATACTTTGTAATATATCCTTTGTTGGCAATGACAGAGGTCAAACGTTTTCTTTAAGTCTTCACAAGGTTGCCACACACTGTTGTTGGTATGTTGGCCCATTCCTCCATGCAGATCTCCTCTAGAGCAGTGATGTTTTTGGCTTTTCGCTTGGCAACACGGACTTTCAACTCCCTCCAAAGGTTTTCTATAGGGTTGAGATCTGGAGACTGGCTAGGCCACTCCAGGACCTTGAAATGCTTCTTACGAAGCCACTCCTTCGTTGCCCTGGCGGTGTGCTTTGGATCATTGTCATGTTGAAAGACCCAGCCACGTTTCATCTTCAATGCCCTTGCTGATGGAAGGAGGTTTGCACTCAAAATCTCACGATACATGGCCCCATTCATTCTTTCATGTACCTGGATCAGTCGTCCTGGCCCCTTTGCAGAGAAACAGCCCCAAAGCATGATGTTTCCACCACCATGCTTTACAGTAGGTATGGTGTTTGATGGATGCAACTCAGTATTCTTTTTCCTCCAAACACGACAAGTTGTGTTTCTACCTAACAGTTCCAGTTTGGTTTCATCAGACCATAGGACATTCTCCCAAAACTCCTCTGGATCATCCAAATGCTCTCTAGCAAACTTCAGACGGGCTCGGACATGTACTGGCTTAAGCAGTGGGACACGTCTGGCACTGCAGGATCTGAGTCCATGGTGGCGTAGTGTGTTACTTATGGTAGGCCTTGTTACATTGGTCCCAGCTCTCTGCAGTTCATTCACTAGGTCCCCCCGCGTGGTTCTGGGATTTTTGCTCACCGTTCTTGTGATCATTCTGACCCCACGGGGTGGGATTTTGCGTGGAGCCCCAGATCGAGGGAGATTATCAGTGGTCTTGTATGTCTTCCATTTTCTAATTATTGCTCCCACTGTTGATTTCTTCACTCCAAGCTGGTTGGCTATTGCAGATTCAGTATTCCCAGCCTGGTGCAGGGCTACAATTTTGTTTCTGGGGTCCTTTGACAGCTCTTTGGTCTTCACCATAGTGGAGTTTGGAGTCAGACTGTTTGAGGGTGTGCACAGGTGTCTTTTTATACTGATAACAAGTTTAAACAGGTGCCATTACTACAGGTAATGAGTGAAGGAAAGAGGAGACTCTTAAAGAAGAAGTTACAGGTCTGTGAGAGCCAGAAATCTTGATTGTTTGTTTCTGACCAAATACTTATTTTCCACCATAATATGCAAATAAATTGTTAAAAAAAACAGACAATGTGATTTTCTGGATTTTTTTTTCTGTTTGTCTCCCATAGTTGAGGTCTACCTATGATGTATATTACAGACGCCTCTCATCTTTTTAAGTGGTGGAACTTGCACTATTGCTGTCTGACTAAATACTTTTTTGCCCCATTGTATATCAAAAAATAAAGGGAACACTAAAATACCACATCCTACATGTCTCTGAATTAAATATTCCAGTTGTAAATCTTTATTCGTTACTTAGTCGAATGCGTTGAGCACAATAAAAACATAAAACTGATCAATGTAAATCAAAATTAATATCCCATGGAGGTCTGGATTTGGAATTATACTCAAAATCAAAGTGGAACATCAAATTACAGGCTGATCCAACTTCAGTGGAAATGCCTCAAGACAAGGAAATTATGCTCAGTAGAGTGTGTGTGTGTGTGTAGCCTCCACATGCCTGTAAGACCTCCCTACGGCACCTGGGCATGCTCCTGAAGACGCAGAGGATGTTTTCAAGAGGAATCTCCTCCCAGACCTGAAGTTAAGCAAGAGTTAACTCCAGGATAGTCTGTGGTGCAACGTGGTGGTGGATGGAACGAGACACGATGTCCTAGATGTGCTCGATTGGATTCAGGTCTGGGGAATAGGCAGGCCAGTCCATAGCTTCAATGCCTTCATCTTACAGGAGCTGCCGACACGTTCCAGCCACATGAGGTCTGGCATTGTCCTGCATTAGGAGGAACCCAGGGCCAACCGCACCAGCATATGGTCTCACAAGGGGTCTGAGGATCTCATCTCGGTACCTAATGGCAGTCAGGCTACTTCTGGCGAGCACATGGAGGGCTGTGCGGCCCTCCAAAGAAATGCCACCCCCACACAATTACTGACCCACTGCCAAACTGATCATGCTGGAGGATGTTGCAGGCAGTAGAACATTCTCCACGGCATCTCCAGACTCTCACGTCTGTCACGTGCTCACTGTGAATCTGCTCTCATCCATGAAGAGCACAGGGTGCCAATGTAGAGTATGACAATCTTGGTGTTCTCCTGCACATGCCAATTGCCCTGCACGGTGTTGGGCTGTACGCTCAACACCCACTTGTGGACATCTGGCCCTCATACCACTCTTATGGAGTCTGTTTTTGACAGTTTGAGCAGACATATGGATGTTAGTGGCCTGCTGGAGGTCATTTTGCAGGGCTCTGGCACTGCTCTTCTTGTCACAAAGGAGGAGGCAAACAAAACAAAAAAGTGACCAAAGCAGCCAAAAAGGATGAGAACAGAGTAATGGTCTGTGGTCACCCCCTGCAGAACCACTCCTTTATGGGGTTGTCTTGCTATTTGCCGATCATTTCTACCTGTTGTCTGTTCCATTTGCACAACAGCAGAAGAAATGTATTCACAATCCGTGTTCAGCTTCATAACTCGACAGTTTGATTTCACAGAAGTGTGATTGACTTGGAGTTACATTGTACCGAAAAGAAAAAAATGCTCCAAAGAGCCAGACTCAATTTGGGTCCATGTGATAATAATACTATGTAGTGATAATGCACAACACTATGGTAATAGGAGATCTATATCAAAGGATCCCAAAAGAAGCAAGGAGGGGTTGATATCGTTTAAACAGTATATCTTTATTAGAAAAATATCACACAATACAACAGGAATACAAAATAGAGGGTATCATGGGTAGAGTACAGCTAAAAGGTAGTTGGCACCATACAGATGACAAAAATGTGGTGCCAAAAGATAGCAAAAAACGTGTCTCAAAGGACACAGCCTCACATAGTATCCAGAACAGAGAGTAATGCACTAGTCTCAAAATTAGAGATCTGCCTCTATAAAATCAAATAAATGCAGTCAGCTAAAGATAAAAGCTGACATCCTGCCCATAGACAGCTATGGAAAATGATTGATAAATGATAATGCTCTGCTGCAGTACAATAATAGCAAGTGTGAACAGGCTATATCACTGACAGCTGCTGATGACTGGTAATGGTCTAATATAGTGCAGGAGTAGCAGTAATCATAGACAGACAGAGGTTAAAGTCTGGAATCCTAACACAAGGTAGCGGAAGATAATGTCATACCTTGAGACATGGTGGTCTAACGAAGCCGTAGGTGGTGAAACGCGCGTCGAGGCCAGCGCGTCCCACGGACACAGCAGCACTAATAGACCATAGACCATATAAATCCGCAGCAGTTTTGCACTGCGGATTTATCAAATCTGCTGAAATCTGCTGCAGAAAAATCCGCAGTAGACCAGAACACGTGTGCACAGGGTCAAAATCCCTGCTGCAGTGTGTGCAAACTTGGTCAAGAACTATAGGAAACGTCTGACCTCCGTAATTGCAAACAAAGGTTTCTGTACCAAATATTAAGTTCTGTTTTTCTATTGTATCAAAAACTTATTTTATGCAATACAATTTAGATTAATTATATAAAAATCATACAATGTGATTTTCTGAATTTTTTTTTAAGATTCTGTCTCTCACAGTTGAAGTGTACCTACGATAAAAATTACAGACCTCTACATTCTTTGTAGGTGGAAAAACTTTCAAAATTGACAGTCTATCAAATATTTACTGTCCCCACTGTACTTATCTACACTGCTCAAACAAATAAAGGGAACACTTAAACAACAGAATATAACTACAAGTAAATCAAACTTCTGTGAAATCAAACTGTCCACTTAGGAAGCAACACTGGCCGGAACTCCGCCCCCTCCTCCCCGGGACTTTAAAATGGGCAGCGGATGCGTTGAAAAACTGCATCCGCTGCCCACGTTGTGCCAAATTTTCACAATGTCCGTCGGAACGTCGCGCCGACGCTTTGTGACGGCCCCGTACCGACGGAAGTGTGAAAGAAGCCTTAAATGCACTGGGACTGTGAAAGCACTTCCAAAGCCTCCGCCTCCCCAGCTCTATTCCTCGCCAGCTCTATTCCTCGCCCAACCCCTACTTTAGACAGATCATTGGCTTGACTACATAACCAGAAGATAACACAGTGCCAACCTAAAGCTCTGAGGACCCATACGAGTCTATGATGTAGTTTCTAGGTGGGGGAGTGGGGGTCACGCTAACGTCCTGAGCCCCTGATCAATGCCCAACTATCTGAATGATGGACTAAACAGGCAGCACATATTAATCCGACCTTCCTTGTCTAGTTCCTGCATTCCGTCACATGCCGGGAGTCGGTCTTCTTTCTGAAGCGGCTTCCTGCTCTTTCTCTTGGACCGTTTTGCTTTTCCATTGTTGCTTCTGGCACTCAGCCCGTCCTCACTGGCTGCAGGATATACAAGAGTCTTATACTATTATATATAATGATGGTACATAATGATAGTGGTGGCAGCCACAGATGTTAATTGCCAGTAAAATCGTCAAACACATTTTAGTTAACAATAACTGATCCCCAAATCCATAAATAAACTCTAAAGAGAACCAGTCAGTGTGTGATCTGCCATTCAGGTCTTATTTAGTGGGTGCCATCACTTTACGAGTGACGTTACGGGTGCTCCAAATATAGCCTACAGTATATATGCAGAATGGCAGAAGAGCCTCCAATAATGTCCTGGGCAAATAACTTTGGTACTTTACAAATAGTTGATGAGTTATGAAAATCCACCTAGAACACTTGTCTATATAATAAAATAACATAAAAGTCTAAAAAGTGTTTGCACCCATGAGTACATATTCAGGTCTTTATAATGAAGTCTTAATGAAGCCATACATCCTCATCAGCTATTGGCCAACGCTCCACTGTACCATAGATATGCATGCTTGGTGCAGATGAGCGTGCATGTGTTCAATGGGAAGAGGAGAATCAACCACTGATGTACACTTCTGACAGGATCACAAGTATTTTGCTCTTCTTTTTCTCTCCTGTCTGTCATTCTGTAGTCTGGTGCTGCAGTCATCCTCATTCCCATCTATTTAAAACTTTGCTTCATTTTTATTTTAATTGCACTAGAAGAATACAAACTGGTTGCAATGTCGGCATAGTAATTCTTAAAAGTAAATGTCTACGCTTTGAATGCAATTTTCTAAATACAGTTGTATTGTATTTTACATGTTTTTCACACTTGAATGTTACAGATCATCAAACAAATTTAAATATTACACAAAGATAGACACAAGTAAATACAAAATGCAGTTTTTAAATGAAGGTCTCTATTATTAAGGAAAAAAGAAATCCAAACCTACAAGGCCCTGTGTTAAAATAAATTATCGCCGCCTCACCTCAAAAAAAGAACATAAATTAACTGTGGTTTGTCACATCTTTGGGAACCTGAGATTAAAATTCCCTGATTACTGCCACACCTGTTCTCCATCAAGAAATCACTTAATTAGGACCTGCATGACAAAGTGAAGTAGACCAATAGATACTCAAAAGCTAGACATCATGCCGCAATCCAAAGAAATTCTGGAACAAATGAGAAACAAAGGAATTGAGATCTATCAGTCTGGAAGAGGTTATAAAGCCATTTCTCAAGATTTGGGACTTTAGCGAATCACAGTGAGAGCCATTAGCCACAAATGGCAAAAACATGGAACAGTTGTGAACCTTCCCAGGAGTGGCTGGCCGACCAAAATTAACCCAAAAGTGCAGGGACGACTCATCCAAGAGGTCACAAAAGACCGTACAACAACATTCAAAGAACTGCAGGCTTCACTTGCCTCAGTTAAGGTCAGTGTTCATGACTCCACCATAAAAAAGAGACTGGGCAAAAATGGCCTGCAGTGGCATAATTCCAAGATTAAAATCACTGCTGAGCAATTAGAATATAAAGGTTCGTCTCAGTTTTGCCAGAAAACATCTTGATGATCCTCAAGACTTTTAGGAGAATACTTTCTGGACTGGCAAAGGTTGAACTTTTTGGAAGGTGTATGTTCCATTACATCTGGCGCAGAAGAAAGCATTTCGGAAAAGGAACATTATACCAACAGTAAAATACGGTGGTGGTAGTATGATCGTCTGGGGCTGTTTTGCTGCTTCAAGACCTGGAAGACTTGCTGTGAAAAATGGAACCATGAATCCTGAAGGAGAATGTCTGGCCATCTGTTCATGACTTCAAGCTGAAATGCACTTGGGTTATGCAGCAGGACAATGGTCCAAAACACACCAGCAAGTCCACCTCTGAATGGTTTAAGAAAAACAAAATTAAGACTTTTGGAACAGGTACCAGATTTCTCCTAAGACTGCACTGACTCTGTGTAAGCCAGAGACAGGCATCCAAATTCATGAGCAAAGTGGTGCAATAAAGTGCTCGGACCCGTCAAGGGCACACTGAGCACCCCAATCAGCACCCAAGACCTGAGAGGGTTTTTGCACAACGGAGCAACAGATTTATACAGTAATGATTTGATATTTATAGGGTATAACTCTCTTATTTGACTATGTGCTTAGTTTAAAGTGGGTTTTGGTGGTGACGGACTTCCTTTACGGTTTTGCGCTCCTTTGATTTATTTTCTGTTCTTTCAGAGCATATGAAGTACAACGAAATGAAACAACTTTGTGTGGATTAAAGGTGCTGATTAAAAATTTCTTACCATTTTCTATCCGAAGCTCCAATTGCAAACTATGTACCTCTATGATAACAGCCTGCATATTCTAATCCTGTAGTATTAAAGGGGTTCTGCAAGCTTGGGGCTCAGTGTGTGACTGCAGACTTTTGAATTCTCACAGTAAATAGTCATCTTTCAGGATTCTCCAGTGCAAGCGCCGGGAGCAGGCGGTCATGTGACTCGCTCAATTCTCCTGTATTGAGTGAGGTTGCGCATGTCTATTTGGCACTTTACCATGTGTTTGCAAATCACATACTTGCAGTCACGCGCCCACCTGTTCCCAGCGCCGGAGAATTCTGCACACTGCATGCTGTGAGGATTCACAAGTCTGCAGCCACATAGAGTGACTGCAGACCTGCACAACAAGCATGGCCAGCCCCTAAAAACCTCTCATAGATTTCAGATCACTGTTGGCCAATTCTTTGGCTGGCAGCCTGACTCCTTCATACATAGGAGCGCTTATGCAACACCCCAGGGGACCGGTTGTTACAGTGATGTTGCCTTCCTTTTGGGGAGGGCGATATGCTTGGAGGCAATGGGGTTCTTACCAGGTAAGCACACACATGCACCACATTCTGAATCCAGGCCAGAAGGGGGAGCTCTGAACCCGGATTCAGGGGAGCGTCCCCCAACTTAATGTGCTCTGGCCTAGAGGAGGAGTTAGAGAGTTGGTCCTGAGAGACCAAAGAGAGCAGATGTCTAGGAGAGACGTGGAGCACACAGCCGGAGCCGTGCAGCCAGTGAAGTGCTGCAGCTCCAGGAAAGAATAGAGAACCTGAAGGATGAAGTGCAGTGGAGCACAGATGAAAGGAGCACAGGAGTGGAACAGAGCTCAGCAGGGGAACAGTGGCAGGACACCATCAAAGCCAGAGCGCAGCAGCCAAGTACCGGGAGCCCGAGGCCTTAGTGGAACTATAGGACACTTGGCAGAACCGGAGGACTAAGAACTTTATGTGATTGGCCCACACCACACCTGAGACGCAGCAGCACCTGAAGAGCCCGGGGCATGATAGAGTCCCTGTAAAACGGCTCAAGCTGCCCGGCGTGCAGGTACCTGTCTTGGGACAGGAGGAAAAGAGGACTTTGCTAAACAGCTTCAAGCAGCAGGGACTTCATAGGACAGCGCTAGATGGAAAGGCTTATGGACCTTACATGGGAGAAGGATATCCCAATTGCCTCCAAGCCGGCCGGATCTTAACTGCATCTGTACCTGGTACCCTGGACTGAGGCCTGTTACATCTACAGTAAACCAGGTAAAGACTTTACCACTTGTGTCCTCTCCTTATTCGTCGGCTTATACCATCTGGCCCACACACCTTGGGAGCCCTGGGGACCCCGCTTCACCTGTGGGAAGCGTCACCATCATTGCTGCAACAACATCCCCCAGAGGACCTCTTTTAAAGCAGCGTCGGTTCCCCTATTGACCGAACACCACAGGTGGCATCAAGACAAACTTTATCACAATTCCCCTTAAAAGACCGTTCCCCGTTAGTTGGGTGCCCAGGGCCACGGACCGGGTCGCAGCCACCGTGACATCCCCTTTAAGAGTGACGGACTCGGTACCGAGTACCCCACTGCCCTGGTAGGGTGACTTACTCATCTGAGCATATCTGCAATCTCTATGAGAGCGTCGCTGTCAGACATCTCTGACCGCTGCTCATCTTTGGAGAACAAAGATAATTGGACATGCCGGATCCTTACCCCTTCCTCCAAAATCACCTGTCAGCACCCCCACTCTCCTGCCACATTAGACCATCTGCTGAAGTCATAAGGTTTGGGGGGTCTGATTGATGCTAGTCCAATGTGTATGGCAGCATTCATTCCCTTCAATCTGTCCTCTACTTCTACCACAAAGTGGGGGACACATAGAAGACGTGATGAGACGCAGGACCTCTACAGAGTTTGTTACCATTAGGACACATAGTTTGCACAGCAGCTGAAAAAAGAAAACCATGGAAAGTGTCATGAAGAGTTACAGTTGGTTGTGACGGTGGACATAAGCCTTTGGGTATTCCTAATTCTGGGATTTATCATCCTATATGTAACATATTCCACTATGTGGCTTCTGTGAACAGTCTTATCCTGCACCATGCCCAAGTCAATATTTGTGCTGCTAGAGTAATAATGTCATGTGAAAGGCGCGAGCTCCCGAGTCAATAAACACATTGTTACATGCTTTCTTTGATATACCTGTACCCATTGTATTCTGCAGTGTCTGTTGTCCCATCAATTACCAACTTGTAGCACACAAAGATGGGGCAGCTCCTGGCACCATGAGAGCTGCTAAGCGTCTCACATACAGTGGGGCAAAAAAGTATTTAGTCAGTCAGCAATAGTGCAAGTTCCACCACTTAAAAAGATGAGAGGCGTCTCTAATTTACATCATAGGTAGACCTCAACTATGGGAGACAAACTGAGAAAAAAAAATCCAGAAAATCACATTGTCTGTTTTTTTAATATTTTATTTGCATATTATGGTGGAAAATAAGTATTTGGTCAGAAACAAAATTTCATCTCAATACTTTGTAATATATCCTTTGTTGGCAATGACAGAGGTCAAACGTTTTCTGTAAGTCTTCACAAGGTTGCCACACACTGTTGTTGGTATGTTGGCCCATTCCTCCATGCAGATCTCCTCTAGAGCAGTGATGTTTTTGGCTTTTCGCTTGGCAACACGGACTTTAAACTCCCTCCAAAGGTTTTCTATAGGGTTGAGATCTGGGGACTGTCTAGGCCACTCCAGGACCTTGAAATGCTTCTTACGAAGCCACTCCTTCGTTGCCCTGGCGGTGTGCTTTGGATCATTGTCATGTTGAAAGACCCGGCCATGTTTCATCTTCAATGCCCTTGCTGATGGAAGGAGGTTTGCACTCAAAATCTCACGATACATGGCCCCATTCATTCTTTAATGTACCCGGATCAGTCGTCCTGGCCCCTTTGCAGAGAAACAGCCCCAAAGCATGATGTTTCCACCACCATGCTTTACAGTAGGTATGGTGTTTGATGGATGCAACTCAGTATTCTTTTTCCTCCAAACACGACAAGTTGTGTTTCTACCAAACAGTTCCAGTTTGGTTTCATCAGACCATAGGACATTCTCCCAAAACTCCTCTGGATCGTCCAAATGCTCTCTAGCAAACTTCAGACGGGCCCGGACATGTACTGGCTTAAGCATTGGGACACGTCTGGCACTGCAGGATCTGAGTCCATGGTGGCGTAGTGTGTTACTTATGGTAGGCCTTGTTACATTGGTCCCAGCTCTCTGCAGTTCATTCACTAGGTCCCCCCGCGTGGTTCTGGGATTTTTGCTCACCGTTCTTGTGATCATTCTGACCCCACGGGGTGGGATTTTGCGTGGAGCCCCAGATCGAGGGAGATTAACAGTGGTCTTGTATGTCTTCCATTTTCTAATTATTGCTCCCACTGTTGATTTCTTCACTCCAAGCTGGTTGGCTATTGCAGATTCAGTCTTCCCAGCCTGGTGCAGGGCTACAATTTTGTTTCTGGTGTCCTTTGACAGCTCTTTGGTCTTCACCATAGTGGAGTTTGGAGTCAGACTGTTTGAGGGTGCGCACAGGTGTCTTTTTATACTGATAACAAGTTTAAACAGGTGCCATTACTACAGGTAATGAGTGGAGGAAAGAGGAGACTCTTAAAGAAGAAGAAGTTACAGGTCTGTGAGAGCCAGAAATCTTGATTGTTTGTTTCTGACCAAATACTTATTTTCCACCATAATATGCAAATAAATTGTTAAAAAAACAGACAATGTGATTTTCTGGATTTTTATTTCTCAGTTTGTCTACCATAGTTGAGGTCTACCTATGATGTAAATTACAGACGCCTCTCATCTTTTTAAGTGGTGGAACTTGCACTATTGCTGACTGACTAAATACTTTTTTGCCCCACTGTACTCTGTTATGTGCTGTGTAAGGGAATGTAATCACCTCCTTAAAGGGGATATCCGGGACTTAAAGGCATGTAGTTGCTAACAGAAGCCTGCTGAACCTGACACCTGTCATTGATCGGGCCTGCCAGAGATCCAGCCACATGCCTTTTTTTTCTAAAGTCTCAGATATCCTCTTTAAAAATGAAAATGGCTGAAACCTAAAAGAAACAAACCGGCAAATAAAGAAATGATGATCAGGACGGTATGGAGCTTTCACAACATTTACTTGAAAGGGGAAAGCCACAGCCCCAGCGTTCTTCAAGGTTTAAGCATGGTAGAGTCAGTACAGGATACAGCTCTGGCAAAAATTAAGAGACCACTGCAAAATGTTCAGTTTGTCTGATTTTTCTCTTTATAGGTATATTGTTGAGTAAAATGTAAATTGTTCTTTTATTCTATAAAATTCTGACAACATGTCTCCGAATTTCCAAGCAATAAGTTTTGAATGTTTTTTCTGAAAAGGAGAAATGGTCAAAATTAAAAAAAAACAAGTGCTTTCAGACCTCAAATAATGCAAAGAAAACAAGTTCATAATCATTTAGAAAACAACAATACTAATGTTTTAACTCAGGAAGATTTCAGAAATCAATATTTTGTGGAATAACCATGATTTTTAAGCACAGCTTTCATGCGTCTTGGCATGCTTTCCACCAGTTTTTCACACTGCTTCTGGTGCAAAAATGTAAGCTGTTCTTCTTATTTTGATGGCTTGTGACTATCCATCATCCTCTTGATTACATTCCAGAGGTTTTCAATGGAGTTCAGGTCTGGAGATTGGGCTGCACATGACAGGGTTTTGATGTGGTGGCCACTTAATTTTTGCCAGAGCTGTATATGGTCAAGGCAAAAATGAGGACATACTGTATTATGAGACTTACCCACACTAGACTGGATTTGATCGTGGTCATCTCGACCCTCCGTCACGTTGCTCAAGAAGTGATTGTCAGTAGGATCACCCCTCCTAAACCGTCTATGTGGGCACACAGGTCATAGAAAGTTGAATAAAATGACACCTTGATATCTGCGATCTGATGTCTTATTCCAGAGAAATCCACATTTTTCTTAATATGTAAATGAGCTGTTGAGATCTTTGGGCCGGACACTGATCTCCTGAGACTCTGCCTCCAGAGACTATTATACATGAAAGGAGGAGTTACCAATGTTAGACATAAAGGTCAGATGGTCAGTCGTTACATATAAGTAAAGATTGCTCTCAGCACTCCAATATAGATACTCATGTAGGACACCAAATGTAGACGCATCGTCAGAGAAGGCTCAAGCAGCCCACTTGGTAAAAAAAAAAAATCAACAAATCAAAAAGACGACGTCCAGATTCAGGTGAAAAAAATCTCAAAACTTTTTCTTATTATTCCCACGGTCATAACTTTTTTATTTTGCCATCTATATGGCCATGTCAGGGTTTGTTTTTGTGGGGCGAGTTGCACTTTTGAGTGGCACCATTGATTTTACCATTTCATGTACTGGAAAACGGGAAAAAAATTCCAAATGCGGTGAAATTGCAAACAAAGTGCAATTCCACTATTGTTTTTTTTTTTTTTTGTCATGTTCACTAAATGCTAAAACTGACCTGCTATTACGATTCTCCAGGTCATTACGAGTTCATAGATCCGTAGCACCTCCACTTTTCGGGATATGGGTCTGGGCAAGGGCTTATTTTTTGCGCGCCGATCTGACGTTTTTATTGATACCATTTTGGTGTGTATACAATCTTTTGATTGCCTGTTATTGCAATGTTACAGCAACCAAAAAAACGTAATTATGGTGTATTGATTTTTTTTCTCGCTACGCCGTTTACCGATTGGATTCTTTTTTTAATATTGATTGGGTGATTCTGAACCTGGTAATACCAAATATGTGCATTTTTTATTTTTTGTAATTGTTTTATTTTGAATGGGGCGAAAGGGGGGTGATTTGAACTTTTATATATATTTTATTTTTTAAATATTTTTAAAAACAGTTTTTTTTTACTTTTGGCATGCTTCAATAGTCTCTATGGGAGACTAGAAGCTGCCATAACCTGATCGACTCTGCTACATGCAGGCGATGATCAGATTGCCTGTATGTAACAGAATACCTCACTTGCTATGCCAACCACTGGGCGGAGCTCATAGCTATCCGGCGATGACAACCACAGGGGTCTCCTGCTGACCCAGGGTTGTCATGCCAACCCATCGGCAGCCCACGGTCATGTGACACGGGCGCCGATGGGAGGAGGTAATGACGCGCTTCCTGTGCATGCATGTTAAATGCCGCTGTCAGAGTTTGACAGCGGCATTTAACATGTTAACAGCCGCCGGTGAATCGCGATTCCACTTTTGGCTGTTCCGGGCACATGACAGCTGATCAGATCAGCTGTCATGTGCCGGAAAAGGTGCGGGCTCATCGCCAGAGCCCGTTAAATACATTCACTTGCTGCAGCGTGGTGCTGGTGTTAGCTCATACGTGCCTGTGTTGTACACTTGCTTATCCTTCACCCAGCGTGACACATAATCTCTGGAGACAGATTCTCAGGAGATTTTGGCTGGCCCATAATATGTAAATGAGCTTTCAAGATTTAAGAAAAATGTAGATTTCTCTGGAAAGAAACATCAGATTGCAGATATCAAGGTATCATTTCATTCAAGTTTTATGACCTACATGCCCATATAGATGGATTTAAAGGGTTAATCCTACTGAAAGATTCCCTTATAATTTGGGGGTTGATCATAACTAATGAGGATGAGAATTGCTTCTATCTTAACAAAATATATGTGGGTATAAATGGCCACCTCAAACCAACTTCATCATCTGTAGAACTGATCAAAAATCTGTGTATTTAAACCCACTCAATGATCTCATGGATACAGGCACTTACTATATATCCTTAGGCCGGGATCAGATGGACGTACAGTGGGGGAAAAAAGTATTTAGTCAGCCACCAATTGTGCACGTTCTCCCACTTAAAAAGATGAGAGAGGCCTGTAATTGACATCATAGGTAGACCACAACTATGAGAGTCAAAATGAGAAAATAAATCCAGAAAATCACCTTGTCTGATTTGTCAAGATTTATTTTGCAAACTATGGTGCAAAATAAGTATTTGGTCACATAAAAACATGCAAGATGTCTGACTCTCACAGACCTGTAACTTCTTCTTTAAGAGGCTCCTCTGTCCTCCACTCATTACTTCCAACCGGGATACCGAGTACATAATATCAGAGATCTGGGAAAGAAAGTTAAACAAGTATATGTAGTAATCACCCAGACTCTATATAGTCGCTCCAAACGCTAAACATGAAATGGAAGGAGAAACAGGAGCATATAGTAATAATGTAAAAAATCTTTATTAATATAATAGGGTTAAAAAAAGGGGTATAGGACACACAATGAGCGTAATCTTGTAAACCATGACAAAACATGAAAAAGGGGGGAGAAACACATCCCACAACCCACCGCCCCCACGTAGAGTAATAAGGTGGTTGTAATCTGGCAATAAAGGAGAGTACCCCTGCAAAAAACGTGGTACCATAAACTGGGATAAGTGGGATCACAGAACAAAATATGTCCCACCAAGCCGACAGGAGCCAGAATACACTGGCCAAAAAGAAGCCCCCACCGCAGTGGCAGTGCCTGGCTAATGGGTGACTAAACGTGTGCAGAGCCTAGCAGCATGTATAAAATGGCACCCATAACGTTCCCTGTCACACCAAATAGAAACAAGTAAATCATATGGTAAAAGTAGTATGGTGTGAGAGGGATTCGCCGCTGTCCTGACACTCAATATAGAGCGCACAGCCAAAGACCGTGGGTGGCCAGAGCGGCCCCAATGTCAGACATACAACTGCAAGGAGAGCTCACCTGATGCCCGTGGGGGGCATTACTTGTAGTAATGGCACCTGTTTGAACTTGTTATCAGTATAAAAAACACCTGTCCACAACCTCAGTCACACTCCAAACTCCACTATGGTGAAGACCAAAGAGCTGTCAAACGGATTATATGGAGATAAGTGATCTGTCATAGCGTGAAGTTCCCTGGGACTGGCTTCAGCAGCCTAATGACTTGAGCACCAGTGCATAAGATGTTTTAAGATGACACGTTGCTCATAATCAATTGACCGCTGCAGCAAATCACAGAGCATATATTTATTGTACCTGTAATTTACAATGTTACTAGTTGACTGTCTGATTTGCCCTGTATAATATTCTTTTACTTAATCTTCCCATCCGAGGTTTTCCGATCAGAGCTTTGAACTCAGAATCGCTCTGAGTGTAGCAGCGCAGGTGAGCACTGATATGATTCAACTGCTGCCTTCAAAAGCCTGCAAAGATGCACGCGTTATTACGATGCAACTCCTATGTTTCCTATCTGGCTACATGAGGGTAGGCTTATACTGAGTTTTAATGAATGATATACAATTATAGATGTAACTTGATTATGTATTTTATTGAGCAAAGGTCAAAACTGTAACTGCTCAGACTACCAGGCTGCTGCTTCAAAACTGTTGGGTTACAGATCATGACTAGTCTGATCTACAGATGGTGGCTTCACAGAGCAGCAGAATTAATATATTTTAATCCATAACATAAAAAATTACTTCACTTGTCAGCTAGAAGTCAGTGTCATGTGTTTGGGTTCAAACCCTTAAGCCTGTGCTTTGTGGTTCGTTTCCTATCCACTGAACCACGGTAGTTACAACTTTTCTCTGTGTGTTTATTGTCTGTTATCCATGCTTTAGTCTTTTTAGGTTAACAGGTATTTTCATTAATTCATTTGTCTGCCTTATCACCTTTCGGGTGCGACTTTATATTCTTTCCCTCTGCTGGTATTTTCTGCTGATGATATTCTTATTTGAATGTCCAGCCATACTGCCACTGTTTGTGACAGTCAGCGAAAGACCAGCTAGGGTTTATCTCTCTGCTGGTTATTCTTTTCACCCTGCATCTATCGTCTGCTTCTTGTTTAGAAAGTAGGCAGCACACTCTCTAGCAGTACGTACCTTATCTTCTCATTTTGTGTGTCATAGTTTGTTTTAACTCACTATGGGATCTCTTTCTATCTCAGCACACTTTGAACTAATCCTTCACACAGAGTCTATTAGTTCAACTTACCTTGATCTAGACCCAAACAAGGGCAGGCAGTCTGATACAATTTTGTGTTGGGTATTTGTAATATTAGCATAGGCCAACCTTTCATCTGTGTATACCATAGATGATAAGCACTTCCCCCTTCTGAGCATTCTGATTTTATATAGATTCCCTATGTATTATTTTAAATGTGTTCAATAAAAAAATGATTTTATATTTCATTTTCTGGTTCTCTTCATCGGCTATATTTATGTAATTCCAAGTTTGTAGCTGATAGTATGTTGTGAAGTGCCAGCCTCTCTACATATAGACAATATCTGATGTATTAACACTTCCCCGTCTGTAGGTAATTTGCTCTCTGCTCTGCCCTCCATTTCTTTACGAGGAACGTGAAAAGCTCAACGGCCTTTCAGGCAGCATAGGTGCAAGCTACCATCGTTTAGTTTGTTAGATCTATTCCAGCCCACGTAGGACCCACTAGTGACTGCAGGGTCAGAATCTCTAATCTGTACAGAAACCGGCTGGGTAAATTGTAGTATCTATTGTTTTACCTATTTTTCCCGTGAGTTGTTACACAATCATTATAGTCTGTATATGGCCACAGAAACTTTAGTTTTAAAACAACTGTAGAACTGAAATAATATAAATGTATGAGATTGCTTTGCAGTCCCTAAATATATACATTTTCATTTTGCTCTTGGACTCATGTGTTCTTTACACCAGCGCCACTTCAAAAGAATTGAAATGCTCACTTTGGACAGGGCTGATTGCTATGACCAGAGGCTTGCGATCACTCATCTTCTCTTTCTGATCTTTCTCGGACAATAATTCTAGCTTCTTTTTTCCATCAACTTGCTAGATGGGTAAAACAATCCAACTGTTTGGGTCCCTTTGTCCATTACGTCTACAATTAGCCTTGGGTTTGGCAATGAGACTGATAAAGGTTGCCAGGAAGCACGACCATCTAAATCCTAAAACGAATGATAACAACAATAACCATAAGACCAAAGGCTCATGATGACATCTGTGCAAATCGGTCTGAGACTGGGTCGCTATTGCGCAGACTGGCAGCGGCTCTCCCGACCTGAGTGGGACAGTCTCATAAAAATACATGTCACGCTTGGGTCACGAGACCTGAGGCCAATCCGTTCATTAATAATCCAATCTCAGACCGACATGCATGGACGTCAGCACTAAGGCTCGTCAAACACTTTAGATGGCTGTTAGCCAAACAATGTTTCGGCCAATCATTTGGCCAACAGCAATTTTAGGCAACACTTCCATACATAAAAGCGCTCAGCCGTCGGCTTATCTTAGGGAGAACAATGTGATCGGCAGTCCGTAATCGGACATCAGTGAATAACATCTCTCACAACTATCATTTGGACGGCGCCACCATACACATTAGGACGTTGGCCGAACCCATCAATTTTGGCGGGTTCAGCTGACATTAGTCTAATGTTTATGGTAGCATTAAGAGTTTGCAAGAAGTACCCTAAAGGCCCACATACAGATCAGAATTAAGTAGGCCAGAGCGGTCAATTTTAGTGGGATTGACTGAAAATCTGATATGTATGGGAGCTCTCAATTTTCCCCTGACAGATTACATTTGGGGATGGGTGGGGGGGGCGAAGGTTTGGGAGGTTTGCATTCATGCAGCTGAACATTTTGTTTTCTAGGGGAGCCAAGCAAATGGTCATGTGTGTGGACAAGTTGGAAGGGATAGGTGTCTAAGTTGTATGGGTACAAAAAGGCTCTGTATTGACACTACCGTTTATAATGGGCACCAGGATGAGCGACCAGCGGGGCCCAAATTACTTCATTCACGTATAATGGCAATCCTACCGTTCCGCCATGATATCTATAATTTTAAGGTAAACATAGTGATATTTTTCCCATAAAAAATGACAGAATCTGAGACTGATTTTCCTAGAAAGAATACAATGCTGATGCTGACATTCTTCAGGTAGGAAAGATATATACCGACTCTAGAAGTGGCATGGAAGGTATAGAGCCCATACACACTTATCAGCAGAAGTTATTATGGGGAGGGTGCACTGCAACACAGACCCGGCGATCTGATCAGGTATACACTTGCTAATGTACTATGGATATTTCTTGCATGTATGCAATACAAGCTTCTGTTTATCTGCTACTAGGCCTATTGGGAATGTGCAATACTATTAGGGTTTATTGATACTTCAACACTCTATATACCCTGTTAGCTTGGGCGCCCATATCTTGTAATGCATGTTTTTGGAGGTTCCTTCCCTTGCTCCAGTGATTAATAAAGGTTTTTTGTAACTTTATACAATAATGTTTGGGAATTTTTGATCGTCGTTTTCTTTGTCTGTATAGTTTAGTATATCAGCGATTTATTCCCTTCATGTCCGTAAAACGTTTTTGACCACATATACTGTACATCTATACTTTAAATAGTTTATACTGATGGGTCAATTCTGTATTTCGATGAAGCTTTTATATTAGAAGTTATTATGTGCGGCAGCAATATATTTCTATGTTAGATACTAATGCAGCGCCCCAGAGACCTGGTCGTTGCAGTATAGCGCTCTGCCACTAAGGGGAGCAGCGGTACGTCTGATGGCACTAAGGAGTTCTCCTGACCAGGTATCACTAGAACACATTACACTTCACACTCCGGCCACTAGGGGGAGAAAAAGGCTTTATTTATTGGGCCACTCTTCACACTGGTAAAACTAGGGGCTGGGGAGGAAGTTAGTCAGAAGCTGACTGGGTTGGAACCAGGCAACATCCCGTGGCAGGGGGTGTTGCAGGGAGAAGGCACAGGGGGGTCCCTGTCAGGCGTGGGAACCTGGCAGGTACCTAGCGAACAGAACAGAACGTAACGGAACCGCGCCTGCACACCTTGCGGCGGTATCCTAAGAGAGAGACAAGAAGGGAAGGATATTGTGGAACAGTGTAAACAAGATCAGCACAAAGGAGAGCCAGTAAGAGTCGTGCCGAGAGAGGAAGGCAACATCTTACTGAGGCGCGTAGTCGGAGGCCGGATCACCGTAGGAGTAACTGACTTCAGGCCTTACTTCAAATTCCGCTGGACAGTTGATTATAGGTTGGCTGTCTACCTTCTACACCTACGAAGACATAGGGGCAACATTGGAAGAGGGGCGTCTCTAGGGTCCCAGAAGACCTCCAAGCCTTCCCGTCAAACGGGTGGCGTCCTAGCCAAAATATACCTGGGGGACGTTATAAACTAGCAACATCTGGAACCAAAGAACGAGAGAGAGAAAGAAAGCTGTAGAGAATGAACGAACGAGAGCAGCAGTTGTGAGGACTATTCCGAATGCTCAGCAGGGTAGGACTACAATACACAGGCGCTATTGGTAGGCAACGATTTCCATCTGCGAGGGAAACTCTGGATGTGCCCATCGGACCGGCCGGTCTCTGATAGCCCGGTTGAACGTGCTCTGGATTGAGTATATTGAAGCCTTCATTAAAAAGGTAAAGAGACTGCAACCTTGTGTCCTCGTTATTGCCTGCATCTCACACCATCACCATCCACCTTACTGGGAAGCCCTGGGGACATACTTCACCTGTGGGAAGGTATACCATCCAGCTGCCATTCCATCACCCCAGCGGACCCCACAGCAGCGTTGGTCGCCCTGACCGAACACCACAGGTGGCGTCACGAACCACTGACAGACTGTACTACCACCTTCATTGGACGCCCCTTAGCAGGGTCGCGGACCGGGTCTAGCCACCGTGACAGCCTCAGAACCGAACCAGAGAGGCCCGGTACCGAAATGCGTGGCCCTGTGTCTGGGGGTGCTCCACTAAGCCCAGACTTTCTTACATGTAAATGTCCAGTGTAAATCTGAGTGAAAGGGAACTAACAGAGTAGGGTCTGCTTACTTGTCATTAGTAGTTGGAGAAAATCTAAAATAAATATGCAGCTGTATACCACAGTACTGCATACTGTCCGAGGCTCTGCTACTAGTGATGAGGGAGTATACGTGTTACTTGGGTTTCTCCGAGCATGCCTGGGTGGTCTCCGAGTATTTTGGCATGCTCGGAGATTTAGTTTTCACCGAATGATTTGTGGCTGCTAGACGGCTGAGTACATGTGGGAATTCCCTAACAAACAGGCAACCCCCACATGTATTCAGGCTGTCTAGCAGCCACAAATCATGCAGCTGCGGTGACAAAAACTAAATCTCCGAGCACGCCAAAATACTCAGAGACAACCCGAGCATGCTCTGGGGAACCTGAGTAACGAGTATATTTGCTCATCACTATCTGATACCTCAATCACCGTATGACATGGCTGGAGGAGAGCTGGTATGGGGACAACTGCAGTCATAACAGGGACAGTAAGGTACATTTCTGAGACCACAGTCATAGTTAACAAAAATAATCAATTTTTACTTAATCATTAAAATTCAATTTCAAAGGAAACAAAAAAGCAGGGGGTAGGAAAAAAAAGCAACATGATTTTTCTTCTACCTCACTGCTTTTTTTTTGTTTCTTTTCCAATGGAATTTTAATGATGAAATAAAAATTTGATATTTTGCCAGAAGCTAGAACGCTTGGTAGCCACACACGTATGGTCACAATGTGGCCTTTTCTTGATGGATAGGTTAGAAATAGATGACAACGGATGGCGCAATAATGAATCTGTTGCCCACTGACTCCAATGATAAAAAAAACATCTGGCAGATATCAGTTTGTGAATAATGGACTAAAAACGTTTTCTTAACGGATTTCTGCTGGATAAATTCTACAGGATCGTTACTGGACATGTGAACAAAGCTTAAAACTGTAGAAGTGGTAATAAAGAAACACAAAACCCAGCTTACACCGGACCACATTAAGTGGTCTGCAGGTCGCACCATCCCAATCAAGTGGGTGGAAAGTTTTGATGGGGGCTCCAGGTAAACTCCACATGATGAGCAGAAATGGGCATATGGTTGGTGGCTAGCACTGCACTTGGAGCAGGTCAGGTAACTCACAGAAGGACCCGGCTGCAAAACAGGAGAGGCAGCATACGGGTATTACTGAATGGATAGAGATGCAACCTTAAAATACAAGGAGTAAGTCTGTGTGGTAGGCACAGGTTAGCACCAAAGTGAACAATTACCTTTGCCCCACACCAGTCACAGAATCGGGCATCTGCCAGGTTCACGCGGCCACACTTGGAGCGTTCACATTTCCTCAACCACTTCCCTTCCCACATCCATCCTCTCATTCTTGGTGATGATACCTAATATTCACGACAGTGTTCCACCTCAGACGGTTTGAGGATCGCCGCCCTGTCATCCTTATTCCTGGCACCTCACTGTTAACTTCTTATACATGAATTATAGGAGCAGATTGTACCATTTGCGTTTCTGGCAGTTTCACTTCGTAGGTCACACAATCCTTTAAATTAATGGGATTTCCGGTTCTGCAGAAACGACAGATTGTTTTATCCTTAAAAAGATTAAATGATTAATGTCATCAACATTTATTGGTGAAAATGTATAAAAGTAGGCACGAAAGATCTACAATATTGCAAAACCGACCTGGCCTTCTAATGGCATAAGTGAGACCTGAATTCTCATACTTACAAAAGAAGGTCTCAGCCTTCCCTTAATGGACACAAGTCATAAAAGAGTTGTACCTAGATTTCAACTGTCCATAGAAGTTGCTGGTGGCTGGTGGGGCCCCCGCTGCACCTCATGATCGCATGCCATTTGTCTATTAGACTCACAGGGACAGAAGACCACTCTGCTGACATGTTTTTTGCAATTCCCACTCTTGTGGATAGGTGACCTGCTGCAATCTTGGGACAATCTCTTTAAGAATATAAATGAGCAAAACAAAAGGTCTTAATTCAATGTACCCAGAGATGGATACTAGCCTGAGGCTGCATCTGGGCATACAGTGGTGTCTCACACACAATACAGGAAGGAGTGTTCATAGGGACCATTGACTTACACTCCAATCCCAGGCCCATCAGGAAGGAAACAGAATGTCAGCATAAAGCTGTGTGCATGAGACTGTACGACATGAGATTATACGACATGAGACTGCACGGCAAGAGACTGTACGGCATGAGACTGTATGGCATGAGACTACGGCATGAGACTGTACGGCATCAGACGGGGTGGCATGAGACTGTATGGCATGTGACTGTACGGCATGTGACTATACGGCGTGAGACTGTGTGGAATCAGACTGTACAGTATGTGACTGTACGTCAGGAGACGGTACGCCATAAGACTGTACGGCATGAGACTGTACGGCATGAGACTGTCTGACATGAGACTGTATGACATGAGACTGTACGGCATGAGACTGTATGACATGAGACTGTATGACATGAGACTGTACGGCATGAGACTGTATGACATGAGACTGTATGACATGAGACTGTATGGCATCAGACTGTACGGCATCAAACTGGACGGCATGAGGCTGTATGGCATGAGACTGTACGGCATCAGACTGGACGGCATGAGGCTGTATGGCATGAGACTGTACGACATCAGACTGGACGGCATGAGGCTGTATGGCATGGGGCTGTATGGCATGAGACTGTACGGCATGAGACTGTACGGCATGAGACTGTACGGCATAAGACTGGACGGAATGAGACTGGGCGGCATAAAACTGTAAGGCATGTGACTATACGGCATGAAAATGTTTTGTGGCACAAAGGGTTTACTGAAGCCCAGTAGCATGGACCCGTCGGGTTTATATGTACAGCCGCATGATGCTCTATCAGGCCCCATATGTCATGCCTGGCAGCAATGATTTTACAAAAGTCCATTATTCAACATGCAACAGAGCTTGCCATGCCATTTTCCCTTCATATGGAGCCATACAATAACCCGCCCCCTATTTAGTACAGTCATATCCATGAGCTGTCATACATTTATGACACTTTTCGGTATAAACAATATATGAAACATGTCCATCAGTGATTGGCCATGCCCCCACTAAACTCTGCCCGGTTTTATAAAAAAAGACAAAGCCAATGCAAACTTGAAGAAGGCATATTTTGATACAAAAAAACCTGCAACTTTATTATGTGTGAAAACTGGCATAAAGACGATAAATTCAGCCCCAGCTGAGAGCCCTGTTCCCCCGGCTCCCATCACCAGAACTGTAGAACCACATATTCTATTACCCGGGCAGATCTCACGGTCTCCTAACGCCTAGTTATAACAGCCCGTAGCATGGACTGTGATCAGTCTGTGCAATTTTTTTGCAGCAAAATATTCTATTTTGTGTATTTAGGAAACACAACTATGGTGTGCCCACTTGTACAATACTCACTTTTCTATATTTTGGGGTTACACTTTACAGGCTTGTGCACACACAGATTTTCTGGGATGAGTGCTATACTTGGTTTTCACAGAGCACTCGTACCTATGACATTCTATTGGGTCATTCACATGTCCGATTTTTTCCTTGGGTCATCTGTGGAAGAAATCGGAGACATGTCTGATTTTGATCGGTTTGTTGGAAATGTAAATCTATGGGACTGTGAAAATAATCGGACCGCACTCGGCTGATATCCTGTGTGGTTTGATTTTCACAGACTGACAAAATGGAGAAGGCGGAGAAACTTTTTTCTCTCCTTGTCCTAGAAAAACTGATGCCACTCAGATCAAACTGTGATCAGAGTCTAATCAGAATAATAGGGCTGTGTATCTCGGATGTGGAGAAAACGGAGGTGTGACCCTACCCCAAGATAAATAGTGACAATGACAATAATGACAACTGACTGCAGAATCTTACTGGTAAAATGGTGTGTCACTGCCACCTAGTGGTCATATTGCAAAACGCAAGTAAGAGCACAAGCCTGGATTCAAGTGAAAGGAATTCAAAATATATAAATGAAGGGTTTGCTTGATTCTTTTGTTTTAAATTAAAAGGACGAGATTCTGCTAGAACCTAGCCCTATATATTTATACATTTGTATATTTTACAGACTAACCGCAGGTCTTCGTGGTATCTGGTAAACATTACACATATCAGTGGCAATCTGTGTATGTATTGAAACATTAGCAAATTGTAGCATCTTAAAAGGAATGTCAGCATCTGCAGCTCGACAGACGGCCCCTTTGCCTGAAGTCACACAGCAGTCAGCCAAGCAGGAGGAGATCGCGCTGGGCAGGGAACAGAGCTGGAGTGACAAAGGCTTTAGATCTACAAATAGGTCTTTAGTTTCATTTATATATCAATGCAAACACTGATTTATCAGTAACAGAGGAACGGACGACTGTCCATATAAACATACCTCCCAACTTTTGAAGAAGGGAAAGGACAAATTTTCTGGTGCTGCTGCAACTTTTAGGCCACGCCTCTGACCACACCCATTTCAAAACTAGTCACACCCATATCCACGCCCCAACCACACCCATTTTGCACTGTTGATCACAGTTTCATAAACAATAATTATAAACAGAAAAAATATGGCCACACAGTGCTCCATACTGTATAATGTCTACACTTAGTGCACCATACTGTATAATGGCCACACAGTGCACCATACTGTATAATGGCCACACATGATGCGCTATACTGTATAATGGCCACACATTATTCTCCATACTGTATAACGGCCACACATTATGCTCTATACTGTATAATGGCCACACATGATGCTCCATACTGTACAATGGCCCCACATGATGCTCCATACTTTATAATGGCCACACATGATGCTCCATACTGTATAATAGCCACACATGATGCTCCATACTGCATAATGGCCACACAGTGCTCCATACTCTATAATGGCCACACATGATGCTCCATACTGTATAATGGCCCCACATGATGCTCCATACTTTATAATGGCCACACATGATGCTCCATACTGTATAATGGCCACACATGATGCTCCATACTGCATAATGGCCACACAGTGCTCCATACTCTATAATGGCCACACATGATGCTCCATACTGTATAATGGCCACACATGATGCTGTGTACAGTATAATTACCCCCATGATGCTGCATACAGTATAATGGCCCGGCACGATGCTGGGTACAGTATAATAGCCCCACACGATGCTGGGTACAGTATAATGGCCCAACACAATGCTGGGTACAGTATAATGGCCCCACATGATGCTGGGTACAGTATAAAGGCCCTACATGATGCTGGGTACAGTATAATGGCCCTACATGATGCTGGGTACAGTATAATGGCCCTACATGATGCTGTGTACAGTATAATGGCCACACATGGTTACCTCACCCCCATCATTGCCCTCACACCCCCATCATTGCCTTCTCCATCACTGCACACACACACCTTTCAACGCGCTCCCTCGCAGCAGCCAGCAGCTTCCACTCCCACATCGCTGCAGCTCCGGTACGCCACTGATAAAGACCTCTCCATGTGTCCTGTGCCAGTCAGTGTCAGAGCGAGGAGCAATATCTGCTCCGATCCGACACAGCTAGCGTCCGCTCTGTACACCTCGTATACACGCGGCTCTACTTCGGACACACACCCCACTCTGCTCCGTACACCTTGCACACATGGCTCCGTACCGTACACCTTGTACACATGCGTCTGCACTCCGTACACCTCGTACACAGGCGGCTCCGCTTCATACACCCCGTACACACACGGCTCCACTTCGTACACACACACACGACTCTGCAAGGTGTACACGCGGCGCTGCTTCGTACACACACACACACACACACGACTCCGCTCCGTACACCTCGTACACACGCGACTCCGCTCCGTACACCTCGTACACATGCGACTCCGCTCCATACACCTCGTACACACGTGGCTGCGCTCCTTACACCTTGTACACACGCGGCTCTGCTCCGTACACCTCGTACACATGCAACTCCGCTCCATACACCTCGTACACATGCGGCTGCGCTCCTTACACCTTGTACACACGCGACTCCACTCCGTACACCTCGTAACACCCTCGACTCCACTCCATACACCTCGTACACATGCGGCTGCGCTCCGTACACCTCGTATACATGCAGCTGCCCTCCGTACACCTCGTACAAATGCGGCTCTGCTCCGTACACCTCGTACACATGCAGCTCTGCTCCGTACACCTCGTACACATGCGGCTGTAGTCCGTACACCTCATACACACGCGGCTCCGCTCCATACACCTCATACACACACACGACTCCGCTCCATACACCTTGCACATGCGGCTCCGCTCTGTAACCTCATACACATGCGGCTCCACTCCGTACACCTCGTACGCATGCGGCTCCACTCCGTACACCTCGTACACACACGGCTCTGCTACATCCACACTGTAAACACTTCCTGACCCCACACACAAACTTACCCTCATCCAGCACCATGACAACCATGACAACCAGCAGAGTCCTGCATGCATACATGGAGGCCCCGATCATATGACCCCTGACTCCTCCCTTCATGTGACCTCCTCACAGGTCCTGTGCGCACAGCGCAGCCATATATGTGGTGTGCTGCTCTGCGGGTGGAGGGATGAGGCTGAGGCTGAAATTGCAGTGCGGGAAAACTATGGTCCCACCCGCGACCTCGGGGCAGACTGTCAAAATCAGGACTGCCACGCTGGATCTGGGACAGTTGGGAGGTATGCATATACAGTAAATAGTTTTGAGGGGGGTGAAATCATACTCACAGATCCCTTTAAAACTAACATAATTACACAGGCTGAAAAGGGGGTTTTCAGGGCTCTACATAAATTTTTGCAGTCAATTCATGTGACTCAAATTGCCGAATTGTAACAGTGCGCAGTGAGCACTATCAAGATTCCCATCTATGTCCAGATCAGGATTCTCCTCCATATCCAGGTCAGGATTTCCTCTCCATGTCCAGGTCAGGATTTCCTCTCTATGTCCAGGTCAGGATTCCCCTCTATGTCTAGGTCAGGATTCCCCTCTATGTCCAGGTCAGGATTCCCCTCTATGTCCAGGTCAGGATTCCCCTCCATATCCAGGTCAGGATTCCCTCTATGTCCAGGTCAGGATTCCCCTCTATGTCCAGGTCAGGATTCCCCTCTATGTCCAGGTCAGGACTCCCCTCTATGTCCAGGTCAGGATTCCCCTCCATATCCAGGTCAGGATTTCCCTCCATATCCAGGTCAGGATTCCCCTCCATATCCAGGTCAGGATTCCCCTCCATATCCAGGTCAGGATTCCCCTCCATATCCAGGTCAGGATTCCCCTCCATATCCAGGTCAGGATTCCCCTCTATTTCCAGGTCAGGATTCCCCTCCATATCCAGGTCAGGATTCCCCTCAGTGTACAGGTCAGGATCTTATATGGGGTCACGTGCGGCTGTGATGTACATTTACAATCATTTATCCATATCAAATATGGAAACATTTTTTAACTCATCTCTGGATCTTAATAGTCCAAACATAAGACTTACTTGAGGAAATCAGTCTCCCATTGGATTCTCATACTAGGTTCTGATGTCCCATTAAGCTAAAGAAGAAATTAAATGATGAAGTATGAATATCAGTAATAATAGAGCAGAGATGCCTGGCCTGTACCGATCATTGTGGTTTGGTCCTGATGAAGAGGTTTGGAAACCTTGAAACGTGTTGGAAAAAATAAACCGCATTCATGCTTCACCTCCGTGTGTGATCGGATCTTTGAACCTTGAGCAGTCAACATATTACCACCACATAGTGCTTGAATAATACCACATACAATCAACAAATACTGCCACACCGTGACCAAACCACATATTACCACCATATAGCGACTGAATAATACCACATATCAGGGAATAATACCGCCACACCATGACTACACCACATATTACCACCACATAGTGACTGAATAATACCACATACAAGCGGCAAATATGGCCACACCGTGACCAAACCACATATTACCTGTTACGCTCACGCCCAGACTGGATGGCGCGAACGTGGGGATTGTGGCCCCACTGTGCCACAAGCCAGACTACCCTGGAAGGGGCGTGACTAACCAGCTACCTTGGTGTTCACTGGAGCCTCAAATGGTGAGGTCAGGCTTGTGCGGCAGGTACAGTAGCTGACAGGTACCACTCTGGCTGTGGCAGCTGATCCCACTGAGGGACTAAACACCATTAACAGGTGCGAGCAACTGCAAATGAGCACGACTGGTACTCTAGCAGGCAGGTGGGCATGGCTGGCACTCTTGGCAGGCAGGCATGCACGGCTGGCACTCTTGGCAGGCAGGCGGGCACGGCTAGCACTCTTGGCAGGCAGGCGAGAACGGAACACACTGAAGGAATCGGGATGGTAACAGGTAGGGCAGGACCATAGGCAGGTATGAGAATGGAACAGATAGGAACCAGTTCAGACTGGAGGGACAGAAACTGTTAGGCTATGTGCACACGATGCGGATTTGCTGCGGATCCGCAGCGGATTTTTCTGCGCAGAAACGCTGCAGATCCGCACTGTGATGTACAGTATAATGTTATTCAATGGCAAAAAAAAAAGATGTGCAGTTGGTGCGGAAAAATCAATGTGGAATTGCTGCGGATTTCAAAGAAGTGCATGTCACTTCTTTTGTGCGGATCTGCAGCGTTTCTGCACCCCTCCATGTTAAATTTCCACAGTGGCAAAATCAGCTGAAAATGTGCACAAAATCCGCATCAATTCCGCACAAAATCCGCATAAAAACCACTGTAAATCCGCGGCTGCGGATTCTGCCAGGAGATGTGGATTTTGTGCAGAAAATTCTACACCTCTTTTCCAACGTGTGCCCATACCCTTAGGTACCAGTTCAGACAGGAGGGACAGGAACTGCTTCAGGAGACACGGGAACAAAGGCAGGAATGAGTAGGCTAAAGGAGCAGGTACCGGTAGGAGCCAGTACAGACTAAAGGAGCAGAACCCCGGGATGCGGAGCAGAGCAGAACCGCAGGATGTGGAGCAGAGCAGAACCGCAGGATGCGGAGCAGAGCTGCAGGATGGGGAGCAAAGGGCAACACTGGTCGCAGAGCAAAGAGCAGAGCGGCAGGATGCGGAGCAAAGAACAGAGCCATAGGATGCGGAGCAAAGAGCAGAGCCGCAGGTTTGCGGAGCTAAAGGCAGAGCCACAGGTTGCGGAGCAAAAAGCAGAGCCATGGGTTGTGGAGCAAGGAGCAGAGCCGTGGGTTGTGGCACAAAGAGCAGAGCTGCAGGTTGCGGCACAAAGAGCAGAGCCGCAGGTTGCAGAGCAAAGAGCAGAAGGAGTGAACACAAGGAAACACACAGCGAGATAGGAAAGGCTACAGACAAGGATACAAACGGACACAGGTGTTGGACTTAGTTCAGACAGGGTCAGGTATGGGATAAAATACATAAACAAGGATGCAGCCCCCTGGAAGGCAGAAACGAGAGACACAGGATACAGGTACGGACCAGGGTACGAAGCCCCCTGAGTGGCAGAAATGAGAGATACAGAAAGACAGGACCTGGCAACTCAGCAGCAAGACACTAACTGAGAAAGTACATTGCTCAGGCATCCCACTAGGGGTGGGGAAGCATTAAATACCTGAAGCCTCTTGGCAATTAGTTGGGGACACTGTTGTGAATTCTGTTGATAAGCTCCCTCCTGTGGTCGTGAATGGTACTTCGGCTGGTTCTGTCCATGGGCTTCCTCTGATGGTTGTGAGTGGGGCTGCGGCTTCTGAGGTTCCTTCCACAGGTGACGAGGTTATTTCGTTAGCTGGCTGCTCTATTTAACTCCACCTAGATCATTGCTCCATGCCACCTGTCAATGTTCCAGTTCCAGTATTGGTCTAGTTCGCTCCTGGATCGTTCTTGTGACCTGTCTTCCCAGCAGAAGCTAAGTTCCTGCTTGTTTTTCTCTGTTTGCTATTTTTCTGTCCAGCTTGCTATTTTGATTTTTGTCTTGCTTGCTGGAAGCTCTGAGACGCAGAGGGAGCTCCTCCGCACCGTGAGTCGGTGCGGAGGGTCTTTTTGCGCCCTCTGCGTGGTCTTTTTGTAGTTTTTTGTGCTGACCGCAAAGTTACCTTTCCTATCCTCTGTCTGTTCAGTAAGTCGGGCCTCACTTTGCTAAATCTATTTAATCTCTGTGTTTGTATTTTTCATCTTTACTCACAGTCATTATATGTGGGGGGCTGCCTGTTCCTTTGGGGAATTTCTGAGGCAAGGTAGGCTTTATTTTTCTATCTTTAGGGCTAGCTAGTTCCTTAGGCTGTGACGAGGCGCCTAGGGAGCGTCAGGAGCGCTCCACGGCTATTTCTAGTGTGTGTGATAGGATTAGGGATTGCGGTCAGCAGAGTTCCCACGTCTCAGAGCTTGTCCTGTATTATTGGTAACTATCAGGTCATTCCGTGTGCTCTTAACCACCAGGTCCATTATTGTCCTCACCACCAGGTCATAACAGGACACCTTAGGAAGGTGCACACAGTCTATATAAGAAACAGGAAGTGCTGGGGCCGTCGCCCTAAGCATACAGCCAGGAAGTATGCAACAAGCAAGGACATGAGGCCCAGAGCAAGGATCCGACAGAAGACAGAACTCACAGCATGGCCCGGAGTGGTGAGTAAGATGGAAGATGGGAAGCCATGCAGTGATGCCGGCAGGGATGTTACATTACCACCATATAGAGACTGAATAATACCATATATAAGGGAATAATACTGCCACACCGTGACCAGACCACATATTACCACCACATAGTGACTGAATAATACAACATACAGGGATTAAATGCTGCTATACCATGACCAGATCACACATTACCACCACATAGTGACCGAATAACATCACATACAAGAGACAAATACCGCCACACCGTGACAAACCACATATCACCACCATATAGCAACTGAATAATACCACATATAAGGAAATAATACCGCCACACCGTGACCAGATCACATATTACCACCACATAGTGACTGAATAATACCACATACAGGGATCAAATATTGCTATACCATGACCAGATCACATATTACCACCTCATAGTGACCGAATAACACCACATACAAGCGACAAATACCGCCACACTGTGACCAAACCACATATTACCACCATATAGCAACTGAATAATACCACATAAGGGAATAATACCGCCACACCGTGACCAGATCACATATTACCACCACATAGTGATCGAATAATACCACATACAAGAGAGAAATACCAGCACATCATGACCAGATCAATTATTACCACATAGTGACTGAATAATATCAAATACAAGGGATAAATACTGCCACACTGTGACCAGTCCACCATATACAGTGGGGCAAAAAAGTATTTAGTCAGTCAGCAATAGTGCAAGTTCCACCACTTAAAAAGATGAGAGGCGTCTGTAATTTACATCATAGGTAGACCTCAACTATGGGAGACAAACTGAGAAAAAAAAATCCAGAAAATCACATTGTCTGGTTTTTTATCATTTTTTTTGCATATTATAGTGGAAAATAAGTATTTGGTCAGAAACAAAATTTCATCTCAATACTTTGTAATATATCCTTTGTTGGCAATGACAGAGGTCAAACGTTTTCTGTAAGTCTTCACAAGGTTGCCACACACTGTTGTTGGTATGTTGGCCCATTCCTCCATGCAGATCTCCTCTAGAGCAGTGATGTTTTTGGCTTTTCGCTTGGCAACACGGACTTTCAACTCCCTCCAAAGGTTTTCTATAGGGTTGAGATCTGGAGACTGGCTAGGCCACTCCAGGACCTTGAAATGCTTCTTACGAAGCCACTCCTTCGTTGCCCTGGCGGTGTGCTTTGGATCATTGTCATGTTGAAAGACCCAGCCACGTTTCATCTTCAATGCCCTTGCTGATGGAAGGAGGTTTGCACTCAAAATCTCACGATACATGGCCCCATTCATTCTTTCATGTACCCGGATCAGTCGTCCTGGCCCCTTTGCAGAGAAACAGCCCCAAAGCATGATGCTTCCACCACCATGCTTTACAGTAGGTATGGTGTTTGAGGAATGCAACTCAGTATTCTTTTTCCTCCAAACACGACAAGTTGTGTTTCTACCAAACAGTTCCAGTTTGGTTTCATCAGACCATAGGACATTCTCCCAAAACTCCTCTGGATCATCCAAATGCTCTCTAGCAAACTTCAGACGGGCCTGGACATGTACTGGCTTAAGCAGTGGGACACGTCTGGCACTGCAGGATCTGAGTCCATGGTGGCGTAGTGTGTTACTTATGGTAGGCCTTGTTACATTGGTCCCAGCTCTCTGCAGTTCATTCACTAGGTCCCCCCGCGTGGTTCTGGGATTTTTGCTCACCGTTCTTGTGATCATTTTGACCCCACGGGGTGGGATTTTGCGTGGAGCCCCAGATCGAGGGAGATTATCAGTGGTCTTGTATGTCTTCCATTTTCTAATTATTGCTCCCACTGTTGATTTCTTCACTCCAAGCTGGTTGGCTATTGCAGATTCAGTCTTCCCAGCCTGGTGCAGGGCTACAATTTTGTTTCTGGTGTCCTTTGACAGCTCTTTGGTCTTCACCATAGTGGAGTTTGGAGTCAGACTGTTTGAGGGTGTGCACAGGTGTCTTTTTATACTGATAACAAGTTTAAACAGGTGCCATTACTACAGGTAATGAGTGGAGGAAAGAGGAGACTCTTAAAGAAGAAGTTACAGGTCTGTGAGAGCCAGAAATCTTGATTGTTTGTTTCTGACCAAATACTTATTTTCCACCATAATGTGCAAAAAAATGATAAAAAAAACAGACAATGTGATTTTCTGGATTTTTTTTTCTCAGTTTGTCTCCCATAGTTGAGGTCTACCTATGATGTAAATTACAGACGCCTCTCATCTTTTTAAGTGGTGGAACTTGCACTATTGCTGACTGACTAAATACTTTTTTGCCCCACTGTATTACCACCATATAGCGACTGAATAATACTACATATAAGGGACTAATACCGCCACACCGTGACCAGACCACATATTACCATCACATAGTGACCGAATATGTGGACGCTGCGGGCTGGACACTGCACAAGTACACAGCGTCAAACCTGCAGCATTTACTGATCGTGTGCACCTACCCTAAGACTTACACCGTAAAATACTTGTTCCAGAGTCCTGTATGCCCCTGTGTCATACAGAAGAATATTGGTCTTATTTGATCAATTTGCGCTATTTTAAAAAAAAACTGTAATTTTTTATTGAAGTTCCAGAAAAAGCTAAACAGCACAATAAGATTTGGGAAACAGACATGCAAACTAATACTTTATAAGATATTATAATAGCAATGATAAAATGGGGAACAACAAGGGGAGAGAAGGGAGGAAAATAAATGGGGGAAATCTGGACTATTTTCACCAATACCCAACAACACTTTTTGCAAACACACCTCAGTAAAATAGCCCCACCATTATTACTCCATGTGATAGAATAATGTTTGGGAGTATTAGTGTGTCCTCCTATCTATAAATATCTAGCAGCTTATAATTGTATATGTGCTGAGGTCACAGTGACGATGGTCCAGAGCTGATGGCCTCACTACAGTGATGTCACAATTTACTCGGCAGTTCTAGATGCCGTGTAACGCCTAAATCCGTTGAGGGTTGTTGAAGGCGTTGGAGAGTGAGGATTGTGGTTTTGCGAGAGTTAAAAAATGGCGGAAAAAAAGCATTTCAAGAGAACTATTGTTCTATCTGATTCAGAGAACAGCAGTGATGAGGATTTCCATCAGGTGAGCTGTCACTTCTCTGCATTATTCTTATATATAACCCATTTATGGTCCAATTATTTATGTGACAACTTGTTAGAATGACCAATATTGCTGATTGTTGGCTTCTTAATTCCTGATAATGAAGAGTAATATTCCTGTTTGGGTATTGGGTTAATGAGCTGCTATCTTAGGAAATCACAAAAGAGTTTATATCCATCTTACTAGACCGTCACTAACATTATTAGTATTAATATAAGAATTACATGCCCCCCGGCCCGTACCCCGGATCTGTTACCTCATGTGCCCTTGTGCAATCTTCGAACCCTTACTGACGTTTCTGATGATTTATGTGACATTTTATATTTGTTCTCTTTTTCTAGTCCCATCCTAAAAAAAGATTGAGACTTCCGGACCATCAACAGGAAGCTGGCTTTGATACTGGGATAACATCTATAGACCCAGGTACTGATCCCGATACAATCTAGTCTGCTGATATGTGCCCTAACAATAATGGCTTTATAAGAACAGCTTTGCCCGGGATTGTAGGGTTTGCTGCCTCTAAACTTTCTTATTTTTATTTTTTTTTAATGTCTTATGTGTGACTTAAACATGAATGGCCTATACTTAGTAAAAGCTGTCAGTGTTTGATCAATGGGGGTCAGATCCAGGAAAACATCCTTCATTGTAAGCTCAGCCTTGATCGCTCGGGCAGCCGATTCTGGTACAGCAGATCATACAATGGGACTGGGTTATAAACAATGAAGTGGACAATGATTATGGTTCTCCTGAGGAAGCCATTCAGGTGAAACGCGCGTCGAGGTTCTCCTCTCTGCCTGCGGCACCCTGCCATTCACTGCGATCATGTCTCAAGGTAATAGCCCTTCATTTTCAGTGTATTCACTGTATCGATAATTATGTCACTTCTACCCTGATACACACCCCCTGTTGATTATCATACTCAGGGGTCTATTATAGGGTAAAAGCTGTCAGTGTTTGATCAATGGGGGTCAGATCCAGGAAATCATCCTTCATTGTAAGCTCAGGCTTGATCGCTCGGGCAGCCGATTCTGGTACAGCAGAACAGATCATACAATGGGACTGGGTTATAGACAATGAAGGGGACAATGATTATGGTTCCAGGGGCTCTGCGGCCCATTCTTTATTTTGATAAGTCCCACATCAATTATTAGGAGCCTATCCTAAGTATTGCCAGCAATCTTTACATCCCGGAAGATCTCTTTATTTATCACTTATTGTTGCTACCTATAATTACTGTCTAACATGTTTGTTTTTTTTTCATTTCCTCAGATGTAATTACATCTTTACCGTCATGCAGCAATGACATCTTCAGGTAGGATGAATCTTATCTTCTCCATCTCTGAGCTCAGGTCCCATTGGAAGACATTTCTATTGGGGACAATCAGTGTCCTTCATCCTGGCGTCATATAAGACCCTGATGGGTCCTGGGCTCTGAATTATTTTATCTGATCCATTTTTATTAATAATTTCATCCCTAATTTCATTTAGTTTTAATATTAGAATTTTCCTCACTGATTTCTATTTCTATATTTGTTTTCACAGTGACTTCAATGTCATTGTTATTTCTGATGACGAGGATTATTCTATTGGGCAGGAAACATCATTTCCCAAAAGTAAGGACTAATTTGATATGTTTTTCTGACGCAACCTAGCTTTCTGGTATCTGACACAGTCCATCAATCCATTTTCTGTTCTATGTTATTCACAGGACTCAGGACTTCTGACATCGAAGCTGACGATGCCCCTGAGCAATGTGGATTTCCAGAGATTTATGTTGTCAGTGATGATGACGACTATATAATAACAGCACCATCATCTCCTGTCACTGGTCAGTGTCCAAAACTATGGATTACATCACTATCTATAAAGATTACATATATTTCCCCTAAACATAATCTAACAATAGACTGGTGCACTTTGGCCGGATAGCCAACAAGTGGTCACAGCCGTGGCAACGTAGAGTAAAAAGGAGACGTGGCCCTGAATATCTGAAGCCTTTTCACTCCCTTTAAATCAAGGACTGCAAATTTTGCTACTGTCTTTATCAATATTATATAGATGCCCTAATGTAAAAATTACTAAAGATGAAAAGATTTTCACTGCTCCATGTTTCCTTCCAGATGCAGAATCATCTGGATGCCTGGAGAGATCCACCTCCGAGGAGCAGTGAGTTATAAAAAGTTATGATATACTAGAAGCTAAGAAGTGTTGCCCCCTACTGGTGGACATCCTCAGCCATCTGGTCAGTTTACAAAATCCAGCACTCCCACATCTCCTTGTTTTACACCCCAATCCATGTTAGGGATGGGGTAGTTAATCCTCCTCTCTGCCCTGTAGAAGTCCTGGCACCCAATGAAACCTTCCAGCTCCGCTCACATAGCAATGATATTGGATTCTTACATTGACATTTTGGGAGATTTATTTCAGTGCTGACACTTCCACCTGCCCCGACTCATAGCTTATTGCTGCCTGCCCCTATTGTATATGTACTCCTGACCTTTTACTATTGGAATGACTTGATCCTTAATTGGGAAATCCCTTCTAAATTATAGGTGAAAGGAATAAATTGGTAAGTGTTCTGTATGTTCTGAGATATGACCTAAGGCTTCATGTATGACCTTCCGTTCTTCCAGGCCTATTTGTACCATTCAGGGCTGCTTCATAGAGGACATCACATCACCAACATCTCCGTATGTGATGGATTTTCAGGAGACCAAACACGATTTGGTAACGTGGCTGTTCAAGCTCTACAACAGCACCGTGTTTGAGAACAAGGTAAAATATTACAATTCCACGGGTTGCACATCTTCATTTATATTCTGCTATCTGTAACTCTTCATGTAAACATCTGTGTAATAAATCATATATAACCTTTACTATTCCTCCATGTACTGTAAATGCACAGTGATACTGGTGCGGAGTAGGTAGCTGTCACCCCCGAGACATTGTGGCTACAGGAGTGTTTAGCACCAGTAGTCACAAGTTATACCTCCCTTTTTTCGTGTCCTAGAAGGGACTGCATTTTCCGCTGTTTTTCACTGAATTACAGATATAATGTATTTTATTTCTTCATTCCTCATTTCTTCATCTGTAGCTTCCCGAGTCAAATATACAAATAGAGTGGAGTAAGAGAATGAGGGTGGCAGCTGGATACTGCATTAACAACTTTAAGGATGGGGATCTATACTCCACAATTAAACTGTCTGAGAAAGTGTGTGACTCCGCAGGTAAGTTTGATATGACAACCATATGGCAAAAAAATTATATTTTGATTGAGGTAACAGCTTATTAGGACCAGACTGAAGTTACTGAAACTTTCATAGCTTCCAAACCAGAGAAACACAGACATGTATTGCAAAAAGTTCTTCACTGGATAGGATGATTGAGAAACCTTCAGGGGCCCCTTTTTCCCTAAGGGTACCATCACACTGAAACGACGCTGCAGCGATACAACAACAATGTCGATCGCTGCAGCGTCGCTGTTTGGTCGCTGGAGAGCTGTCACACAGACAGCTCTCCAGCGACCAACGATCCCGAAGTCCCCTGGTAACCAGGGTAAACATCGGGTTACTAAGCACAGGGCCGCGCTTAGTAACCCGATGTTTACCCTGGTTACCAGCGTAAACGTAAAAAAAACAAACATTACATACTTACATTCCGTGTCTGTCCTCCGGCGCTGTGCTCTCCTCTGCACTGTCAGCTCCGGTCAGCCGTAAAGCAGAGCGGTGACGTCACCGCTGTGCTTTCTGGCTGGCCGGCGCTGACACAGGAGGCAGGAGGAGTGCAGAGAAGCACAGCGCCCGAGGACAGACAGCTGAAGGTAAGTATGTAGTGTTTGTTTTTTAACATTTACGCTGGTAACCAGAGTAAACATTGGGTTACTAAGCGCGGCCCTGCGCTTAGTAACCCGATGTTTACCCTGGTTACCAGAGAAGACATCGCTGAATCGGCGTCACACACGCCGATCCAGCGATGTCAGCGGGAGATCCAGCGACGAAATAAAGTTTCAGACGATCTGCTACGACGTACGATTCTCAGCGGGGTCCCTGATCGCAGTAGCGTGTCAGACACAGCGAGATCGTAACGATATCGCTGGAAAGTCACGGATCGTGCCGTCCTAGCGATCAAAGTGCCACTGTGTGACGGTACCCTAAGTGTGTGGGATCCAGAGGTGAACAGTGGATAAAATAGACAAATAGTACCTGCCAGGCTTGTAACAAAAAATTACTGGGTCAATGAATCAGAAGAGTCAGCCTGGGTGATGGAGATCCTTCGTAGTTGGTGAAATCTCCAAAGCTCCAGGGCAAATGTCTCTTGAGCCTTCCCGATAATATGGCCTAGCAGGTTGGCACTTGTGATGTAAAGTATCTTTTTAACTTATGATAATTGTATATTTTCTATCTTTAGAGCGCCTGAGAGACACATTACTGCATGAAATGTGCCATGCCGCCTGCTGGCATTTACATGGTGCACAAGTTGATGGACATGGTCCATTCTGGGTAATGTACACTCAACAGGCCGCACATGTCCACCCTGAATTACCACCAGTGACCGTCTATCACTCATATAACATCAAATACAAGTACAACTATGTGTGCGCAGGGTGTGGACACAGGTAGGGAAATGTTATATTTGTATATAATTATACAGAAATTAATGCAACTAATATTATGATACCAGGACATCACTGAAGACTGAGATCCAATTTTCCTCGAATATTCCATCCCCTTCCTCTAAGTAATAACTGAAATTTGTGCCCTTTCTTGTTTGCTAATCTCTGTTCTTTCTGTCTCTTTAGAGTCGGACGTTTCACAAACATCAGTGAAGAGAAGAGACACTGCAAAAAATGTGGAAGCAGACTTCTCATGGAAAACACCTCCTAAGATGAGGACCACCTTATGGAAATATCCATCAAAACCTGCCAGACACGTAATAAGGGTTGGACTACCAAACAGAAGTGATTTATTGCGTCCATTATCACATGTAAGTATAAATGTTCTTTACATGGTATAGTAACAGCAAACACAACATTCATACAATAGTCAGTGTCCAGCACATGTTAGGAAACATATCCTACAGGAACAATGTTTTATTAACTCACAGCATTAGAAAGTGTGGCGGACTAAGATTACAGTGTTAGACTCACCAGGTGAGGTGGATCCTCCAAGCCCAAGGTCCGGGTGGGCACACGGGCAATGGGCGTTTGTGGAGCAGATAGATTGGGCACACAGGACATGGACAGGCGAGGGACGGGAAACCGCAGATAGACAAGAGATGTCCAGAAAACCGCAAACAGGCAGTCGAAATGCTGGAAACTGCAGGCAAGCAGGTTGCTGACATCCTTGAGACCGCAGCCAGGTGGGCGGAATACGTCCAGGAGTTCTACTTGGGGAACTCCTCCACATCTGCCTACTCCTGGTCACTTTGATGGAGATCCTAAGACCTGCTGGGACCTTGATAACTAATGCACCATACATTTTGAATTTTGTCCCCAACCATCTTTTTTTACTTAGTAATGGCCACAACCATCTGCTGAATCTTCACTCCCTCTAAGGGCTGGTTCTAGGCTACATATTCTGCTCATCTCTATGAGAATATCATAAAGTGGTCAATGAAAGGTTGGCACTTAGGCTATAAAGTATCTTTACAACTAATATTAATTGTATATTTTCTATCTTTAGAGTGCCTTAGAGACACAATAGCACAGAAATGTGCCATGCTGCCTGCTGGCGTTTTGATAGAGTGACAAATGATGGACATCGTCCACTGTCGATGTCCTACACTAGTAAGGTCACCCAAGTGGCCTTCCACTTGTTAGCATGTATCACATACTTTACGACAACTGCATGTTCAACTACATGTGAGCAAGGTGTAAAAACAGGTAAGAAGATTATTTTCTTTTCTTATAATTGTAAAGTATATATTAATGCAATTTATATTCTGACACCAAGAGATTACTGAAGACAAGAGTCCAATATTCCACTAATAATCCATGTCCTTTACTATTGCTTTTACTTATTTACTAACAGCAGGTATATGTTCATTTTGCTTCTATCTTACGTTTTATCTGTTTAATGGCCAGTGTGAACATGCTCTTATATTTTGCATTCATACCAACTTATACTCCGGTTCTTTTTTTTTTGGTTAATGTCTTTTCTGTCTCCAGAAACAGTATTGATTATGAGCAAGCATATTGCCAAAAATGGAGAGGTAGATGGCTCATACTGAGGACCTCCCAAGATGAGGACCGTTTATCTCATAGTCATCATACTCTATCCACACAGCCGCTAAGATAAAACTGCAGTCCAGATATCAGATATTAGAGCAGAATCTGGAAGAATCCAACAAAACCTGCAGAACCTCAGTCCCGGCTGTATTATTACGTGTATGCGATCTATTGATTCCATTACCAAATGTAAGGATATATCTCTTTAGGTAAAGTTGTATAGTGACAGCATACACAACATTTATACAATTGTCAGTGTCCAGTACACGTCAGGAAACACATATCCTATAGAAACATTATCTAATCTACTCACAGCATCAGACTGAATGGCACATTAAGATTACAGCCAGTACTAAATAAATTACAAATACAAGTGAGCAAAGGAAAATGTCTGTAATAACTTAGTCGACATGGGAGTGCAAACATGATCATATTCCTAAGGTTCTATGTCCTTACTAGATAAAATAAGTATATTATTGTTTTAACAAGTCATTCCTATTATCCACATTCACAGAATACGACCAAGGATGCACCTCTTCTCCCAAATCGAAAACTCCTGCTCCCGGCCTGCATGCTATTCTGAAGGCTACGTACTTGGTGGACAACGTGACTTCACCAAGCGGAGACGATGCCTACACCTCCTGTGAATGTACATCCTAAAGGAGAGCTGTCTGAAAGAGTCGTCATAAAGCCCGGAAGAGCAGCTAATGATACCAACCATTGGCCTACTGCAGAAGAGGAGGAAGAGTGTGCTGTGAAAATGTTATAAGATAAAAAAATAAAATTATCATAAAAAAACAGCAACCAGAAAATCAAAGAAAGTTAACTTCAGATACACTCGTACACTATACCTAGAGCGTTCTATACTATATAAAAATATATTCTCATGGCCACATATAATGCTCCATACAGTATAACGGGCCCCATATATTGATCCATACAGTATAATGGGCCCAATATATTGCTTTACACAGTATAATTGGCCCCCTATAGTGCTCCATGCAGTATAATGGGCTCCATATAATGCTCCATACAGTATATTGGGCCCCATATATTGCTCCATACAGAATAATGGTATCCATATAATGCAACCTACAGTATAATGGGTCCCATATATTGCTCTATACAGTATAATAGGCTCCATATAATGCTTCATACAGAATAATGAGCCCCATATATTGCTCTATACAGTATAATGACCCAAACAGTGCTCCATACAGTTTAGTGGCTCCATATATTGCTACATACAGAATAATGGCAACCATATATTGCTCCGTACGTTATAATGGATCCCAGATATTGTTCCTTACTGACATGCTGTACTCCTTACTGACATGCTGTACTTAGTGATTGCTGTATTCCTTACTGACATGCTGTACTTAGTGACTGCAGTACTCGTTACTGACATGCTGTACATAGTGGCTGCTCTACTCCTTACTGACATGCTGTACTTATTGACTTCTCTACTCCTTACTGATATGCTATACTCCTTACTGACATGCTGTACTTAGTGATTGATGTACTCCTTACTGACATGCTGTACTTAGTGACTGCTGTGCTCCTTACTGACATGCTGTACTTAGTCACTGCTCTACTCCTTACTGACATGCTGTACTTAGTGACTGCTCTACTCCTTACTGACATGCTATACTCCTTACTGACATGCTGTACTTAGTGACTGTTATACTTCTTACTGACATGCTGTAATTAGTGACTGTTCAACTTCTTACTGACATGCTGTACTTACAGATTGCTGTACTCCTTACTGGCATGCTGTACTCCTTACTGACATGCTATACTTAGTGACTGCTCTACTTCTTACTCACATGCTGTACTTAGTGATTCCTGTACTCCTTACTGACATGCTGTACTGCTGACTGACATGCTGTATTTAGTGACTGCTCTTCTCCTTACTGACATGCTGTACTTATAGATTGCTGTACTCCTTACTGTCATGCTGTACTCCTTACTGACATGCTGTACTTAGTGATTGCTGTACTCCTTACTGACATGTTGTACTTAGTGACTGTTCTACTCCTTACTGATATGCTGTACTCCTTACTGACATGCTGTACTTCTTACTGACATGCTGTACTTAGCTTAGTGACTGCTCTACTCCTTACTGACATGCTGTACTTAGTGATTGCTGTACTCCTTACTGACATGCTGTAGTTCTTACTGACATGCCGTACTTACTGACTGCTCTACTCCTTACTGACATGCTGTACTCCTTACTGGCATGCTGTACTCCTTACTGACATGCTGTACATAGTGATTGCTGTACTCCTTACTGGCATGCTGTACTCCTTACTGACATGCTTTACTCCTTACTGGCATGCTGTTCTCCTTATTGACATACTGTACTTCTTACTGACATGCTGTATTTAGTGATGCTCTACTCCTTACTGACATGCTGTACTCCTTACTGACATGCTGTACTCCTCAGTGACGTGCTGCACTTAGTGACTGCTCTACTCCTTAGGCCGGCCTCACACTAGCGTGTTTTACGGACGTAAGAGAGGTGCTGAAAATACGGATTGCATATGGTACAATGCTTCTCTATGCCCAGCTCCTATCAGCCGTATTTTACTGATCCGTATTATACTGTCTTCTACGGCCGTAGAAAATCGCAGCATGCTGCGTTTGTCACCGTATTGCGCAAAAAATACACCAAAGAAAGTCTATGGAGGCCAGAAAAATACGGATTACACACGGACCAACAGTGTGACTTGCGAGAAATACGCAGCGGTGTTCTATAGAAAAGCCGACAATTCAGTGCAGTGTACAGTAAAATCACACTGACAGGTTAGAATAGAATAGCTAAGATAAATGTCTACACATAGTATATTACCTATCTCCTTCCCAAACCCGACATGATATGAGACATGGTTTACATACAGTAAACCATCTCATATCCCTTTTTTTTTTTGCATATTCCACACTACTAATGTTAGTAGTGTGTATGTGCAAAATTTGAGCGCTCTAGCTATTAAATTAAAGGGTTAAATCGCGGAAAAAATTGGCGTGGGCTCCTGCGCAATTTTCTCCGCCAGAATGGTAAAGCCAGTGACTGAGGGCAGATATTAATAGCCTGGAGAGGTTCCATGGTTATTGGCCCCCCTGGCTAAAAACATCTGCCCCCAGCCACCCCAGAAAAGGCACATCTGGAAGATGCGCCTATTCTGGCACTTGGCCACTCTCTTCCCACTCCCCTGTAGAGGTGGGATATAGGGTAATGAAGGGTTAATGTCACCTTACTATTGTAAGGTGACATTAAGCCAGATTAATAATGGAGAGGCGTCAATTATGACACCTATCCATTATTAATCCAATAGTATGACATGGTTAAAAAAACATACACACATTATTACAAAGTATTTTAATGAAATAAATACATAGGTTTTTGTAATATTTTATTATACTTGTAATCCACCTGAAGACCCTCGCTCTGTAAAAAAGGTAAAATAAAAAAACAACAATATCCCATACCTTCCGATGATCAGTCTCGTCCCACGCTGTAAATCCATCTGAAGGGGTTAACTAATTTTACAAGCAGAAGCTCTGCTAATGCAGCTGTGCTCCTGCCTGTAAAACCCCGGGGAATGAATGGAATGTAGGTCAATGACCTGTAGTTACCTTCAGTCACGGTGATGCGCCCTCTGCTAGATGTCCTCATATGAACTCGAGCCTGGGAACTTTTCAGAATATTTTCCCACGCTCGCGTTCATATGAGGACATCCAGCAGAGGGAGCATCACCGCGACTGAAGGTAACTACAGGTCATTGACCTACATTCCATTCATTCCCCGGGGTTTTACAGACAGGAGCAGGAGTATCAGCAGATTCTTCACAATAATTTTCATGAATCAGTGACAAAGTTGAAGTTACGCAGGGGATGGATCTTTCAGCAAGACAATGATCCAAAACACCGCTCCAAATCTACTCAGGCATTCATGCAGAGGAACAATTACACTGTTCTGGAATGGCCATCCCAGTCCCCAGACCTGAATATCATTGAACATCTGTGGGATCATTTGAAGAGGGCTGTCCATGCTCGGCGACCATCAAACTTAACTGAACTGGAATTGTTTTGTAAAGAGGAATGGTCAAAAATACCTTCATCCAGGATCCAGGAACTCATTAAAAGCTACAGGAAGTGACGAGAGGCTGTTATTTTTGCAAAAGGAGGATCTACTCATTATTAATGTCACATACCTGAACGACCATGTGTTACGGCACGTCGTGCACGTAGTTTAAAAGATCATCTTACAAAAAGTTTTTATCCCGTTAATGATCAGTCACTACTTTTTCCTTCTCTTGTCTCAAAACCTATTGAGAAGTGGGGCTGTTCCCCATGCGGTAATTGCATTGCATGTCCTAATATAAATTGTGCTACAAGTTTTGTTGGATCTGATAGCAAGCAATATAAAATTACGCAGACAATTACGTGCAATACAAAAGCAGTCATTTATCACGCAACATGCCCGTGTTCAAAAATTTATATCGGGCTTACTACTAGACCATTAAAATTACGAGTGCGTGAACACGTAAGAGACATTAGAGCAGCAGAGAAGGAAGAAACTGTGGAACATCTAAAAACACTACCACGGCATTTTAAGATCCATCACGGATGTGATCCAACTGGTCTTCGTGTGGTGGGTATAGATAGGATCATCACTGATCTACGTGGAGGTAATGTCAGTTGTAGGCTAGCTCAAAAAGAGAGTAGATGGATATGGACTCTCCGTACCCTTCAACCTCTGGGTCTCAATGAGGCTTTAAGTTACTCATCATTTCTCTGATCATCCTTTTTAATTCTTTTTTATTTATTTTAACATATTTTCTTTTTATTCATATTATATTCATTATATTCATATGGTTGTTATGTGCTCATATTCATTAATTTTATTTTTTGCAAATTTTACTAATGCGAAAATAATATTAGTAACCTTTTGAGGGAAGATCCGAAAATTATTGGAGGATGCACCAGTCTTGCAATATTGCAATACATTTATATTGTCATGTATGTTTCTATCATATTATATATTTTGTCTGTATTATTTTTCATTTTCTTATGTGTGTTTTTTTCTTTTGTCTATTTTTGCAATCATTATTTCTATTTGTATATGTTAAAATATATTTTGTGCATAGTGCAAATTGAATCAGCTATTCTATTTCTTTGCGGCACCTTTGCATCTCTGAGTTGCAGCTTGGCGGTTGTGCGCTTGAGCAGCTTTCCCTGTCCGCGGTCTCATTCAGCTCGGTGTCTCTTTCCTCGGTGACGTGTTCCCCGCCTTCCCCTGTCACGTGATTCACGTGGGCGGGGTTTGGTGGCGTGCGCATTGCCGGGGTGACGCCGGGTGGATGGGGCCGTGTGCCAGGCGGCTGCGTATGCGCCGCTCAGCTTTGTTAACTCAGGGGCAATCAGCACGCTATATAAACTGACCCCAATTAGCCATTGTATACGCCCCCGGAAGAAGGCAATAGCCGAAACGTACGTAGGGACTGAGCACCTATAGGTATGTGGAGCCTCTGTTAGCAACTTGATTTATATCTATTTTACTTATGTTGCTGCTACAGCGGCCGACTCAGTAAGGCACTATTTGCACTTTAGTATCTTCATGGTTACCCTATTTCATTGTTGCACTATTTTTTCTTGTGGCCGAGTGTGGTATTGTGCAATATAGGGACCTAGTATTGGTTCATAGCACTAGCACATGTGCACTTTATAGCAGTACACCTTATCTATATGCAGGGATTGTAATACCGCATACACATTTTTTTGTACTTTCTAGCGCCCATGCACATGTGCACTTTATAGCAGTACACCTTACCTATATGCAGGGATTGTAATACCGCATACACATTTTTTTGTACTTTCTAGCGCCCATGCACATGTGCACTTTATAGCAGTACACCTTATCTATATACAGGGACTGTAATACCGCATACACATTTTTTTGTACTTTCTAGCGCCCATGCACATGTGCACTTTATAGCAGTACACCTTATCTATATGCAGGGATTGTAATACCGCATACACATTTTTTTGCACTTTCTAGCGCCCAGATCGTTATTTTAGCACATTTTTGCTCTATTGTGCACACATATATATATAATTTTGGTTGGGTGTGTGCAATATATTGGGCATATTTAGCGTTTTTTTCCCTCTTAGTTTTCACATGCACCTTTGTTCATACATTTTTTGTGTCTTTATTTTGCACAATTTTTGCATTTGTTTGCACAAATTTTTCATTATATATACTATTTTCACTATTTTTTTGATCAGGGATTATATGATAAATACACTTGTATATTTATTTATTATATTATCTGTATTTATTAATCCTTCTTTAGTGCAATATTTATGTGTCATGAGTACAGGGTCTATGTAATACTTTGCAAATTTTGAGGTGTCCTATCATAACACTATAGTGTGTTCGATACTTATCAGCCTTATTTTGTACATTATTATTTTTTTATTTTATATTACCATTAATAAAAAATAATTTTAATACTGTGTCTTTGTATTGCACTTTTTGTTTTGGATGATTTATGTCTAGTGGTGCATGACATATACCTTGCATACAAGTGGTTATTTATTGGATAAAATAGTTGGAATCACGTTGGTCCCAAATTTCGGGCCTTTCTTGGACCAGGAGAATATCAACATTGATTATGTTTGCCATGCTGCTTGCAACTCCGTGGAGGCGTGCAACAGACTTCCGGGATGTCTGTCTGGCTTTTTCAGCTATTTAGCATGTCTAAGCTTCCTGATTGAGGGCTTGGCACATTTCCTGTCACCTGGAGATGTCTGGCGTATTTTTCACAAGTCACACTGTTGGTCCGTGTGTAATCCATATTTTTTGCGCACCCATAGACTTGCATTGGCAGATTTTTTGTGCAGTGCGCTGACAAACGCAGCATGCTGTGATTTTCTACGGCCATAAAATACGGCTGCGAAATATACGTCAGATAGAAGCTGCCCCATAGAGAATCATTGGTCCGTGTGCAATGCGTAGTTTTTGCGCCTCTCATACGTCCGTAAAACTCTTTAGTGTGACGCCGGCCTAATGGAAATAAAGAATTTTCTCCTAATTAATATCAGAGAGAGCCAATGACCGCCATACACAACACAATCCCCTATACCAAGACCAATACTACCACATACAGGGAAGAAATACCACCACAACATGACCAGACCACATAGTGACCGAATAATGCTACATACAAGGGACAAATACTGCCATACCGTGACCAGACCACATTTTACCACCACATAGTGACTGAATAATATGACATATTACCTGCATATAGGGACCAAATAATACCACATACAAGGAGAAATACTGCCGCACCGTGACCAGACTTCAAATTACCACCATATAGTGACCGAATACTACAATACTGATTATGAATACAAACCACAATACTAACAACACTGTCATTACCACCAATTGCATAGTTACATAGTTATTAAGGTTGAAAGAAGACTATAAGTCCATCTAATTCAACCCATAGCCTAACCTAACATGTTGACATTATACACAGTATCTCTGTATATAGTGTCAGTGTACATGTAATACAGTGATCACCAGTGAAATTATACACAGCAGCTCTGTATATAGTGTCAGTGTACAGATAATACAGGGATCACCAGTGACATTATACACGGGAAATCTGTATATAGTGTCTGTGTACAGGTAATACAGTGATCACCGGTGACATTATACACAGGACCTCTGTATATAGCATATAGTGTACAGGTAATACAGTGATCACCTGTGACATTATACACAGGACCTCTGTACACAGTATATAGTGTATAGCGTGCATGTACATGTAATACACTGACTCACCTGTGACGTCTGTAGTTGAAGTCCTTCATCTTCGCTTTTCTTCTTCAACCAGCACAGACAGCCGTCACTTCTTCCAGCCAGGACTTGTCTCTGCAAAAAATAACACACAGTCATCAATAGCTGATTGCTCCCAGAGCACTTTCCCCACTTCCCACTTTTTCCCTGACTTCTACTCCACGTCAGATGAAGAAGAAAAGCGACATAGTGCCGCCCTGCACAGTAACAGGACCTCCCTTTTGTTCCCTCCATGGAAAACAGTTTCCTAAAAAGTAAATTATATTACAGTAGTAATAATGTCTATAATTGGACCCTAAAGAAATTATGTTCCCCATTTGTCACCATAAACTAATATAGCATGTTCCTCATTCTGGCCCCCAAACAGTAATTAAGTCCCTCATCCTGGCCCCCTTTATTTAATAATCTCGCCAAGCCTGGCCCCCTATATTTTATAATATGCCCTAGCCTGGCCCCAATAATTTTATAATATGCCCCAGCCTGGCCCCCTATGTCTCTTGTCCAGTCTGGCCCCCAGATATCCATCCCGCTTCCCCAGCTATACATACTGGCCCTCATATGTCCCCTGTCCTGCCCCACCATATATCTCTCCTGGACCCCCATATATCCTTCCTTGTCCCTTGTCCTGGCTCCACCATATGTCCATCCGGCCCCCGCATAAATATGCCTCCTGGTCTCTTGCCCTGCCCCCCATATATCCATCCTGGCTCCACATATATGCAATCTGGCCCCCCATATACTGTATATCCATCCTGGCCCCTCCCCGTATATACATCCTGCCCTATATATATATAATATATATATATATTCAAGAAATATTTGAATTGTATAAGCGAGGTATGGGATTACCATCTGAAGGGTGAGACAGATATAAGAAAGATTTAGGCAAAGGCATTAAAAAACTGTTGGCGTTTGGAAATTATATGAAAGAACTGGGGATGATGGAACTTTGGAGAGTGAGGAATGAGAATTTAGTCTGTTATTCCTGTTATTCTGCAACTCACGGCTCGCTTTCCAGGATTGACCTAGCACTGGGAAATGATTTAATGACTCACATGATGTGTGAGATAGAATATCTCCCGAGAGTTATTTCGGACTACAAACCTATAGAACTCTTAATTAAATGGACAGGAGGGAGGACTGGAGGGAGGTGGGTGGAAATTTCACCCCTTGTGGTTTGAACATATTAATATGATAATATCAAGAAGGAGATCACAGAATAATGGTAGTTTAATGAAGATAGCGCTGATAAGCGGGTAGTTTGGGACGCAATGAAAATGGATCGCCCCCATGGGGCCGTGGGGTCCTGCGGTTCACAGGGGGATGTCACAGTGACTGACCTGGTCCGTGGCCCTGGGACGTCCGTGTAAAAGGGAATGGTCTTTAAAGGGATAAAGTTTGTGTTCGTGATGCCACCTGTGGTATTCGGTCAGGGTGACCGACGCTGCTTTAAGGGGTCCGCTGGGGTGATGTTATGGCAGCTAGATGGTATACCTTCCCACAGGTGAAGTATATCCCCAGGGCTTCCCGGTGTGTAGATGGTGGATGGTGAGAGGCGCAGTGAAGAACGAGGACACAAGGTTTCAGTCTCTTTACCTTTACCAAAGACTTCAGCATCCACAGTCCAGGGCACCAGATCACAGGGCAGGCAGAGTCCGGCCGGTTTGGAGGCAAGTCCAGAGTCCCCTTGCCCAGATGGAAATCAGTAGCCTTCCCTAGTGCCTCCACACTGTCGGCGCCATCTTGGGTCCGGGTCACTGCTCCTGCCTTGGCATCCTGCTGCCTTTTCCGGACCATATCCACAGCTCTGCTCCTTCTGAGGCGCAGAAGCCCGGTAGCCGGAACACCGAGGGAGTAATGATCTTTATGCCTTGCACTAGAGACCATCAGGACAGCTAATTTCATGTTACCTGTCCGCCCTACACCCAGGAGGCCTGGTGGCACCCCTTAGAGGCTGGGGCATGATAGAGTCCCTATAAACCACCTCAAGCCACCAGTCATACGAGTTTGTCCTATGCTATCCGGGGGACAGAGCGAGACATAACATCTACAACAGTTGTGAGGACCTTATGAGAAGCTTAGCAGTAAGGGACTATATATATATATATATATATATATATATATATATATATATATATATATATATATATATATATATATATATATATATATATATAGTATTATATTATATATTTCTTGAACCTTTTTCCCAGAATATGGGGGTGGGAAGGAAACAGCCGCCAGACATAATGGTTGCCCATAAATTTAGCAAAATAACAAAACATATTGCGCATCTCTATCTACATGACTCTCAATTTCTTCAAAAGGCGTGGACGCCCCAATCAGAACCGAAACCCCCCTAGCATATGAAGAATACGTAGAGTGATAAGACTTCCCAATCCACCTCCTTTTTAACACATCTACCTTTTCTGTAAGCAAATGTCTCCTGGAGACAAATGACATCCGGGCCTAGTTTTCTCACATATTCCATAATTGCCGTTCTCCGTGTACCCTCCGACAGTCCTCTTATATTCCAACTAACAATTTTAATTGTGTCTCCTTCCATAAAGCCTCACAAATAAATTCCTGACCCCTTGAAATAGTATGCTGCTCCCAGTAAGATATAAGTCCCAATTTCCAGCAATAGACCCGAGCCCCCCCTCTTCCCTCCCCAATAAACATTAACACAGTAACCCATAACTGATCCGCTGTTGTTTTTCACCTCTCTTACCAGAGAGTAGGTAGTCCAGCGTCTAGCTACCCTTCCCTCAGTACCTGTAAACCGCTGTAACTAGAACACCTCCCCAACCCCTCCGCACATAGAACAACATTATTACAATAAGTCCTCTGGGAATTGCAATATCTATTAAACTACAGTCCCGAGGTAACAATAAGGCAGCATCATCTTCATCTCCAAAATCTTCCTTTCACGTCCCTCTTTCTTTGTCAGCTGTAAGCTTCTGCTTATTTAAGTCCAGCTTCTTCTGGTGTTGGAAAAAAGTGAACCGCCCCCAGGGCTACAACCCTAAATTTCACTGGGTATAGAGTGGAATAAATCACTTTCAAGTCTCTCAATCTCCTTTTAACCGCTCCATAACTCATCCTCTGCTTTTGCACCTCAGCCGAGTAATCTGGGTAAATGGAGATCTTTTGGCCATTAATGCACATGTCCTCAGCTGTACGAGCACTTCTCAATATGGCATCTCTATAGTTCAGGATCCTAGCAAGGATAGTACGAGGGGGGGACCCCGGCAGAAGAGATTTCATAGGAACACGGTGCACCCTTTCCACCGCAAATAACTTAGACAGGTTATCAGCGCCTATCTTGTCCTGGAGCCATTTTTCAATAAATTTTGTAGAGTCATTTCCTTCAAACTTCTCAGGGATACCCACTAGTCTCACATTATTCCTCTGTGAGCGATTCCCCGGATCATCATTCTTATTAATCAAAGCAGCACATTTTTGCAGACACTGAGTATGGGACCTCTGCATTTTAGAGAGTTGATCCTCTGAGCCTTCTCCTCGCACTTTCATTTTCTCTCCAGTCTGTTCCTCCTCTTCAGCTGTCTCCTTCCCTGCTCCGTCCACACAGGCATACTTTTCAAGCTTAGCAGCCACCTCTAACCTCTTTGCATATGAGGCATTTTCAGCATCCGCTCTCTCAGCTGCCTCCACACTGTCGGCGCCATCTTGGGTCCGGGTCACTGCTCCTGCCTTGGCGTCCTGCTGCCTTTTCTGGACCATATCCACAGCTCTGCACAGCTTCACACGTCGGGCCGACCTCTGGTGACCTCCCTCAGCTGCACAACACGTTATTAGCTCCCAGAGAGATCTTCAGGATAAATGCAGGGTCACAGCAGAGGAGCTCCAGAAGCCGACCGCTCACATCAGGTGCTAGGCCACGCCCGAGCCTTTCTATTCTTGATGCTTATGAGTGGCTTGCACCGTGCAGTGAACCCTCTGTATTTACTTTCATGCAGTCTTCTCTTTATGGTAGATTTGGATATTGATACACCGACCTCCTGGAGAGTGTTGGTCACTTGATTGGCTGTTGTGAAGGGGTTTCTCTTCACCATGGAGATTATTCTGTGATCATCCACCACTTTTGTCTTCCGTGGGCGCCCAGGTCTTTTTGCATTGATGAGTTCACCAGTGCTTTCTTTCTTCCTCAGGATGTACCAAACTGTAGATTTTGCCACTCCTAATATTGTAGCAATTTCTCGGATGGGTTTTTTCTGTTTTCGCAGCTTAAGGATGGCTTGTTTCACCTGCATGGAGAGCTCCTTTGACCGCATGTTTACTTCACAGCAAAAACTTCCAAATGCAAGCACCCCACCTCAAATCAACTCCAGGCCTTTTATCTGCTTAATTGAGAATGACATAACGAAGGGATTGTCCACACTTATCCACGAAATAGCCTTGGAGTCACTTGTCCAATTACTTTTGGTCCCTTTAAAAACCGGGTGGCACATGTTAAGGAGCTGAAACTCCTAAACTCTTCATCCACTTGTCCAATTACTTTTGGTTCCTTTAAAAACCGGGTGGCACATGTTAAGGAGCTGAAACTCCTAAACCCTTCATCCAATTTTAATGTGGATACCCTCAGATGAAAGCTGAAAGTCTGAACTTCAACTGCATCTGAATTGTTTTGTTTAAAATTCGTTGTGGCAATGTCTATAACCAAAATTAGAAAAGTGTTGTCTCTGTCCAAATATATATAGACTTAACTGTATGTATCCATCCGGCCCCTTGTCCTCGCCCTCCATATCTCCATCCTGGCCCCCCATATGTATCCATCCTGGCCCCCATGTGTATCCATCCCAGCCCCAGCCCCCTGTGCGTGTATCCATCCTGCCCCCCCAGTATGTGTATCCATCCTGACCCAGCCCCGTATGTGTATCCATCCCGGCCCCCTGGTATGTGTATCCATCCTGCCCCCACATATGAGAGAGAGAAGAAAAAAAAAAGCATTCCTCTTACCTGCCTGCGCTCCCGGCAGTGTCCTCCTCCTTTGCAGGTCTGGCAGGCTCATAGTAAAATGGCCAGTGACATAGCAGAGGCCGGCGGTGAATGTGTGCAGCGCATGATACCGTCATACGCCAGTGATGACGGATAAACACTTGCCAGTATCTATCGGGATATGCGCTGCCACGGTTCAGGTAATGCACATACACGGCCTGCGCTTTTCAAGGGCCCATGCCCCTAAAAAACACAGACTTTTTTTGTATTCTTCTCCTCTCCTTCCCACAGCCAAGGGCCATCCGGGGATTTCTTCAGGACCCCGCCAGGCCAGTCCGAACCTGACTGGGTATAATGGATTTGAACCACTATCACTGCCATGAATTATTTCAATTTATTAAATTAATCAATAGAGGTAAAAAATTAAATAATGAATGCAAAACTTTAAATGATTACTTGTCTGCTGACTGGTGCAAAGGGACCAGTGCTAAAAAGTGGCTGATGATGGAGGAAGATGGAAACAAGTGCCTGTGCATGAATAAGGTGCTATTTAGTAGGATGGTACATACCCGCTGTCTGTGCTGTGGCCACACGCATTTTACCGACTCCTGACATTGGTGGGGTGTCAGGACCCAGACCCTCAACGATCAGCAACACTTTGCAGTGCTAAAAGTTTAATACAGTCATAAGAATTGTCGATCAGACAGTGAATCTTGACAACACTGAACTGTGCAAGTCCTGATGATCGCAATTTAATGTGACTTTGCTTTAAACGTACATTAAATGTATTGTCCAATGCTCCTCACTTCTGCATCTGGGTCTGATGATGCTGGGTCTGCACGTGACTAATGTATGGAGCAGGTGTACATTACCCCCTAATCAAACTCTCGTCCCTACAGGTATGTATGGATGAGGGTATGTACAGTAGGTACAGCCAGAAAAAATATGCAGCAAATGAATTCTTTTGATAACCCTGCTATTAGAAGTGGAAATAAAGAACAGAAAACAACTAATTCTGAATGAAGATAGCGGAGCAAGAGAAACCGACTACACACTAAAATGTGTCTATACAAATGCACAGAATATGGGAAACAAACAAGGAGAACTGGAACCTCTAATACAGGAAGAGAGCTATGATGTCATAGGCATCACTGAAACTTGGTGGGATGATATATATGATTGGTATACAAACCTTGAAGGCTACAACTTATTTATTAGAAACAGGTGTAACAAAAGGGGAGGAGGTGTTGCATTGTATGTTAAGACAACATATATCTCCACAGAGATCCAAGCTTCAGAGAATGGTAGCTCTGCAGAAACTGTTTGGGTAAGGAGAGGAGAACTGAAAGGACACTATTGTAGGTTTTTACTATAGGCCACCTGGAATGACTAAAGATACGGATGAAATCTTTTTACATCAGATGTCTCTGTTCTAAAAAAGTAAGACATATTGATCATGGGAGATTTTAACTATCCATGTACTTGTTGGGAATCTCGGGCAAAAATGATGGCCTAGAAAATGTTTATCTTCTCCTGCTGACAACTTATTCTTTCAAAAGGTAGAAGAGAAAACAAGAGGCTCTGTAATCTTGTACCTAATTCTTAACAACAGGGAGGAAATGGTTAAGGAAGCAAAGGTGGCTGGGAATTTAGGAGGCAGCGATCACACTATCCTTGAATTTTGGATTACAAGAGGAGGAGACAAATGTGGACTCAGACTTTAAGGTTGGACTTTAGAAAGGCAGATTTTAATGGGCTCAGAAAGAGGATATGAAAGGTCCTATGGCTGGGTGTTATAAAGGACAGAAATGTCCAAGAAGAATGGGAGATTTTGCTAAATGAAATTCTCACTGCACAATTCATAATAATCCCGAAAAGAAGGAAGCATTGGAAGTATTGAAAGAGACCAGGATGGATGAACACAGAACTCAAACACTTGGTAAAAAGGAAAAAAAGAAATGTACATTAAATGGAAAGAGGGGGGCATATCTAAAGAAAAATATAATGTTGTCTGTAGGGAAAGCAGGGCATGTGTTAGAGGAGCTAAAGCCAATAATGAAGTGAGGCTTGCAAAGGAGACCAAAAGCTATAAAAAAGGATTTTCGGGGTCATCATGAAGACCATCGACACAATGTGATCGCATTGTGTTGTGCCAATAGGAGCACAGAGGGAGCTCACTTCCTCTGCGATGCTCTGCGATGTCGCTGTCACTATTGACAGCGGCATCACAGGGGTTAAACTCCCGCTATGGGTGCTAGCACTGATCGTGGGCTTCACTGCAGTGTGTCAGCTCTCACATAGCGATCACAGTGCTGTATCTATATGGTGGTTTGATGGAACGCAGCTCCCACGGCGCCGTATATCTTTACGGCACATGTCAGGAAGGGGTTTAAGTGGAGTACCACAAGGCCCAGTGGGCCTTGGCCCAGTGTTGTTCCACATTTTTATAAATTATCTAGTTAAGAGAACAGAAGGTAAACAAATCAAATGTGCAGACGATGCAAATCTAGGAGAGATAGCTAACACTACAGAAGAAAAAGGATTCAGAATGATCTAGATAAGCTTGAAAAATCAGCAGCAACTAATAAAATGGTATTTAACAGGGAGAAATGCAAGATTTTACATCTGGGCAAGAAAACGATAATTACATCTATAGAATGGGAGAAATAGAACTAAGCAACAGCACGTGTGAAAAACACTTGGGCATACAAATAAATCACATACTGAACATGAGTCAACAGTGTGATGCAGCAGCAAAAAAAAGGCAAACACAGTTCTGGAATGTATTAAGAGAAGCATAGAGTCTGGATCACGTGAAGTAATTATCCCCCTCTACTGCTCCTTGGTCTGGCGGCATCTGGAATACTGTGTCCAGTTCCATATTTTTAAAAAGTCATTGAAAAACTGAAGCAAGTTCAGAGAAGAGCTACCGGGATGGTGAACGGACAGCAAAGTATGTCCTATGAGGAATGGTGAAAGAATCTGGGAATGGTTAGCTTGCAAAAAAGAAGGCTAAGAGGAGACTTAATATCTGTCTACAAAAATCGGAAGGGATGCCACAGTGTAGAGGGATCATACTTATTCTCATTCGCACATGGGAACACGAGAAGCAATGGGATTAAAATGAAATGGAGAAGATACAGATTAGATGTTAGAAAAAAACTTTTTGACAGTGAGGGTGATTAATGAGCGGGACAGGCTGTCATGAGAGGTGGGGAGTTCTCCTTCAATGGAAGTCTTCAAACAGAGGCTGGGCAGACATCTGTCTGGGATGGTTTAGTGACTCCTGCATTGAGCAGGGGGTTGGTCATGATGACCCTGGAGGTCCCTTCCAACTGTAACATTCTATTCTATTCTATGTGCAGACACGACTCAAAATGCATAAGTGAGCGGCGATAGACAATCCCTTTAAAGACCCTACAATTAATGAGTGTTGTGCGTCTTTGCTTCTGCAGGATCTCTGTTGTGTCCGATAACTTGCTTTGTTCTATTAATCTATATTTCAGGATTATTGAGCTCTGTCAGCAGTTCCCTCATGGAATCACTGATCAAGTTATCCAAAATGAGATGCCTCATATTGAAGCCAAGCAGAGAGCTATGGCCATTAACCGTTTGCTGTCTATTTTAAGTTTTATAAGGTTGTCTTCACACAATGTGGTCAAGCGCAGTTAAGGTGCTGCCAAAACTAGTGCCATCATGGTGAGTGGGGGAGGGGGGCTAAAAGTGCTATTGTTATTGGCTATATGAGCAAATTTAACAATACAATCTGCAGGAATTATTAAATAGATCTAGATCTGTTAAACTTGATGAGGCAGTTTTATTTTCTTTAAACAAATTTATACAAGAATGGCTGTTAAATTCTTTCCAACAAATTTCCTGCGTATAATTTAATGAAAACATTTAATGAGTCGACCTCCAAATGGACGCAATGCTCATTTCAGTTTGAGGATCATACAGTCATTCTGCTGCAGATTTGTATAGTGTCAGAGTTTGCGTGAAAAAAATTACTTAAAGGGAACCTGTCACCCCGTTTTTTCAGATTGAGCTATAAATACTGTTAAATAGGGCCTGTGCTGTGCGTTACTATGGTGTATGTAGTGTACCCTGATTCCCCATGTATGCCGAGAAATACATTACCAAAGTCGGCGTTTTCGCCTGTCAATCAGGCTGGTCTGGTCAGGTGGGCGTGTTCACAGCGTTCTTTTCTTCCCCAGGTTTCCGTTGGTGGCGTAGTGGTGTGCGCATGTCCAAGGTCCGGATTCCCTGTGCCCACGTGAAGACACAGCGCGCGATCTGCGCTGTCATTCCTTTCATCGGTGCGGGCGGCCATCTTCCTGGGGCCGCGCGTGCGCAGATGTAGTGCTCTGCTGCACGGGGCTTCAGGAAAATGGCCGCGGGATGCCGCGCGTGCGCAGAAGAGATCGCGGCGGCCATTTTCCCAAAGCCGAGTTTGCATCAGCACAGCACAGGCCCTATTTAACAGTATTTATATCTCAATCTCAAAAAACGGGGTGACAGGTTCCCTTTAAAAAAAAAAAGTTATACTGCAGTTTTAATGTTGGCCACTAGATGTCAGCCCACACCGCAACATTACAGCAGACCATTTATCGGCCCCTATTACATTTACGACTGCTGGAAATCGGCTCCATAGACGCAAACATCTTATGCACCTGAATATTTCTTTGATTTGTCACTACAATTATGCTGACAATTTTCCATAAAGCATAGAACAAAGCTTCTATTGTACTGTTTTTGCTTACGGTTATGTAGTTATCTGTTTGCATATACAGTACAGACCAAAAGTTTGGACACACCTTCTTATTTAAAGATTTTTCTGTATTTTCACGACTATGAAAATTGTACATTCACACTGAAGGCATCAAAACTATGAATTAACACATGTGGAATTATATACCGTATATACTCGAGTATAAGCTGAGATTTTCAGCCCAAATTTTTGGGCTGAAAGTGCCCCTCTTGGCTTATACTCGAGTCACGGTCAGCGGCAGGGTCGGCGGGTGAGGGGGAGAGAGGTCTGTTGCATACTCACCTAGTCCCGGCGCTGTCCCCTGCCTGTCCCATGCTCTTCGGGTGTCGCAGCTCTTCCCCTGTTCAGCGGTCACGTGGGACCGCTCATTAAAGTTATGAATATGGACTCTACTCCCATAGGGGTGGAGCTGCATATTCATTCCTCTAATGAGCGGTAACGGTGACCGCTGACAGAGGAAGAGGCTGCGGGACCCGGAGACCAGCTGTCCGGGATAAGGAGCCAGGGACTCCGGTAGCAGGTAAGTATCTCATAGTTACCTGTCCACGTTCCACCCACCGAGCGCCGCTCCGTCTTCCCATCCTCTGCACTGACTGTTCAGGTCAGAGGGCGCAATGACGTACTAGTGTGCGTGGCGCCCTCTGCCTGAACAGTCAGTGCGGAGAGACGCCGAGATGGGACGCTGAGGAGCTGTGGGCAGCAAGAGAGGGGAGTATGTCATTTTTTTTTTTTATTGCAGCAGCAGCGTTATATATGGCACAGCTTTATAAGGAGCATCTATAGGGCCATAATGAACGGTGCAGAGCATTATATGTGGCACAGTTTTATATGGAGCATCTATGGGGCCATAATGAACAGTGCAGAGCATTCTATATGGCACAGTTTTATATGGAGCATCTATGGGGCCATAATGAATGGTGCAGAGCATTCTATATGGCACAGTTTTATATGGAGCATCTATGGGGCCATATTGAACAGTGCAGAGCATTCTATATGGCACAGTTTTATATGGAGCATCTATGGGGCCATAATGAACAGTGCAGAGCATTCTATATGGCACAGTTTTATATGGAGCATCTATGGGGCCATAATGAACGGTGCAGAGCATTCTATATGGCACAGTTTTATATGGAGCATCTATGGGGCAATAATAAACGGTGCAGAGCATTCTATATGGCACAGCTTTATAAGGAGCATCTATAGGGCCATAATGAACAGTGCAGAGCATTATATGTGGCACAGCTTTATAAGGAGCATCTATGGGGCCATAATGAACAGTGCAGAGCATTCTATATGGCAGTTTTATATGGAGCATCTATGGGGCCATAATGAATGGTGCAGAGCATTCTATATGGCACAGTTTTATATGGAGCATCTATGGGGCCATATTGAACAGTGCAGAGCATTCTATATGGCACAGTTTTATATGGAGCATCTATGGGGCCATAATGAACAGTGCAGAGCATTCTATATGGCACAGTTTTATATGGAGCATCTATGGGGCCATAATGAACGGTGCAGAGCATTCTATATGGCACAGTTTTATATGGAGCATCTATGGGGCAATAATGAACGGTGCAGAGCATTCTATATGGCACAGCTTTATATGGAGCATCTTATGGGGCCATAATGAAATGTAGGGAGCATTATATGTGGCACAGCTTTATATGGAGCATCTTATAGGGCAATAATGAACGGTATGGAGCATCTATTTTTATTTTTGAAATTCACCGGTAGCTGCTGCATTTCCTACCCTAGGCTTATACTCGAGTCAATAAATTTTCCCAGTTATTTGTGGCAAAATTAGGGGGGTCGGCTTATACTCGAGTATATATGGTACTTAACAAAAAAGTGTGAAACAACTGAAATTACGTCTTATATTCTAGGTTCTTGAAAGTAGCCACCTTTTGGAGGGGACTACCTCTTGAAGCTCATCAAGAGAATGCCAAGAGTGTGCAAAGCAGTCATCAAAGCAAAAGGTGGATACTTTGAAGAACCTAGAATATAATACATAATTTCAGTTGTTTCACACTGTTTTGTTAAGGATACAATTCCACATGTGATAATTCATAGTTTTGATGCCTTCAGTGTGAATTTTACAATTTTCATAGTCATGAAAATACAGAAAAATCTTTAAATGAAAAGGTGTGTCCAAACTTTTGGTCTGTACTGTAGGTCTAGCCGTATTCAATGCATACTGAACATAGAACATCGTAGTTATCAGCAGCACATCTTCTGTTTACAATGGACGATGTGCTGCCAAGAATAACGATCTCATTGACGACATGAACAATCAAATCATCCAACCATTCGTGGACCGGGTGCTGTTTAGCAAATCTGAAAGGAAACTTTTTTTTACAATTACCGGCCTGTCCTAGTGGAACCTTAGGCTCTGTTCACACTATGAATCTCCATATAGTGCAGACACATGCTCCTGTCTACAATTCTGATGCATCAGCGATTAATAACAATAATGGGTTGTGAAGGTTTAAACAGCCAAAAATATACATTTGTTCCATCCATTGATAGTGAGGGCCTCTACAGTCTTTTAAGATGGTACAAAGTAACAGAATGCAGCAAATGTTAAGGTAACTGTTACAAAAAAAGATTGATAGAATTTGAGGCAATACAGTAACATGGTCATTAATTTGATTTATTTACAGGATGTGTAACAGATGAGGGAAAAGTAGTTACATGACAATATAAAACTTAGACAATGTCCCAAATCGGGACAGGACATGTTAATACTCAGCACGGAATAGCCGGATGGACAGTGCATAATCGTCTTTACACTGGAGTGGGAATAAGTTTCTTTGTAGCGTCAAGAAGGTCATAAAACTCCGTATTCTGAAAGTGTCCGCGATCGGTGTACTTGTGCAACTCGGCACCCAAATTATCAGCAACCGTCTGCTGCTCGTGCCAAGGAAGGAATGGATCATCTGTGGAGCCAAACTGGATAATATGGTGACAGTTGGATTTAATCTTTTCCCATTGCCAAGGACGACTGAAATAACCTGGGAGAAAATGATAGTTGTTCACAATTGGCAAATGGCTTACTTGCAATTTAGAGTAAATATTTTATTCCTGTGAACTAACTCATTTGAATTATTTATGTGTTATGACACATTTGGATAAGCCAATAGTCGACAACCCTTTGTAAGAATGCTTATTCCCATCTATTGGGCTAAACACACTGACAACCACCCAACTAATAACCTTGGAACGGGCAGCATGTATTAGCTGTCAGGTTCCCTTTTAATTCATTTTATAGATTTTACAAGGGCTCATAGATTAGACCTGGTCAAACTGCAGCCCTCTGGCTGTTCCAGTCCGTCCCGCGGACAGAGACACCCGAAGGTGTAAGTCCTGGGTCACCTCCCGTCCGACCGCCCTCCAGTCTTCCCCCAGGGCGCCCGGCTGCCCGCCCGCCTGCCTCCCACCCTCCTTGAAGACGTCATACTCACCCTGCTCCAGCGATGCCTGGTCTCAGCGTCTGCAGCTCGTCCTGAGTGAGCGGTCACGTGGTATCGCTCATTAAGGTCATGAATATGCGCATATTCATGACGTTAATGAGCGGTACCACATGACCGCTCACTTAGGAAGAAGGTGCTGCGCCCGGGAGTCGGGACAGAGCCAGAGGGATGATCGGCGCGGCTGCACGGTGTGGGAAAGGTGAGTATGAGGGACGGGGGGATGAAGTAGGACAGTAAGCCGAGCCATGCAAGATGGGAGCAGGAGCGTTGAGAGATGAGCCATGCACACGGGGAAGGGGGGGGGGGGATTGGCTGAATATGAGCCATGCATACACGAGGGGGGGGGGGAATATGAGCCATGCACACAGGAGGGGGGGAATATGAGCCATGCATACAGAAGGGGGGGGGGGAGGAATATGAGCTATGCATACGGGGGGGGGGGGGGGGGGAATATGAGCCATGCATACAGGAGGGGGGGAGGAATATGAGCCATGCATACAGGAGGGGGGGAGGAATATGAGCCATGCATACAGGAGGGGGGGAGGAATATGAGCCATGCATACAGGAGGGGGGGAGGGATATTAGCCATGCATACAGGAGGGGGGGGGGGGAATATGAGCCATGCATACAGGAGGGGGGGAGGAATATGAGCCATGCATACAGGAGGGGGGGAGGAATATGAGCCATGCATACAGGAGGGGGGGAGGAATATGAGCCATGCATACAGGAGGGGGGGAGGAATATTAGCCATGCATACAGGAGGGGGGGGGGGAATATGAGCCATGCATACAGGAGGGGGGGGAATATGAGCAAGTAATACGGGAGGGGGAGGGGAATATGAGCCATGCATACAGGAAGGGTGGGGAATATGAGCCATGCATACAGGAGGAGGGGGGGGGGGGAATATTAGCCATGCAAACAGGAGGGGGGGGAAATATGAGCCATGCATACAGGAGGGGGGGGAATATGAGCCATGCATACAGGAGGGGGAGGGGAATATGAGCCATGCATACAGGAAGGGTGGGGAATATGAGCCATGCATACAGGAGGGGGGGGAATATGGGCCATGCATACAGGAGGGGGGGAATATGAGCCATGCATACAGGAAGGGGGGGAATATGAGCCATGCATACAGGAGGGGGGGGGGAAATGAGCCATGCATACAGGAGGGGGGGGGGGGAATATGAGCCATGCATACAGGGGGGGGGAAATATGAGCCATGCATACAGGAGGGGGGGAATATGAGCCATGCATACAGGAGGGGGGGGAATATGAGCCATGCATACAGGAGGGGGGGGGGGGGAATATGAGCCATGCATACAGGAGGGGGGGGGAATATGAGCCATGCATACAGGAGGGGGGGAATATGAGCCATGCATACAGGAGGGGGGGGGGAATATGAGCCATGCATACAGGAGGGGGGGAATATGAGCCATGCATACAGGAGGGGGGGGAATATGAGCCATGCATACAGGAGGGGGGGGGAGGGAATATGAGCCATGCATACAGGAGGGGGGGAAATATGAGCCATGCATACAGGAGGGGGGGAATATGAGCCATGCATACAGGAGGGGGGGAGGATATGAGCCATGCATACAGGAGGTGGGGGAATATGAGCCATGCATACAGGAGGGGGGGGAATATGAGCCATGCATACAGGAGGGGGGGGGATATGAGCCATGCATACAGGAGGGGGAGAATATGAGCCATGCATACAGGAGGGGGGGGATATGAGCCATGCATACAGGAGGGGGGGGGGAATATGAGCCATGCATACAGGAGGGGGGAATATGAGCCATGCATACAGGAGGGGGGGAATATGAGCCATGCATACAGGAGGGAGGGGGGAATATGAGCCATGCATACAGGAGGGGGGGGGGAATATGAGCCATGCATACAGGAGGGGGGGGGAATATGAGCCATGCATACAGGAGGGGGGGAATATGAGCCATGCATACAGGAGGGGGGGGGATATGAGCCATGCATACAGGAGGGGGGGGGGAATATGAGCCATGCATACAGGAGGGGGGGAATATGAGCCATGCATACAGGAGGGGGGGAGGATATGAGCCATGCATACAGGAGGGGGGGGGAATATGAGCCATGCATACAGGAGGGGGGGAATATGAGCCATGCATACAGGAGGGGGGGAATATGAGCCATGCATACAGGAGGGGGGGGAGGGAATATGAGCCATGCATACAGGAGGGGGGGAAATATGAGCCATGCATACAGGAGGGGGGGAATATGAGCCATGCATACAGGAGGGGGGGAGGATATGAGCCATGCATACAGGAGGGGGGGGGGAATATGAGCCATGCATACAGGAGGGGGGGGAATATGAGCCATGCATACAGGAGGGGGGGGGGGAATATGAGCCATGCATACAGGAGGGGGAGAATATGAGCCATGCATACAGGAGGGGGGGGATATGAGCCATGCATACAGGAGGGGGGGGGGGGAATATGAGCCATGCATACAGGAGGGGGAGGGGAATATGAGCCATGCATACAGGAGGGGGGGAATATGAGCCATGCATACAGGAGAAGGGGGAATATGAGCCATGCATACAGGAGGGGGGGGGGGAATATGAGCCATGCATACAGGATGGGAGGGAATATGAGCCATGCATACGGGGGGGGGGGGGGAATATGAGCCATGCATACAGGAGGGGGAGGGGAATATGAGCCATGCATACAGGAGGGGGGGAATATGAGCCATGCATACAGGAGAAGGGGGAATATGAGCCATGCATACAGGAGGGGGGGGGGGAATATGAGCCATGCATACAGGATGGGAGGGAATATGAGCCATGCATACGGGGGGGGGGGGGGGGAATATGAGCCATGCATACAGGAGAAGGGGGAATATGAGCCATGCATACAGGAGGGGGATATGAGCCATGCATACAGGAGCAGGAGGGGGGGGGGATTTGAGCCATGCATGCAGGAGGGGGGGGGGAAATATGAGCCATGCATACAGGAGGGGGGGGGGGAATATGAGCCATGCATACAGGAGGGGGAGGGGAATATGAGCCATGCATACAGGAGGGGGAGGGGAATATGAGCCATGCATACAGGAGGGGGGGAATATGAGCCATGCATACAGGGGGGGGGGGATATGAGCCATGCATACAGGGGGGGGGGAATATGAGCCATGCATACAGGAGGGGGGGAATATGAGCCATGCATACAGGAGGGGGGGGGGAATATGAGCCATGCATACGGGGGGGGGGTAATATGAGCCATGCATACAGGAGGGGGGGGAATATGAGCCATGCATACAGGAGGGGGGGAGGAATATGAGCCATGCATACAGGAGGGGGGGAGGAATATTAGCCATGCATACAGGAGGGGGGGGAGGAATATGAGCCATGCATACATGAGGGGGGGGGGAATATGAGCCATGCATACAGGAGGGGGAGGGGAATATGAGCCATGCATACAGGAGGGGGGGAATATGAGCCATGCATACAGGAGGGGGGGAATATGAGCCATGCATACAGGAGGGTGAGGGGAATATGAGCCACGCATACAGGAGGGGGGAATATGAGCCATGCATACGGGGGGGGGGGGGGGAAATGAGCCATGCATACAGGAAGGGGGGGGGGGAATATGAGCCATGCATACAGGAGGGGGGGGGGGATATGAGCCATGCATACAGGAGGGGGAATATGAGCCATGCATACAGGAGGGGGAGGGGAATATGAGCTATGCATACAGGGGAGTGATATGAGCCATGCATACGGGGGGGGGGGGGGAATATGAGCCATGCATACAGGAGGGGGTGGGGAATATGAGCCATGCATACAGGAGGGGGGGAATATGAGCCATGCATACGGGGGGGGGGGGAAGGAATATGAGCCATGCATACAGGAGAAGGGGGAATATGAGCCATGCATACAGGAGGGGGGGGGGGAATATGAGCCATACATACAGGATGGGAGGGAATATGAGCCATGCATACGGGGGGGGGGGGGGAATATGAGCCATGCATACAGGAGGGGGAGGGGAATATGAGCCATGCATACAGGAGGGGGGGGGAATATGAGCCATGCATACAGGAGGGGGGGAATATGAGCCATGCATACAGGAGGGGGAGGGGAATATGAGCCACGCATACAGGAGGGGGGAGGGGGGAATATGAGCCATGCATACGGGGGGGGGGGGGAAATGAGCCATGCATACAGGAAGGGGGGGGGGGAATATGAGCCATGCATACAGGAGGGGGGGGGGATATGAGCCATGCATACAGGAGGGGGAATATGAGCCATGCATACAGGAGGGGGAGGGGAATATGAGCCATGCATACAGGGGAGTGATATGAGCCATGCATACGGGGGGGGGGGGGGGGGGGGGGGGGGGGGGGGGAATATGAGCCATGCATACAGGAGGGGGTGGGGAATATGAGCCATGCATACAGGAGGGGGGAATATGAGCCATGCATACGGGGGGGGGGAAGGAATATGAGCCATGCATACAGGAGAAGGGGGAATATGAGCCATGCATACAGGAGGGGGGGGGGGGGGGGGAATATGAGCCATACATACAGGATGGGAGGGAATATGAGCCATGCATACGGGGGGGGGGGGAATATGAGCCATGCATACAGGAGAAGGGGGAATATGAGCCATGCATACAGGAGGGGGGGGGGGAATATGAGCCATGCATACAGGAGGGGGGAATATGAGCCATGCATACAGGGGGGGGGGAATATGAGCCATGCATACAGGGGAGTGATATGAGCTATGCATACGGGGGGGGGGGGGAATATGAGCCATGCATACAGGAGGGGGAGGGGAATATGAGCCATGCATACAGGAGGGGGGGAATATGAGCCATGCATACGGGGGGGGGAATGAATATGAGCCATGCATACAGGAGAAGGGGGAATATGAGCCATGCATACAGGAGGGGGGGGGAGGGGAATATGAGCCATGCATACAGGATGGGAGGGAATATGAGCCATGCATACGGGGGGGGGGGGGGGGGGGGGGAATATGAGCCATGCATACAGGAGAAGGGGGAATATGAGCCATGCATACAGGAGGGGGGGGGGGAATATGAGCCATGCATACAGGAGGGGGGAATATGAGCCATGCATACAGGGGGGGGGATATGAGCCATGCATACAGGAGCAGGAGGGGGGGGGGAATTTGAGCCATGCATGCAGGAGGGGGGGGGAATATGAGCCATGCATATAGGAGGGGAGGGGAATGAGCCATGCATACAGGAGGGGGGATATGAGCCATGCATACAGGAGGGGGAGGGGAATATGAGCCATGCATACAGGAGGGGGGGATATGAGCCATGCATACAGGAAGGGGGGGGAATATGAGCCATGCATACAGGAGGGGGGGATATGAGACATGTATACAGGAGAGGGGGAATATGAGCCATGCATATGGAATGGGAGGGAGATGAGCCATGCATACAGTAGGGGGGGAACATAAGCCATGCATACGGGGGGAACATGACCCATGCATACAGGAGGGGGAGGGAATAAGAGCCATGCATACAGGAGGGGGGGGGGGGGAATATGAGCCATGCATACAGGAGGGGGAAATATGAGCCATGCATACAGGAGGGGGGGGGGGAATATGAGCCATGCATACAGGAGGGGGGGAATATGAGCCATGCATACAGGGGGTGGGGAATATGAGCCATGCATACAGGGGGTGGGGAATATGAGCCATGCATACAGGAGCGGAGGGGGAATATGAGCCATGCATACAGGAGCGGAGGGGGAATATGAGCCATGCATACAGGAGGGGGGGGGAATATGAGCGATGCATACAGGAGGGGGGGGAATATGAGCGATGCATACAGGAGGGGGGGAATATGAGCCATGCATACAGGAGGGGGGGAATATGAGCCATGCATACAGGAGGGGGAGGGGAATATGGGCCATGCATACAGGAGGGGGGGAATATGAGCCATGCATACAGGAGGGGGAATATGAGCCATACATACAGGAGGAGGGGGGGAAATATGAGCCATGCATACAGGAGGGGGGGGATATGAGCCATGCATACAGGATGGGGGGAGATGAGCCATGCATACAAAATGGGAGGGGGGCATTATACAGTATTGAGCATCATGTGTGGCCATTATACAGCATGGAGCATCATGTGGGGCCATTATACAGTATTGAGCATCATGTGGGGCCATTATGCAGTATGGAGCATCATGTGTGGCCATTATACAGTATGGAGCATCATGTGTGGCCATTATACAGTATTGAGCATCATGTGGGGCCATTATACAGTATGGAGCATCATGTGTGGTCATTATACAGTATGGAGCATCATGTGTGGCCATTATACAGCATGTAGCATCATGTGTGGCCATTATACAGCATGTAGCATCATGTGTGGCCATTATACAGCATGGAGCATCATGTGTGGCCATTATACAGCATGGAGCATCATGTGTGGCCATTATACAGCATGGAGCATCATGTGTGGCCATTATACAGTATGGAGCATCATGTGTGGCCATTATACAGTATTGACCATCATGTGTGGCCATTATACAGTATGGAGCACTGTGTGGCCATATTTTTTTGGGGTTATAATTATTGCATATGAAACAGTGTGATAAGCAGTGCTAAATGGGTGTGGCTGGGACGTGGATATGGGTGTGACTAGTTGTGAAATGGGTGTGGTCAGAGGCGTGGCCTAAAATTTGCCGCGGCGCACGTAGTGCGCCACAAACTTTATACCTCCTTCCCTTCTTCAAAAGTTGGGAGGTATGGTACCGCATTTGCCAGATCACAGCAAGTCCCGCAAATCCCATAGGGAATGAATGAAGCCAAACGCAGTGTTGCCGTAAGTGATCCGTTACGCGGCAGATGCAGAAAAACTGCCGAATCTGCTGCAAAAGGCGACTTTCGCATCAGCGATTCTTGCCAAAGTCACTGCCGATAGTGTCACACTCACCAAAGGGGGAGGCAGCACTAAAAGTGCCTAGGGCAGCAGAAACTCTAAATACGGCCCTGCCTGTAACTGTTACTGTGTATTGTTCTTGTCTGTACATGTCCCCGCTTAATTGTAAAGTGCTGGTACTATATAAATAAAATTATTTTAATGGCTGGGTGTGTTGTCTTCCTGTATAAGAGCTGGCACCAGGGCGCACAGTGGCAGAATTATGCTCTGCGCAGTGTTCAGCTGGGAATATTAGATCCTGACATCAGTGACAATATTCAGTGTGAATCTTACTTTAAGGGCACCGTCAGATGGATGTGTATAACACAGCCGACAATCGCATCGCACGGACTGGCCGGGCACCTCAACCGACCTGATCATGACAGTGTTGTGTATTTCTATGGAACTGTCACGCTCGCGTCATCTTCTCCTGCTTCTCTCATTGTTCTAATTTACAGATGAGAGAAGCACATGATCATAAGTCTGCAAATCGCATGTTAGTGATCATGAGACGACCGCTGGAATCGGCAAGCAGAGTGAAAGCGTGTTTTACACACCTACTTCAGGATTCAGCATGTCAATATCAACTATCCGAAATACAAACGCAGGGGCCTGCAGTCAGTCTATGGCAGAGGGAAGCCACTGGGGATCAGATTTGACCTAATATTCCTGGCTGTATCCACAGCTGGATATTACTTGTATGTTTTCTCTGAAATGCGGCAGCATCAGAGTAAAACGTATATGACTATAATAATAAATGAGCCACCGTGCTCCCCTAATCAATCCACTATACATACTATAGGTGGGCTGAAATTTTCACATACTGCCTCAGAGACCTGAGAACAGACAAGGTGGAGGAGTTGGTCTGCCCCTTTCATCACAATGTGCTTTCCCGGTTATTCCCACAGAACCCTCACTCACGTTTCCTACCTTTGGAGTCCACACTGTTAGAATATGTGCACACGTTGCATTTTTCACGCACGGATTTGTTAACAAAACCTGATGCTATTGAATGAGAAACCTGAAGTGTCATGCACACGGTGCTTATTTTTGACTTGCAGATTTGGTGCAGAAATAATTTGCAGCATGTCAATTCTCTGTACATTTTCACCATTGACTTCACTTAAATATGCAAGTTGTTGCAGCTGCCTTTCTCCTGCCAAGAGATGAAGAAATGATGCAGAAATTTCTGCATCCATTTACTCAACATGTGCACATAGCCTTAGACTCTTCAAACTCTTCTACCTGCAAGTGGCAGATTATGCCCCCCCCCCTCATCATGGGCGACTTTAACATCCCCATCGACGATCCCCTCTCCCAATCTACCTCTTATCTCCTTTTTCTAACCTCCTCATTCGGCCTCTCTCAGTTACTAACTCTTCTACGCATGAAGACGGGAATACCCTGGACTTGGTCTTCTCCTGGATCTGCTCAGTGCACGACTTTACTAGCTTCCCTCTCCCGCTCTCTGACCCCAACTTCTTCTTTCCTCCTCTGTCAAGAACTGTCTCCTCGCCCAGGACACCCCCACTTACCACACTTATAAGAATACACATACCATTAGTACCCAACAGCTTCTGGACAACCTACACTCCTCTTTAGCTCCAATCTTCTCCCACTCCTGTCCAGACTTAGCATTGTCACACTACAATAATACATTGCAGAGTGCCCTAGATGAAACAGCACCTAATACAGGCAGAAAGACCCAATGGCAACCCTGACACACGATGCAAACACGTTTGTTTCAGCGGTGCTCAAGGTGCACTGAGCGTCAGTGGAGAACATTGCTTTTAGCAGAGGATTTCATCCATTATAAGTTCATGCTGAAAACTTAACTCTGTCCTTCATCTGGCAAAACAGTCATACTTCACCACTCACATTACTAGCTAACAATCCTAAACAACTTTTCAAAATTTTACACTCCCTCCCTAAAACACAGGCCACAGACACCAACTTCAGCAGTGAGGATCACTAAAAAAAAAAAAAAAAAAAAAAAAAAAATCAACCACATCCATAAGGACATTTTTGCCCAAGTGCCTCAGTGCCTAAATCCCCTTCTCTCCAGCACTTCAAGCTCACTTGCCATCTTTGAGCCTGTTACAAAACAAGAAGTTACCCGGCTCCTCGTCCTACAACCTGTACTAGTTACCCCATTACGTCTCATCTCCTGCAGTGTATCTCACTGGTTCTCACCTATCATCACTCACCTAAAGGTACCTTCACACTGAACAACATTACAACGATAGCGATAGCGATCCGTGACGTTGCAGCGTCCTGGATAGCGATCTCGTTGTGTTTGACACGCAGCAGCGATCAGGATCCTGCTGTGACATCGCTGGTCGGAGCTAGAAGGCCAGAACTTTATTTCGTCGCTGGATCACCCGCTGACATCACTGAATCGGCGTGTGTGACGCCGATCCAGCGATGTCTTCACTGGTAACCAGGGTAAACAACGGGTTACTAAGTGCAGGGCCGCGCTTAGTAACCCGATGTTTACCCTGGTTACCATTGTAAATGTAAAAAAAAAAAACACTACATACTTACATTCCGGTGTCTGTCACGTCCCCTCACCGTCAGCTTCCCGCACTGACTGTGAGCGCCGGCCGTAAAGCACAGCAAATTTTACTCTAGGGCACCCCTTACGCCACAGCATGTAATGCTCCATATTCATGAGCTCAGTCTAGCCCTGTTCCCAACACTGACTGGTAGCTTTCTGCCTATGCACAGTGTACACAGAAATCTGTCAGTGGTGTGGACGGGGTTATATAGAGCTCAGCATTTAGAGAACTGCTAGATCTGCAGCAGACAAAACTGTGATTTTATCAAAACTGCAGAAGCAGCCTAGTAAGTGAAACATCGCTAGAATCAGGGTCTCTGCCCCTACAGCATGCTGCTCTCAGTTGGGGGTAGCAAAAACCTGGTGATATATTCCATTAAAGTTGTTTGGGTACTGTAATTATTAACATACCACTTTCTCGTTCGTTTTCATCTCCCAAGTCAGAAGTGTACGCTGCCACAAGAATTATTGCAAAGACTTGATGTGTTTCGGCAAACCTACAATACATAGAGAAAATATAGAAGCAGTCAACTGGAATCTCGGTCCCATACTGCAGGGTTACATTCAGTTCCTCCATATGTTTTATGTAGATCTATTGAATGATTGTAAGGTGGCACAAGGGATTATCCATACCTCATGGCTGCCGCTGCTCCGGAGCTGTGCCCTATCACAATGGTCTTGCTGTCACACTGCAGTTCTGATGCCATGAACGGTAGCCATACTGATTCTCTTGCTGTGACTAGATTTCAGAAGTGAAAATAACAAATATTACATGATTGCAGCATAGTTGTAAAGTTTTGGCTGAAGCAAAAAGTGTGAGGCTAAGAACATTATGCAACTTAAAGCTTATATTCTTCTTCTTCTATTAGGTTTAATTTTAACTTTCATGACCACATATGACAAGCCTACAAGCTGCAGTAACCAGCACACAGGACCAGCTCTGCCCTCAGCTACTGTATCCTCACCCATCCCCCGTAGGCTGTGAGCCCTCGCGGGCAGGGTCCTCTCTCCTCCTGTACCAGTCGTGACTTGTATTCTTTAAAATTATTGTACCTGTTTTTTTATTATGTATACCCCTCCACACATGTATAGCGCCATGGAATAAATGGCGCTATAATAATAAATAATAATTATAATAAATGGCGCTATAATAATAAAAAATAATTATAACATGTTGATTTAACTTGTGTTGTATTGAATTGGGTATTTTTTTAATTTTTTTTTTATAATTTTTAATGCAGCCACTGGGATCTGCCATTATTCTTTGCAGGTCTGTAAGGGTCGCCGCACGACACCTACTCTCGGCAAATGCAGCAGCCCGTCAGGCAATCCTTGCATGTTTTGTAGCTGTCTAACATCCATGAAACATGCGGAGCGGGGACTCGAACATGTCACTTGAACACCCGCGCTACTTGGTGCATACCTGAGCCCCCTAGGAAAATTTGAGTAATGAGCACTTGAGCTCGTCACTAATAAGAAAAAAAAAAACGGACGCATAATTTGTTACGCGATTTTTTCCGAACACGAACATACCCAATATGTGATCAAAGAATGCTGTTTGGGCCCATAGCAGGACTCGGAAAGAAAGAGCGATATTTGATTTTTGGAGGGTAAATTTGTCTGGAATATTTTGTGAATGCATGGCACATTTGCAGAGCCCCTGACATGCCAAAATAGCAGAAACCCCCACAAGCGAGACCATTTTGGATACTAGACCCCACAAGGAATGCATCTAGGGGTGTACTGAGAATTCTTAACCTACAGGTGATTCACAAAACTTTATAACATTTAGATGTGGAAAAAAAATTCCACTAAAATACTGTTTTAGAACAAAATTTATAATAGGGAAAAATGGATCCCATAAATGGTTGGTTGGATAAATGCAGGTCAGCTGTCATCCTTCAGGATTTTGGCCGTGGGGCTGCCCTATTCTCTTATTTGAGTCACCGCTCTGAGAATACTCTGGAACCACGTTATTGGTCCTGACAATGCAGGGCTGTGGGCGCGATTACAGCTGCCGCTCTGGATACTGGACCCGCGACGGCGCCGCCCCTGTGACTGAAACCAAATGCTGCAGGGGAGAATAAGGCTATATTCACACTTTGCGGATTTTGCTGCGGATCCGCAGCGGATTTGACCGCTGCGGATCCGCAGCAGTTTCCCATGAGTTTACATTTCAATGTAAACCTATGGGAAACAAAAAACGCTGTGCACATGCTGCAGAAAAATCCGCGCGGAAACGCTGCGGATTACATTCCGCAGCATGTCACTTCTTTTCTGCGGATTTTCAGCTGCTCCAATAGAAAACTGCAGTTGAAAATCCGCAGAAGAAAACGCAGTAAAAACCGCGATAAATCCGCAGTAAAAACCGCGATGGGTTTTCACTGCGGATTTTGCAATTCCGCTGCGGAAAAATCCGCAGTGGAATCTGCAAAGTGTGCACATAGCCTAAAGTTCATTTTCTCCACGTGGTGCTCAGCTACGTATGGGCGCCGGGCAGTTTAGGAACGCCATTTAAATGTTTAAAACATTTTTTTCATATTACGATATGTATTCCAAAAAAAAAAAAAAAAAATTAAAAAAATTGAAATCTTGCACTTTTCACACTGGAGTTTTTTTTAGACTCCTACTTCCTGTCCTTTCAGAAATAATTTACAGGAGTTTCTTTATCATCAGAGGCAAAATTACAATGGCGGCTAAAACCTCTAAACATAGCTGACAGCACATGATCCACCAATCACAATGATTTAAAAAGGTGATGTCAAAGCTGACCCTCTTGCCCCTCCCTTCACAGTGATCTTTACACATGCTCATTAGATGCTTTAATTTAAAGGGTAGAGCCAGGGTCTGTCTATTGGTGCTAACATTTATGTAAATTTCCTGAAACAGCAAAATTAGATTATAAACAAGACGCAGAAATCACTGGAAAAATTGCAAGATTTCTGATCTCAAATTTTGATATAGATTGTGATATCGAGAAAAAAATGACAAAATGAAAAAAAAAAAAAAAAAAGTATAATAAAAAACCTGATTTAAACAGTAGGTACTTTTCTGATGACACATTCTCTTTAATTATGGAGTGCGAAAGATGCAGAAATCAGATTCCACTGCGGATATTGTGTCAGCCTGTATGCTGATTATCTGATTATAAACTCCAGTTTATTGTCAATTTTAAGTATGGAGGGAACAGATCCATAAAAAAATCCACATAAAAAACTCTGTGTGAACATAGGTTTAGGGTATATTCATAATGAGTTCTTTTTTTTTTACAAGTGTGTCAAAAGCAGGGAAATACTCTTAGCTTGTTTTTGGAGCTATTACTATAGATGTAGATGTAATTCCCTGCTTAAGTACTACATTACATCTCCATAGGATACAGTGAATTGTGCCAACAGGAACCTGGCATTATTAGAAACTGAACAAGCACAGATTATATTTGTTCAGTAGATTTTGGATGTGGCCTATCCAAATATCAGAAGGTAAATGTTTTCCTATATCAAGACAGATTGTCCAAAAAGTGGCACAATTGAACAGTAATAAAGAGGACACGTAATGAAGTGCTGGGCTGTAGAAAGTCAAGACTGCTTAGAATGCATTTTGCGAATTTGTTTAAAGGGGTCATCACATGAGCTGGAAAGAAGTGTGCCGGCGCATGAACACTTATTTTTTCAGCTCTGCCCATAGTAGGATAAAGTATAGTGCACAGGCGTGAGATTTCGCTCAGCAAGATGGATGACAAGAGGCGTCGTCCACAGCAATCAAAGAAGGAGGACGGCAAGAAGTAGGTGGGAAGGACCGGACTGATAGGATTACCATACAGTACGGGACGGGAGAACTTAAAAATGTTTTTGGCGTGTATACAGGGGGAGTCAGGGGGTTATATAACTAGTTATAGAATCCAGCCCAAGCGCTGAATAAGGTCATAGTTTTAGATGATATATGACAAAATTGGTGACAGGTTCCCTTTAATTTATGCAGCACCCCATAAAGTGAACAACCTGTGGAAATCAATTTTTTTTATGTTAAATGTACTCATAAATCAAAATATATATTTATATTTTTTTTAAATTACACACACTCTCTCCTCAACATCGAAATTGCAACACCAAGAAGGAAAAGATGAATTATGGAAATCATAGAATGAACATAGGATATGTTACGGACATGCAAATGATGAAAAAAATGGAAACAAAATTTTCAAAACAGTTACACAGGTTGAAAAAAAAGACACAGACAAATCAAGTTAAATATTTCTCCACCAGTCATACTTTATATTTATAACCCACAATCTTGATTCATTCAGCATTGAGTTAAAGTGCTGTGCACGGAAGTATGCGCACTTATACGCTTTGGCATGTTATCAATGAGGATGTTAATGGTTGTTTTAGGAATGTTCTGCAGCACTGAATGCACTTAGATACGGAAATCAGCAAGATCCGCTGCTGGCAGCTCTCTTTGCAATTGCTGACCAATGAGGTCCCATATCTGCTTAATGGAAGACAAATCAGGAGACCCTGCCAGCTATGGTAACAAGGCCACGCAGGCTTCTCACAGTAGCACATGCAATCTGGCGTTGTTGCATTAACAAACGGCTCCTGTGACACTTTTGAGAAATGGCTGACACCACTGGTTTCATGACCAATTCAAATTAGGTTGTTGGTGTACCTGGAATGAATACTAGAGGGATCCAGTTACACTATGTCACACCATGCCATTGTCCCGGACCATGACACATGGATGTGTGGATGCTGCCTAGTAAAAGCTGAGGCAGGATAACTGCCCTCATAATCATATATAGAAAATAGAATAAAAAAGCTACAGTCAAAAAATAAACAGTATATAAATAAAATAAAAATCTTTTTACTATCTGGTTTTAATTACCGTATGTAAAATAAAATAGGTGGCACAGTTGCAAATTCACCTGTGAAGGGAACCTGCCAGCAGGATTCTGCACAGTAACCTACACACAGTGTCAGGTCAGCGGCGTTATTACGGATTAAAATGACACCTTGGTCCTTCAAACTGCACATCCAAGCTCTCACCACCTCCTGTCGCCTCCAGCTCAAGAATATTTCCAGAATCTGTCCTTTCCTCAACCCTCACTCTACCAAAATGCTCGTGCATGCCCTAATCATCTCCCGCCTCGACTACTGCAACATACTCCTCTGTGGCCTACCTTCTAACACTCTCGCACCCCTCAAGTTCGTCCTTAACTCTGCTGCCTGACTAATTAATCTCTCTCCTCGCTACACTCCTGCTTCCCCTCATTGCAAATCCCTTCACTGGCTCCTAATATCCCAGCGTATCCAGTTTAAATTACTAACAATGATCTACAAAGCCATCCATAACCTTTCTCCTCCGTATATTTCCACACTAATCTCTCAATATCTTTCATCACGTAATCTCCGGTCCTCCCAAGACCCGATTCTCTCCTCCACGCTTATTCGCTCCTCACCCAATCGCCTCCAAGACTTCTCCCAAATATCTCCATCATCTGGAATTCAGTGCCCCAACATGTCAGGTTATCCACCACATTTGGATCCTTCAAAAGAAACCTGAAAACCCACCTCTTCAAAGAAGCTTACGGCCTGTAATGACCACACGGCCCCCTCAACACCACCGGAGCTACTGCAACCCCCCCCCGACCTACTGTCTCCTTCCCCATAATCCTGTAGAATGTAAGCCCGTAAGGGCAGAGTCCTCTTCCCTCTGTACCAGTCTGTCATTGTTAGTTTTGTTTACTGTAACTGATATTTGTATTTTGATGTAACCCCTTCTCATGTACAGCACCATGAAATCAATGGTGCTATATAAATAAATAATAATAATAAAAAAATGAAATCCGTCTTGTGATTGTTGTTTAATCTTTATTTTCAGTTAATGATATGCTCGTGCTCCGGAGCGGCCTGTGGGGTCTTTTTGTGGTGCTCTGCTTAGCTATTCATCAGTATGGCTTCTGACAGGTCACTGATCCTTCAGTGCATGAAAATGAAGGTATCCAGCTCAGGAAATAAAATCAAAAGTCTTTATTTGGACAAATTTAAAAAGTAAGCTGCTTGACAAACCAGTGCATACTGGAGGAAGGAATGTCTTGAATAACTGGACGCGTTTTGAACACGTATAGTGCTCTTAGTCCACAGTTTCCTGAGCTGGATACCTTCATTTTCATGCACAAGTACCTGGCGTCAAGCAGAGACGTTTCCGTGCTCAGATCAAATTTCTCATGGGCTGTGAGAATACCATCACAAGGGTGAGCTGAATCATTTTCTTTTTACTGATCCCTCAGTGCCCTGCCCCCTGGTTTACCAAATGAATATTATATATATAGCTTGGAAAAAAAATCCCCTTCTGCAGGCGATCGCAGATAAATGCTACTGCGCAGGTGCCACCGCCATTTTGCTAGAGGAAAAAAAAACATTTGTCTCCACCAAGATGACGCCGTCCGCGCCTGCGCAGTAGCATCTAACACGTTTTGAATTATGCTACTGCGCAAGCGCGGCTGGCGCTATTTAGAGAACAATTTCCCCCCCCCGCAAGAAATTTACGTAATTAAATAAAATGAATACATGGATATAATAGATCCGATCATTCTACAGCGCAGACGACGCCCCCATGATAAATGTAATTTTGTTTTCAAAACGATAAGATATGCATTATGCAAAATAGGGGGCAGGTAATTGATGGATAAACCATCCGTTTGAATAGCTAAGCAGAGCACCACATAAAGACCCTCCCTCAGGCCACCCTGGGATACGAGAATCTGACTAAAGGTACCGTCACATTTAGCGACGCTGCAGCGTTCTAGACAACGATGCCGATCGCTGTTTGGTCGCTGGAGAGCTGTCACACAGATAGCTCAGAGAAGGAGATCCAGCTCAACGAAATAGTGAAAAATCCATAGTTTATTTCACTTAAAATATAGTGAAAGGACAAAACATCAGCATACAAAAAAATATTATAAAACCAAGGTCAACGCGTTTCCGGTGACTAAGCACCCTTAATCATGATACCTGGTACAAGACAGGTCTATACTTTTATACTAGTATCCGGTCATCACTCCGGTGTTGCAATTGGTAGAATTGTCTAATCAAACAAAAATAGGCACACATGATAATGAAAGCAAGACAAGCTTGATGGAAAGACAAAAACAGGTGTTTTGACTAAACAGAAATGCAGAGAAATCAAAAATAACACAAAATACAAAAACTATATGCAAAATGAAAAATAATAGTAACATTACAATAATCATTAGATAAATCCAAAAATATGATAGTAAAATAGTATGTACAGTGTCATATGTCATGAACCCACATAATAATACAGAAAGAAACTATATTAGTTTACATAGACACAAACTCATGTGAGTTCTAAAGAGAATAAGACATACATGTGAATCTCATAATGAATAGAACTATAAAATTCCCTAGTACCTTTGGAAATAGCGAGCTCAGAGACAACCATAGATGGAAAAACAGAACAATCAATGGCAGGAATCTCCCAGACAGGGAGCTGTAGCAGCCAAACTAGGTTAGAGCAAATAGGTAAAAGCACAGCTGCAGATGCCGTGACAGTGTAACAGCGGCCGGCCAGCAAGGGGAAACAAAAGGGCAAATTGATAGCTATTAGCCTTACAAAGGAGTCATTAATTATATGGGAAATGTAAACTACAGATTTAGTTAGTTACTAGATGACAAAAAAGCAACTTTATAGTTTGTAAGCCCTCAGAATACTAATAAAAGAGCATGAGATCTTTCCTTTTGTTTAAACCATGTGGAATTCTTGTTCCGAGTTTAAAGATCCACCATGATTCCCTGTTTCTCAGGGTCACCTCAATGTCTCCTCCTCTAAATGGTTTATGAATTTTTTCAATTGCATAAATTTTAAGTGACTCAAGGTTAGAGTGATGATAATTAATAAAGTGTTGTGAAACTTGTGAAATATTCCTATTGACACTAATATTTTCAGCATCATAAATATGTTCACGAATACGTGTTTTTAAAGACCGTATGGTACTCCCCACGTATTTAAGATGGCATGCCATGCATTCCATGATGTATACCACATTTTTAGTGTTACAATTCATGAAAGTCTTGATGGGATAAACGTTTTGATTACTGGCATCGGTGAAATTATAGCATTTACCAGAAAATTTGCAAGTTTTACATGCCATCGCACCACATTTAAAGAAACCTTTTGTGCTGAGCCAATGAGAAGGTTGTACAGGGTGGGTGTGAAGAGAACTCGGAGATAAACTAGAGCCCAAAGAGGGAGCTCTTCTAGACACAATTCTGTATCCTTTACTTAAAATTTGGGCTATATCAGCATCTTCCTTAAGAATGGTCAAATTATTAGTCAATATTTTTCTGATAGCATTAAATTGATTACTATACTGGAAGACCACAGTGATTGGATTTTGAGGAGATAAATTTTGATGTCGTTTACTATGAAAACGAGGTCGTCGAGCGACAATTTTTTCTGCTCTTTTTAAATGCCAGTCACTGTAGCCTCTCTGCACAAGTCTACCCTTTATGCCCTCAATCTCTTGGGAATAATCTTCCAATGTGCTACAATTACGTTTTGCTCTTACCATCTCCCCTATAGGGATACTTTTAATAGTATGTTTAGGATGGTGACTGTTTGCACGCAATATTGTATTCCCTGCTGTGTTTTTCCGAAAAGTAGAAGTAACAATCAGGGTATTAAGTATCCCCTTTAATTTTAAATCTAGATACTCTATGCACTTACGGTCTTGACGTGAAATAAATCTAAGATTGAATGGATTTGCCATTGATTGTTCTGTTTTTCCATCTATGGTTGTCTGTGAGCTCGCTATTTCCAAAGGTACTAGGGAATTTTATAGTTCTATTCATTATGAGATTCACATGTATGTCTTATTCTCTTTAGAACTCACATGAGTTTGTGTCTATGTAAACTAATATGGTTTCTTTCTGTATTATTATGTGGGTTCATGACATATGACACTGTACATACTATTTTACTATCATATTTTTGGATTTATTTAATGATTATTGTAATGTTACTATTATTTTTCATTTTGCATATAGTTTTTGTATTTTGTGTTTTGATTTCTCTGCATTTCTGTTTAGTCAAAACACCTGTTTTTGTCTTTCCATCAAGCTTGTCTTGCTTTCAATTATCATGTGTGCCTATTTTTGTTTGATTAGACAATTCTACCAATTGCAACACCGGAGTGATGACCGGATACTAGTATAAAAGTATAGACATGTCTTGTACCAGGTATCATGATTAAGGGTGCTTAGTCACCGGAAACGCGTTGACCTTGGTTTTAATTTTTTTGTATGCTGATGTTTTGTCCTTTCACTATATTTTAAGTGAAATAAACTATGGATTTTTCACTATTTCGTTGAGCTGGATCTCCTTCCCTTTCCTGTTCGTCCACGCCCTGACACAGCGGTTCCGTGCTCCGAGCTCCTGGGAATGTCGGTATGGTGAGCTGGATTTTGTTTTTCACAGATAGCTCTCCAGCGACCAACGATCCCGAGGTCCCCGGGTAACCAGGGTAAACATCGGGTTACTAAGCGCAGGGCCGCGCTTAGTAACCCGATGTTTACCCTGGTTACCATTGTAAATGTAAAAAAACAAACAGTAGATACTTACATTTCGGTGTCTGGTCACGTCCCTCGCCTTCAGCTTCCCGCACTGACTGAGCGCCGGCCGTAAAGCACAGCGGTGACGTCACCGCTGTGCTTTACGGCCGGCCGGCGCTCACAGTCAGTGCGGGAAGCTGACTGCGAGGGACGTGACCAGACACCGGAATGTAAGTATGTACTGTTTGTTTTTTTACATTTACAATGGTAACCAGGGTAAACATCGGGTTACTAAGCGCGGCCCTGCGCTTAGTAACCCGATGTTTACCCTGGTTACCAGTGAAGACATCGCTGGATCGGTGTCACACACGCCGATTCAGCGATGTCAGCGGGTGATCCAGCGACGAAATAAAGTTCTGGACTTTCCCCAGCGACCAACCATCTCCCAGCAGGGGCCTGATCGTTGGTCGCTGTCACACAGAACGATTTTGTTAACGATATCGTTGCTACGTCACAAAAAGCAACAATATCGTTAACGATATCGTTATGTGTGAAGGTACCTTTACTGGAAATAGACTAAGCAACAACCACAAGACGGATTTCATCTCCCAGGTATCATTGTAATCAGTATAACAGCACCAACCTGACACTGTAGGTTATTGAGCACAATCCTGCTGACAGGTTCCTTTAAGACTCCTATTGCAGTACTGAATTTAAAAGGTGACATATAAACAATGCAGATATACTTACAAGGATCGGGCATGTTACGGAGCACACACTTGAAATTCGGAATCTGCAAACAAATGAAAACATTAAAGGGGTTCTCTGCCTAGTCTTTAAATTTGAGAGTGACATGAGGGGAGTGTTAGGACAGGGCAGAAATAAATAAGTTTAAGGGCTCGCTCACACGAGCGTCAACATCGGGCGAATGCCATCTGAATTTTTTTCTTATCAAATAGCACACGGACCAATGTTATTCATTGGGGCAGTGCTGATGCACAATTTTTTCCACTGACAGAATATGCCACTGAAAAATATAGCAGAATGCTGCAATTTTACTCTGAAATTGGATGCCACTCACCCATTCAAGTCTATGGGTAAGGTGAAAACATCGGACTGCAGTCAGATTTATGTGGACTCCATCTTCTCTTCAGTGTGCTCCATTTCTCTCAGGTGAGTGCAGTCTGACATCCGCAGACTCAGACAATGGAAAAGATGGAGAAATAACGCTCTCCATCTTCTCCTCACCTGTGCTACGAGAGAATCAGATCACACTCGGATCAGAGTTTGATTGCAGTTTCTCTTGCATGAGAGAATAAATGTCCCTGTTACCCCGGCCTTAAAGTGATTTATTTCTGTCATGTCACAACACTCCCCTGATGAAAAGAATGATCGAGTATGTTGAATTATAAGGCTATGTGCACACGTAGAATGGTCCACTGCGGATTTTTCCGCAGCAGATTTGATAAATCTGCAGGGCAAAAATGCTGCGTTTTTGCTGCAGATTTATCACGGATTTACCGCGGACATGCCGCTTTTTTTTTGCGGTTTTCACTGCGATTTTACAACTGCGGTTTTCTATTTGAGTAGTTGTAAAACCGCTGCAGAATCCGCAGAAAGAAGTGACATGCTGCGGAATGTAAGCCGCTGCGTTTCCGCACATTTTTTTCCGCAGCATGTGCACTGCGGATTGCGTTTCCCATAGGTTTACATGGTACTGTAAACGCATGGGAAACTGCTGCGGACCCGCAACTGCGGAAACGCTGTGGATCCGCAGCGTGTGCACATAGCCTAAAAGGTGTTGTCCACTACCAGGACAACCCCTTCTTGAACTAAATATTTGGCCCCAATAAAATAAAAAACCTTTACTCACCTTCTGTGCCGGGACCGTTCCAGCGGTGTCGGCACTCGCAGTCGCGATCAGCGCTGGCATCACTGTCCCCACCTTCGTACGTTTTGAACATGAAAAAGAAGTCCAGGCTGCAGCTGATTTCTGACTTCCTCAGCATGTTCAATCCATATGAAGATGGGGACAGTGATGACACCGCTGATTGTGCTCTGGTTACTACGTGTCACAACGCCGCACCAGAGCTCTGCGACCAAGAGTACCGACACCGCTGGAATGGCGACAGCACCGCAGGTAACCATAGGTTTTCTTATTTTATCTGGGCCATTTAGTTCAAGAAAGGGTTGTCCTAGTAGTGGACAATCCCTTTAAGGCCGGGATCACACATGCGAGAAACACGTCCGTGTCTCGCATTTGAAATCCAAGCTCTGGCGCCGGCACTCCAGAGCGGAGCGTGCGGCTCCATGTGTTGCTATGCGGCCGCACGCTCCGCTCCACAGTGCCGGCGCCAGAGCTTGGATTTCACATGCGAGACACGGACGTGTTTCTCGCATGTGTGATCCCGGCCTAACATGCCTGATCCTCTGTTTTCACAGAAGACAAACCACCATCACAGGTGTCTGGCAGTTGGGGGTGGAATCAAAAGCGACAGCCGTATGCCAAACAAGACTCCGTCTGATAGCTGACCAACTTAAAGAAGAAACTGCTATAGGCCAGTTTTTGTATGACTGTAGTCAAAATAACTTCAGTTAAACTTTACAATTTTTTAAAAAAAAGTCTTATACTACAGTACATGGTGGATCACGCTCCTGTGACTTGGAGCCACTTGTTACGGGCAAGTCGTGAAATGGGGAAGTTAAAGTGTTCAAGGTCAAAAACCAGAAGAGTACATCAATGACAAAGGGTTAAGACAAAGGGACAGCCAAAGAGAAATTCCAGGGTCAGATCAAACAGATTAAAAAGTAGTCTGTTTGCCTCATTTAAGTCAATGGCTACATCGGGGGAATACCTGATAAGTATTTTTTTTCGTCTATTCAGATGTAAGCCCTTGAAGGACTGCTGAGCAAGAAGCAGGACAGGAGCGTATATGCGACTTTTTGATAATTTCAGCTGAGTTGCATAGAGTGTCTAAACCAGTCTTCATTAGGGTATGTGCAGACAATGTCTTTTTTCAGGTGGATCAGCTCAAAAACCCGCTTGAAATAGTTAATAAACGCTAAAAAGAATGAGCATATGCACTGCAATGTAAAAATGACTTGCTGTTCATATGTTCAGACTTTTGAGGTTCTTTTAATGGCTTTAGGTTCCCAAATACGAAACGTGGTCAAAAGAAATTACTGACACCATTATTCAGGCGGCTTCAGCTTCAAAGCCACTGGATAGTATATTTCAGATTTGGTGGCCAATGATGTTGCCAAAAAGCGACCAAAAAGACCCAAAAAAGAAGCTTCAGGACAAAAGAGTCTTCTAAATGTGTCTTTCTCCTAGACATGAGCTAATCTGGTGAGTTTTTCAGAAGCCGTCATGTGCGCATACCTTTAGAACACCAAGGTACGTGCACAATGGACTTATACACGTGGAATCCATGCAGAAGCAAAATACCGTAAGATGTAAATTTAGTAGTGGAAGTATAGGTGTGTCTTAAACTATGTTCATACAGAGTTTTTTGAGGCGTTCATAGAATAATTTTCAGGTTGAAAACTTTTTATGATGAGACAATGCTTTTTGAGGGGTATGTACACACTGCGTCTTTTTCAGGTGGATTCCTCTAAGGCTATGTGCACACGTTGCGGATTTCCTGCGGATCCGCAGGGTTTTTTTCCGCGCAGATCCGCAAAGTGATTTACAGTACAATGTAAATCAATAGGAAAAAAAAATGCTGTGCTAATGGAGCGGAAAATTCCGCATGGAAAACGCAGCGGATTGAAAGGAGCATGTCACTTCTTTTGTGTGGATCTGCTGCGTTTCTGTACCCTTCCATGATAGAAATCCGCAGGGGTTAAAAATACATGAAATCCACGCAAAATCCACAACAAAAACGCACAAAATCCGCATAAAAACGCATCAAATCTGCACTTGCGTTTTCTGCCAGGAGATGCGGATTTTGTGCAGAAAATTCTGCACCCAAATCTGCAATGTGTGCACATAGCCTAAAAAAAAAAAAAAAAGTGCTGCAAAAGTGTGTCATAAGATCAGAATAATGCACAGCACCATGAAAACTACATCTTATAACATGTCTTAACCACTGAAGTGCTTGGAAACTCTGAAGTAGTTAAAAGAAGTAACGCAAAAATGTCTTGCCGACTGAAGCACTGCGAGCACAGCCGATAGGAAACTTGAAGCAGAGCTCATCCTAAGGAGACTATTAGGTCGGGATCACACACAGCGAGATACGGCCGAGTCTCGCAGGTTAAAACCAAGCTCTGGAACCGGCACTCCAGAGCGGAGCATGCGGCCGCATAGCAATACATGGAGCCGCACGCTCCGCAGTTCCGGTGCCAGAGCTTGGTTTTAACCTGCGAGACTCGGCCGTATCTCGCTGTAGTGTGACTCCAGCCTTAAAGTAAAAAAAAAAAAAAATTAAAAATTAAACAATAAAAAACAAATACAAAATTCAGATATTTAGTATCGCTGTGTTAAAAAATGTCTGGTATATCAAAATATAGAGTAAATTAATCAGATCGCATAATGGCATAAAGAGAAAAAAGAATTGATACTTAAGAATTACTGTTTTTTGGTCGCTGCAACATTGCAATAAAATACAATGACAGGCGATCAAAACTTCGTATCTACCCCAAAATAATATCAATAAAAACATGAGCCCTGGACACAAAAAAGAAACCCTCACCCAGTCCCAGATCACGAAAAATTAGAGTGTTATATGTCTTGTAAAATGGCGACAAATGCAAAAAAAAAAAAAAAAAAAAATGTTCTTACAAATTTTGGAATTTTTTTTGAATCACTTAAATAAATAATAACCTAGACATGTTTGGTGTCTGCGTACTCGTACTGACCTGGAGAATCGTAATGGCAGGTCACTTTTACTACAAAGTCAATATCGTAAATAAAAATAAAAAAAAAAAAACTATTTTGGAATTGCACAGTTTTTTGCTATTTCATCACACTTGCATTTTTTTTTCTCCGTTTTCCATTACATTATATGGTAAAATCAATGGCGTTATTCAAAAGTACAACTTGTCCCAAAAAAAAAACAAGCCCTCAAAAAGCCATATTGGTGGAAAAATGAAAAAAAAAAAAGTCACAGGGCTTGGAAGAAAGGGAGGAAAAAATGAAAACACAAAATTGCCCGGGGGTGAAGGGGTTAATAAGAGTTTTCCAAGAATGATATATTTTTGAGGATATTGGAATGCATTCACTTTAAAGAAAAAATGGTGTAATATTCATATTTATAGTAATACACAGCCTGTTAGTTACATGAACCTTTATTTGAGGAACTCCCTGTAACAAGACACCCAGAGCAGAAGACACCAGCGCCGGCTCCGGACCGAACAACTCCTGTCACTGTGCCGCCTGCAGCAATGGAGTGACCCGGATACTGTTGTGTGGCGTTCTGGATTTCTGTAGCGCTAGCCTAGACCGTGGCACTGCACACCAGCTGGAAGCCTCCGCTCCTGTCTAATTACGCTATCGCATACAGACAGTATCATGGGAAGTCAATTAACCCCCAGGTCACGTATTGGCGGACATTCACACTGGGCTCAGTACAGAGGCGCTTTGCAGATTTTCTCACCTTGTCAAGTCTCTTCTTAGTCCAACCATACCAGATACAGGACGCCACATTGCCTCCCCCATTGCCGGGCACTATGACAGCTTTTACAGGGGGAATCATTGCTGCAGCGGAACCTTCACACACTGTACACGTTACAGCGGCACGTGCACGAAAAGGCTCCGCCTGAGAGAAAGGCATCATGGGAACTGTAGTTTCTGGGTATACTACATAGCTTTGACATTACACACAAGTATATAGGTCAATGGAAATCACGGATGGCACCTTGTGGACCGATTAAACATTCTAATGGATGGGAGAAGGTAGCATTTTAGATCCTGTAAAGACACACTCTAACCTTTCATTATGTAGCAGTGAGCCCCATCCTATACTACTGTCCCCCATCCCGGGCATCTTCCCAGTTTATATGTTCCAATCCTGGCCCCCTTCCTGGTATTTCCCCAGTTTTGGGCCCCTTTCTGGTATATATGTTCCCAATCCTGATATACAGTATATGTCGCCCATCCTAGCAATTTTCCTGGTATACATGTCCCCTATCCTGGTATATATGTCCCTAATCCAAGGCACATTCCTGGTATGTATATCCCCAATCATTGGCCCCTTCCTGGTATATATGTTCCCAATCCTGCTGTACAGTATATGTTGCCCATACTAGGCATATTCCTGGTATACATGTCCCCTATCCTGGTATGTATGTCCCTAATCATTGTATGTATGTCCCTAATCATTGGCACCTTTCTGGTATATATGTATTCAATCATGGGCCCCTTCCTGGTATATATGTCCCCAATCCTGGGCCCCATCCTGGTATGTATGTCCCCAATCCTGGGCCCCATCCTGTTATATATGTCCCCAATCCTGGGCCCCATCCTGTTATATATGTCCCCAATCCTGGGCCCCATCCTGGTATGTATGTCCCCAATCCTGGGCCCCATCCTGGTATGTATGTCCCCAATCCTGGGCCCCTTCCTGGTATGTATATCCCCAATCATTGGCCCCTTTCTGGTATATATATCCCCAATCCTGGGCCTCTTCCTGGTATATATGTCCCCAATCCTGGGCCCCATCCTGGTATGTATATCCCCAATCATTGGCCCCTTTCTGGTATGTATGTCCCCAATCCTGGGCCCCTTCCTGTTATATATGTCCCCAATCCTGGGCCCCATCCTGGTATGTACAGTTAGGGCCAGAAATATTTGGACAGTGACACAATTTTCGCGATTTGGGCTCTGCATGCCACCACATTGGATTTGAAATGAAACCTCTACAACAGAATTCAAGTGCAGATTGTAACGTTTAATTTGAAGGGTTGAACAAAAATATCTGATAGAAAATGTAGGAATTGTACACATTTCTTTACAAACACTCCACATTTTAGGAGGTCAAAAGTAATTGGACAAATAAACATAACCCAAACAAAATATTTTTATTTTCAATATTTTGTTGCAAATCCTTTGGAGGCAATCACTGCCTTAAGTCTGGAACCCATGGACATCACCAAACGCTGGGTTTCCTCCTTCTTAATGCTTTGCCAGGCCTTTACAGCCGCAGCCTTCAGGTCTTGCTTGTTTGTGGGTCTTTCCGTCTTAAGTCTGGATTTGAGCAAGTGAAATGCATGCTCAATTGGGTTTAGATCTGGAGATTGACTTGGCCATTGCAGAATGTTCCACTTTTTGGCACTCATGAACTCCTGGGTAGCTTTGGCTGTATGCTTGGGGTCATTGTCCATCTGTACTATGAAGCGCCGTCCAATCAACTTTGCAGCATTTGGCTGAATCTGGGCTGAAAGTATATCCCGGTACACTTCAGAATTCATCCGGCTACTCTTGTCTGCTCTTATGTCATCAATAAACACAGGTGACCCAGTGCCATTGAAAGCCATGCATGCCCATGCCATCACGTTGCCTCCACCATGTTTTACAGAGGATGTGGTGTGCCTTGGATCATGTGCCGTTCCCTTTCTTCTCCAAACTTTTTTCTTCCCATCATTCTGGTACAGGTTGGTCTTTGTCTCATCTGTCCATAGAATACTTTTCCAGAACTGAGCTGGCTTCTTGAGGTGTTTTTCTGCAAATTTAACTCTGGCCTGTCTATTTTTGGTATTGATGAATGGTTTGCATCTAGATGTGAACCCTTTGTATTTACTGTCATGGAGTCTTCTCTTTACTGTTGACTTAGAGACAGATACACCTACATCACTGAGAGTGTTCTGGACTTCAGTTGATGTTGTGAACGGGTTCTTCTTCACCAAATTAAGTATGCGGCGATCATCCACCACTGTTGTCATCCGTGGACGCCCAGGCCTTTTTGAGTTCCCAAGCTCACCAGTTAATTCCTTTTTTCTCAGAATGTACCCAACTGTTGATTTTGCTACTCCAAGCATGTCTGCTATCTCTCTGATGGATTTTTTCTTTTTTTTCAGCCTCAGGATGTTCTGCTTCACCTCAATTGAGAGTTCCTTTGACCGCATGTTGTCTGCTCACAGCAACAGCTTCCAAATGCAAAACCACACACCTGGAATCCACCCCTGACCTTTTAACTACTTCATTGATTACAGGTTAACGAGGGAGACGCCTTCAGAGTTAATTGCAGCCCTTAGAGTCCATTGTCCAATTACTTTTGGTCCCTTGAAAAAGAGGACGCTATGCATTACAGAGCTATGATTCCTAAACCCTTTCTCCGATTTGGATGTGGAAACTATCATATTGCAGCTGGGAGTGTGCACTTTCAGCCCATATTATATATATAATTGTATTTCTGAACATGTTTTTGTAAACAGCTAAAATAACAAAACTTGTGTCACTGTCCAAATATTTCTGGCCCTAACTGTATATCCCCAATCATTGGCCCCTTTCTGGTATATATGTCCCCAATCCTGGGTCCCTTCCTGTTATATATGTCTTCAATCATGGACCCCTTCCTGGTATGTACAGTACAGACCAAAAGTTTGGACACACCTTCTCATTTAAAGATTTTTCTGTATTTTCATGACTATGAAAATTGTAAATTCACACTGAAGGCATCAAAACTATGAATTAACACATGTGGAATTATATACTTAACAAAAAAGTGTGAAACAACTGAAAATGTGTCTTATATTCTAGGTTCTTCAAAGTAGCACCTTTTGCTTTGATGACTGTTTTGCACACTCTAGGCATTCTCTTGATGAGCTTCAAGAGGTAGTCACTGGAAATGGTCTTCCAACAATCTTGAAGGAGTTCCCAGAGATGCTTAGCACTTGTTGGCCCTTTTGCCTTCACTCTGCGGTCCAGCTCACCCCAAACCATCTCGATTGGGTTCAGGTCTGGTGACTGTGGAGGCCAGGTCATCTGGCGTAGCACCCATCACTCTCCTTGGTCAAATAGATAGCCCTTACACAGCCTGGAGGTGTGTTTGGGGTCATTCTCCTGTTGAAAAAGAAATGATGGTCCAACTAAACCCATCCTGGTATGTATGTCCCCAATCCTGGGCCCCTTCCTGGTATATATGTCCCCAATCATTGGCCCCTTTCTGGTATATATATGTCCCCAGTCCTGGGCCCCTTCCTGGTATATATGTCTTCAGTTCTGGGCCTCATCCTGGTATGTATGTCCCCAATCCTGGGCCCCTTCCTGGTATATATGTCTTCAATTCTGGGCCCCTTCCTGGTATATATGTCTTCAATTCTGGGCCCCATCCTGGTATGTATGTCCCCAATCCTGAGCCCCTTCCTGGTATGTATGTCTCCAATCCTGGGCCCCTTCCTGGTATATATGTCTTCAATTCTGGGCCCCATCCTGGTATGTATGTCCCCAATCCTGGGCCCCATCCTGGTATGTATGTCTCCAAACCTGGGCCCCATTCTGTTATATATGTTCCCCTTTCTGCATAAAAAACCAACGTTCTTCTCACCTTCCTCCCTCCCTTGACATGCAGCGTTCTCTTGTTTCCCTCTTCCACGCCCGTGCAGGAGGGGGACAGTACCTCGAGCTGCATGTGTGTCCTCGGATATGATAGGCTGGGGATATGCTATTTAATTTTTTACCATACTGTGCCTGATGTAAAGGACTGACAACACCTATAAAGTGCACTTCACTGGAGTACGTCGGATCTGTGTGGGATTTAAAAATAAAATAAATTGGTGAACCAGGGAAAGAGTGGGGGAGTGTTCATTTAAATATTGTTTTGCGTGTTATTCTTTTTTTTTTTTAGTGGGTTAGTAATGGGGGTGTCTGATACATGCCTCTCCATTATTAACCCAGTAATGTGTAGTGTGTTCAGACACTACACAGGTGACATCAACTCCAAGCCCCATTACCCCGATTGTCACCGCACCAGGACATCGGAAATAGCGAAGGCGACACGCCAGAATTGGAGCCTGTAATGTGATACCTCAGGGGCGGCTGAGGGCTGGGAAAGGCCCAATAATCAGGGACGTTATAATATCAGCTCCCAGCTGTCTGTTTTACCTCTGCTGGTTACTACAAATGAGGGGGACCCCATGTTATTATTAGGTCAATAGATGTACACACGCAAGGCACTAATTCTATATCTAACAGATCTCTGGCTTTGCACGTCTTTAAAGGGAACCTGTCACCCCGTTTTTTGAGATTGAGATATAAATACTGTTAAATAGGGCCTGCGCTGTGTGTTACTATAGTGTATGTAGTGTACCCCGATTCCCCACCTATGCTGAGAAATAACTTACCAAAGTCGCCGTTTTCGCCTGTCAATCAGGCTGGTCAGGTCGGGAGGGCGTGTTCACAGCGCTGGTTCTTCCTCAGCTTTACGTTGGTGGCGTAGTGGTGAACAAGCAGCGCGCGATCTGCGCTGTCATCCCTTTCGTCGGTGGGGGCGGCCATCTTCCTGGGGCTGCACGTGCGCAGATCGAGTGCTCTGCTGCACGGGGCTTCAGGAAAATGGCCGCGGGATGCCGCGCGTGCGCATTAGAGATCGCGGCGGCCATTTTCCCAAAGCCGAGTTTGCATCTCGGCTTTGGGAAAATGGCCGCCGCGATCTCTAATGCGCACGCGCGGCATCCCGCGGCCATTTTCCTGAAGCCCCGTGCAGCAGAGCACTCGATCTGCGCACGTGCAGCCCCAAACTCGGCTTTGGGAAAATGGCCGCCGCGATCTCTAATGCGCACGCGCGGCATCCCGCGGCCATTTTCCTGAAGCCCCGTGCAGCAGAGCACTCGATCTGCGCACGTGCAGCCCCAGGAAGATGGCCGCCCCCACCGACGAAAGGGATGACAGCGCAGATCGCGCGCTGCTTGTTCACGTGCCCACAGTGGATTAGTCACTTCAACGTGCGGACACCAACATAAAGCTGAGGAAGAACCAGCGATGTCACCACGCCCTCCCGACCTGACTAGCCTGATTGACAGGCGAAAACGGCGACTTTGGTAAGTTATTTCTCAGCATAGGTGGGGAATCGGGGTACACTACATACACTATAGTAACACACAGCGCAGGCCCTATTTAACAGTATTTATATCTCAATCTCAAAAAACGGGGTGACAGGTTCCCTTTAACACATAAAAATCTGTCATTTCTATTGTTCCTTCTATTCTGGTTCGTGGCACACGGACAGCCAACAGAAAACCACACGGAAAGTAAAAACGGACAGACTCATGCATTTGGTTTTTTTCAAGCTGCATTGTGAAGGTGGCCTTACACAATGCTTTACTATGCTATTTCTTTTTTAACAACCTTCAAGTAGTGCCATGAAAATGTATATATAAACGTACAGTAAAATATGCCCTCACTGCTACTGGACAAAAAAATAAAAGCAAGTACGTGCGCAGTGCCCACACTAGCTGCGGTTTATGTGCGTATTTACAGCAGGGAGGTCACTCCTGGTTATGCAAACATAGAGATTGCCATGGTAACGGGCTAGGTCACAAACTACAGAGCGGGAGGAGGCGCAGCCGCAGGGAGAGCGCCCGGCGCGGTGACGTCAGACATCTGGCAAGGCCTGTTCCTTCTGCCATTGAAATGGCGACCCCAGCTGATGACGTAGGCACATCGCAGGGAGGATCCTCCTGCTGATTGGCTGGAGCTCACATACGTGGCTGCTGGTTCACAACGTCTCCTACACTATCGTCACTCCGTGTAACCGGCCTATTGCTGAGCTGTACCTCTCTGGCCGGAACCGTCCCCCGGATACCGAAACCGGCCCAGGAACCGACACCGACCGCGCTGTGGATGAGATAGAGGTGAGGAGATTACAGAGAAAGCGTCTTCCTGGAAGCGACTCTATCCTGCCGGCATAGTGAGGTGAATGTGTGACGGGGGGAGGTCCCGATCATGGTGTGTGTGTGTGTATATATATATCTGCATCTGCTCCCGTGTGTATAGTGTGTGCGGATCTGCTCCTGTGTATATATAGTGTGTGTGCGGATCTGCTCCTGTGTATATAGTGTGTGCGGATCTGCTCCTGTGTATATATAGTGTGTGTGCGGATCTGCTCCTGTGTATATAGTGTGTGTGCGGATCTGGTCCCCTGTGTATAGTGTGTGCGGATCTGCTCCTGTGTATATAGTGTGTGTGCGGATCTGCTCCCGTGTGTATAGTGTGTGCGGATCTGCTCCTGTGTATATATAGTGTGTGTGCGGATCTGCTCCTGTGTATATAGTGTGTGTGCGGATCTGGTCCCCTGTGTATAGTGTGTGCGGATCTGCTCCTGTGTATATAGTGTGTGTGCGGATCTGGTCCCCTGTGTATAGTGTGTGCGGATCTGCTCCTGTGTGTATAGTGTATGTATATCTGCTCCCGTGTATATAGTGTGTGCGGATCTGCTCCTGTGTGTATAGTGTGTGCGGATCTGCTCCCGTGTATATAGTGTGTGTGCGGATCTGCTCCCGTGTATATAGTGTGTGTGCGGATCTGCTCCTGTGTGTATAGTGTGTGCGGATCTGCTCCTGTGTGTATAGTGTGTGCGGATCTGCTCCCGTGTATATAGTGTGTGTGCGGATCTGCTCCCGTGTATATAGTGTGTGTGCGGATCTGCTCCTGTGTGTATAGTGTGTGCGGATCTGCTCCTGTGTGTATAGTGTGTGCGGATCTGCTCCCGTGTATATAGTGTGTGTGCGGATCTGCTCCCGTGTATATAGTGTATGTATATCTGCTCCCGTGTATATAGTGTGTGTGCGGATCTGCTCCTGTGTATATAGTGTATGTATATCTGCTCCCGTGTATATAGTGTGTGCGGATCTGCTCCTGTGTGTATAGTGTGTGCGGATCTGCTCCCGTGTATATAGTGTGTGTGCGGATCTGCTCCTGTGTGTATAGTGTGTGCGGATCTGCTCCCGTGTATATAGTGTGTGTGCGGATCTGCTCCCGTGTATATAGTGTATGTATATCTGCTCCCGTGTATATAGTGTGTGTGCGGATCTGCTCCCGTGTATACAGTGTGTGCGGATCTGCTCCCGTGTATACAGTGTGTGCGGATCTGCTCCTGTGTATATAGTGTGTGTGCGGATCTGCTCCTGTGTGTATAGTGTGTGCGGATCTGCTCCTGTGTGTATAGTGTGTGCGGATCTGCTCCCGTGTATATAGTGTGTGTGCGGATCTGGTCCCCTGTGTATAGTGTGTGCGGATCTGCTCCCGTGTATATAGTGTGTGTGCGGATCTGCTCCCGTGTATATAGTGTGTGTGCGGATCTGCTCCCGTGTATATAGTGTATGTATATCTGCTCCCGTGTATATAGTGTGTGTGCGGATCTGCTCCCGTGTATACAGTGTGTGCGGATCTGCTCCCGTGTATACAGTGTGTGCGGATCTGCTCCTGTGTATATAGTGTGTGTGCGGATCTGCTCCTGTGTGTATAGTGTGTGCGGATCTGCTCCTGTGTGTATAGTGTGTGCGGATCTGCTCCCGTGTATATAGTGTGTGTGCGGATCTGGTCCCCTGTGTATAGTGTGTGCGGATCTGCTCCCGTGTATATAGTGTGTGTGCGGATCTGCTCCCGTGTATATAGTGTATGTATATCTGCTCCCGTGTATATAGTGTGTGTGCGGATCTGCTCCTGTGTATATAGTGTATGTATATCTGCTCCTGTGTATATAGTGTGTGTGCGGATCTGCTCCCGTGTATATAGTGTGTGTGCGGATCTGCTCCCGTGTGTATAGTGTGTGTGCGGATCTGCTCCCGTGTATATAGTGTATGTATATCTGCTCCCGTGTATATAGTGTGTGTGCGGATCTGCTCCTGTGTATATAGTGTATGTATATCTGCTCCCGTGTATATAGTGTGTGCGGATCTGCTCCCGTGTATATAGTGTGTGTGCGGATCTGGTCCCCTGTGTATAGTGTGTGCGGATCTGCTCCCGTGTATATAGTGTGTGTGCGGATCTGCTCCCGTGTGTATAGTGTGTGTGCGGATCTGCTCCCGTGTATATAGTGTATGTATATCTGCTCCCGTGTATATAGTGTGTGTGCGGATCTGCTCCTGTGTATGTATATCTGCTCCTGTGTATATAGTGTGTGTGCGGATCTGCTCCTGTGTATATAGTGTGTGTGCGGATCTGCTCCCGTGTATACAGTGTGTGCGGATCTGCTCCTGTGTATATAGTGTGTGTGTGGATCTGCTCCCGTGTATATAGTGTATGTATATCTGCTCCCGTGTATATAGTGTGTGCGGATCTGCTCCTGTGTGTATAGTGTGTGCGGATCTGCTCCTGTGTATATAGTGTGTGTGCGGATCTGCTCCCGTGTATATAGTGTGTGTGCGGATCTGCTCCCGTGTATATAGTGTGTGTGCGGATCTGCTCCTGTGTATATAGTGTGTGTGTGGATCTGCTCCCGTGTATATAGTGTATGTATATCTGCTCCCGTGTATATAGTGTGTGCGGATCTGCTCCTGTGTGTATAGTGTGTGCGGATCTGCTCCTGTGTATAGTGTGTGCGGATCTGGTCCCGTCTTATGTATATACTGTACATTATGTAGGGCTCTTGTCTTGCGTATAAACTGTTTGGATTTCTTTTTCGGGGTTTATGTGGTCAGTTCCAGTTCTGTTCACCAGTGAAGTCTGTTTTAGAAATACGATCATTACAGATCTATTCTGCTCCCATCAAGGCCCCTATTGCCCAGTATGATTGGCTCCTTGGAGATCAGATTTTGTGTGTAACATGTTAGCGTGAATGAATAAAGCTGTGAAGTTGTGTGATTCCTCGTCAGACTGATGTATAGAGGCCGTGATGGTAGGATGTGATGTGTGGACGCCGTGGATTGGTATCGGCCTGTGTCTACTGTCTGTAGAGTGACGGTCCGACCAGTGACGGGTTACTGCGAGCCAATATTACCCATTGATGGACTATACCGGACCGGGATAAGCAGTTACGACTCAGTGTCTCAGATGTCGGCGTTACTTTACAGCAGTGTGAACGGCGTCATAATTCTCGTCTCTGGTAACATCCCGCATGTGTTGTGACTGTCCACCAGCCAGGAGACCTGCAGCCGCGGGGACTGGAGCATATTATTGGAGCACAGTCAGTCAGCACCTGAGCATACTGGGGTAACACCTTATCCGAGCAAGTTCGCTCATCACTAGCGATAATTAAAGGGGCTTTCCTCTAATGGCCAACCCCATCTTATCACTTCAGGGCCCAATGTATTCTCAGTACAAGCACACACTCCACAGCGGCGTCGTTCTGCCAGTGCTGTCGCTGCTTGTCCTGTCATATGTTGTCACATGACCGCTGCAGCCTTTACTGTTTAGTCAGAGCGGATGTCCACTGTACATAATAGTGATGAGCTGCAGCCATTTATCAGCTGCTGATTGGCTGCAGCGGTTCCGTGACACAGCAATGTCGCATGAACCGCCAGGAATATCAGCCCGGACATCTGTGAAATGCTCTTGCAGGGCGGAAACGCTGCAGATTGCAGATTTTAGCAGGAGAGGGGCCGAGATCTCATCCACACATTGCAGTCAGGTATATATAAGGCAGCAGGTGTGTACAGGGCTCATGACAAGGACAAAATGAAGTGATTGTGTCACACAAAGGCAGCAAGAAGATAAAATGAGGAGAATGTTCCAGTATCGGATGCTCCTGGACCCTAATCCTTCACATCAGATGGCTCATTGGGGTCTTGTCTGACCAGTTGTGTGTAGGTTGCTTAGCCCCTCAGTCAGTGGCCGTCCTCCCCCAGTGCTCCACGCTTGTTTGGCCTTTGGTACTTGGCCCTACACGTGGCATGGAGACTGCTGACATTCAGGAACTTCATTATCAGACCTGTGAGAGAGATGTGAGTGCTGCAAAGTGCAGGCGCCTGCGTCCGTCTGTCCCTGGCACCGCTCCTGCACAGGTGTGATACATGTCACACTTACGTGGGGCATATGGTATTATCCTTCCGTTATATCACTTAAAGGGGTTTTCAGTAGATTATTGTTCAGTTTAAAAATCCCTCTCCGGCGCTGCTCCCATCTCTGTTATTTGTTTCCCGCCCTGACGTCGTGTCCGACAGCACTGCAGCCAATCCATTGAGCTCCGCAAACAATGGTAATCCGAAATCCATTTCTGGCCGCTGTAGTTGTCTTCACTGAGACGCCATCTGAGGTATCTACACCTCTGCCGCCACTTTGCTGTACTTTTCCGGTACAATTATAGTGTGGGCTCCGATATGTCTGCCATCTTTGGCTATGTTCACATGTCCAGTAGTGATCAGTTGGAGCGGATCCAGCAGCAGACAAGTTGTGTAGACACAGCTTTTTAGTCCTGTTTTAATCTGTTCTGTTGCTTATTGGGTCCAGCTGAGATCAACAGACTAAAAAGTTCTCTGCACAACTTTTTGGCCAACGGATTGTTGCTGGACCCCTTCTAACTGGACATGTGAACACAACCTAAGTAATTCACAGAGGAAGGGGAGAGTTTCCTCCTAATTGCTTTATGTTTATGAGGAGAGAGAGAGGGAGTTCCATTTTCTTCAATGAAGAGGTGATAAATATATACAGTATGTGTCCAAGCGCTTAAAAGTTGAGGATGAACAAAAGCAGACTGCCACCCGCCAAAGCATCTGTGGCCAGGAGGTTTATTTATTGGTTTGTAGATGAAGCTGCTAGCACTCCATATTGTAGGCCTGTAATTTGCATGTATTGTTGTGCTGATCACACCTTACAGAGGAGATTAGATTTCAAGGATGCCTATCTGGATAGTGATTAGATTATCACTCTCCTATTATGAGGTAGAATGGGGGAGAGCCCCTTGTATATAGATATGGTAATACAATGTTTAGTCTGTCTGAACCTATTGTTTTTGGCTTGGCCAAACTGGTCTCTGTTGGTTTGACCGGCTGACTGAAGGTCAGGAGAAATGTCAATCGCGTATGTCCTAGTTTGGATTGCTGATTGCATTGTTCACCCTGGTATAAAAGCCACTGACCGCTGTGGAAATCTGGAGTCTTTCTCCTAGAGAACACGGGAGCGATTGGCCAATACGTGCTCCTGTGTATGGGAGAGATGACTTTCGGCCGAACGATCAGCCAAATCATCGTTCGACCAACAGCTATCTAAAGCTTTAGTCACACTAAACGACTTACCAACGATCACGATCAGTGATACGACCTGGCCGTGATCGTTGGTAAGTCGTTGTGTGGTTGCTGGGGAGCTGTCACACAGACGGCTCTCTCCAGCGACCAACGATCCGGGGAATGACTTCGGCATCGTTGAAACTGTCTTCAATGATGCCGAAGTCCCCGGGTAACCAGGGTAAACATCGGGTTACTAAGTGTCCGCGCTTAGTAACCCGATATTAACCCTGGTTACCATTGTAAAAGTAAAAAAAAAAAACACTACATACTCACATTCTGATGTCTGTCACGTCCCCCGCCGGCGTCCACAGGGTTAAAACTGCTTTCGGCAGGAGCGCTGCTAATGCACGTGCTGCTGCCGAGAGCTTCCCTGCACTGTGTCAGCGCCGGCAGTGACAGCGTGTGCTCTGCTTTACGGCCGGCGCTGACAGTCAGTGCAGGGAAGCTCTCGGCCAGAGCGCGTGCATTAGCAGCGCTCCTGCCGAAAGCAGTTTTAACCCTGTGGACGCCGGGGGACGGGACAGACATCAGAATGTGAGTATGTAGTGTTTTTTTTTTTTTTTACTTTTACAATGGTAACCAGGGTAAATATCGGGTTACTAAGCGTGGCTTTGCGCTTAGTAACCCGATATTTACCCTGGTTACAAGTGAACACATCGCTGGATCGGCGTCACACACGACACGTCACATGACAGCGGGTGATCGGCGACCAAAAAAACGGTCCTGATCATTCCCCAACGACCAACGATCTTCCAGCAGGGGCCTGATCGTTGGTCGCTGTCACACATAACGAGATCGTTAGCGGGATCGTTGCTACGTCACCAAAAGCGTGACGTTGCAACGATATCGTTACCGATATCGTTATGTGTGACGGTACCTTAATGTGTATGGCCAATCAGAGCCCCCTATCTTTATTTCGTAACCACCATAAAGGTCCCTATACAAATGAGATAAGACTCTACTTTCCCTGTATACTCTGTGAGAGCCTCTGACAGATTCATCTGGCGGCAGATTATTTAAAGAGTTAAAAAAGGAATAATCCAGCAGGTTGGACCCTTCTCTCACCCAGCGTCATCTGTCGGAGGGAGAGTCCACAGGCCCGCATACACGTAGACTGTCGGCGATAATCACGGGTTTGGCCGACTTTAGCCTAATGTCTTTGGGGACATTTTACATCAGTGCAGATCCCACAGTTGTTTGTTTTTTTTATGCCACTGATCATTAATTGTACCTTTTCTTCTTATTTTTATAGCACTGTTATTCCTATGGCAACCTACCTGGAATTTATTCAGCAGAACGAAGAGCGAGATGGGGTGCGTTTCAGCTGGAACGTTTGGCCGTCCAGTCGGCTGGAAGCTACGCGGATGGTTGTGCCCCTAGGCTGCCTTTTCACCCCAATTAAAGAGCGGCCGGACTTGCCTCCAGTACAGTATGAACCAGTCCTTTGTACAAGACCAACATGCAAAGCAGTCCTTAATCCTCTCTGGTAAGGAATGCCTGATAACCTACTGTATATGATATTTATTTATTTAATTGGAGCTGATTTTCTCCATTCGTTACATTTTGTCAACATAGCTGGATGTTTTATTAATTGCGACTTTTCTGGAAATGACTTGTTGAAGTTTGTGTAGAAATGTGGGAAATATTACAGTGTGGTAATATTTATGGGTACAGATCATTTTTATCATATATTTAATAAAATGATTAATTACATTTTTTTCCCCTTTCCACAGTCAAGTTGACTACAGGGCCAAGTTGTGGGCTTGTAACTTTTGTTTCCAGCGAAACCAGGTGGGTGCACGTATATATTCCATTTATTTGTTTGTGCTGTTTATCTCCGTTCCCTGTTTGTTTGCATCCTAAACAGCTGATGGGTTGGGGTGCTAAGTGTCGGACCCCCACTGATCTGATATTGATGACCAGTACGATGGATAGATATCAATATCATAAGTCTGGGCTACTATTTAACTTACCATTTTGAAAGATGGTGCATATTTCTCGCTAGGAGTAAAGATCCCAAATCTTGTACTGGGAGACAGAGCATGGTTCTGATCATTTTATTCTTCATCTTTCCAGAAGAAAGCTAGAATGTAACTTTCTTACTATATTACTTCACATTTAAAACTAGAATAGAACCTACATGTTTTGCCTTATACCATGAATAATACTACACGCCTAAACATGTAGGTTATGCAGATAATTACTGGATGGATTCTTAATTGTATCTAGTAAATGTGAAGTTTTATTTCCTGCGGAGCGCCTCTCGCTGGACATTGCACTCATGTATCCATGTTCATTGATGCTACACTGGCTGGTCTGTACGTAGCCTCCTGCTCCAGCTGAGCGCACATGCCGAGCTTTATAAGCTGAGACTTTCCTTTTCTATCTTTTCTTACTATGTTTTAACCTATTTTTTTTTATTACTACTTCTATTTTCAGTTCCCTCCCACATATGCTGGAATATCAGAAATGAATCAGCCGGCGGAGCTGATGCCACAGTTCTCCACCATAGAATATATTGTCCAGGTACAGACCTTGAGTGCTAATTTTATTCTATGTATTTCCATAATGTAAAATACTCCACTTTTTACTTGTTTAAAAAGACTTCTCAATGGTGACTATAAGATGTTACAAAGAGCTGATCGTGGAGACCTCACATTTCAGAATACTAAGTGTGAATTGCAAATATAGCTCCATTATGGAGTTATTGCTATCTTCTAAAGAGATGACATATGACTCGGATGGTGGGTGTTTGAGGTCTGAGACCCTATTGTAGCGCTGCCTCCCCTTCGCTGTTTTTTTTTCTGCATAGCGGCTCTTTGTGCAAGGAACCTGTTTGTTAGCCCCGTTAAGGTTACAAATTGATGACTGCAGTTCCCGGAACAGATGGGAGGCCAGTAGCGCTAATCTGAAGGCAAAAAGCATGGAGTGGGTGCATCCCAAGCCAGATCTGTGACCTCTTAATTATTCAGATTGTGTAGGTCAATGAAAAGCAAAACTCCAGAATCAGATGTAGTGCATGAGGTTCTGTATCAATGTGAACAATGCTCTAACATGTGCCAAAACATCCAACAAAAATAAAAAATGCATGTTGCATTAGTTTTTGTTGGAGGTCTTTAAGGTCAGACACCCACTAATCATACATGGATGACATACCCTATGACTACACCGTTCATTTATAAGAAGGAAACACCCCATTAGTGGGCAGTAATTTTACATCGATAAGACATTTGTTAAAATGCCCAGACACATTAAAAAAAACTGTGTGCTAACTTGCTGGTTTTAATCAACTGATTCTCTGCTAATGATAGATGTTGGTGGAAAAGAAAGATGGTTCATTGTTGGTCTTCAACATGTGCAATCCTTTTATATCAAGGGAAATATGTTACCCCCAGAGAGGTGGCTTGCAGCTCTTTAATCATGTAAAGAACAAAAGTAATGCCTGTCGGCCCAACAGCTGTCTTATGGTCCCCATACACATTAGACTGACGTTGTCCAACACAGCTGATATCGACAGGGTTGGTCTGACACCATTTGTCCTACTTCGAATGTTGATGTGGAGATAAGCTGCTTCTAGTGATGTATGGTAGCAGCTCTCATGGAGAACACAGGATACATCATACTGGGATAGGCGACTGTAGTGTAATACTTCAGACTGGGATCGGTGACTGTAGTGTGATACGTCGGACGGGGATCAGCGACTGCAGTGTGATACATCGGACGGGGAGCGGTGACTGTAGTGTGATACATCGGACGGGGAGCGGTGACTGGAGTGTGATACATCGGACGGGGATCGGTGACTAGTGTGATACATCGGACGGGGAGCGGTGACTGTAGTGTGATACATCGGACGGGGAGCGGTGACTGGAGTGTGATACATCGGACGGGGATCGGTGACTGCAGTGTGATACATCGGACGGGGATCGGTGACTGTAGTGTGATACATCGGACGGGGATTGGTGACTAGTGGATACCTCGGACTAGGATTGGTGACTGTAGTGTGATACATCGGACTAGGATTGGTGACTGTAGTGTGATACATCGGACTGGGATCGGTGACTGTAGTCTGATACATTGGACGGGGATCGGTGACTGTAGTGTGATACATTGGACGGGGATAGGCGACTGTAGTGTAATACTTTGGACTGGGATCGGTGCCTGTAGTGATACGTCGGACGGGGATCAGTGACTGCAGTGTGATACATCGGACGGGGATCGGTGACTAGTGTGATACATCGGACTGGGATTGGTGACTGTAGTGTGATACATCGGACTGGGATTGGTGACTGTAGTGTGATACATCGGACGGGGATCGGTGACTGTAGTGTGATACATCGGACGGGGATCGGTGACTGGAGTGTGATACATCGGACGGGGATCGGTGACTGGAGTGTGATACATCGGACGGGGATCGGTGACTGGAGTGTGATACATCGGACGGGGATCGGTGACTGGAGTGTGATACATCGGACGGGGAGCGGCGACTGTAGTGTGATACATCGGACGGGGATCGGTGACTGTAGTGTGATACATTGGATGGGGAGCGGTGACTGTAATACATCAGACGATGATTGATTTTGTGTTCTTTGTTATTGTAGTAAAGGTCTTTTGTATGTTTTATGATTGCAGCGCGGCCCGCAGACTCCCCTGATTTTCTTATATGTGGTTGATACCTGTCTGGAGGAAGAAGACTTGCAGGCTCTCAAGGAATCACTGCAGATGTCTCTCAGTCTGTTACCCCCGGATGCCTTAGTGGGACTGATCACATTTGGGAGAATGGTTCAAGTGCATGAACTCAACTGTGATGGGATCTCCAAAAGCTACGTCTTCCGAGGAACCAAGGATCTTACAGCGAAGCAGATCCAGGTAGGGGCTGTTATTGTTGTGGAGTTGCTAAATATAAAGTCGTTGCTGACTCTTATGGGCATTAGAGTGAAATGACTTCTCCTCTGGGGCCGATGTCTCTAGTGAAGCAGGTCGCTGTCTTCACTGCTTGTCGGGACATTACCATTCAGTATGGATTTCTAGAGTCTTATCTTGCGTCTGGCCTGTCATATATGAAATGGCCATCATTTTGCCAACACTGCACTCATGTTTCTGCTTTCAAAAAGTGCTGATGTCAAAAGTATGTTTTTTGTTTTTTTTGTCGGTGTTAATGATACGGTGTCCCTCTCCTCGGAATTTTTAACACTATGCTATTATGTGTGCTTCCTCCAACATCAGGCAGAAGCTGGGAGGCAACAGATCGGTGAACAAAGAATACGAGAACAGCCCTTTATGTTCCTGCAGATATGGGGTTAATCTGCAGGTTAATAGGGTTACTAACCTGCTGAACATTGCTTAATTCCCTCCACAACGTCCCGGTTTCAGTCACCGCTCTGAGTATAGAGAGCGACCGCTGTAACCGCGCACCCGACACGGACTGACAGCCGGTTCCAATGCAGGGCGAGGGTCAGTCGGGGGTGGAGGGGTGTTTACAGTCACCACTCTATATTTGGAGCGATGACTGGACCGGTGCCGGCACTGCCCCCGTGACTGAAACCGGAACCCTGCAGGGTAAATGAAGTTCATATTCTCCCCGCAGCGTTCAGCTAAATGTGGGCACCGGGCTGGTTAGTAACACTATTAACCTGCTGAATTAACCACTAATCTGCAGGCTAACAGTGCTTTTCTGGTGCCAGGTTGCCTTTAACTCTTGCCTCCTATTTAGATTTGCATGGTAAAAATGGCCGCCTCTGACCATCCTATCAGTGCATATTGAATCCTAGTACCAGTGTTTGTTTGACACATGGCTGGATGTTCTTTATAGGAGTTGTGAGGAGACCCCTTGTCCACTTGCTTATTTAGGGCATATGGATGTCGAAAGGGGGTCCTTATTTGGGGGAATGAATGAGGTAGCTAGTTTGATTCTGCCAACCCTGCAGAAGAAATATTTGGCTGACCATAGATTATTTCAGGGGCATTGGGAGATCTTTGACAGCATTATTTCCAGATTATTACTTTGTTGATTTTTTTTTTTTTTTTAATTTCTTCATTTAGGATATGTTGGGTCTTGTAAAACCTTCAGCCGCAGCACAACAGGGAAGACCCCAGCAGCCTCCGGAGCAGCCGTTCTTGTCCAGCAGGTGACCACTTTTGGAAATTTCAGCATTGTTTTCAATGTTTTTTTCTTTCAGTTCTCCCATTGTGGAAGTTTTAGTGGTTTTTGTAACAATGACTTTTTTTTTTTTTTTCATCCTCGTTTTAGGTTTTTGCAGCCAGTTCACAAGATTGACATGAATTTAACAGATCTGCTTGGGGAATTACAACGTGACCCGTGGCCTGTAACTCAGGGGAAAAGGCCACTCCGATCCACTGGGGTGGCCCTGTCTATTGCTGTTGGTTTATTAGAGGTAATTGTTGGCTTGCTCTATATTAACGCTGTCAATGTTGGCTGAACAATCAATGCGTGTGACCTACCGCCTTCTCTAGAAGAATTAGATGGCGGATAGCACCCAGTACTCCATTCCAGATTTTTCAATAAGTTTATATTTCTGCTGACTAGTGTAGATGCAGAACCTCCGAGGGCTTGCATGTTATGGAATTACTAAATATGTCAGAATCTGCTTTGCCTTATAATAGGTTTATGTTTGCATGAGCTAATATTATTATATACCATCTCTATAGGGGACGCTTCCAAATACTGGCGCCAGAATCATGTTATTTACAGGAGGGCCACCAACGCAAGGACCAGGGATGGTGGTCGGGGATGAGCTGAAAACGCCAATTCGTTCCTGGCACGACATTGAGAAGGATAATGCTCGTCTTATGAAGAAAGCTACTAAGGCATGGCCCATTGCATTTCTTGTGTATAAGACAAATGTGTTCATTGTGTCAGACAATAGTGTTTTCTTTCACCCCCTGAGGACTGCACAATGTGGGGCTTTGTGCTGGAAGGAATCTCATATTCATGTGGAGGAACGATATTCTCAATCTCTTACTTGTTTGGAAAGGACAGCTGAAACCTAGCTGATAATCTGCAGACCTAGCATTGTGCACATGTATCCACTGATATAAGAAAGACAGTGTATTAGATGGTGAAGGTATAACCCGATATTCTCTGTACGCAGCATTATGAAGGCCTGGCAAACCGCACTGCAGCGAACGGCCATTGCATTGACATTTACGCCTGTGCCTTGGACCAGACGGGTCTCTTGGAGATGAAGTGCTGCTCCAACCTCACCGGGTAGGGCGCAGAATCCTACAATAAAGTGACATTTATGTGCTTCTGGTCTGCACAATAGTAACTTTTTTTTTTTCTTTTACTTTAGGGGTCAAATTGTGATTGGAGATTCTTTCAACACATCTCTGTTTAAGCAAACCTTCCAGCGAGTCTTCAGTAAGGATTTAAATGGAGCTTTCAAAATGGCCTTTGGTGCGAACCTTGAAGTTAAGGTGAGTCTGCTATGTTTCACTCACTTTAATTTCTTACCCTTAAACCTCCATGTATGTGTCTTCTTGAATCTTCAATACACACATCTACTATATAATTGTGTAAGGGTCACTTCTGTCTGTCTGTCTGTCACAGATATTCATTGGTCGCCGCCTCTGTCTGTCATGGAAATCCAAGTCGCTGATTGGTCGTGGCTGTTTTGCCACAACCAATCAGCGACGGGCACAGTCTGGAAGAAAATGGCCGCTCCTTCCTCCCCGCAGTCAGCACCCGGCGCCCTCATACTCCCCTCCGGTCAGCGCTCACACAGGGTTAATGGCAGCGTTGACCGCGGTGTAACGCACTTGGATAACGCTGCTATTAACCCTGTGTGACCAACTTTTTAAGATTCATGCTGCCTATGCAGCATGAATAGTAAAAAGATCTAATGTTTAAAAATAATTAAAAAAAAAAAAAATATCGTTATATACTCACTGTTTGTCGGCCCCTCGGATCCACAACAGGCCTTTCCCGCTCGCGGCGCTCCGGTAACCGGTCCATGCTGCGATCTCGCGAGATGATGACGTAGAGGTCTCGCGAGACCGCTACGTCATCATCTCGCGAGACCACAATGCACTTTTCAGACCGGAGCGCGCGACGAGCGTCGGTATTCGCTTCGATCCGGGGGCCGACGGAGGGTGAATATATAACTTTTTTTTTTTTTTTTTTTTTTAGCAGGGATATGGTGCCCACATTGCTATAGACTGCGTGGGCTGGGCAATATACAACGTGGGCTGCGCAATATACAACGTGGGCTGCGCAATATACAACGTGGGCTGCGCAATATACAACGTGGGCTGCGCAATGTACTACGCGGGCTGGGCAATATAGTACGCGGGCTGGGCAATATAGTACGCGGGCTGGGCAATATAGTACGCGGGCTGGGCAATATAGTACGCGGGCTGGGCAATATAGTACGCGGGCTGGGCAATATTGTACGCGGGCTGGGCAATATAGTACGCGGGCTGGGCAATGTACAACGCGGGCTGGGCAATGTACAGCGCGGGCTGGGCAGTGTACAGCGCGGGCTGGGCAGTGTACAGCGCGGGCTGCGCAGTGTACAGCGCGGGCTGCGCAGTGTACAGCGCGGGCTGCGCAGTGTACAGCGCGGGCTGCGCAGTGTACAGCGCGGGCTGCGCAGTGTACAGCGCGGGCTGCGCAGTGTACAGCGCGGGCTGCGCAGTGTACAGCGCGGGCTGCGCAGTGTACAGCGCGGGCTGCGCAGTGTACAGCGCGGGCTGCGCAGTGTACAGCGCGGGCTGCGCAGTGTACAGCGCGGGCTGCGCAGTGTACAGCGCGGGCTGCGCAGTGTACAGCGCGGGCTGCGCAGTGTACAGCGCGGGCTGCGTAATACACTACGCATACATATTCTAGACTACCCGATGCGTTAGAATCGGGCAACCATCTAGTTCAATATAATGGTGCTTGATGACGTTAATAAGATTAATTTAGAAGCTATTCGAATAAAGACGGTATGTAATTTGGAGTCTTAGTCCACAGAAATTTGGTAGTGTATACTTTTTGCAATCTACCATAGCAGAGGAGCAGTCCTCCAATCACTTTAGTTGTTAATTTTTATTAATATCAGCTTGGTGGCTCAGTGGTTAGCACTACAGCCTTGCAGCGCTGAAGTCCTGGGTTCAGACCCCACCAAGGACAAAATCTTAAAGGAGTTCTCCCCGTGTTTGCGTGGGTTTCCTCCGGGTACTCCGGTTTCCTCCCACAATCCAAAGACCTACTGATAGGGGATCTGGATTGTGAGCCCCAATGGGGACAGCGATGATAATGTTGATGGATTGTTATGGTGCTACATAGTTTGTCATATTTTAGATGGGGAGAACACACATTTTAAAGCAATCTTATTTATTAGTAGCCAACAATGTTGTTGAAGTTTTTTTAATAAATCTACTGTCTCCAATAGACGTCAAGAGAGCTGAAAATATCCGGTGCGATTGGGCCCTGCGTTTCCTTAAATGTGAAAAGTCCATGCATTTCAGAAAATGTAAGTTGAAATAAATCTATGTGCTTCTTCTGCACCAAACTCTCCATCTCCAGCCTACCGACCCTCGCGGCAGATCATTACAGCAATTTTATGTCTTTCTTAGGAACTTGGAGTTGGTGGGACATGTCAGTGGAAAATATGCAGTGTGGATCCGTCAACAACTCTCGCCTTGTACTTTGAGGTGGTGAACCAGGTAAGTTTACTTCTCTGTGGTCTACAGTCAAATGTTTCTGTGTAGAAAAAGAAAAAAAACAAACAAACTAATTTTTCTCTTCTATTTACTGCCCTTAAAGTGGTTGTCCGACTTGGGGGTACAAGTATGAAGTCACTCTATGTGACTGCAGACTTGCAAATCCTTGCAGGACGTGCACTGTGTGCTGTGAGGCTTCTAGAGCACTGAGAGTGGGCAGTCATGTGACCGCGAGTATGTGATTTGCATACTTCTGGCCACATTCCAACTAGACATGTCCGGCCTCTCTCAGTACACTTGCATTGAGTGAGGCCACACACATCTAGTCGGCATGTGACCACATTTTAAGTTTGGATTATAAACGTCGGTGTTCTTTTGAATACACAAATAGCAAATACTTGCATTTCTTTTTTTCAAAGAACTATGACAAAAAATGTATTCCATAAGCAATATGTATGTAGTGTAAAGTGCATGTGTAGTATATTTGGTGATTGCCTCTTTCCTGCTCCCCAGTGGCATCGTATCCTCTAAGTGACTCGTTCAGACTAGTCGGATCACACAGGGTCTCATGTTTTTTTTTGCCAGAAGTCTCTTTCTCATTGCAAGTTATAGGAGCCTAGATGTGAGCCTCATAGGCTTAGATTGGGAAAGCGGGCGCCGGCTCCATACAGAAGACGCTGTATGAGATTTCTAGGCTGAATTGCGGTCACATGGTATAAAATAGGATCAGAATGCTGGGATTGGGAGAAACCTGGGATTTGGTATTTAAAACACCTGCCCTAATAAAAATATGAATCTTCATACAATAGTATATAGGCCACAACTATAAAATCGCATCCTAGAAACGCTTCTAAAATTATTCCGTGAAGTATTTGCAGGTAAATCTATATAGACCCAAATATCCATTTATGAAATCCTTGTTCTGTTTTCAGCATAATGCCCCCATTCCTCAAGGCGGTCGGGGGGCTATTCAGTTTGTCACGCAATACCAGCATTCCAGCACACAGAAACGTATCCGAGTCACCACCATTGCCCGGAAGTAAGTGTTTGCTGTCCAGTATTTGTAGCACCCGATGGCGCTCATGACACACCGCTGATATCCTCTGCCTCTTACCCCCTATAGCTGGGCCGACGCTCAGACACAGCTGCAGCACATTGAGGCGGCCTTTGATCAGGAGGCGGCAGCGGTGCTGATGGCGCGTCTAGGGGTCTATCGGGCCGAGACCGAAGAGGGACCTGATGTTCTCCGATGGCTGGACCGCCAGCTGATCAGGCTTGTAAGTGTCACCAGTTACTTCCATCATAAGATAGGCGTCCTCGTAACGTCACCATCCAGGGATATTTTGCAACAGAATTTTAATGCACGTGTATAGGTTTAGGTCCATAACCAAACCAAAAAAAGTCTACTTCTAGCATCAATAAGGCCGTGCAATAGTTTGTCCAAGGCAATCTTGATCTGATTAACCACAAATCACAGAATGCATGTGCCCTCGTTCAGTGCCAGCCAGTCCTGTACCGTGAGTAGACTGATGATACAGTCACTAATCAGGTCCGTAGACACAAGCCCAAAACTGTGTTCTTGTGATTTGGTTTCTCGTTTTTATGGATGTAATGAAGTAAATTACGTATTTCAGTGCCAGAAGTTCGGACAGTACAACAAGGATGATCCCACCTCCTTCAGACTTTCAGACACGTTCTCTCTTTACCCCCAGGTATTTGCCAAATATATCTATCTATGTCGTTGTAAAAGAAAAAATGTCAAGAATTCTTAAGTCACACCTGAAGTTTCCTTGCCCCTAGGCTGACCCTGTATGGAAATGCTGAACTGTTATTATCTATTGATTGCAGACATGTTCTTCTCTAAAGTATTTTTTTTTTTTTGTGTGTGTGCTCTATGTAACCTTCCCGCACTTTATTACAGTTCATGTTCCACTTGAGACGATCTCCGTTCCTGCAAGTGTTTAATAACAGTCCGGATGAGTCGTCCTACTATCGGCATCACTTCGCCAGACAAGACCTGACCCAATCTCTGATCATGATCCAGCCCATCCTGTACTCGTACTCCTTCTATGGTCCTCCAGAGGTGAGAGACGGTGGTCAGCACTGGATACATAGACTTGTCTAGGCAGAAATCCTCTCCTTTATTGATCCTTCTCCTTCTTTTTCTATTACCAGCCTGTGTTATTGGACAGCAGTAGCATTCTAGCCGACAGAATTCTGCTCATGGACACGTTCTTCCAGATTGTCATCTACCTTGGAGAGGTACGCTTGATGTTCACAATGGTGGCTCTGAGCTATTCCTCCATATATCTCAATGCACTGAAATATCTACAACACATCCAACTAAAAGCAATATGGAATTTGCCTTGGTTTGCTGTATTATGGGCACAATTATACACTTGTACTACAATTGTGCCCGTATTCCAGCTACGAACCATGAAGTTGACCTTAGGAGACCAGTTGTAAAGGTCATGTCTGGGTAGGGACCCTCCTTGTTTTACAGGGTTGGTGCGAGGAAAAACAGCTACTTTTATTCGGACTCCCATGACAGCACTACGAGAGAGGGGATCCGCCCTTCAGGAACAGGAAACCTACAGATACAAAAGGGCGGTACCTCTCCCCCTGCATCAGTTGGTTTCCTGTTCCTGGAGGGACAGGATCCTACAGATTTCATCTCGTAAGGAGCCCAGGCCGGCCGGTCGAATCTGGTAGCGGGGGGGTCTCCTACCTCGACCGGTGCGGAAAGTCCTGGAGACGCCACGGTGGTCCAGGCTGGACTGCACGTCAGTGGCGTTGGCAGCAGGGAGCAGGGTCCGGAGGATTCCTTGTCTCCGGAAGCCGGCGTTGGTAAGTTTCATTTCCCCCCCCTGAGCAGACGGCGGCAGTGAGGTGCGGTGGTGTGGTTGCGGCGTCGGAAGTGGGCGCCGTCCGGAGCACTGCTGGGCATTCCCGGCGTCCTGCATCGCTCACTGAGCGTTTCCGGAACGCTGGGGCGCCGGGGGTGGAGCCGGCAGGCGCTTCCGGTTTGCGGGTTGACTGCGCATGCGCGGTCTTTCCAAGATGGCGGCGCCCATGGTCCGGTCGCCGGTTCTTCTGTACTACCACCGCTAACCTCCCAGCTGCAGCCTGATCATCAGGAACCAATGGGGACACGCCAGATGGCCTGCTGACCGGAATACAGGGGGATATAAGCAGGTGTTGGCGATAGAACCCTGCTTTTGGCCACAGCTTCATCATGGCAGATGATGGTGAGCAGCAGCCTCAACTTCTGGATAAAGTACGGCAGGAAGCCGTGGGAAAGGATATCAGAAGTGACCAGTCCAGCCGTAAAAGCTCGTCCAGGCAAGGATCTAGAGCTTCGACTGGCAAGGAGCCCCCTCGTGTTCCGGTACCTTTCTCTTTCACGTACACTGGTAAGTGATCTACGTGAATGTTCACTCAGTGACGCGGGCCCCTTATACTTTGTCATTCTAGGGGAAGAGAAGTGCAAAGTCGAAACATAAGGAGTGTGCCCTATGTGAAGTTCCCTTACCAGATTCCTACCCTAAAAAATTGTGTGCCTCCTGTATACAACAGACGGTGAGGTTTACAGGAGTGGAAGGGTTGAGTGACATCAGGCTAGATAGATGGTATCTCCCTTATTGTCCTCCCCTAGGTAGCGGAAGAATCTGCTTCTACGGCTAATCTGCGTGAGATGATCCGTACAGAAGTAAGGGAATCCCTGCGGTCTATGTCCCAGGCGGGAAGTTCAAAACAGAGAGCCTCGGTGATCTCTGATTCGTCAGAGGAAGATAAAGAGGAAGGTTCTTATCGCTCAAATCTCTCTTCCTCGTCATCAGAAGAGGAATCTGGCCGATTCTGTCTGCCTCTGGACCGGGTGGATAAGTTAGTCAAGTCGGTCAGAGGTACGATGGGCCTAGAAGAGCCTAAGACTCAGCTTTCCCGTCAGGAGCTAATGTTCAGCGGCTTGGAACACAAGAAACGCAGATCCTTCCCGGTGATTGATAAGATTCAAGACCTGATTCTCCGGGAATGGAAAAAACCGGAGAAGAAAGGTTCTTTGCCACCGGCTTTAAAGCGCAGGTATCCCTTTGAAGATACGGATGTGGATACCTGGGACAAGGCCCCTAAATTAGATGCGGCGGTGGCGAAGGCATCTAAGAAAGCAGCTTTACCTTTCGAGGACATGGGGTCCCTTAAAGACCCTCTTGACAGGAAGGCGGAGATCTTCCTTAAGGGTACGTGGGAGATGGCAGCCGGATCCTTGAGGCCAGCAGTGGCTGCGACTTGTACAGCCAGATCCCTAATGGTCTGGTTGGAACAGTTGGAATCCCAGCTTAAAGAAGGCGCCTCCAGGAATTCTATTCTAGGTGCGCTTCCAGTGATTCAGGATGCTGCGGCTTTCTTGTCGGACGCGTCTGTGGACTCGGTCAGAATGGCGGCCAGAGCAGCAGGACTCTCCAACGCGGCTCGTAGAGCCTTATGGTTGAAGTGTTGGTCGGGGGATATCCAGTCAAGATCCAAATTATGCGCTATCCCATGTAAAGGGGAATATCTCTTTGGGCCAACCTTGGATGAGCTGCTCGAAAAGGCTGGAGATGATAAGAAGAAATTTCCTAATTTGTCATCAGCTTCTTACCGGCGTCCATTTAACAGAAGGAGATTTGGTCGTGGAAGGAAGCGCGCATCCTCACCCTCTAGAGAAAATTTTAGATGGGAGGATAGACGCAGGAGAGGTACGGGTTACATGTTTCGCCGTTCCTCAAAAGAACGTAAGAAACCAGACCAATGACTAGCAATCCCTGTGGGAGGGAGATTGTCAACCTTCTCTTCCGCTTGGACTAACATCACGAATAGTGTCTGGGTCCGAGGTATTGTATCGGAAGGCCTAAAATTGGAATTTGTTCATTGGCCTCGTGATAAGTTTATGTTAACCCCCTTGCGTTCCTCCACTATTGAGCAGACGGCCTTAGAGTCAGAGGTCATGACTTTATGCCGTAAAAATGTACTGATTGAGGTTCCGGAGTCAGAGAGAGGAAGAGGATTCTACTCTCCTCTTTTTTTGATTCAAAAACCAGACAAGTCGTTCAGGACTATTATCAATCTTAAATCCCTTAATGAATACCTGGTTAATAACACGTTTAAAATGGAGTCAATCAGTTCTGCAATAAAGATGTTGTTTAAACACTGCTTCATGGTAGTTGTGGACTTAAAGGATGCATACTATCATGTTCCTATCCACGAAAACTTCCAGAAGTTTCTACGTGTGGCGGTGTCTATGGGAGGTATTGTTCGCCATTTTCAATTTAGAGCCCTTCCCTTCGGCCTCTCAACGTCTCCCCGGGTATTTACTAAAGTAGTTGCGGAGGTTATGGCGCACTTACGTGAATCCGATATTCTCATTGTTCCTTATCTGGATGATTTCCTAATAGTGGGGAACTCAGTAGACCATTGCCTGGCTCAGGTTAAAACAGCTATATTTAAACTGGAAAATCTGGGCTGGATCATAAATTATGATAAATCCCGATTGCAACCCCTAAAGACCCAGAGGTTCCTAGGGCTGCTGTTAAATTCCGAGTCCCAACAATGCTGTCTTCCGCCTGATAAATTGCTTCATATCCAACAACAGGTGTTAAAAGCAATTAATAAACCATCCATGACCCTTAGACAGGCTATGTCTTTGTTAGGTTCCCTAACTTCCTGTATCCCCGCCGTCCGTTGGGCCCAGTTCCACTCCAGGCCTTTACAGTTTGACGTACTACATTATGATAGGGTCTTACAGGGTTCCTTGCAGGGTCAGATGACATTGAGTCCAGGGGTTCTTACATCTCTTAGATGGTGGCTAGAGGAAGACAATCTGTCAGCAGGAGTTCCCTGGGTGACTCAGGTGACTCGGGTAATCACAACAGACGCCAGCCCCACGGGGTGGGGGGCACACATGGGTGACGTGGTAGTCCAGGGTCTATGGGACCCCCAAATGTCAGCCTCTTCCAATCAGAAGGAGTTGATGGCAATTGAATTCTCAATTAAGGAACTCCTCGTGTATCTACAGGGTCACCATGTCAAAATCCTCTCCGACAACCAGGTGGCAGTGGCCTACGTGAATCACCAAGGTGGAACACGCTCCGAGTTCCTGATGGAAATAGCGGACCGCCTGCTCCGGATAGCGGAAGACCATTTTCTATCTTTAACAGCAGTGCATATAAAAGGGAAGGAAAATATAAGGGCGGACTTTCTAAGTCGAAACACCTTAAGACAAGGAGAATGGTCTCTGAACTCAAAAATCTTCAACCAAATTGTCCGCAGGTGGGGTCATCCAGAGGTGGACTTATTTGCCAGCAAGGACAACAGAAAAACGAAAATATTCTGTTCCTTGAATCCCAGGGAATATCCGCTGGCAGTGGATGCCTTCCTGATCAGATGGGATTTCCGATTGGCATATGCGTTCCCCCCGCTAAACCTGTTGCCTCTGGTGGTCAGAAAGATAAGGGAGGATCAAGCGAGAATCATACTGATCGCTCCGTTCTGGCCCCGAAGAGCTTGGTTCTCCTGGCTCAGGACCATGTCGGTGGAAGACCCCTGGGTACTGCCGGACATCCCGGACCTACTTCATCAAGGTCCGATCAACCATCCACAAGTGAAGGGTCTCCATTTGACGGCATGGTCTTTGAGAGGTCACTGTTAAAAAACAGAGGATTTTCTCCAAATCTCATTGATACCCTTATGAAGAGTAGAAAACTCATAACAACTAAGATCTACTCTAGAACTTGGAGGAAGTTTCTGGCCTCTTCAAATTTTAATATCGAAGAGGGTTTACCAATTAACCAGATTCTAGAATTCCTGCAGAGAGGGCTAGAGCTAAATCTATCCACGAGTACGCTAAAAGTACAAGTCTCAGCCCTAGGGGCCCTATTTTCTTGTAACATTGCTGGTAATTATTGGGTATCAAGGTTCATCAAAGCAGCTAGTAGGTCCAGACCTATACACAGGAATAGGTCAATGCCTTGGGATCTCAATCTAGTCCTCTCTTCTTTGACTAAAGAACCGTTTGAGCCTTTACATTCAGCCTCACTTAAATTACTATCCCTCAAAACAGCATTTTTGGTGGCAATTACATCTGCTCGTAGGGTAGGAGACATACAGGCTCTTTCTAGGCTGTCCCCCCTATACAGAGTTTCTACAGGACAGAGTAGTCCTCAGACCAGATCCAGCTTATTTACCTAAAGTGGTCTCAGATTTTCATAGATCTCAGGAGATAGTTCTACCATCATTTCTCCCTAATCCTTCTAATTCCAAAGAACAGTTACTCCATACGTTAGATGTTAGGAGATGTCTCTTAGAATATATTTCAGTCACTGATGCTTGGAGGAGAGAGGAGGCTTTGTTTCTATCCTTCCAAGGTCCCAGGAAAGGTCTTAGAGTGTCAAAGTGCACGTTAGCGAAGTGGATTAGGGAGGCTATCTCTCTGGCTTATACTGCAGGTGGAGGTCCTGTTCCGCAGAATCTGAGGGCACATTCCACCCGGGCCATGGCTACATCCTGGGCTGAAAGATCTGGAGTTTCCATCGACCAGATATGTAAGGCGGCTACGTGGTCATCCCCTTCCACCTTTTTCAAGCACTATAGGTTGGACTTGGGGTTCTCTTCTGATCTCACCTTCGGGTTAAGGGTGCTACAGGCTATAGTCCCTCCCTAAGGTAGTTTACATCTCTGTAATTCTCTCGTAGTGCTGTCATGGGAGTCCGAATAAAGCATTAAGCTACTTACTGGTAGCAGCATTTTTCGGAGGCCCATGACAGCACCCTTAGTTCCCTCCCTATTCACGTGGGGGTTGCACTTCCTATAATGTATATAATGAGATAGATAGATCTCACGTGTGGTATATAGTTCAATATGATGGATTATTTTTGTACATAAACTGTATATAATGTATGTTTGTGTGCTACTAACCGCGGTAGTCCTCTCAGGCTCTAATATACAACTGATGCAGGGGGAGAGGTACCGCCCTTTTGTATCTGTAGGTTTCCTGTTCCTGAAGGGCGGATCCCCTCTCTCGTAGTGCTGTCATGGGCCTCCGAAAAATGCTGCTACCAGTAAGTAGCTTAATGCTTTCTCCCTAAACCAGTCAGTACCAGACCTGTGCCGAGTATTGCAGCTTAGACATATGTACTTGAATGAAGCTGAGATTAGATTGTGTAGCCATATATATATATTTTTCAATCTTGTGTAACGTCTTTAACCATCAATTACAGTTTAAACTAAGTGCTACAAATGACAAAAACAAGAGGGTAGTAATTGCCCATTATCAAAAATAGACTTTTTTTCAAATACAACCATAATGTGTATATTTAAAGTTTTGTATTCTATTATTCTGTTATTATATACACACGCACATACATATAATATGTATTACATTATATTTAATTATATTTTTATTCTTATTCCTGCAGACTATTGCACAGTGGAGAAAAGCCGGTTACCAAGACATGCCAGAGTATGAGAACTTTAAGCATCTTCTTCAAGCACCACTAGATGATGCCCAGGAGATCTTACAGAGCAGATTCCCAATGCCCCGCTACATCAATACAGAACATGGAGGCAGCCAAGTAAGTAATTTTATTGTTGAGGAGCATGGGCCCCGATTCATCAAAACCGGAGATTTTCTAACCAGTATTGATGAAGGGGCATGGTGGAGTCAGACGCTCCTGATTCACAAAGTCGCACACCTCTGGAGCATGCGAGAAGTGACGCACGAGTTGTCGGGGTCTTGGAACTGTCCCCTGGAGTAAGATTTCTGACGTAGGGAACGGCATAGCTGGTCATGATTTGGACAAGCTGTGGGGTCACAACACTGCCCTAGCTCCGTCCATTTTGACTGAGCTGGGAGAAGCACGTGAGCATAACAAAAGTCGCCACATTTTTGTGCAGCTCTGAGTTACCCAAAATTTGTGTAACATTTCCAACCAATTTATGTCAGAATTCTGGCAAAATTGCTTTGATGAAGTGGGGCCATAGATTTCGGCAGAGCAGCGAGAGATCTTTTTTTTGTTTTTTTTGCATGCATCTACTGAATGAAATCCTAAGAATATAGATGTGTTTCAATCAATGTCTTTCCTCTACAATTTTAGGCCAGATTCCTGCTCTCCAAAGTCAATCCCTCCCAGACGCACAACAATATCTACAGCTATGGACAGGTAAGCACAAGAGTGGACTGATGACCAATACGGACCATAAGATGTGTCGGAGGGGTAGAACCCAGTCTTAAAGTGAATGTCCGTCCAAATTCTGTATCTATACTGTCTGATCTGTGTATGTTCAGTTACTGTTATTGCCTGTGGAGTTGATGGGTAATGGTTAATGTTGAGCGAACGTGCTCGGATAAGGTGTTATCTGAGTATGCTCATGTGCTAACCGAGTGACTTGGGCATGCTCAAATAATATGTTCGAGTCCCCGGATGGCATGTCTCTTGACTGTTCAACAGCCGCAACACGTGCAGTAATTGCTTGTTTGCATTGCGGTTGTTGAACAGTCGCGAGATATGAAGCTGCGGGGACTCGAACATATTATTCGAGCACACCGAAGACTCATATAGCGCCCAAGCATGCTCAGATAACACTTAAATCACATCCTCTGATCCTTCAGTTACCGCTGGACCAGAGTCTGGCGAATCCTTTTGCTCAACTCTAAACTATAGCCATTGTGATTGTAATTCTGCACTCACCCGATTTACCCGTAATAAATGTAGCCCTTTTATTCTATCATCCCCCACAGGACGGTGGAGCCCCAATTTTGACGGATGATGTCAGTCTACAAGTTTTTATGGATCACCTGAAGAAGCTGGCTGTATCTACTGCATCGTAATGCAAAAAAGAAAATAAAAAAACTGTGGACAGAAAAATGTCAAATATGTGAAATGGAAGAGAACGCCATTTTTAGACGATTACACATTCCCACATGTAGTCCAAGGAACTAATCGAGTTTTACCAGAAGCTGAATAAGATGTGACATTTTTGAATGTAGTCCGATCTTAGGTTTAATTTATTGTCTTTATTTTTACAAATCGAACGACCGCTCCGTATGTTCCCAGCGATGCCTTGTTCATGCCCCTTCCACCGTCACCTTTTGTTTATTCAGTACCTACAGATCCATAGTAAATTTTTCAGCCAAAACGAGTGTTTCTCCTAATATTTGGGACATTTTTAGATTGATGAGCAGAATAGCACATGGCAGAATGACAGATATATAGAGTTTAGTTTTACTTATCAGCGGATTCATAGTGATAACTAGATTACAGTGTATCATATACATATATCTACTAAAGGCGCACTAAAACGTGTAGATTCGAAAATCTCAGCATTTCCGTCTTTAATTATATTTTTCTTACAATGAAATTGAGAAATAAATATACAGAAATCTTTGTCCGTAGAGATCGGCCATTTCCCCCCTGGCTGTAAGGTAGCGTCTCCGCCACGTGTCTGATTCCTTAAAGGAAGCCAGGCACAATAAGTAGCAGTCCGCTGGGTGCGACCATGGACGATATCAGAAGAATGAACACTTGTTTTCTCTGCAGGAAAACGCTAAAAAATGTGTATTGTGTAAATTTGTATCATTCATCTTCAGGTTTAGTGTCTTTCAAAGGGGTTGGCAGCTTATTAATCATATCTGGCACATGCCTTAAAATAAAAAATGATGAGTCTTATTTCTAAGTTTTTGTTTTTACCCCACCTAATCCGTTGTGATGTCCTAGGTCTGTACATGCAAACACTTCCACAAGAGGTTACTTATCTGGCATTGTGTAACATCCTCCTCCATCACTCTCGCCTAAACATGGGGGCGACCGTTGCCTTTGGCTCACACCTCCCTCCCCCCACATATATCGGCAATCACTGGGGAGGGTGCTCCTATCAGAAATGCAGCACACTCACAATGATGAGTTCTTTGTATTTTTTATTAAGCTTTATGATACAAACGGATTTTGGGCAGCTGATTGGACTAATAGAAAGAAAAGCAGAGATGGGTTTACGTTAAATGAACAGACAGGCGGCAATTCGTTTTTACCGATCACTGGTCTTCTAATAAATAATAATAATGGAATGAATCGTTCATTGCGCATAGGCTGCCATTGATCTCCGCAGCGCAGATTCTGATTTACAGCACGGTACACTGGACCGAGATCAGGACGCAGTGATCGGACTGTCCGGCAGCTTTCCCCACCCAAGTGTGACCACTTCATAGATTTGTATGCAGCTGCCATGCTCAGGTCAGGAGCGCCGAGGCCAGTCTGAGCATTGGGGTCAGATTTATACGGCCGTCTGGCTGCGCCCTTACACAAAGGACAATTGTTTCCTAAATCTGTCTCCTGTGTACTCCAACATCTCGCAAAATCTCCAAGCTAGTGATGAGAAAACGTGCTGGTATAAGGTGTTATCTGAGCATGCTCGGGTGCTGACCGAGTGACATCAGCGTGCTTGAGTCATATGTTCGAGTCCCTTCGGCTGCATGTCTCGCAGCTGTTTGACAGAGGCAACACTACAACACAGCCTTGTAAGTGACACATCCCAGGAATCAGGCTCTCTGCCCCTATATCATGCTGCTCTCGGATAAAATAGAAAAAAAAACTGCTGACAGATTCCCTTTATGGAGATTTTTGCAAAAGAAAAATTGCCATTCATACATCTGCAGCAGTTTGCAGGCAGGATCCCCATAAAAGCTGCAGTGGTTAGCGGCATGTGGATAAAAAACGTGAGACCCGAGACAGCGGAAGCTGCAAACCTGAGGTAGAAAACTTCTGCTTTCTTAAGGATTGTGGGGCAAATAAACATTGGATTTTTCCATCGTGTATTTTTTCTATGGTGATTTCATCCTAATGACCTTCAAGTCCGGCAGGTAAAAATCCCTTTATATTTACAAAAGGAATCTGCAATGAATGCTGAACTGCCTTTATATAATGAAGGGGCTAGACTAAAGGCCCCGTCACACATAGCGAGATCGCTGCTGAGTCACAAGTTTTGTGACGCAACAGCGACCTCAGTAGCGATCTCGCTATGTGTGACACGTACCAGCGATCAGGCCCCTGCTGTGAGATCGCTGGTCGTGTCGGAATGGCCTGGGCCATTTTTTGATCGTTGAGGTCCCGCTGACATCGCTGAATCGGCGTGTGTGACGCCGATTCAGCGATGTCTTCGCTGGTAACCAGGGTAAACATCGGGTAACTAAGCGCAGGGCCGCGCTTAGTAACTCGATGTTTACCCTGGTTACCATCCTAAAAGTAAAAAAACAAACGCTACATACTTACCTATCGCTGTCTGTCCTCGGCGCTCTGCTTCTCTGGTCTGGCTGTGAGCGCCGGTCAGCCGGAAAGCAGAGCGGTGACGTCACCGCTCTGCTTTCCGGCCGCTGTGCTCACAGCCAGACCAGAGAAGCAGAGCGCCGAGGACAGACAGCGGTAGGTAAGTATGTAGCGTTTGTTTTTTTTTACTTTAACGCTGGTAACCAGGGTAAACATCGGGTTACTAAGCGCGGCCCTGCGCTTAGTTACCCGATGTTTACCCTGGTTACCGGGGACCTCGGGATCGTTGGTCGCTGGAGAGCTGTCTGTGTGACAGCTCTCCAGCGATCAAACAGCGACGCTGCAGCGATCCGGATCGTTTTCGGTATCGCTGCAGCGTCGCTTAGTGTGACAGGGCCTTAAGGCTCCGCTGCCCCCTCGGGAGGTCGGAATAATGGTATATGGGCCAGAAAGGGAGCAGATCCACTCACAAATCCTCCAAAAAAAGCTTGTAAAACCTAATCATTTCTATGGGAACCTACTTTGCCAGTAATAGTTTTTTTTTAAAAAATTTTATTATTGTAAAATAGGCTTTCAAAAACGACGGTTGGGGAATAAAGTGCCCGTCCCTTCTAAGAGCAGGTCCTGATGGCGTCTGCTATAACCTAGGTGGATTCTGTCAGGATCAGACGGACCCCGCTGGGGCCACAGACTGCGATCACACCAGCGGAGTAAGGCCGGGGCCACACTTGCGTGGGCATCAATACCCGACACTAGATGTACATGCAGCCGCACGCTCCGCTCCCGAGTGCTGGCGGCAGTGCCGGGCATTGATGCGCCAGTTTCTCGCATTGCGCACGCAGGTGTGACCCCGGCCTTACCAAGGAGTTTGCGTGCAAACTTGACACTCTCAAAAGAATAAGGTACTTCATTAGAACTCCATCATTGCAGTAGGTGGTCCCCCTGGGGGTCTGTAAGAATCATCGTTATCAGGGGGATTTAGGTGGAACGGCTGAAACACTGTGTGAATAATGGTTAAAGGGATTGGTAAAAATAAGATAACTCGCTGATTGGTAGGGTCGGACTGCTTGGGTCTGCTCCCATTAGGGCACTTTTATGCTTGTTATGGTGTTTAAAGGCATTTTAATGGACAACCCCTTTAAGCAGGATACACCGCAGGAGAAACAGTCCGCCGCAGAAAAGACTACTTTCACACTAGCGTCGGAATCTCCCTGTCGCAGTGCGTCGGGCCGAGATTCCGATGCTAGCGTTTAATGCGCTGCACAAAGGAGGCAGCGGATGCATTTCTCCGGCGCTTCCGCTGCCCCATTGTGAGGTGCGGGGAGGTGGGGGCGGAGTTCCGGCCGCGCATGCACGGTCGGAAAAAGCGGTCCATCGGCAGCAAAAAACATTACATTTAACGTTTTTTGCTCCCGGCAGTCCGCCACAACACGGCGCAACCGTCGTACGGCGGTTGCGACGTGTGTCAATACGTCGCAATGCGTCGGTAATGTAACTCTATGGGGCATAAACGCATCCTGCAAACAACTTTGCAGGATGCGTTTTTTCTCCTAAACGATGCATTGAAAACAACGCCAGTGTGAAAGTAGCCAAAGTTCACTATGACCAGCAGGTGTCCTGAGGCTTTGCTGGCATAGTCGTTAGTTTTCCACCAGGGGGCGCTAGGAGCTTACATTTGTATAATTGCGGATATCCGTTTCTCAGGGAGCTGCACAAATATGTGAGCAGAGCGCTGCCCCGTGTGGTGGCATTAGGTAACAATGTATTGATAGGAGAGACTCCATGGAAGCGGTTTAGGGGTGGGCACTGACAGCGTGCGATCCATGACGGAAGGTGGCTGACATTATATAGCCGGCGCAGACAAACAATCCCACAACCAAGATGGCGGCGGGAGCGGGATGACGTCATTATCACGTTGTCTGTGGCAGCGTCCTGATTGGAGGAGCAGTAGCGCCGATGATCTACATGCATGTCCACTCTCGGCTTCCTCAGGTGCCGCAGTCATGGTGAGGGTGACCGACGTGTGGAGGTTTTACAGGACTGAGACCAGACGCCTCGCCTTTAGGTTTCCTGATCGTGGCACGAACTGGCGGCGCAACATGGCGATAACGTACGCCGTGAGCGTGTGGAGCATGATCGGCTTCGTGGCTTACATGCAGTGGCAGAAGAAGGACACCGTGCTGGAAAAACCCAAGACAGGTGACCTTAGCATTGCTTGCAGCACGTAGCGACCCCTAGCGTGCGGAGGCGTTAGTGCAGCCCATAGAGCGGCAGGAGGGGCCTGGTGCTGCCCGCAGCCTCCACAGTAGGGTCAGGGATGAGGAGCAGGAGAATGCGCCAAAAAGGTGCACAACAATGTGTAGATATACATAGATATTATGGTGCACTTCTTGGCCGGGAGGTGGGTTGTTACTAATAACATAAAATGTAATCGCCCTCTAAAATGTGACATTATTGTGTCAAACTTTTCTTTAATTCCATATTCATCACAAATAAATATACACCGTCACAGCCTACGCACCCCCATAGCCGTAATGACCTGAAGAATTAATCGGCTTATTCGTTATGAACACATACACGCTTTCTCCTCGTTCTTTTATCGATCACCCAATGAATAATCAAAACGTTCTTTTTTTTTTTTTTTTTTTTTTCATTCCCAGAAATTTCTGCAATGAAATCTGCACTGTGTGCGTGGAATGAATCTTTAGTTTGATTTCTGTTTCAGAAGTTCATTTTTAATTTTTCTTTTTCAGCTAACGAGGCTTTCCCAGACCTAGAGGAGGATCCAACGCAGAAAAGGAAACAGAAATTCGAGTTTTCAGCCGTAGTTGAATATAAGGAAAACCATGTACCGTATACCACAAGAATATATCAGTATTTTACATCGAATGAGAAGAAGTCTGGCAGTGACGCTACGGAAAATTAATGGACAATCGTGTTAAATACATTTATTTAATATAGCTGTCAGCGTTTCTGAGAGATTTTATTTTTGTGGTCGGCTTATTATTTTAATCGTCCAGATGTTGGATGTCGCGGTCCGAACCCCGCGGCCGCCGTGTGCAGCCATTCTTGAGATCTTCAGTAGTGCTGAGCGAATATACTCATTACTCGAGATTTCCTGAGCATGCTCGGGGGTCCTCTGAGTATTTTTTTTAGTGCGCAGAGATTTAGTTTTCATTGCCGCAGCTGAATGATTTACATCTGTTAGCCAGTTTGATTACATGTGGGGATTCCCTAGCAACCAGGCAACCCCCACATCTACTTATGCTGGCTATCAGATGTAAATCATTCAGCTGCAGCAATGAAAACTAAATCTCATCAGTTTGACCAAATTAATCACTGCGCCCTGTTAAAGATCTTTGGCTTCTACTTTGACATGAAAACGTGATGTCATAACAAGATTGCAATTTATAGTCCCAGCTTTCTACATTCTCAGGTTGGTCAACAGCCAACGATTAAAGAGGTAGTCCACTACTTTACCATTGATGAACTCTCCTTAGGATAGGTCATCAATGTCTGATCAGTCGAGGTCCGGCACCCCCACCAATCAGCTCTTATTGGTGCTGGCAGCGCTGGCCGTCTTCTGATAATGGCCACCGCAGAGAATTACACAGCCGACTCATATTGATTTGAATAGGAGGCGGATGATGATTTACCAATGTGAAAGGATCAGTTAAGTGCGGCAGTTTTTCATCCGTTTGAAAGTGATCCAGTTTTTTTTTTGTTTTTTTTATTTCCTGGATTTCTTTCAAAAGGATGATAACTGGCTTTGTGAATTCAGCCTTAGGGCTTGTTTCCATTTGCGAGAAACACGTCCGTGTCTCGCGTGTGGAAACGAAGCTCTGGTGTCAGCACTCCAGAGCGGAGCGTGCAGCCGCATAGCAACACATGCAGCCGCATGCTCCGCTCCACAGTGCCGGCACCAGAGCTTCGTTTCCACATGCGAGACATGGACGTGTTTCTCGCCAATGGAAACAAGCCCTTAGGCTAAGTTCATATGTCAAGTAATCATCTGTTAGAACTGATCCCCTAGCAATCCGTTGACAAAAAAGTTGTGCAGATAAAAAAAAGTGTTATATCAGTCTGAAAAATCTGATTTCAACTGGATCTGGTTTTTTTTAACATTGAAGTCTATGGAAAATGGATCCGTTAACTAGCCATCTGTTTATCTCAAATTTAAAAATGCTCCGTTATTACTGAGCTGGCTATTTAACCCCTTTCTGCCATCGGACGGAATAGTAATCCGATGGCAGTATCCCTGCTTCGATGTGGGCTCTGGCAGTGAGCCCGCATCAAAGCCGGGACATGTCCGCTGCTTTGAACAGCTAACGTCCCGGCAATAGGTGCGGGCGGAATCACAATCCACCCACGCCTATTAACTAGTTAAATGCCGCTGTCAAACTGACAGGCATTTAACAAGTGCTTCCGGATGGAAATGCGTGCACTGGTGACCCCCTTCACATGATCGAGGGTCATCACTGCGTCGCCATGACAACCAGAGTTCTTGAGACCTCTATGGTTGTTGATGCCGGATTGCTATGAGCGCCACCCTGTGGTCTGCACTCAAAGCAAGGCTGTAACTCGGCTACATAGAAGCGATCAAGTTGTGGCAGCTTCTAGCCTCCCATGGAGGCTATTGAAGCATGCCAAAAGTAAAAAAAAAAAAATTAAATATGAAAAAATATAGAAGTTTAAATCACCCCCCTTTCGCCCTATTCAAAATAAAAAAAAAAAACCTTGCATTTGGTATCGCTGCGTTCAGAGTCGCCCGATCTAAAAATAAAAAAAGGATTAACCTGATCATTAAACGGCGTAGCGATTTAAAAAAAAAAAAAAAAAAAAAGTCAAAACGCCAGAATTAGGTTTTCTTGATCACCGCGACATTGCATTAAAATGTTATCATTAAAAACATCAGCTCGGCATGCAAAAAATTAGCCCTCACCTGACCTAAGATCTTGAAAAATGGAGACACTACGGGTATCGAAATATTACGCAATTTAGTTTATTTATTTTTTTTTAGCAAACTTTGGATTTTTTTTCACCACTTAGATAAAAAAGAACCTAGACATGTTTGGTGTCTATGAACTCATAATGACCTGGAGAATCATAATGTTGGGTCAGTTTTAGCATTTAGCGAACCGAGCCAAAATGCCAAACAAAAAAACAAGTGTGGGATTGTACTTTTTTTCAATTTGACCACACTTGGAATTTTTTTCCTGTTTTCTAGTACACAACATGGTAAAACCAATGGTGTCGTTCAAAAGTACAACTCGTCCCACAAAAAATAAGCTCTCACATGGCCGTATTTACGGAATAATAAAAAAGTTATGGCTCTGGGAAGAAGTGGAGCGAAAAACGCAAAACTGAAAAAAGCTCTGGGGGTTAAGTGATCTGTTTGCCATAGACTTCAATGTTTAAAAAAAAAATGGATCCAGCTGAAATTTTTTTTTTTGTTTGCCTGCACAACTATTTTGTCTATGGATTGCTCCTGGATCTGTTCTAATGGATGATTACTGGGCAAGTGAACGTAGCCTTCCTCATCTGCATAGAATTATGACATTTTGCATATTCTCTCCCAGTAGTTACAACAAAGGGATGACGGCAGAGCAGTCACAGCACGACGCCATCTTTACATGCATGCCTCCTGCTCTTCTAGTAATTCAGCATCTGGACCAAATTCATCGTGTCCCCCCCCACACCCCACATGTCTGTCTGCTGCTTATGGAAGTCGTGGTAGAGTGTGGTCAATGGCACGGCCCCTTTAACAAGAAAATTGGTTAAAGCACGCTGCCACCTAATCATTTAATTCATAAATACTTTGTGCGTTGTACAATGATTACAGGTACGGCCACTTACAATCAGCTGCAATGATGTTATTTAAATCTAGCCAAGCATGCACGTTATAATGGACTAAGGAGTAATATTGCTGACAGTTATTTCATATGTATAGTCAGCTTTGCACTATTAGGCCGGAGTCACACTACAGCGAGATATGGCCGAGTCTCGCTGGTTAAAACCAAGCTCTGGCGCCGGCACTCCGGAGCGCAGCGTGCAGCTCCATGTATTGCTATGCGGCCGCCCGCTCCGCTCTGGAGTGCCGGCACCAAAGCTTGGGGTTAACCAGCGAGACTCGGCCATATCTCGCTGTGTGTGATCCCCGGCCTCAAAGGGGTAGGCCCAATTTATCCAATTGTTATCACCCATCTACACATGCTTGTTCAGTAAGTAAGCCAATTGCTTTAAAAAGAAATTTACAAAATCCCATATACTTTGGCTGCAGTCCTACATTATGGCTGTGGCGTGTTTTTGACTGCAGTTTTCCAAAGTTGCAGAAAATTTGCTGTAAAAATACACAACTATTTATTTTTCATTCTTTTTGAGAGCTATTGTTCTCAGAATATGGTTTGCCAGGATGAAGCTGGGCCCTCGCTCTGCTATTTCGGGCATTGCATTAAAGAATTAAGTTTAAGTTGAGATAGAGCATGAAACCCCCTTCCCTGGTGTATTAAAGATGAGTTCTGCAGAGCCTCGCTCTCTGAATCGCTGAGGAGGTCCCAACTAACGAATCCCCAGTCATCAGATGTTATTCCCTATGACAGAACTCCCAGGTCAAGGAGAACAAGCTACCAACTTTGGCATTACCCTCTAATGGAAGAAGGGTCCATGAAGACTGGGCTCCAGCACTAATGGGAAATATGCGTTTAGGGATAGCAACCCTTATTCATAACTATAGAGGTTAGATACGCGGCATTGTGTGCTGTATCACACACAATGGGATTAGATACGCGGCTCTGCGAACTCACACATGAGGATTAGATACGTGGCTCTACGGCTTGCATCACATGGGAATTAAGTATGTGGCTCTGCGGACTGTATAACATAGGATTAGATACGTGGCCCTATGGCTTGCATCACGTATGATGGGGATTAGTTATGCGGCTCTGCGGACTGTATAACAGGATTAGATACGTGGAGCTATGGCTTGCATCACGTATGATGGGGATTAGGTATGTAGCTCTGCGGTCTCTATAACACAGGATTAGATACGTGGCTCTTTGGCTTGCATCACGTATGATGGGATTAGTTATGTGGCTCTGCGGGCTGTATAACACAGGATTAGATACGTGGCTCTATGGCTTGCATCACGTATGATGGGGATTAGGTATGCGGCTCTGTGGGCTGTATAACACAGGATTAGATACATGGCTCTATGGCTTGCATCACATATCATGGGGATTAGATATGTGGCTCTGCGGTCTGTATAACAGGATTAGATACATGGCTCTGTGGGTTGCATCATGTATGATGGGGATTAGGTATGTGGCTCTGCGGTCTGTATAACAGGATTAGATACGTGGCTCTATGGCTTGCATTTTGTACGATGGGGATTAGGTACATGGCTCTGCGGACTGTATAACAGGATTAGATACGTGGCACTATGGCTTGCATCACGTATGATGGGGATTAGGTATGTGGCTCTGCGAACTGTATAACACAGGATTAGATACGTGGCTCTAGCTTGCATCACGTATGATGGGGATTAGGTATGTGGCTCTGCGGACTGTATAACACAGGATTAGATACCTGGCTCTGGCTTGCATCACATATGATGGGGATTAGGCAGGGCCAGCTCCAAGTTTATGAGGGCCCCGGGCGTAAAAGTCTCAGTGGGCCCCCCTTTTAACACATACCACGATTCATGATCACATATAACAGCCCACGTAGTATATAACACAGCCACGTAGCATATAACAGAGCCATGTACATAACAGCCCATGTAGCATATATCAGCCACGTAGTATATAGCACAGCCCACGTAACATATAATAGCCCATATAGTATATAGCACAGCCACATATTATATAACAGCCCACGTAGTATATAACACGGCCCACGTAGTATATAGAACAGCCATGTAGTATATAGCACAGCCCACGTAGTATATAGCACAGCCCACGTAGCATATAACAGCCCATATAGTATATAGCACAGCCCACGTAGTATATAACACAGCCATGTAGTATACAGCATCGCCCCCCTCCCCCCAAGAATTGCCCCATAGTCCAGTACTCACTGTTAGGCTGCCGTCACACTAGCAGTATTTGGTCAGTATTTTACATCAGTATTTGTAAGCCAAAACCAGGAGTGGAACAATTAGAGGAAAAGTATAATAGAAACATAAGCACCACTTCTGCATTTATCACCCACTCCAGGTTTTGGCTTACAAATACTGATGTAAAATACTGACCAAATACTGCTAGTGTGACGGCAGCCTTATAGTTCCAACAAAAAAACACACACTCCTCACCTCTCAACGTGCCCGCACTGCTCCCTGCTCCGGTCTCGGCGGCTGCACTGCCTGACATACAGCGAGTGCGCGATGACGTCATCGCGCACCCACAGCGGCAGTGTCAGAGGCAGAGTGGAGAATGATGGGAGAGAGCGTCAGGTGACGCTCTCTCCTCCATCATTTGCTTTGAACTTTACCGGCAACGCCGGTATAGTTCAATGCAGCGGCAGGGGAGTTGGCGCTGGCGACAGGAGGGCCCCCCTGCCTCACAGAGGCCCCATAGCGGCTGCGTGATGTGCCGCTTGCTGAGGGCCCCTGGGGGAGCGGGGGCCCTAGGCAGCTGCTTGCCCCTAACGCTGACCCTGAATGGGCCCCCCTGTCTCGCCAGGGCCCCGGCACTTGCCCGGGTACGCCGGGTGGTGACGCCGGCCCTGGGATTAGGTATGTGGCTCTGCGGGCTGTATCACACAGTAGTGTAATGGCAGACTGCAGATCAACATCCTGATACTCACTGTTGGCCGCATTCCTGTCACTGCTCACGCTGACCACTGTGAGTGGTGACAGGGAGAAATTGTAGCTCTCAAATGTAGCTGTGAGTTACAAAAAAATGGCGCCTGTCTCCCCCTGCCTTTTATCAATACAAAAATAATAATCACGTCACGTTCCCTTTAAGTTGCAGTAACGATAAGGTTCAGGTGTCAGTGTTACATTTACATTTTCTTTATTTTGGATGTTTAATGGGGTATTTAAAATCATAAAGCTTTACGCATTACCAAAAGGATATGCCGTAAATGTACAGCACCATGGAATCAATGGTGCTATATAAATAAATAAATAAATAATAATAGTAATAAATGTCTGATACCTGTGGGTCCTAATTTTGTCTACTGTCTCTAGAGTACCCCTATTCTAACAGCGATTAATGGAACTCACCTCTCAATTCACATAATATTTAGCTTCGGTGGAGAGGGTTTAGGAATAATGTCTGGGATGTGAATACCACTTTAGCTGTGCAAAGCTCCTTTTACGAATAATCTACGAATAATCAGATGGTTTCTTTGTACCAAGGCGATATCTCCTTGTTGTCACATTGCTTTATCAGCAGCAGATTGCCTGTCACAAGCAGTCTGTCTATAAACTTCACACTATGACCTTTTGGCAGATTGGGCTGCAAGGAATCCAAAAAGAATTTCTGTTCTTTTCAATTTACCTGCTTTAACTCCTCAAGCAGTTTTTCAGTTTCCCCTTTTTCCAGTGGTGTACCTTGAGTCTAATGGGCCCCGCTGCAAAATTTGCAACTGGCACACCCCCACACGTTGGTCACTAGTATGTGCCCTTGTAACGTTCTAAATCATATAAAGATATACATGTTTGCCCCCCTTTCATTATGTACTAATGTCCCCCATCCTGGGTCCCTTCCTGGTGTATATGTCCCCAATCCTGGGCCCCTTTTGGTATATGTCTCCCATCCTGGTATTTATTTCCCCCATCCTTTGCCCATTTCTGGTATATGCAGGTGCATCTCACAAAATTAGAATATCATCAAAAAGTTAATTTATTTCAGTTCTTCAATACAAAAAGTGAAACTCCTATATTATATAGTCATTACAAACGGAGTAATCTATTTCAAGCGTTTATTTCTGTTAATGTTGATGATTATGGCTTACAGCCAATGAATACCCAAAAGTCATTATTGGTCAGGGCACCTTTGGCATTACTGCATCAATGTGGCGTGGCATGGAGGCGATCAGCCTGTGGCACTGCTGGGGTGTTATGGAAGCCCAGGTTGCTTTGATAGCAGCCTTCAGCTTGTCTGCATTGTTGGGTCTGGTGTCTCATCTTCTTGACGATACACCATAGATACCCTATGGGGTTATGGTCAGGCGAGTTTGCTGGCCAACCAAGCACGGTGATACTGTTGTTTTTAAATCAGGTATTGGTACTTTTGGCAGTGTGGACAGGTGCCAAGTCCTGCTGGAGAATGACATTTCCATCTCCAAAAAGCTTGTCGGCAGAGGGAAGCATGAAGTGCTCTAAAATTTCCTGGTAGACGGCTGTGCTGACTTAGGTCTTAATTAAACACAGTAGACCTACATGGCTCCCGAAACCATCATTGATTTTGGATACTTCACACAAAACCCCCAAAATGGACCAAACAAAAGTGTTGGCATCTTTCCAAAATTGTGGGTAAACATCTTTGTTTCAAGCACCTGATGCTTGTTCAAACTCTCCTGTGGCAAGTACCGTAACAGGTGTAGGCAATATGAAAATCATACCTTAAACCATAAAAGAGGAAAAGTTGACTCAATCTTTGCATTGTGTGCCACACTAAGTATGGAGAACAGAAAGAGGAGAAGAGAATGGTCTGAGTACTTGAGAACCAAAATTGATGAACATTATTAACGATCTCAAGGTAACAACTTCATCTTCAGAGATCTTGATGTTCCTTTGTCCACAGTGCACAACATAATAAAGGAGTTTACTTGTCATGGCACAGTTGCTAATCTCCCTGGACATGGACGGTAGAGAAAAATTTATGAAAGGTTGCAAAGCAGGATAGTTCGCATGGTGATTATGCAGTTCCAAATACATTTTTGCTGTCCTGCAGGCTCAGAGTGCAAAACTATTCGTCAACATTTGAATGAAATTAAATATTACGGCAAGAGTCTCAGGAAGATGTATGTGAGTAAGTCAAAATCCTTCTGGGAAAGTGCCTTGTGGACAGATGAGACCAGGATAGAGCTGTTTGGTAAAGCCCATCATTGTACTGTTTACAGAAAAGGGAATGGGGCCTAAAACAAAAGAAAAACTACCTACAGTCAAATATGATGGAGGATTAAATGTGTTTTTGGGGTTGGTTTCCTATCTCTGGCACTGGGTGCCTTCACTGTGTGCAAGACATCATGAAATATGAAGATTAACAAAGTATTTCAGGTTGCCATGTAGTGCCAAGTGCTCATAGGTCTTCCAGCAGGACAACGACCCCAAACATACTTCAAGAAGCCCCCAGACATGTATGGAAACTAAGCCCTTGAGAGTTCTGAATTGGTCAGTAATGAGTCCGGACCTAAATCACATTGAACACGTAGAGATATCTTAAAATTGCTGTTGAGAGAAGGCATCCTTCACATATGAGAGGCCTAGAGCAGTTTGCAAATGAAGAGTGCTCCAAAATTCCAGTTAAGAGGTGTAAGAAGAACCTTGTTGGTGATTATAGGAAGCAACTCATTGCAGTTATTTATTCCAAAAGGTGTGCAACCCAATATTAAGTTGAGGGTGCCAGCAATTTTGTCCAGCCCATTTTTGGAGTTTTGTGTGAAATTATCTTCAATTTGTCTTTTTTCTTTCTTTTTTTTTTGTGTTATTCCAATACACACAAAGGAAGTAATCGTGTACAAGAAAACATGTAATTGCAATAATTTTCTGGGAGAAATACCTAATTTTCTGGAATAATTTCAAGGGTGCCAACACTTTCAGCCATGACTGTATGTCTCCAATCCTTGCCCCTTCCTGATATATATGTCCCCCATTCTGAGCCCCTTCCTGGTGTATATGTCTCCAATCATCGGCCCCTTCTTGGTATATATGTCCCCCTTATAAAAATTACTGTTACTGTGAACAGTTTAACAAGCTGAAGATTAAATGATCTCTAAAAGGCCTAAAGTTAACCCCTTTACGACCTTTGACTGATTCTGATAACATACACCCGTTGTAACAGGCCAGATTAGCCCCCCGCCCACAATATATCCGGGGTTTAAGTGGCCTAGGCCAGATTATACCCCGGGTATATTCTGGCCTAGGCCAAACTATACCCCGAGGTATAAATTGGACTAGGCCAGTTTATACCCCTCTGGGCCAGAATATACCCCAGCTGCTGTAGATCAGATTTTCAGGCTTTTGAGAACCGGGGCCCAAGGCAGCACACAGGGTCCCAGGCAGAACACGGGGCCCTGGGTAGCACATGCGGGGCAGAGACAGCGAATGGGGTCCCAAGCAGCACACGGGGCCCCAGGCAGCATACGGGGGTTCCAGGCAGCACACAGGGGCCCCAGGCAGCACACAGAGCCCCATGCAGCACACAGTGGCCTCAGGCAGTACATGGGGGCAGATCCAGGGAATATAATGGGCACACTGTATAGTTCAATGAGAGAGGTGCTGGCTGGACATCCGACGTCAAATATGCAAAAAAACAGCTGCACTCAAGTCTTGGTTTCAACGTAGAAAGTTTTTTTGTTTTTATTCAAGTGCACAGGCACCACCAAATAATTTTTAAAGAGAAAAAAAACAAGTGATTGCGGACAACACGGTAACGTTTTGACCTGGCACGGTCTTTTTCAAAACCTCACTTAAGTGGGAGAAGTAGTAAGGAAGAGAAGGTATGAGCAGAGAGTCCCCAAGGACAGTTCCAAGTAGAATTCAGGAGTACGATGTCCATATCATTGGTGGTGCAGTACCCCAGGCAGTGCACAGGGTGCCAGGCATCGCACAGTGGCCCCAGGCAGTGCACGGGGCGCCAGGCAACGCACAGGACCCCAGGCAGCACACAGTGGCCCCAGGCAGCACATGGAGGGCAGAGACAGCGTACAGGGTCCCCGGCAGCACACGGGGGCTGCAGGCAGCACACAGGGGCCCTAGGCAGCACACAGTGGCCCCAGGCAGCACATGGGGGGTAGAGACCACAAGGGGGGTACCAGGCTGCACACGGGACCCAAGGCAGTGCACAGGGCCCCAGGAAGCACACAGGGGCACCAGGAAGCACACAGGGGCCCCAGGAAGCACACGGGGAAGCACACGGGGGCCCCAGGCAGTGCACAGGGCCCCAGGAAGCACACAGAGGCCCAAGCAGTGCTCGGGGCCACAGGCAGCACACAGGTCCTCAGCCAGCACATGGGAGCTCCAGGCAGTGCATGGGGGGCAGAGACAGCGAACGGGGTCCCAGGCAGCATACGGGGGCCCAGTCAGTACACAGGGGCCCCAGGCAGCGCACAGGGGCCTCAGGCAGTGCACTTGGGACCCAGGCAGCACTTGGGGGCCCCAGACAGTGCACAAGGCCCCAGGGAGCACACGGGAGCCCCAGGCAGTGCACAGGGCACCAGAAATCACACAGGGCCCCAGGCAGCACACAGGGGCCCCAGGCAGGGCATAGAGGGGCAGAGACAGCACATGGGACCCCAGACAGCGCACGGGGGGCAGAGACAGCGCGCAATGGGGAGACAGCACTCAAGGGGGGAAGAGACAGTGCACAGCGCCCCTGTGCGCTATCTGGGATAACCCGTGTGCTGTCTAGGACCCCCTGTGTGCTGTGTGGGACCCCCTGTGTGATGTCTGGGGCCCCGTTCTTGAAAATATCACTCAATTTTGTGCGATGTCTGGGGCCCCTGTGCGCTGCTTGGGGCCCCCGTGCATGGCCTGGGGTCCCATGTGCTGTCTGGGACCCCGTTCGCTGTCTCTGTCCCCCGTGTATTGTCTGGGGCCCCTGTGTGCTGCCTGGGACCTCTGTATTCTGCCTGGGGCTCTGTGTTGTGTGTTGGCAGCGCACGGGGCCCCAGGCAGCGCACAGAGCCCCATGCAGCACACAGTGGCCTCAGGCAGCAGATGGGGGCAGAGACAGGGAACGGGATCTAAGGCAGCACACGGTGCCCCAGGCAGCGCACAGGGCCCCAGGCAGCACACAGGGGCCCCAGGCAGTGCACGGGGCCCCAGGCAACGCACAGGACCCCAGGCAGCACATGGAGGGCAGAGACAGCGAACGGGGTCCCCGGTAGCACACGGGGGCTCCAGGCAGCACTCAGGGCTCCAGGCAGCACTCAGGGCCCCAGGCAGCACATGGGCCCTAGGCAGCGCACAGGGCACCAGGCAGCGCACAGTGGCACCAGGAAACATACGGTGCCCCAGGCAGCGCACAGGGCCCCAAGCAGCAGATGGGGGGCAGAGACAGCGAATGGGGTCCCAGGCAGCATATGGGGCTCCCAGGCAGCGCACAGGGCCCCAGGCAGCACACGGGGGCCCCAGGCAGCATATGGGGGCCCCAGGCAGCACACGGTGGCCCCAGGCAGTGCACAGGGCCCCAGGAAGCATACAGGGGCAAAATGCAGTACACAGGGGCCCAGGCAGCACACGAGGCCAAAGGCAGCAGACAGGGGCCCCAGGCAGTGCACAGGGCCCCAGGAAGCATACAGGGGCACCAGGCGGCACACAGGGGCCCAGGCAGCACACACAGGCCCCAGGCAGTGCACAAGGCCCCAGGAAGTGCACAGGGTCCTCAGGCAGCACACGGGAGCTCCAGGCAGTGCATGGGGGGGGCAGAGACAGCGAACGGGGTCCCAAGCAGCTTACGGGGCCCCAGGCAGCAGACAGGGGCTTCAGGCAGCACACAGGGCCCCAGTCGGTACACAAGGCCTCAAGCAGCGTACTTGGGACCCAGGCAGCATACAGGGGCCCCTGGCAGCACATGGGGCCCAGGCAGCACACGAAGCCCCAGACAGTGCACAGGGAGCACACGGGGGCCTCAGGCAGTGCACAGTGCACCAGGAAGCACACAGGGGCCCCAGGCAGCATATAGGGGCCCCAGGCAGTGCACAGAGGGGCAGAGACAGCGCATGGGACCCCCGACAGCGCACAGGGGGAAGAGATAGTGCGCAAGGGGGAGACAGCACGCAAGGGGGGAAGAGACAGTGCGAAGGGCCCCTGTGCGCTGTGTGGGATAACCCATGCACTGTCTAGGACCCCTGTGCGCTGTGTGGGACCCCCTATGTGATGTCTGGGGCCCCGTTCTTGAGTATATCACTCAATCCTGTCCAATGTCTGGCGCCCCTGTGCACTACCTGGGGCCTCGTGTATGACCTGGGGCCCCATGTGCTGCCTGGGACCCTGCTCGCTGTCTCTGTCCCCTGTGTGTTGCCTGGGACCACCTGTGTGCTGCCTGGGGCCCCGTGCACTGCCTGGGGCCTCTGTATTCTACCTGGGGCCCCGGGCCCGGCCTGCGGCCCTGTGTTGTGCCTGGGACCCTGTTTGCTGTCTCTGACCCCCTGTGTGCTGCCTGGGGCCCCGTGCACTGCATGGGGCCTCTGTATTCTACCTGGGGCCCCGTGCCCGGCCTGCGGCCCTGTGTTGTGCCTCGGGCCCCTGTGTGCTGTATGGGGCCCCCGTGTGCTGCCTGGATCCCCGTGCGCTGCCAGGGGCCCTGTGTGCTGTCTGGGGCCCTCGTGTGCTGCTTGGGGCCCTGCGTGCTGCTTGGGGCCCATGTGCTGCCTGGGGCACTGTGCACTGCTTGGGGCCCCGTGTGCTGCTTGGGACACCATTCGCTGTCTCTGTTCCCCGTGTGCTGCCTGGGGCCCCTGTGTACTGGCTGGGGCCCTGTGCACTGCCTGGGACCCCTGTGTGCTACCTGGGGCCCTGTGTGCTACCTGGGGCCCTGTGTGCTGCCTGGGGCCCTGGTGTACTGCCTGGGGCCCTGGTGTACTGCCTGGGACCCAGTTCGCTGTCTCTGCCCCCGTGTGCTGCCTTGGGCCCCGTTCGGTGTCTCTGCCTCCCCGTGTGCTGTCTGGGGCCCCGTTTGATCGCTGTCTCTGCCCCCCGTACGCTGCTTAGGGCCCCCTTCTTGAGTATATCAATCCTGTGTGATGTCTGGAGCCCATGTGCGATGTCTGGTGGAGTAGTGTGTTACTGATGGTAGCCTTTGTTACTGTGGTCCCAGCTTTTTGCAGGTCATTCACTAGGTCCCCCCGTGTAGTTCTGGGGTTTTTGCTCACCGTTCTTGTGATCACTTTGACCCCACGGAGTGAGATCTTGGTGGAGCCCCAGATCGAGGGAGATTATCAATTGTCTTGTATATCTTCCATTTTCTTATTATTGCTCCCACAGTTGATTTCATCACACCAAGCTGCTTGCCTATTGCAGATTCAGACTTCCCAGCCTGGTGCAGGGCTACAATTTTGTTTCTGGTGTCATTCGACAGCTCTTTGGTCTTCACCATAGTGAAGTTTGGAGTGTGACTGAGGTTGTGGACAGGTGTCTTTTATACTGATAACAAGTTCAAACAGGTGCCATTACTACAGGTAATGAGTGGAGGACAGAGGAGCCTCTTAAAGAAGAAGTTACAGGTCTGTGCATGTTTTTATGTGACCAAATACTTATTTTCCACCATAATTTGAAAGATAAATCTTGCCAAATCAGACAAGGTGATTTTCTGGATTTGTTTTGTCATTTTGACTCTCATAGTTGTGGTCTACCTATCATGTCAATTACAGGCCTCTCGCATGTTTTTAAGTGGGAGAACTTGCACAATTGGTAGCTGACTAAATACTTTTTTTCCCCACTATATGTTGGCGCTATAAAAATAAATTATAATAAATGTAGTAAAAATAAATTACCATAAGAGAACTTTCCACTACAATCTAGAGAGAATATGTAGATTACATGGACCTTCCACATGGAGCTTTGTATTCTAATTCAATTAAGAAGTTAAGATGTATAAGAGTATGAGTACTCATTATCTTATATTTCTTCATGTCTTATGATATTTTTATGGCAAGTTATATAGGTTCTCAAGTTGTCAGACAGTTCTCTTTTCTTCTTTCTGTTCTTCATGCTTAGTGTGGCACACACAGACACATAATGCAAAGATGGGGTCAACCTCTACCCTTTTTATCTGGTTTCAGGTGTGATTTTCATATTGCTCACACCTGTTACTTGCCACAGGTGAGTTTGAATGAGCATCACGTGATTGGAGCAAATGTGTTAACCCACATTTTTTTGAAATGTGCCAATAATTTTGTTCCTCCCACTTGGGGGGTTTTGTGTGAAATTATGTCCAATTTGCCTATTTTTCTTAGTTTTTTTTATGTTGTTCCAAAACACACAGAGGAAATAAACATGTGCATAACAAAACATGTGTAATTGCAATCATTTTCTTGGAGAAATGCTTCATTGGAATAATTTCAAGGGTGCCAACACTTTCAGCCATGACTGTAAATGCCATTCCTAGTCCCAATATTCTCGTTCAGAGCCATATGTCTATTCTGATCTAGCAGGAAAAATCACTTTAGGCATAGGAGATGCTGTATGAAGGGCTAGAGTCGCCCAACATGATGATGAAGTAGCCAGCACCATTTTAGTTTCTAAATATGTAGAGTGTGTATTCGACAAAAAAACTTGCGTATGTTGCCAGGATTGGTCTGAGTATTCCTAATTTTTTTTGCTTGACAGAGCTGGTCCAGATGAGTATTTATGGTAAACCTTGTGGTTTTTTTACATAATGATTTAATTGTAAAGTGGTACAAAATATGTTGGCACTATTTAAATAAAATGCTTATTACTATTATCCCCTTCACGACATATCACATATATTTATGTCATATGTCATGTCCCTGACTTTGATGTGGGCTCCGACACTGAGTCTTCTGCATCGTTCTCCACACATAATAGCTGATTTAATTGAATTACCAGAATTACATTTTTTTTGGGTGCCACAACATTGCTATAAGAGGCGATCAAAAATGTTGTATTTAACCCAAAATAGTATCAATAAAAATGTAAAAAAAAAAAATAAGCCATCACCCAGAACCAGATCCTCAAATAATGGTGGCAAACGCAAAAACTTTTTTTGAGACAAATTTCTAAATTTTTATTCACCACTAAAATGAAAAATATACTTCTTAGGTATTTTCATACTCGTACTGGCCTGGGGAATGATATTGCCCGGTCAGTTTTACCATATGGTGAATATGGTAAATAAAAGAAACTCCCCCCCCCCTTTTTTTTTTTTTTGCAATTTCACCGCACTTGGAATTTTTCCCTGTTTTCCAGTACACTATATGGTACAATCAATAGTGTCATTCAAAAGTATAAGCTCTCATATCGCTATATTGATGCAAAAATAAAAAGGTTACGAACGGGAGGAAAAAAGGAAATTGAAAAAACGGATAATGGCCATGACGTGAAGGCGTTATTAGCAAGTGGGAGCTCAAGACTTGTGCTATCACTCCACCAATGGCAATTCTTCGCAACCGAGCTCTTGTTATTTTGTGAGATAAGTAGTTTTGAAGGACACCATTAATTTTTCCATAAATTGTACTGCACCATTCTTCATGTGCTGCTCTAGCCAATAATATGCGCAATATTTCAGGATGGGGCAGAGGTGACGTCACCAGAGCCTGTCTTTGCCAATGTATAGAATTCATCATTATTTTGTGTAGAGGCTGCATATTGGGTCCTGGAATGACGCCCTAATTTTCACAATTCCATTGTACTTTATTCTAAGCTTAGAAGGATAGATTAGAATTGTTCTTAGAGTATTTGCCCTCATATCAAGAGTTTGGTTTTCTTCCTCAGCAGAGTACAACTTCCAACATTAACTAAGTCAAAGTCCACCAGACATAATCGTTATAAAAGCAAACGTAGCTTATTTGTTTTAACACGAGGTAAGTTATGAATTTTTAACTTCTGAATTGCAGAATTACATGTTGACTCATATCAGATAATGATGAATCATAACTTCTCATAAGTACATTAACCCTTAATTCAGGAGTTCTAGTAGAAATGATTGTTTTCTTAAATAATAAAGGATAAGACAACCTGAATGGAGGGTAAGTAGTCCCTTACACAATAGATAGCCAACCGGCAAACTGCCAAAATTGGACATTCCTCATCACTCCATACATCATCCATCGGGGAGAGTCAGGTGGACACCATAAATATTAGACTGTTGTCCAATATCAGTAATATTGGTGGCCATCAAGGCCAGACTGGACATCTGGCAATTCTAGCAAATGTCAGAAGGGCCTGTCTGGTTGTGGGCTGCCTTGTCTGTGTAACAACCCTGCAGGCATCACTGCATGGCCTTCCATTCCCCACCTGCCTGATATATCAACTCACTCACCCTGTGCCATGCTGTGAGATCTGTCTGCTGCTGGCTCAATGCTGTGTGCTTCATGGCCGCTTACTCTGTGTACAGTACACTTCCTGGCTGTGTGCATAGGGGGGCGGTGCTGGCAAATCCGGATTCTTATTGAGACTGTGTGCACCTTCCTATGGTGTCCCCGGCCAATTGCCTAGAGCCCTCTAATACTTAAACCATCCTCACCCATTGGAGGATGCCTGAGCAAGCTATTTCCCTCAGTTAGTATTTGCTACTGAGCTGCCAGGTCGTGTTCTGTCTCTGTCTCCTGCAATATGCAGGCCTTTATCCGTGTTCTGTTTGTGTATCCGTGTCTGTTCTCTGGTCTATGTCCGTTCCTGTTCCTTCTTTGTTTGTTTGCCAATACTTCTCTGCTGTGTTAACCTCTGCCTTATCTCTCTGCTTTGTTTGCCACTACCAGTGGCTCTGCACCTCTCTGCTCTGCTTGCCACTACCAGTGGTTCTGCCCCTCTCTGCTTTACTTGCCACAATTTGTTGCTCTTCACTTTGCCTCCTCCCATTCTGGCTCTTGGCATTGCCTCCTGCGGTTCTGCTCTTGGCTCTGCCCCCAGGGTCTTCGCTTTTGCCTCGGCCCCCAGCGTCTCCACTCTTGGCTCCACCCCCAGCGTCTCTGCTCTTTGCTCCACCTCCAGCATCTCTGCTCTTGGCTCCGCCTCCAGCGGCTCTGTCCTTAGCTCCGCCTTCTTCTCTGCCTTCTTCTCTGCTCTCAGCTCCGCCTTCTCTGTGCTTAGCTCTGCCTTCCTCTTCTCTGCTTTTAGCTCTGTCTTCTTCTCTGCTCTCAGCTGCGTTTCTGTTCTTGGCTCTGCCTCCTGCTCTTAACTCTGCCTCCTGTGGTTCTGCTTTGCATCCACTCTTGCGGTCTCGTTCTATCTCCGTTCTGCATCTTGCCGCACATGTCTCTACCTGGTTCTTTATATTCACCAGTCCAAACAGGTCCCTACCTGTTCCCATATAACCTCCAGTCTGAACAGCTTCTTACCTGTTTACATACACCCGCCTGTATACCAGTTCCTTCCAGAGTATCAGCCCTGTCCGTCTGACCTGCCAGGGTGCCAGCCGCGCCCGCCTGCCTGTGTCTCCGTCAAGCCCGTCAGGGCCTCTGTCATACCCGTCTGCCAGTTAGTGTCAGCTGTGCCTGCCTGCCTGTGACCTGTCCCCCGGTGGGATCAGCATCCACAGCCAGACACCACCCTGGAGCGGTACCTGGTAGCTTCCTGTCGCACAAGTCTGACCTCACCATCAGAGGCTCCAGCGAACACCTAGGAAGCTACTTAGTTATGCCCCTTCCAGGGTAGTCTGATCAGTGGTCCAGTGGGGCCACACCCCCAGATGCCCACGCCAACCAGTCTGGGCGGGAGCATTAGTCTGCTACGTTGTTAACAGAATTGATGTTCTCAAGAGGCCCATACTGTTAAGAGTTGTGATGGAGCACAAAGTCGCTGACTCCGTCACCCCAGCAGGCCACGGGTAACATTAGACATATTGGTCTTGTAGAAAATCTTCCTTTCCTCCATCCAGGGTAATATTAGTAATATATCCCATCTGGTTCATGGGGACGGGGGCAACATGGGCCTGTGTGATTTCAAAGGCCAGGGCTGAATTTCACCCCAGTCTGTACCTGGTGGCCATTATGAATTTGCAACCAGAAGACTACTGAAATTGGCAATGACGGAATCAGCACAGGTCCATGAGATAAGACGACCACCAACAATTAATAAGCGGTGGAGTAATTTGTGACAAGTGCAAACAATTCAAAGTAGGAGGCTGATGTAGCTGGAAATTCTTATATAAAAAAATATTCATATTTGAATGTCCGAGCCATCAAAATGTACAATTATTTAAATTGTAAATTAAAATAGTGAAAAACAAAGAAATAAAAAATTGAACGGTCAGAATTGCCATTTCTCTTACAGTACTTTTATCCAAAAATGCTATGAAAAGCAATGAAAATATCATAACTACTCCAAAGTGGTGTATATAAAAATGTCAAGTCTGCAGGCATAAAAACAAGCACACTTACACGGCTCTATTGATGGAGCAAAAATGTATTATAGATCTCAGCTAAAACAAATACAAATCAATTTTTTTTTTACCAAGTTCTAATTTTTTTAACCACTAAGATATGAAAAAGGGTATACGTTTGGTGTTGCCGTAATTGTACTGACCTGAAAAATCATGTTCCCAGGTCCTTTTTACTGCACATTTAACCTCATAAAACACAAAGACAATGGGGTAATTTCCTTTTTTCACTATTTCAGCCATTCTTTCCCATTAATTAGTACATTATACGATAATATGAATAGTGTCATTCAAAACTTCAACTCTACTCACAAAATTCAAACCCTCACATGGCTATGTTGAAGAAAGAAAGAGAAGAGGAAACTAAAATAGAAAAGGACATTCTGACATGGATTTTCACAGTTAATACAGCAGCCTCATCAGGTCTATGATAGCTATGTAATAATGCATGCAGTTTGTGTTGTGAATTCTGATGACAAATCCTCCTTACAACTTCTTTACTCATTTATCTAAAATGTTGCAATATGTGATCTTCAACACATGACAATGTTTTATAAAGATATTTCGCATAGTGAGAGTTTTTTAATTCTGCAAGTATGTGAAATTGATTCACATGGTATTCAGCCTGAGTCAGCAAAACTATTTTCAATAGACTATCTGCGCATTTTCTCTAAACAGCAGTGAAGTGGTTAACCTTTGGCCCCCCCTCCCCCTCTGTGCTGTATATAATTGGGAAGCCAGAAGCCTTCTGTCTCAGTAATCTCTGAACACACTGAATGGCTATGGCGGCTGTGTCTCTGCTGCTCTTGTGCTTGGTGTATGGGACTGCGACACTGGCTGGAGAAAACGGTGTTGAAGGCTTCCCTCCTTTTTGTGGAAACTACGAGTGCCCCAAATACCAGGTGTTGAAAAAATACAATGTAAGTTATATGGGTATTACCATGTGTGACTGTGAGAGAGGAGTGCTGGATGTATTGCTCTATGACCAATGCCTCATGTGTTAAAGGGCACTGGGACACAGATGGTATGAGGCCAGCATACTGGGTCAATCCCTCAAGAAATTTGGAAAGTACTTTGACTACCGGAAGCGCTCGCAGAAAGATTTCTAAATGCTTATAAAGACTGCTTAATGTTTAGAAAGCTAGAATATCCCTACTCATGCATTGCCTGAGAAGTCTGATAATAGGGCCTCACTAACTGGTGTCTGGAGATATCTCCCATCTATAGACTATAGCCACCATTAATTATCATATCAAAGCTTCCGCCACAGATTTACTTACTTTTCTTGTTACTTGTTTATTAGCTTATGACTATCTACACCTTTTATGGCTAGAAGCCAAGACAATAGGTTTGCCTTATAGTTTTCATAGTTTAACCCCTTAGTGACCGAGCCAAATTTTTGAAATCTGACCAGTGTCACTTTATGTGGTAATAACTCTGCAACGCTTCAACAAATCCCAGTGATTTTGAGATTGTTTTTTCGTGACACATTATACTTTATGATAATGGTAAATTTTGTTCAACATTTTTTGTGTTTATTTATAAAAAATATCAAAAATTTGAGAAAAATGTTAAAAAATTAGCAATTTTCTAAATTTGAATGATTATCCCTTTAATCCAGATAGTCATACAAAAGCAAACCATTAATAAATAACATTTCCCACATGTCTGCTTTACATCAGCACCATTTGTAAAATGTTATTTTATTTTGTTAGCATTTTAGGAGGTTTAAAAATGTAGCAGCAATTTTTCATTTTTTCACAGAAATTTACAAAATTTATTTTTTTAGGGACGTATCCATGTTTGAAGTGATTTTAGGGGTCCCATATATTGGGAAACCCACACACATGATACCATTTTAAAAACAGCACCCCTAAACATATTGAAAACTGCTGTCAGGTAGTTTATTAACCATTCAGGTGCTTTACAGGAATTAATGCAAAGTGGTATGACAGAAATGAAAATGTGTATTTTTACCACCTAAATGTTGCTAACTTCTAAACAGATTACAACAGCCATCAGACTCTTAGGCCGCTATTTGGTCATGAATTGCCATGGCAAACATCAGGACAACAAAATCATGATCTGAGGGCACCAATTGTGACAAAGAAGAAGCCCCCACACTCTGTTAACCTTTTATAATGATGTAGTCACTATTGACAGCAGCATCTAAGGGGTTAAACAGATTTAGATGGTGCAAATACTGATCGTGGCTGATGCAGCAAGTTGTCAGCTATAGTGTACAACCAACAGATGCTGGATTGTCATCTGTATGGGGAGGCTATTCTCTTATATCTCAGGTCAGTTAAAAGACGTATTGGCGGTCATTAAGGGGTTAATGTTGAAAGAAGGCTCAAGCCGTTTGAACTCGACCTACAACCTAAAATGTTGATCCAAAGAAAGGCAAAACACTACAAGAAAGATGCTAATTGCAGGAGCGTTGGGGGAAAATTCCTCACCAACTCCAGATCTGGAATCTGCCTAGCTGCATTGTTAAGCCCCCGTCACACATAGCGAGATCGCTAGCGAGATCGCTGCTGAGTCACAAGTTTTGTGACGCAACAGCGACCTCAGTAGCGATATCGCTATGTGTGACACGTAGCAGCGATCAGGCCCCTGCTGTGAGATCGCTGGTCGTGTCGGAATGGCCTGGACCGTTTTTTGATCGTTGAGGTCCCGCTGGGTAGCACACATCGCTGTGTTTGACACCTTACCAACGACCTCGTTGACAGGACGTCCCATTGAATCGTCATGAAATAGCATCGTTCTACAGGTCGCTACAGTTCGCCGCATCGCTGCTGCGTCATTGGGGAGATCTCACTGTTTGACATCTCACCAGCGACCACATAGCGATGCAGCAACGATCCCTGACAGGTCGTATCGTTGTCAGGATCGCTTAAGCGTCGCTGTGTGACGGGGCCTTTAGTCTCTAGGGTACATGACTACTGTTGTGTCAATTTCTACCTCAATGTAGCTGTACGGCTTGAGTAGGACCACTAATCTAAGCTCCCTGCCCTTAGGGTACCGTCACACAGTGCCATTTTGATCGCTACGACGGTACAATTCGTGACGTTCCAGCGATATCCATATGATATCGCTGTGTCTGACACGCAGCAGCGATCAGGGACCCTGCTAAGAATCGTACGTTGTAGCAGATCGTTTGGAACTTTCTTTTGTCGCTGGATCTCCCGCTGTCATCGCTGGATCGGTGTGTGTGTGACACCGATCCAGCGATGCGTTCGCTTGTAACCAGGGTAAACATCGGGTTACTAAGCACAGGGCCGCGCTTAGTAACCCGATGTTTACCCTGGTTACCAGCGTAAATGTAAAAAAAAAAAAACAGTACATACTTACATTCCGGTGACGTCACCGCTGTACTGTGCTTTCACTTTACGGCCGGCAGTCAGTGAGTGCGGGAAGCAGACGGCAAGGGACAGACACCGGAATGTAAGTATGTACTGTTTGTTTGGTTTTTTTTACGCTGGTAAACATCGGGTTACTAAGCGCGGTCCTGCGCTTAGTAACCCGATGTTTACCCTGGTTACCCGGGGACCTCGGCATCATTGGTCGCTGGAGAGCTGTCTGTGTGACAGCTCTCCAGCGACCACACAACGACTTGCCTACGATCACAGCCAGGTCGTATCGCTGGTCGTGATCGTTGGTAAATCGTATAGTGTAACGGTACCCTTAGTATTAGGCTGCCGTCACACTATCAGTATTTGGTCAGTATTTTACATCAGTATTTATAAGCCAAAACCAGGAGTGGAACAAACAGAGGAAAAGTATAATAGAAACAATGTGCACCACTTCCGCATTTATCACCCACTCCTGGCTTTGGCTTACAAATACTGATGTAAAATACTGACCAAATACTGCTAGTGTGACGGCAGCCTTGGGGTATGTGCACACGATGCGGATTTTGCTGCGGATCCGCAGTGTTTCCGCAGTTGCGGATTCGCAGCAGTTTCCCTTGAGTTTACAGTACGATGTAAACCTATGGGAAACAAAACGCTGTGCACATGCTTTGGAAAAAACTGCGTGGAAACGCAGCAGTTTACATTCCGCAGATGGAGTCAATTTGGAGTCTCCACATTTCAAAAAATTGCTTGTAACATCAGCATCAGTAGCAACAGCAGGCATAGAAGCCACGACAAAGGTGTCACAGACTGCAATAACGCAAGATCAATGAATGACACTAAAAACTACACCATTGCCTAGTCTGCCCAGGCTGGGGTGCAAATTTAATTGGAAATCCATGACTTGTTCATTTTGATGAAAGGCGGTCTACTCTTTCAGGGGACAGCCCAATGCACTTATCCGTGAGGACACCACCAGCAGCGCTGAACACACGTTCTAAGAGAACGCTGGCTGTCGGGCATGACAAAACCTTCAAAGCGTGACAGGCCACTCTTCCATTTTTGAAGACCAAAATGCAATAGGATATAAGCCCCCCTGATGGCATCATTTGTTATTGTTCCCCAAGACTTGGACTCTGTTCTGCTGGTGCACAGGCTGGTCTTTCTGACCCTCATATACAAGGCGTACCGCTGTGCGTTTGCCAAGGAAAGAGAGTGGAGTAGCCTGTCCAGTAACAGATGTTGTCAGTGGTCTTTGGATGGGATGAGACGATGTTTGTTCATTTAAGCTTTCATTAATACCTGACCCACGTACATGTCAAACACCACGCCTATTCCCCCTTCCACCACTCTATTTCCCACTCATGTTGTATGAACTCTTCCCCTTTTGTAACCTGCTGTTACACAACCTTAGGCCCAGGCCCACACCTGTCAGTCAACTATCACTAAATAAACAATCACTATTTATTTTTGAAACATCCCTGCTGACATCACTGCATGGCTTCCCATCTCCCATCAGGCTGATACACCGACTTACTCACCACTCCGGGCCATGCTCTGAATTCTGCCCTCTGCCTGCTACATGCTGTAAACCACACATCCTCTGCTTGCCGTGTGTATACTTCCTGGCTTTATGCTTAGGGCAGCAGTGCCTGCACTTACTGATTCTTAAAGGGACAGCGGGCGCGTTCCTAATGTTTCCCCAGTCTATTGCCAAGAGGCACCAGGTACTTAAGGCATCTCCACCAATGGGAAAATGCCTGAGCAATACTCTCACTCAGTCTGTGTTCAACTGCTTGCCAGGTCCTGTCCCGGCTTTCATCTCTGCCACCCTGGGTGCTGTATACCCAGGCCTGAATCCTGTATCTTGATATATTACCTGTGTTTCACCTGTTTGCATCTTAGTCTGGAATCTTCCCTACCCTGCTGTGTCTATCCATGTTCCTACTCCTTGCCTTTTTGGCACCTGCACCTGTCTCTATCTGGTTGTCGCTGCGCAACGTTAGTGCCCTTGGTGTACACTTGTTACTTCACTTTAAGTGCTTGTGTGCATCTGGTCCTGTCGGCTCCCTTTCCACATCTACAGCTCTGCTCTGTTCCCTCTCCGCCTCTGTGGCTCTGCTCCCTCAGTGGCTTTGCTCTGCTCCCTCTCTGCCTCTGTGGCTTTGCTCTGCTCCCTCTCTGCCTCTGTGGCTCTGCTCTGCTCCCTCTCCGTGGCTCAGCACTGCTCCCTCTCCGCCTCTGCGGCTCGGGTCCCTCTCCGCATCAGCGGCTCTTTGTTTGTCCAGTCTGAACTGGGTCCTACCCGTCCACACATCCCATTCGTACCTGCCTGTGTCCCAGTCCTTCCAGAAACTGTCCCCAGTCTGTACGAGTTCGCAGAAGTTTTCCATGACTTTACAGTACCATGTAAACCTATGTAAAACAAAATCCACAGTACACATGCTGCAGAAAAAATGTGCGAAACACAGTGTTTATTCTGCAGCATGTCAATTCTTTGTGCGGATTCCACAACGTGTGCACATACCCTTACGATTTTGATGAGCAAATGTGGCCTCCAGCTTCCTCACTGCAATAGTTTTATCCCAAGCTATTTGGATTAGCAAAGAGGGCCTCCTGGCTAAACCTCTAACATTTTTTAAGAACAAATGGGGCCTTGTAGTGCAGTAGTGTTGGTGCAGTATGACAGGCAGTGACCATAGGAAAGTTCAAAACAAAGTTTCTTTCAATGTTCAGCATACTCGCAAATGGTATGCTCCGGATCGCAGCTGGGAACAAGACAGTCCGTGTCTGAGATCGGTTGCTGTGGACGACTGTATTGCAGTGTACGCTGAGGGGTGCCAGGCCTTTTGGCTCTGCTTGACTCTGTGTTACTCACTTAGGCTGAAGCTTTGCAGAGCCTCCTGCTCTGCAGTTTGCAAACCAAGATTGACCTACCCAACCCTTTGCTGCAGGGTTTTTACAAGGAATCTGTGGCCATAGGCCACTTGTTAGACCTGGCCGGGATGATGCAGACTGCCCCACTACTGTCCTGTAGTCTGCTCCAAAAATAAAAGCCCATGGTGGGTTCTCTTAAATCTGCCTTGGACAAATAGCTTGCCCAAGACCAAAACTTTCTTTTATTTTGCCCTGCAATCACAGCTATGCCTGTGACTGCAATGCACTCCCGCTGCCTCAATACGTTTCTATGTGCATCCTGAGGGACACATAGCAACCTTCACATATAACACCTGTCACTGTCTCACATATTCCTCCCTCTATTCAAACTTGTGGGGTTGAACACTTGTTACCATACAGGAGGCCCGTGACAGGGCATCTGCATTTCAATGCGACTTCCCCCGATGTCCCGCTGAAAAACTGAAGTTATGTAGGGAAAGGGACCATCTGGTGACCTGAGCATTCCTTTCCTTTGTTTCTCATCCAGACAAGGGGTGAATGGTCAGTTACTAAACGAAACTGACGCCCAAGCAAATAGTAGCGTAGGGACTTCAAAGCCCACTTAATCGCCAAGCACTCCTCCAGTACGCTATAATTTATATCTGCCGGGATCAGTTTCCTGCTCAAGTAGGTGACTGGATGTTCATCCCCGTTCACCTCTTGAGACAGCACCGCTCCTAGGCCTACCTCTGAGGCATCCGTTTGTACGATGAAGGTTTTCTTGAAGTTGGGGCTGATGAGGACCGGATGTCAACACAATGCCAATTTCAGTGACTGGACTCTGGGACTCCTTGATTACTCCCAACTGAAACATTTGCTTCACTTAGGCTGCGATGGCTTGCCTCCGGGCTTCTGGCACCCGATACAGTACCCTTACCCGGGGCTCGGTGACCATGTCATGCTGAATCACGGAGGTCTGCCCTGGCGGCTCTGAGAATACATCCGTATTGTGTTTCACCAGAACCCAAGCCTCCTGTCAATGCTGTTTGGTGAGGGCATCATTTATTTTAACCTGTCCCTCAGCCGCATCCTTGGTCGGTGCCAGAGGGTTCCCTGCTGGTACGACCGGAGTCCTCTCTGTGACCAAACATTCCCAGTGCTTCCAGGCTTTTAGCAAGTTTACAGTTGTTCGGGATTCCTTTTTCTGGGCTGGTACACTCTATAATTTACTTTTCCCACCTTCCCTGTACCTCATAAGGTCCTTGCCACTTGGCCATGAGTTTACTCTCCGAGGTGGGCACTAGTACCAACAAATACCCAGTCCCTTTCTTTAAAGGACCTATCCATGGATCTTTTATTATATGTGCGGCTCTGCGTGGCCTGGGTATCCATCAGATGCTCCTTTACTATGGGCCTGACTGGCGCAATCTGGTCCTGCATGCTTGCCACGTGCTCGTTCACACTACAGTGCGGAGTTGGCGCCTGTTCCCACGTCTCCTTAGCTACATCGAGCAGTGCCCTTGGTTGTCTGCCATACAATAGCTCAAACGGTGAGAAACCTGTGGACACCTGTGGTACCTCGCAGATAGTGACCATCAAATAGGGCAATAACATGTCCCAATCCCTCTCGTCATTGGACACCACCTTTTTAAGCATGGATTTAAGGGTCTTATTAAATCTATCTACTAAGCTGTCGGTTTGTGGGTGGTACACTGACGTGCGTAGCTGTTTGATCCGGAGCAGCTTAGATAGCTCCTTGGTCACCTTGGACATAAAAGGAGTCCTCTGATCCATGAGGATCTCCTTTGGCAGCCCAAGGTGACAAAACATGGCAAACAGCTTGCGGGCTATTAGTTTTGCCGAGGTGTGGCGAAGAGGTGTTTCTTCTGGGTACCGCGTGGCATAGTCCACTATGATCAAAATGTTGATGGCCATGGGTGGATTTCACTATAGCCCCTACCAGATCCATTGCTATCTGCCCAAATGGTACCTCTATGATGGGCAGTGTTACCAATGGACTTCGGTAGTGAGGTTAGTTGGCACTCTGGACACATGTCACAGTACCTCTGGACCTCCGCTTAGGTCCCATGCCAAAAGAAAAGCTGCAGTATGCGCTCATCCATCTTTTTGGCCGACCCCAAGTACCCTCTCAGCATGTGGGTGTGAGCCATTTTGATCACCGCCCGATGGTAGGATGGGGGCACTACCAGTTGTTCCACCACCTCATCACGGATTTTATCCACCCTTTTGGTTAGCCATGCTGGAAAAAAGTGCCTCGGCACCAGGTTGCTGAGCCACTCAATTTATCTCTATCACCTTTTCTCGTGCCGGGGCCAGAGTAGGATTCTGGAATTGAGCTGTCCTGTACTTACCAGGGAACAGTTTCAGCTCAGGGATCGGTAGGGTCACCTCGATCTCTCCTGAAAATACCTCAAGGGGAAACCTATCAGGGTTACACTCTGTCAGTAGGTTGGTGACCCCTATGGTAGGTATCCCTGACTCAGGATCTTTGGTTTCCTCACCTGGAATAACTATTACCTTGGGAGGGTGTTGTGAATTCTGCTCTTGGGTTCCCTCCAGTGGTTGTAGGTGGGAATGCAGTTGTCGCAGTCCTGGCCAGGTGTATCTGATGATTACAATTCTGACTTGGATATTTAGGTGTGCAGGATCCTTTAGCCCTTGCCAGTTGTCAATGTTCCTTGTGAAGTGTTGGATCACTTTCTGGCTTCTCCTGCTTGCTGCCAAATTCAGCAAAGATAAGTGTTTGGTTTTTGTATCTGTGGCACACTGCTGTGTGCTTGTTTCAGTTTTATTCCTGCTGACTGTAGGATTCACTGGAGTTGCAGATTTACGCTCCTACATCTTTAGTTAGATGTAGGAAGTTTTTGTATATTCTGCTGTGGATGTTTTTGAAGGGTTTTAATACTGACCGCACAGAACTCTGTCCTATCTAGCTAGAGTGGCCTCCTGTGCTAAATCTTGTTTTTCTGCCTGTGTATGTTTTTTCCTCTCTGACTCACCGCCAATATTTGTGGGGGCTGTCTATCCATTGGGGATTTTCTCTGAGGCAAGATAGTATTCCTATTTCCATCTTTAGGGGTATTTAGTCCTCCGGCTGTGACGAGGTGTCTAGGTGTATTAGGTACACTCCATGGCTACTTCTAGTTGCGGTGTTAAGTTCAGGATTGCGGTCAATATAGTGCCCACCTTCTCCAGTGAAAGTTCTCATGCAGCTCCAAGGTCACCGGATTATAACAGGAGGGCTAACCCTGGTCTCGCACAGGGACCAGAATAGGGGCAAGTCTCATCCGAACACAGTCCCATATGGAAGGGTCTTCATTTCCACCACATGTTTCATTTCTCCACACTCTGTGGAAAAAGTAACCTACATGGTTGGGTACTCCTTGGAGTTTCCCATGTATACACACCACCCCAACTTTCCATTCATTTGGGTTGTCCCTGGCAACAAGGGACCTATGGACCAGAGTCACTAAGCTCCCCGAGTCCAAGAGCTTCTGTGTGGTACCAGTTGACAAGTACCTGGCACAGTTGGGGTTTGCTGCCTGTAGTGGCGGTACAGACTGGTTGGGTATACACACACATGGCGAGTATACCCACAGTCGATGGGCTCAGCTGTCAGGGGGCAGTTTGCGGCCACATGTCCGGGCATTTGGCACCGCCAACACTTAATAGCTGTGGCACAACTAGACCTTGGGGCCATTTTAGGGGTAGCAGGTCTCTTATCACACACACTCGGGTTACATCCTCATTACAGGCTTGGTCCTGGTTAGCCCCTGGTTCTGGATAGTACAAATGCTCTCTAACTTCAGATGGGCCGGGGATTTTGGGGTTTTTGATTCACCCTTTCCTTACCCGCTGGCTGCATGCTGGCTGCAATCTTGGATTGAAGTTCATTCTCTGTCCTCCATAGTACACGCCTGCGCAAGGCAAGATTACCTTGTGCAGGCATGTACTACGGAGGACAGAGAATGAACTTCAATCCAATATTGTAGCCAGCGGGTAAGGAAAGGGTGAATCCAAAAACCCCGCCTCCATGGCTGAAGATTGTTCCCTCCAAATTCAGGTGACAGTGTCCCTTTTAAGCAGGGGAACATGTCTGGCACTGCAGGATCTTTGTCCTTGGCAACGTAGTGTGTTACTGATGGTAGCCTTTGTTAGGGTGGTCCCAGGTCTATGCAGGTCATTCACTAGGTCCTCCCTTGTGGTTCTGGGAATTTTGCTCACCGTTCTTGTGATCATTTTGACCCCATGGGGTGAGATCTTGCATGGAGCCACAGATCGAGGGAGATTATCAGTGGTCTTGTATGCCTTCCATTTTCTTATTGATTTCAGCACAAGCTGCTTGCCTTTTGTAGATTGTCTTCCCAGCCTGGTGCAGGGGTACAATTTTGTTTCTGGTGTCCTTCGACAGCTCTTTGGTCTTCACTATAGTGAAGTCTGTAGTGTGATTGAGGTTGTGGACAGGTGTCTTTTATACTGATAACAAGCTCAAGCATGTGCTATTGCTACAGGTAATGAGTGGAGGACAGAGGAGCCTCTTAAAGAAGTTACAGGTCTGTGAGAGCCAGAAATCTTACATGGTTTTTAGGTGACCAAATACTTATTTTCCACCATAGTTTGCAAAATAAATATTGCTAAATCAGACAAGGTGATTGTCTGGATTTGTTTTCTGATTTTGACTCTCATAGTTGTAGTCTATCTACAGTTTCAATTACAACCCTCTCTGATCATTTTAAGAAGGAGAACTTGCACAATTGGTGGCTGACTAAATACTTTTTCGCCCACTGTATCTAATGGATGTAACTGTAGAAAGATCTTTTTCAAGTCACAAAATGTTGCTGGGTGTATTTTATAGGGATAAATCTTGCTTACACCCCCTTTAATTGAGACTAAATCTTCATTTGCTTAATTAAATGACTGGAATTTTAATCTTGTTCGTTAATTTTTTTTGCTTGTATGTGTGGATTAGAAAATGTATTCATTTTCAATTTTATATATTTTTTTAACTTGATGAAAATTAATGAAAGGGATTCATTGTTTAACCCTTTTGTGATTATGATACACTGCATCCCAAACAACATTCATATTTAGAAATTATAATTTTTTTTCCTGCTATTCAAAATTTTTTTTTTTTTTTTTTAATTTTTCCATAGTAGAACCAATGTTCTTTTTGTACGCTTCAGGGTAACGAGCGAGTCAAATGCACAGGGAATCTGCTGTGTATAAGGGTATGTGTCCACGGTCTGGAATCCCTGTGCTTTGGGCGCCCAATTAAAGGGGAAAGGTCTTTAAAGGGAATATGGTAGAAAGTCTATTGTTCGTGATGCGACCTGTGGCTCTCGGTCAGTAGGGACAGACGCTGCTTAAAGGGGTCCACTGGGGTGATGGTATGGCGGCTGGATGGTGACGCTTCCCACAGGTGAAGCGGGGTCCCCAGGGCTCCCAAGGTGTGTCGCAAGGATGTTGTATGCCGATGAATAAGTGGAGGACGCAAGTTGTAAAGTCTTTACCTGGTTTACTGGTGGTAGTAGTCCACAGTCCAGGGTACCAGGTACAGGTGTCCTGAGGTCTGGCCGGCTCAGAGGCAATGGGAGAATCTCCTTCCCAGTTGAGGTCCATGAGCCTTTCCTCCTTGTGCTGTTGTATGAGGTCCCTGCTGTCTGAAGCTTACTGGTAAAGTCCTCTTTTCCCCTGTCCTGGAACAGGTACCTGCATGAGGGGCAGCTTGAGCTGTTTTACAGGGACTATCATGCCCCAGGCTCCTCAGGTGTGGTGCAGGCTGATCACTTAAAGTTCTTAGCCCTCCAGTTCTGCTAAGTGTCCTAGAGTCCCACTAAAGCCTCGGGCTCCAGGTGCCCGATTGCCGCGCTCTGGTTCTAAGGGTGCCCAGTCGCGCAGCTCCCCTCAGAGCCCTTTATCTCTCCTCTGCTCCTTTCCTCTGTAGCTCCACCACATTCAAACCCTCGGGGTCTCTGTCCTTCCTGGAGCTGCAGCTCAATCCTGGCTCCCAGCTCTGCTGTCTGCTCTGTGTCTCTCCTAGACGTTTGCTCTCCTTGGCCTCCCTGGACCAACTGTCTCACTCCTCCTCCAGAGGAGGCAAGATTGCCTTGCGCAGGCGTGTACTACGGAGGACATAGAATGAACTTCAATCCAATATTGCGGCCAGCATGCAGCCAACGGGTAAGGAAAGGGTGAATCAAAAACCCGAAAACTCCGCCCATATGACCGAAAACCGGTCACGCCAAATTCAGGTGACAGGTTCCCTTTAATTAGCCTTTTTATGGTTATGGCTTGTTCACTATCACCATTTGGAAAAGCCAAGTGATGCACATTTAATAGCCTCTTCTAACAAGATTGTGCCAAAAAAACCAAAAAGCCATGGGTTCTTTTAAGCAGCTGCCTGGAGATCTGAAAACGAAAATGATGGAGGCCCACAAAGCAGAAGACTATAAGAAAACAGCAAAGAGTTTTCAAGTTGCCTTTTCCTCAGTTTAAAATGTAATTAAGAAATGGTGGTAACAAGAACAATGGAGGTCAAGATAAGATCTGGAAGACCAAACTAATTTTCAGTAAAGGTACCGTCACACTTAACGATATCGTTAACGATATTGTTGCTTTTTGTGACATAGCAACAATATCGTTAACAAAATCGTTATGCATGACAGCGACCAACGATCAGGCCCCTGCTGGGAGATCGTTGGTCGCTGGGGAATGATCAGAACTTTATTTCGTCGCTGGATCACCCACTGACATCGCTGAATCGGCATGTGTGACGCCGATTCAGCGATGTCTTCACTGGTAACCAGGGTAAACATCGGGTTACGAAGCGCAGGGCCGTGCTTAGTAACCCGATGTTTACCCTGGTTACCATTGTAAAAGTTAAAAAAAAAACACTACATACTTGCATTCCTGTCACGTCCCTCAGCTTCCCTGCGTCCCCCAGTGTCAGCGCCGGCCGGCCGTAAAGCAGAGCACAGCGGTGACGTCACCGCTCTGCTTTCCGGCCAGCGCTTACACAGTGCAGGAAAGCTGACGCTGGGGGACGCGACAGGAATGTAAGTATGTAGTGTTTTTTTTTTTTTTTAACTTTTACAATGGTAATTAGGGTAAACATTGGGTTACTAAGTGCGGCCCTGCGCTTAGTAACCCGATGGTTACCCGGGGACTTCGGCATCGTTTGTCGCTGGAGAGCTGTCTGTGTGACAGCTTTCCAGCGACCACACAACGACTTACCAACGATCACGGCCAGGTCGCATCGCTGGTCGTGATCATTGGTAAATCGTTAAGTGTAACGGTACCTTAAGATCTGCTTGCAGGATGGCTAGAGATGCAAATCAGAACCACCTCTTGACTAAAAAAGATCTTCAGAAAGATTTAGCAAACACTGCAGTTGTGGTACATTGTTCTACTATTCAGAGTCACCTGCACAAATATGGCTTTCATGGAAGAATCATCAGAAGAAAACCTCTCCTACGTCCTCACCATAAAATTCAGCATCAGAAGTATCTATTGATTATTTAACTCTAAAATAAAATGGGAGAAAAATAATCCTTATATTAATATAAAATGTTTATTCTTTTTCAGACTTTCGAGCTCAGAAGCTATGAATCCACTCACTGGGTAACAACACAGCTAAAAACAGATATGTTTGGTCTTGGAATAATGAAAAGCTTCAAACGCCTCTTGAATTATATTAACGGACAGAATATGGAAGGTAGTGTGTGTGTATATATAGTGTATTGATGGAAAACGATGGGGTTTTTGTGGCAGTGTTTAACTCCGTTTGTGTGCCAAAACCATAAGTGTATTCACTATGGATGGGGAATATATAAAAGAGATGAGAAATATAGAATTATAAAGGAGTTATACTTCTTGCTGATTCCATCCCTGGCTTTAGTTAAACTGGATACAAAATTGCAGTGGTGTTTTGTTTAAAAACACCCTGAAGAGGAAGCCTATGCACTTGCATTTACTTGTGCAGCTTATACATGCAACTTATACATGGTTGGGAAGTACTTCCCAATTGATGCAGTGTGTGTGTGTATATGTATATGTGTGTGTGTGTATATATATATATATATATATTATGCTGATTCTGATACATGACACTTTATCCCACTAAATGCTGCAATCTATATTATTTAGCAGACATGCAGAGGGCAGGAACTCCCTCTGCTCTTCAATTTGAGCCACCACGACGTAATTGTAAAGGGTTGATTGTTGCCATGGTGACCCATGACGACATTTGGGTCACTAGAGCTAGCAAACTGGCTAAATCACTAGCAAGGCAGATGGAGGCATTGTGGACGCAGTTTGGCTGCCTGTGATCCGGCAGTGTCTGTCTTTTTAGGTGTGCATAAGAGTGCGCCACCACAGTTTTCTTTTCTGCACTGCTTAAAAAACAAAAAACAAAAAAAAAACGCTGAACAGAGGCCAGACAGAGTCCAGAGTAACTCTGCTGCCTCATAGTGAATGTATCCCTCGGGAGTTTCATCTGAATCACGTCACTCAAGAGATTTAGATGGGAACCTCAAAGTAAGCGGTCAGCGTAGATCTCAAACGTTATATAAAATATTTCCGCCAAAAGCTTCAACTCAATCCACAAAAAAAGCAATTTCCCACTCGGGTCTGTCATCTCTTCCACGTTGCTGGAAGCACAAAGACTCTGTTAAAGCGAAATGGCTCCTCGCACCCAAAAACAAATTCAGCAAATTCTGCGCTCCCAAATCCAAATGCGCCCTCGCTCTTGATCTCCACAGTGTGCCTGAACCGCAGTTGGCATCCATGTTTGGAATTTCTGTAGCGATGAGAGCCCGCCTAATTTATGGGATGCATGAACTGGGCACAATGTACTAGTGACTACAATCTACTATTCACTACGGCAGTTTAAGTTTCACTCAGCAACAACCACTGTTGCTTGTTTCTGGAAAACACCCATGGAGTCAAAATCGTCACTACACCTGTGGACAAATTCCCAAAGGGGTATTATTTCCAAAATGGGGTCACTTGAGGGGGGATTCTGCTCTTCTAGCACTTAGGGGCTCTGTATATGGAATCTGAAAACAATTCTAGGAAAATCTGCCCCTCCTGAGTCTCACCATATGGCTAAGCAGTACTGTTAAGCCATATATAGGGTAATTCTACTTCCATCATAAATTGTGGGACAAATTTTGGTGCAATTTTTACCCATTTCCCTTTGTGAAAATGTAAAATCTGGGGCTAAAACTAAACTTTGGTGGTAAATATGTAATTATTTTCTTCTTCATTGCCCAAAGGTATACAACTCTGTGACTCACCTGTGGTGTCAATATGATTTGTAAAATGGTCTCTTTTATGGCGGATGTTTTGACACCTCAGGGGCTCTGCCAAATTGACATGGCACCCTCAAACCAGTCCAGCAAAATCTGTACTCCAATATGGAGCTTTTTCCTTTGAGATTTGCACTGTGCCTCAAAAGTAGTTTTCGTCCACATATGAGGTATCTGCTTACTAAGGAGATACTGCTTACCATCTTCTCCTGTTACACTTGCGAAAATAAAAAATGTGGGGCTAAAATAACATTTTTGTGGTAAAAATGTTTTTTTTTTTTATAAATTTTCACGGCTCTACGTTATAAACTTCTGTAACGCACCTGAGGGATCAAGGTACTCACCACACATCTTAATACTTTCCTTGAGGGTCTAGTTTCTAAAATGGGATCACATGTGGGGGATTTCCACTGTTTAGGCACATCAGGGGCTCCCCAAATGCGACATGATACCTGCAGACTGTTTCAGCAAAATCCGCATTCCAAAATGTCACTCCTTCCTTTCTGAGACCTTTCTTGCACCCAAACAGTAGTTTTTCACCACATATGGGGTGTCTATGTACTCAGGAAAAATTGCACAACTAAATTTGTGGTCCATTTTCTCTTGTTACCTTGTGAAAATAAAAAAATTGGGACTAAAAAATTTTTTTTGTAGCTAAAATGTTTTTTGTTTTTTTTCTTTTTTTTTGTAATGTAAGGTGACATTAAGCTAGATTAATAATGGAGAGGCGTCAATTATGACACCTATTTATTATTAATCTAATAGTAGTAAAGGGTTAAAAAAAACACAAACACATAATTAAAAAAGTATTTTAATGAAATAAACACAAAGGTTGTTGTAATATTTTATTGTACTCTCAATCCACCTGAAGACCCTCGCTCTGTAACAAAGAAAAAATAATAAACCAACAATATACATACCTTCCAAAGATCTGTAACGTCCCACGATGTAAATCCATCTGAAGGGGTTAAAATATTTTACAGCCAGGAGCTCTGCTAATGCAGCTGTGCTCGTGGCTGTAAAGCCCCGGGAAATGAAGGTAAAGTAGGTCAATGACCTATATTTACCTTCATTCGCGGTGAGGCGCCCTCTGCTGGATGTCCTTCGAGCGTGGGAAAAAATCAGAAAAGTTCCCAGGCTCGAGTTCATATGAGGACATCCAGCAGAGGGCGCATCACCGCGAATAACCATGGACCCTCTCCAGGCTATTAATATCTGCCCTCAGTCACTGGCTTTACTACTCTGGCGGGTGAAAATTGCGCGGGAGCCCACGCCAATTTTTTTCCGCCATTTAACCCTTAAATTTAATAGCTAGAGCGCACAAACTTTGCACATACACACTAACATTAGTAGTGTGGAATATGCAAAAAAATGGGGATATGAGATGGTTTACTGTATGTAAACCATGTCTCATATCATGTCGGGTTTAGGAAGGAGAAAGCAAAAGCCGGTAATTGAATTGCCGGCTTTTGCTATCTCACGCTGTATGAAATATTAATATATATACATGTGTCTCAATGACACATGAATGAAAATATATTCCTATTCTATGTGTACACATTTATTCTACCTATTCTATTGTAAGCTGTCAGTGTGATTTTACTGTACACCGCACTGAATTACCGGCTTTTCTCTCTAACACCGTATTTCTCGCAAGTCACACTGCTGGTCCGTGTGTAATCCGTATTTTTCTCGTCCCCATAGACTTTCATTCATACGTCCGTAAAACTCGCTAGTGTGACGCCGGCCTAAAAGTGTGTACAGTTAGACTATGTGCAAACCATGAATTTCAGATGGAAACTACTGAAGGCTATGTGCATACTGAGTTTTTGGAGTGGAAACTCCCCAAATTCTCCTATAAAATTCAAAAATGGCTATGTGCGAGTCTTTTTGCTGTTTTTTTTTTTTTTTTGTTTTTTTTTTTGTTTTTTTTTTTGTTTTTTTTGTTTCAGGTAGCAAAAGAAAAAAGCAGGATGCACTCGCCAATCTTCAAAGTAGCACATTTTATTGAGTCTTCACAATTAAAAATTCATGCCCGGGGGAGAAGAAAAGGAGCTTGTACGAGCAGGGGAGACTTTTTTTTTTTACGGCCGTTTCGCGTGGTCCTTGCGCTTCAACAGGTCTACATGAGTGAGGGCATAGTGGTGGATGGGATATGGTGGCCAATAAGCCCACCCCCAACATGGACCCACCCACACGCCTACAGCCTCACTCATGTCAAGAAATACAAACTAAAAACATGCACTCGGGTGACATCCGAGTGCAGCCTGAATAAAACCAAGATAAGTTATATACTATTAATCCACATAAATTATGTTTAGGGAAAGAAGTTTTTTACAAAAAACAGCAGCGATATAAACAATTGTGAGAGATCCTGCAGTCGGTATTTTAAGCATTATGCAAAAAAGATTTTCTTATATAAATATATGCAACACAATAACTCACTCTTTAAAATAAAGAGCCTTCACAGAAAAATGGACATCTCTATTCTATCATTAAATCCTAATGATCCCACAGCGTTGGTTCACATAATCCATTTGGCTTCCTGCCTCAGAAGGAGATTGTCCCAATTACCTCCCCTGGCCGGAGCATTCACTCGTTCAATCCCTGCAAATGTAAGTACAGCGGCGTTACCTCCATGTACATCTTTGATATGTGAAATCAGCCTAGTGACACCTTTCCCGGTAATTATCGACCTGCAATGTTCACAAAATCTAATATATGGAACAAATAGTTTTCCCTATATAAAACAACTTGCAGGGACAAAAAATAACATAGATAACGTGATCAGTTTTGCAGGTTATAAAATCTTTTACACAATGATCTATGCCTCCCATATGCAGTAACCGCTCCGTGTTATGCTGACTACAAAATGAACAATGTCCACATTTAAAATTTCCCTTGGATACTGGAATTTAGCCAATTCTTATTATTGTTAGGAACAATTATGTTGCTGACTAATTTATCTCAGACGTATACTGCGTTTATTAGCAATTAAGGGACCTTTTGTGGCGATATCAGCTATGTCTTTATCGCGCTCCAACAAGTGCCAATTTTTCATGATAGAGGAACGAATATGACTGTCCATTGTGCTAAAACGGAAACAAAAAGTGAATTTCTTTTTATTTTTACCAGTATCATTAGCACTATTACTGCATATTAACCCTGTATTTCCACCTTCCATGACTCTAATTTTTTTGTTTGTTTGTATTTTATTTGTTTGTTTTTGTTTTTTTTAAGAGGAAACTAGGATTTGAAGTTTCCTCTCGCTTTCTGCTCAAAACTTCTCAAAACTATTTGTGCACATAGCCACTGAGTGGAAACTAAGAGGTTTTGATGAGTTTTAGAGTATGATTTTGATAGTTTCTTCTACAAAACTTCAAGTAAAACTGTGTGTACATAGCTAATGGCAATGTTCACACAAAGTTTTTTGTTGAGTTGTTGGAGAGGAAACTGAGCAGAAACTCCATGTTTTTATGGAGTTTTGTATTTTTCGGGAGGATTTGGAAAGATTTTACTGTGCCCACTTATTTTAGTTTCCAAAACGCTAAACTAATAGCAAAGCCACAAAAGAGGACTAAAATCCTCCAAAAATAAAAAAAACAGCAGAAAAAATGCAGCACCTCTTACCTGCCCAGGTCTTTGAACAAATACACAACAGGATGCAGCCAACCCATATAGCAAGATGTTTGCAACACAGGTGTAAAATACAAAATAGACAGCCACTCACCACCTACCAGTTCTTGTAGGGGGTGACTGCTTAGTATACATTTGCACTATAAAGGCCTGTATAGGACGCTGTTCAAGTTAGGGCAGTCCCACATGTTCCCCCCCCCCCCATGTGGTGCTGAAGCCGCCATTCATATCTTCTCTGCAGCAGCGTTTGCTGTAGAGAAGATATGAATAATCTTTTTTTTTTTTTTTTTTTTTTTTGTTTCTCGTGTTTAACATAAAGATCCATGTCCCAACCCCTCCTCCCACCCCCTGTGCGCCCGTCCGCTGTTATTAAAATACTCACCCGGCTCCCTCGCTGGCGCTGCTTCCTGTCCTGGCCGTACCTTCTACTGTATGAGCGGTCACGTGGGGCCGCTCATTTAGTCATGAATATGCGGCTCCACCTCCCATAGGGGTGGAGCCGCATATTCATTACTGTAAATGAGCGGCCCCACTCACCGACACCCAGCTCCAGCGATGTCTCCTCTCAGCGGCTGCAGCAGGCCCTGTGTGAGCGGTCACGTGGTCACGCTCAATACAGTGAGGAATATGCGCCTATTCCTCACTGTAATGAGCGTGACCACGTGACCGCTCACACAGCACAGGCTGCAGCCGCTGAGAGGAGACATCGCTGGAGCCGGGTGTCGGTGAGTATTTCCTGGCAAGCGGGGGGGGGGGGGGGGGGCGTACAGGGGATTGGAAGCGGGAGGGGACGCACAAACCTTTCTTTTTAACCCCTTTACCCCCAAGGGTGGTTTGCACGTTAATGACCGAGCCAATTTTTACAATTCTGACCACTGTCCCTTTATGAGGTTATAACTCTGGAACGCTTCAACGGATCCCGGTGATTCTGACAATGTTTTCTCGTGACATATTGTACTTCATGATAGTGGTAAAATTTTCTTTGATAGTACCTGCGTTTATTTGTAAAAAAACAGAAATTTGGCAAAATTATGAAAATTTCGCAATTTTCCAACTTTGAATTTTTATGCAATTAAATCACAGAGATATGTCACACAAAATACTTAATAAGTAACATATCCCACATGTCTACTTTACATCAGCACAATTTTGGAACCAAAATTTTTTTTTGTTAGGGAGTTATAAGGGTTAAAAGTTGACCAGCAATTTCTCATTTTTACAACACCTTTTTTTTTTTTTTTTTTAGGGACCACATCTCATTTGAAGTCATTTTGAGGGGTCTATATGATAGAAAATACCCAAGTGTGACACCATTCTAAAAACTGCACCCCTCATGGTGCTCAAAACCATATTCAAGAAGTTTATTAACCCTTCTGGTGCTTCACAGGAATTTTTGGAATGTTTAAATAAAAATGAACATTTAACTTTTTTTCACATAAAATTTACTTCAGCTCCAATTTGTTTTATTTTACCAAGGGTAACAGGAGAAAATGGACCCCAAAAGTTGTTGTACAATTTGTCCTGAGTACACCGATACCCCATATGTGGGGGTAAACCACTGTTTGGGCGCATGACAGAGCTCGGAAGCGAAGGAGCGCCATTTGACTTTTCAATGCAAAATTGACTGGAATCGAGATGGGACACCATGTTGCGTTTGGAGAGCCCCTGATGTGCCTAAACATTGAAACCCCCCACAAGTGACACCATTTTGGAAAGTAGACCCCCTAAGGAACTTATCTAGATGTATTTTGAGAGCTTTGACCCACCAAGGGCTTCACAGAAGTTTATAATGCAGAGCCGTAAAAATAAAACAAATTTTTTCCCACAAATTATTTTTTAGCCCCCAGTTTTGTATTTTCCCGAGGGTAACAGGAGAAATTGGACCCCAAAATTTGTTGTCCAATTTGTCCTGAGTACGCTGATACCCCATATGTTGGCGTAAACCCCTGTTTGGGCACACGGGAGAGCTCGGAATGGAAGAAGCACTGTTTTACTTTTTCAACGCAGAATTGGCTGGAATTGAGATCGGACGCCATGTCGTGTTTGGAGAGCCCCTGATGTGCCTAAACAGTGGAAACCTCCCAATTATAACTGAAACCCTAATCCAAACAGACCCCTAACCCTAATTCCAACGGTAACCCTAACCACACCACACCTCTAACCCTGACACACCCCTAACCCTAATCCCAACCCTATTCCCAACTGTAAATGTAATTTAAACCCTAGCCCTAGCCCTAACCCTAGCCCTAACTCTAGCCCTAATGGGAAAATGGAAATAATACATTTTTTAATTTTTCCCTAACTAAGGGGGTGATGAAGGGGGGTTTGATTTACTTTTATAGCGAGTTTTTTAGCGGATATTTATGATTGGCAGCCGTCACACACTGAGACACTTTTTATTGCAATAAATATTTTTTTTTTGCATTACCACATTTTGAGAGCTATAATTTTTCCATATTTTGGTCCACAGTCATGTGAGGTCTTGTTTTTTGCGGGACGAGTTGACGTTTTTATTGGTAACATTTTCGGGCATGTGACATTTTTTGATCGCTTTTTATTCCGATTTTTGTGAGGAAGAATGACCAAAAACCAGCTATTCATGAATTTCTTTTGGGGGAGGCGTTTATACCGTTCCGCGTTTGGTAAAATTGATAAAGCAGTTTTATTCTTCGGGTCAGTACGATTACAGCGACACCTCATTTATATCACTTTATGTTTTGGCGCTTTTATACGATAAAAACTATTTTACAGAAAAAATAATTATTTTTGCATCACTTTATTCTCAGGACTATAACTTTTTTGTCCATTTGCTTGGACTCTATTGCTTTGCGTTTTGTCTCTTTTTGTCCAGCTTGTCACTATGTCTTATTCAGGCTAGCTGGAAGCTCTGGGAAAGCAGATTTGCCCCTCCACACCGTGAGTCGGTGTGGAGTTCATTTTTGTAAACTCTGCGTGGATTTTGTAGTTTTTAATACTGACCGCACATTATCCTTTGCTCTGTCTATCTAGTTTAGTTTTGGCCTCCCTTTGCTGAAATCTAATTTCATTTCTGTGTTCGTTATTTCCCTCTCCTTTCACAGTCAATATTTGTGGGGGGCTGTTTTTCCTTTTGGGGGTTTCTCTGAGGCAAGATAGCTTTCTATTTCCTTCTTTAGGGGTAGTTATATCTGAGGCTGTGACGAGGTGTCTAGGGAGTGTCAGGAACATCCCACGGCTATTTCTAGTTGTGTTGTTAGGATTAGGGACTGCAGTCAGTAGAGACACCACCTTCTCAGAGCTCGTTCCATGTTGCGTTTTAGCCACCAGGTCATTTCAGTGTGGCCTCTTAACCACCAGGTCATAACAGGGGACATCACAGATCGATGATCTGACAGTTTGCACAGCACTCTGTCAGATCACCGATCTGCCTTAGAGCACTGCAGGCTTCACAGTGCCTGCTCTGAGCAGGCTCTGTGAAGCCACCTCCCTCCCTGCAGGACCCGGATCCGCGGCCATCTTGGATCCAGGCCTGGAGCAGGGAGGGAGGTAAGACCCTCGCAGCAACGCGATCACTTCGCGTTGCTGCGGGGGGCTCAGGGAAGCCCACAGGGAGCCCCCTCCCTGCGCGATGCTTCCCTGTACTGCCGGCACATCGCGATCATCTTTGATCGCGGTGTGCCGGGGGCGGTCCGTGACCGCTCCTGGCACATAGTGCCGGATGTCAGCTGCGATAGGCAGCTGACACCCGGCCGCGATCAGCGGCGCTCCCCCCGCGAGCGCTGCCGATCGCATATGACGTACTATCCCGTCAGTGGTCATAGGGGCCCACCCCACCTCGACGGGATAGTACGTCTAATGTCAGAAAGGGGTTAAGGGGAAAGAAAAAAAAAAAGATTATTCATTCCTTCTTTCCAGCTGCTGGGAAGAAGGGATGAATTCCGGCTTTAGCACCGCACGCAGGGGACAGCGCTTAACTGTAGCGCTGTCTCCTGCACGGTCCGTGTGGTCCTCAGTCGGCACACTGCTGCCGCACGTGTGCCACACTGATGTGCTACGTAAGCACACGGACACGGATAATTCCGGTACCGATTTTTCCGGTACCGGAATTATTTGGACGTGTGGGACAGGCCTAAGGTTGGGTGGTATGGCAATTTCACAATCGGACTCCTCCAGCTGTGAAAACCCTTTCCTATTTCTTCTTCAGAAGAAATAATGTGACAGTTACTTGTATTGACCACATACAGTATATATGTATTCATGTAAATGAGATCACCTCTGAGATGCTTTTTTTCCTATTTGAACTTTCCTAATCTTTATAATCTGATTATATTATGAAATGTATTTGAAAAAATTTGTTTTCTATAATCAATGGCTGCAAAGTATTTCTTATTGAAGACTTATTTTACCTCTGTTTTTCTTAGGTGTAACTATTAAAATGACTGTCCCTGTTCGTGCTACTGTGCCATTAGATGACGCATCCATTAATGCCACAATGTCTTTCTTTGTGCCGTCGGCCATTGTGAATCCCCCTGCACCCAATGACCCTTCTTTGTATCTGGAAAGCTATTCTCCAACATCTTACTATGTCAGGTAATGACAACCCACAAAACTTGTCTGATGTCTAGTTCACTTCTGAAATGATGAAATGTGGACTACGAGTATTAAACCAGAAGCCATTTTTCTAGCGATAACCTAGAAACCTTTTACAGTTTTTAGTTTTGATAATTTTACCTTTTAGAGAAGAAGTCTTCTAAATGTGTTTTTTTTTTTTTTTTTTCCATTGATTCTACAAAATAAGCTCGCATCCAGTAAAAAATTATATCCAAGAATTTTGCATTTGATTAGCCTTTTCCTGTGAGGGAACCTCTCAAGTGCCTGTGAATGGCTGTAGCTCCATAATATAGGAATCAGTAGAAGTCTGAACGCATGGACTCAATCATTGTAGTCTCCCAAAATCTCATTTTTTATTTTTTTTTGAGAAATTTTTCCTTTATATTGAACTGCAGTACCAGTAATAGCCCATAGCTGAGCGTGGAGCTGTGTTTGTTAAAACTACAAGGGGACATCAGCACTTCACCAAATGCATCAATCTATTCTTTTTTGCAATTGGTAGGGATCCCAGTAATGTTGAAACCCCACATTTTTTTTATGACAAATTTCCTTATTTCAACAGTAAGATATCCACCTCTCCCTTACTGCTTCAACACTGTTGATTTGCCACTAGGCTTGGACTGGCCCACAAGAGAACAGGAAAATTCTCTGGTGGGCCCCTGAGTAAGGATGGGCCACCACACTCTTATGTGAGCAGTACTTGGCACAATATACTTGAATCACTATGTAAAGACAAAGGCAGCATCTCGTTTATTTACCCGGTTCATTTTTAGATAAATAAGTAGCTGAAAAGTGGCCTTTTGGAAACCCAGTCTGAGACTGTTTGCCACATAGGAAAGTTACATGACAGACCCTTTAATGAACTGTCGCATGAAAACCCTTGTATTTTTGTGTTATCTAGAATAGTTTTAGCATCTGTGTTTGTTTGTTTTTTGTTCATCATGTCTTTGCTCTTTGCAGGTCATTTGGAGGCTACGCACTGAATTCCGACTATGAAAAGCATTCGAAAGCCCTCTCGGAGGAACTTCTTGCCCTGGGTCTAGCTTTTGATGGGACTTTTGGGACAGCAGCGGGCTATAATGACCCTTTGACATTTTTTAAGCGTCACAATGAAGTGTGGTTCAGGGCAACCAACACTGAATGAAGTACCTTTACATAATACAACTAGAATTAAAATTCCTAAACTTTTTCCAATACCTATGACATTAAATACAACATGCTTTTAATATACTAATTTTGCAATAATAAAATTATAGAACATTTATTTTTGCTTTGAGCATAGCACTACATTTTTTTAACAACTCCAAACTCACCCCAACTCTGACTTTTTGTTTTCTAACTCTACTTTTTATTTCTTCAACATGCTGAGCACTTTTTTGTTAAATTGCTATATAACCCTTTAAAGCCAGTAATGGCCCATACCAATCAACTGGGTCATCCGGGGAGTCATTTGCTAAAAATGGCTAATCGATCAGTATTTTTAATGAGTAATGGTGAGAGTTTCATTATGTTTTTAAATCTGGAGAGATAGAAAGTGCAAAAAGGGTCATATCTGATTAACAAATGAAATAAAATATTGTAGGGACGCTCTTCTGATAGGGTTGTGACAGTCACAATTCCTATAAAAGCATGTAAAGCTGCTGCCGAGCCACCAATAATATGCCATGCAGAAAAAGAGGATTATGGTGGTTGAGTCTGTGCTGCCCAAGGCTCAAAGGTGTAGTCACACACAAGGTTAAAGCATGAATGTGGTTTATTGTGTCAACGTGTTTCAAGGTTTCCAAACCTCATCAGGACCAAACCACATTGATTATTGTGGTTTGGTCCTGATGAAGAGGTTTGGAAACCTTGAAACGCGTTGACACAAACCGCATTCATGCTTTAACCTTGTGTGTGACTAAACCTTTGAACCTTGGGAAGTGCAGACTGAGCCACCATATTCCTCTTTTTCTGCATGCATTATGTTTTTAGGCAAAGATAGTGTTTTTTTTTTTTTTTTATCATGATGCAGGTTATGAAGAGTTTACGTGGAAGCTATAGTGAAGCAATAAAGATTTACTGTATTCAAGAAAATGTTTATTTGCTGTCTGTATTTCTATATTTTCAATAATTTTTTATGTAATGAAATTTAAACGAATTGTATAGGCTCTTCTATTAAAAAAAAAAAAAAAAGCGCAGTGACAGCGATCACTAAGCGGGTAGGGGTACACTCACTTGACAGCGATATTTAAATGAAGAAACTGTTACTGTATGTTCAAATAAGTACATTTCTGGTTTATTACACAACCATGCACCACGGTAAGCCATGTAAACTTCACATAACCGACATACAGTCCATTCTCTTTAGTAGATACATCTGCTCACTTTGTAGGAATATATCTTAACTGACACCCATCAGTGCACACCATTCCCCATGCTCTGGGTTACCTGCCTCACAGGTTTTCAGGCTTCACAGACTGGCTTTATATTGGTCCTGTCACTAATCCAGACCCTCAGTAGCTTCCTGGACTTTCAGGAAGCTCCAGCCTCACACATGGCCTTTTCTTTTCCCTTTTTCCCCATGTGGTCTAACGAGGAAGCATATAGGACCTTTCTGACACCACAGGAACACACCCCCTGGGAGGTATATGGTTAACCAGACCCACCAATCACTTTTTGGTTAACCCTTAAATCCAGCCCTTTTCAACTATACAGGTTTGTGGGACAACAAGACCCAGCAACCAGTCCTGGATTCAGATCGCAGCAGACCTCTGTCTGTGCGATACATACCTGTCTCTCACGATACAACTAGTTGGTACATCATATACCTTCCCCCTCTGTTCAAACCAGTGGGGATGAATACATGACTGCAATCCAGGGCCCCGAGAAAAAACTTCCCTGTTGTCTCCTGGAACATGATCCCTCATCGTCACCTGCTTCCATAGAGAGCTACAGTCCGTCACTGTCACCAACTTCCTTTTTGTGACAAATGCGGCATCAGACTTTGTCATCTCACAATCCTGAGTTGCAACTTGGTTAGCGCTCCCCTGCCCCGGCGATTAATACAGCAGTGTGATTCACTTCCCTCTGTATCTCTCTCTTGGTATCATCACATACACTATTAGGTCTCTTGTCTAGGACCCTCAGCATTGGTTTAACAGGGGATTCACTACCCCTCAACCTAGTATGCTCAGGACGTTTTCAGAAAGTTCTCAGGTGGCATCTTTCTGAAATCGCCAAGAGACCCGTTGCACCACTTGTCTCTAGCTTCTGCTGTGGCCTGTCTATTACTGGGTGGACCCCAACTTCATTGGGTACCAAGATTTAAAGATGACTTCCATCTTTGGCAGCGATGCTGTCTCTCAATTCTGGCTATTTCCGGGCTTAGCTGTTGTACTTCTTTGAGGTAAGACACCCTGTATGTGAGAAGAATCTGCATATTGTCAAGACTCTCCCCTGTCCCCACCACGAGGAACGGAACCATACCCACTTCCCTGGGTATCTTGGCTTTGCTATTATTAGGAGTTCTTATTCTTGTCACTCCAGACATAGGCTACTTTCACACTTCCATCTTTTGTCCTCCGTCGCAATCCATCATTATGGGTAAAAAACGGATCCTGCAAATGTGCTTGTAGGATGCGTTTTTCCAGTCCACCACCTGACAGCACCATTGGAGGACGTCCTTCTTACCCTCAGTGGAACAGGAACAACAAGCGGTTAAAAGGACCCTCCCCACTCCACCCACCAGTGTTTTTCCTGTCCCACTGCAGATAGGAACGGCAAGCGTGTCCTCCGACGGTGCTGGCAGATGGTGGGGATCGGGGGGCCCAGCCTTTCCCTTCCCCGCCGCAAGATATCTGCGGCTGATACCTGCGATGGGGGGTCCCTCAGCCTCCCCAGTGTAGCGCTGCTCCTGGGTCCAAGGTCCGTTCCTCCATGCTGGGGGCTCTTGGTCCGGGCGCTGTCTGCCGGGAGGTGTGGGCGACGGCCACTTCCAGCAGGAGGTCGGCTCCAGCGTGCGGCCGCAGCTTCTCCGGTGACCGCTTCCGGGTTCAGCGGCCGCGTCACTTCCGGTCGCGGCCAGCATGGATGATGGCGCCGGCAGCAGCGCCGGCCTGGGTGAGAGGCACAGCGCGGTCACCGCAACGGCGGTAAGGAGGGTAGGATCAACCAGGTAAAACCTATATAAATTCACTAAGGGGGTCTGTATACCGCCGGCCATCCTGATAAAGGAGCACTCGGCTATACGCTTCAGGTTGCTATCTTTACTATGGAGGAGACTACCAGACCTGAGGGGACTGACCAGCTTCAGGGGCACGTGAGTGGGCTATATACAGTGGGGCAAAAAAGTATTTAGTCAGTCAGCAATAGTGCAAGTTCTACCACTTAAAAAGATGAGGCGTCTGTAATTTACATCATAGGTAGACCTCAACTATGGGAGACAAACTGAGAAAAAAAAATCCAGAAAATCACATTGTCTGTTTTTTTAATATTTTATTTGCATATTATGGTGGAAAATAAGTATTTGGTCAGAAACAAACAATCAAGGTTTCTGGCTCTCATAGACCTGTAACTTCTTCTTTAAGAGTCTCCTCTTTCCTCCACTCATTACCTGTAGTAATGGCACCTGTTTAAACTTGATATCAGTATAAAAAGACACCTGTGCACACCCTCAAACAGTCTGACTCCAAACTCCACTATGGTGAAGACCAAAGAGCTGTCAAAGGACACCAGAAACAAAATTGTAGCCCTGCACCAGGCTGGGAAGACTGAATCTGCAATAGCCAACCAGCTTGGAGTGAAGAAATCAACAGTGGGAGCAATAATTAGAAAATGGAAACATACAAGACCACTGATAATCTCCCTCGATCTGGGGCTCCACGCAAAATCCCACCCCGTGGGGTCAGAATGATCACAAGAACGGTGAGCAAAAATCCCAGAACCACGCGGGGGGACCTAGTGAATGAACTGCAGAGAGCTGGGACCAATGTAACAAGGCCTACCATAAGTAACACACTACGCCACCATGGACTCAGATCCTGCAGTGCCAGACGTGTCCCACTGCTTAAGCCAGTACATGTCCGGGCCCGTCTGAAGTTTGCTAGAGAGCATTTGGATGATCCAGAGGAGTTTTGAGAGAATGTCCTATGGTCTGATGAAACCAAACTGGAACTGTTTGGTAGAAACACAACTTGTCGTGTTTGGAGGAAAAAGAATACTGAGTTGCATCCATCAAACACCATACCTACTGTAAAGCATGGTGGTGGAAACATCATGCTTTGGGGCTGTTTCTCTGCAAAGGGGCCAGGACGACTGATCCGGGTACATGAAAGAATGAATGGGGCCATGTATCGTGAGATTTTGAGTGCAAACCTCCTTCCATCAGCAAGGGCATTGAAGATGAAACGTGGCTGGGTCTTTCAACATGACAATGATCCAAAGCATACCGCCAGGGCAACGAAGGAGTGGCTTCGTAAGAAGCACTTCAAGGTCCTGGAGTGGCCTAGCCAGTCTCCAGATCTCAACCCTATAGAAAACCTTTGGAGGGAGTTGAAAGTCCGTGTTGCCAAGCAAAAAGCCAAAAACATCACTGCTCTAGAGGAGATCTGCATGGAGGAATGGGCCAACATACCAACAACAGTGTGTGGCAACCTTGTGAAGACTTACAGAAAACGTTTGACCTCTGTCATTGCCAACAAAGGATATATTACAAAGTATTGAGATGAAATTTTGTTTCTGACCAAATACTTATTTTCCACCATAATATGCAAATAAATTGTTAAAAAAACAGACAATGTGATTTTCTGGATTTTTTTTTCTCAGTTTGTCTCCCATAGTTGAGGTCTACCTATGATGTAAATTACAGACGCCTCTCATCTTTTTAAGTGGTGGAACTTGCACTATTGCTGACTGACTAAATACTTTTTTGCCCCACTGTAAAAGCCATACCACAAAGCTCACCCCTCCCCCTGCTTCCCTACTTACGTACCCCACACATATCTCTATTTATCCTAGGCTGAGCCTCCCATCCCCACAGCCTAGAGGAAAAAATCTGGGAAAAATAAATGCCCGATATGTGCTACTAAGTTTCCGGAAAATTGGCGGAAACCATTGTGCAAATCGTGCACATCCAAAATTGTGGGTGATGAGCAGACGGCGCTACTATCCAGTATGAGGACCATGATTCGACAGGAGGTTCAGGCTTCTATCTCAAGCTTGAATCTTCCCCAGGCAACTCAGTCAGAACCGCAGACTTCACGGAAGAGGCCAAGGGAGTCTAGCCCCTCTTCCGAGGGAGAGGTCTCAGAAGATTCTGACCAGGAAGAAATAGATGGATCTGTGAGCAGAGGGAAGAGATATTTCTTCTCTGCAGCAGACACAGATGAGCTTCTTTATGCTGTACGTAACACCATGCAGCTACAGGACACACCAGAGGAGACCTCGATCCAGGACGAGATGTTTGGCGGATTACATGCCCAAGTGACAAAAGTTTTTCCCGTCAACAACCACATCCGTTCCATGATCCTGGAAGAGTGGCAGGAAGCGGAGAAGAAACTGGTGGTACCCAGGGATTTTAGACTTCGTTTGCCCTACAGTCCAGAGGACATTAAGGTGTAGGATGAAGTCCCCAAGATTGATGTTCCACTTGCAAAGGTGGCGAAGAAGACCTCAATCCCTTTTGAGGACTCCTCCGCATTAAAAGATCCTATGGATCGTAAAGCGGACGGTTTGCTAAGGAGAACTTTGGAGTCATCCGCAGCAATAATACGGGCCAATATAGCGGCAACATCCGTAGCCCGTTCGATGCATTTATGGATTGACGATTTGGAGGATCATCTTAAAGCCAAGACTTCTAGAGATGTTATCCTTAAATCCCTGCCGTTGCTCAAACTCGCAACAGGCTTTATGGCGGACGCTTCTGCCGAATCTGTACGTTTCGCGGCCAGAAGCGAATCTTTGTCTAACGCGGCCAGAAGAGCCATATGGCTTAAAACCTGGTCAGGGGATCTCCAGTCAAAAAATAAGTTGTGTGGAATCCCATTCTCAGGGAATAAAGTATGTTGGGCCTATTCTAGATGACATTTTAGAAAAAGCCTCAGATAAAAGGAAGGGATTCCCTGAGGAAAATACAAAGAAGTACCAGCCCTTTCGTAGGTCCCGACCTAGTCAGAGGACAGACTACAGGGGGAAAGGGAAGTCTGGGAGGTGGTCTTATCCCAAAGGTGGAAAGGGTAGAGACTCCATCTTCCCATCTGCAGGTACACCAAAGCCTAACAAATGACATCAAGGTGGGAGGTCGGTTGCAGAAATTTCTAGGGGGTTGGCAGAAGGTATCCCAGAATCCTTGGATTCTACAAGTGATTGCGCAGGGATACAAATTAGAGTTCTCCAGCAGTCCCCCAGAAAGATTTGTAATAACCCGACCCTGCCCGCTCTCGGACTCCTCCATGTGGACAAACATCCAGGAGTTGTTAAAATTAGAGGCGATAGTTCCAGTTCCCATCTTAGAAAGAGGCAAGGGCCATTATTCCCATTTGTTTTCAATAAAGAAACCATCCGGTGACTCTCGGACGATCATAAATTTAAAACCACTAAACAAATGGGTCCGGTACAAAAGATTCAGGATGGAATCTATAAGATCCACGATGCCTCTTATAGACAAGGACATGGTGATGTGCATCCTAGACCTAAGCAATGCATACTATCATGTCCCGATTCACATCTCCTACCAGAAATTCCTGAGATTCGCCATAATAAACAGGGGGATAGTACATCACTTCCAGTTCATATGTCTCCCCTTCAGGCTTGCTTTGGCGCCCAGGATTTTTACCAAACTGATGTCGGAAGTTGTGGCTTATCTAAGAAACCAGAATGTGACCATAGTACCATATCTGAACGACTTCCTGATAATGGCGAAATCGGAAAAACTCCTCAAAATAGACTGCAACTTCACTTTGTCCATTCTACAGGAGCTGGGGTATATTGTGAACTGGGAAAAGTCCTGCCTGGTCCCAAATTCCAGAATAAAATTTTTGGGAGTGATGTTAGATTCCAATCTAAGAACATCTTTTTTACCAGAAGACAGACAAGAGGCCTTGATCAGGCACATTCATCAGTTCAGAAGAAGTACCCCCTCCATAAGAGAGGCAATGAGGATACTCGGCTTCATGATAGCATGCATACCCTGTGTGAAATGGAGCCAATTCCACTCGCGGGAGTAACAAAGAGAAGTCCTAGGATCCTGGAACAGGAGACAGAGCTCCCTAGACAGGAAGATGGTTGTGTCTCCGTCTGTAAAGAGATCCCTAACCTGGTGGACCACACTGGGAAACCTGAGAGAGGGAGTTCCATGGATACTCGATCCCTGTGTTACGGTTACCACAGACGCCAGTCAATACGGATGGGGCGGTCATATAGGAAGAACATACTACCAGGGAGAATGGACTCCTCAGATTGCCGCAAGATCGTCCAATTTCAGGGAACTGTATGCGATCTGGAAGGTGTTGTACCAGGCCCAGCCACTGGTCCGGGACAGACACATGAGAATATTGTCCGACAATGTCACAGCAGTGGCATTTCTGAGACATCAAGGAGGTCCGAGGCATCCACCACTGCAACACTTAGCAGACCAAATTTTCAGGTGGGCAGAAAGATCTGTCAAATCCATCTCGGCAGTTCACCTGGAGGGCGCCAAGAATCAGGTAGCAGATTTCTTGAGCCGAAAGTCCGTACATCCCGGAGAATGGGAACTGAACCCGGAAGTATTCAGCAGTCTGTGCCAGAAGTGGGGAACACCTCAGGTTGACCTCTTTGCCACCAGGTCAAACTCAAAAACCAGAGCATTTTTTTCACTCAATCCTTTAGACGGAGCCACGGCAGTACACGCCTTGTCTCAGTATTGGGGAGAAGGTCTCCTGTACGCATTTCCTCCTCTTCCTCTGATACCGAAGACCCTCAGGAAGATACGAGACGAAGGAGCAACCGTAATCCTGGTGATTCCCTTTTGGCCAAAAAGAAGCTAGTTTTCTCTGCTATCCAAGATGTCAAGAGAGAGACCAGTCTTACTACCGAACAGGCAGGACCTTCTTCTACAAGGGCCGGTGTTCCACACAAGAATCCAGACTCTCTTCACCTATCTGCTTGGATCCTGAATGGCAAACCTTAAGATCCAGAGGCCTGTCAGAAGATGTCATTACCACACTCCAGGTGAGCAGAAAGCCGGTGACTTCAGCGATTTACAACAAAATCTGGAAACGGTATTATTCCTTTTTGGGAAGGGGTCCTGTGGATGTTTCGAAACCAGATATTCCCAGAATCCTCGATTTCTTGCAACTCGGATTTGACAAGGGCCTTCGGCCTAGTACTCTAAAAGTACAGATTGCAGCATTTAGTGTTTTCTTTGATACATCACTAGCCTCCCATCCCTGGATGGCAAGATTTTCCAGGGCCACGCAGAGAATGAGGCCACTTGTGAGATCAACTCCTCCTTCGGACCTAAACCTGGTCCTTAACACTTTGTGTAAAACCCCGTACTTACTGTCAGAAGATATGGACATAGCCAATCTCTCCTTTAAGACTGCCTTCCTGATTGCCATCACGTCAGCTAAAAGGCTGGGGGAGATGCAGGCTCTTTCTATCCAGAACCCATATCTTCAAATCTTTGATGACAGAATAGTCTTTAAACTTAACCCAGCTTTCCTCCCCAAAGTAGTATCTTCTACCAATATAAATCAGGAGATAATCCTTCCTTCTTTCTGCCAACACCCTAGGAACGCAAAAGAGGGGGTCTACCATAACCTTGACGGGGGGCGACAGAAAGCTGGAGACGGGACACTAACTTATTTGTACAATACGGTGGTCCAAGTAGGGGTTGTAAAGCAGCAAAATCAACCATTGCTAGGTGGATTAAAAACATGATTAGCCTAGCATATACAGACCAAGGGAAAGATCCCCCGGATACTCTTAGAGCCCACTCAACACGAGCTATTTCTACATCATGGGCAGAGAAGGGGGGTGCCTCAGTTGAGCAAATCTGTAGGGCGGCGACTTGGACTAGTCTTTCTACCTTTACTAGACACTATAAATTAGATGTCGTATCAGACCAATTAGCTTTTGGTAGAAAAGTGTTACATGCAGTAGTCCCACCCTAGTTAAAAATCCTTTGGTATTCCTCCAATGGTGCTGTCAGGTGGTGGACTGGAAAATGGTAATTAGTTCTTACCGGTAATTTTATTTCCAGGAATCCAACTGACAGCACTACTAGTTCCCTCCCACTGCAAGTTTATACTGTTGACTAATGTGATGTAACATTGGTGTGTAATTGTAAATAAACTCTCTTTTGCATCCATCCAGATGTGGTACTTGGAAAATCACTGGTGGGTGGAGTGGGGAGGGTCCTCTTAACCGCTTGTTGTTCCTGTCCCACTGAGGGTAAGAAGGACGTCCTCCAATGGTGCTGTCAGGTGGATTCCTGGAAATAAAATTACCGGTAAGAACTAATTACCGTTTTTTGCCCATAGACTTGTATTAGTGACGGATTGCGATGGATGGGCACACGTCGCATCCGTCGTGCGACGGATCCATCGTGTTTTGGCAGACGCGACGCACAAAAAAAGTTCAATGTAACTCTTTTTTGTGCGACATGTCTGCTATTTTTGACCGTGCATGTGCGGCCAAAACTCCGCCCCCTCCTCCCCGGACTGCAGAATGGTCAGCGGATGCATTGAAAAACTGCATATGCTGCCCACATCTTGCAGTTATTTCACAACGTCTGTCGGCCCGACGCATTGCGATGGACCACTACAAATGGAAGTGTGAAAGTAGCCTAATCGACCGTTTCTTGCATGAGTCGTCCATTTGTCCCGATGACTTCTCTCAGCAGAACACTAGGCACCTGGATATCTTCCAGTAGACTTCAAGCTTTCCTCATAAGCCCCAGCCGCCTAGCAGCTTCTTTGTCCTTCAACCGGATCAACCGCTTCATGCGAATACACCTCAAGTGCATGTCCCTCAGGATAGCCACCCGACCCACAGTGACTTCAGATGTGGAAAAAACCACCAGCTGTTTAGCTTCTGGGGACCAGTACACCTTATAGGCTTTCACGGCATTCTTAAAGTCGTCATGCACAGACTCTCTGGCACACTCTTCTTTCATGTCTGCAGGAACCTCGACAAGGCACTTAAACAAGGGAGTTTCACCCTTCTCTATGGCAAAGAGATGATTGCCTTGCTCAGTTTCCGGCATTGGCTCTCTCTGGACTTAAACCGTCTCGAAGAGGTGGATCAGAACGGACACCTGCGCGCTCAATCTTCTCCAAGACTGCCTTATTCATTGACTGACTTTCTGCAGGCGACCTCTGAGCTCGGACATCTCTCTCCAACAAACCCACTCGGCTCTCAACAGCCTGTCTCCGAAGCTTCTCTTGCTTCAAATGGGCTTGTACTGTCTCCTTGAGCCTCCTTAGCTCGCTTCTTCCATCTCCTGGATTGGGTGAGCTTCCATCACTCGAGGAAGTATCTGTTTCCAGCCTCATTGTTCAGTGGCTTCTTCCACTTCTGCACCCTCGGTCTTCACCTGAGTTTCAGCAATGGCAGCTTCAGCATTCTCATGGGTCTCCACTGTGTCACCTTCAAAGGTTTTTGCTCTCTCCAACTCTTCACCCATGGCGCTGTTTTTGTTTCCAGCCTCCCTAGAGGTGGATCTATTATTGGCCTGCTCTCCCTGAGCATTATGGACTCCTGCTCCACCAGCACTTTCCAGAATTTCTTCTCCTATAGCGCCATCAACTGACCGACCATCAGCTGCTTGCGCAGAAAATGGAGAGGACACCCACACCATCTCCTTGGCTGGCTTAGTCTCCCTGACTTCATCTTGTGGAGCATTGTTGTTACACTGTGTTAGAATCTATGGGGTATTGTTAAGAGGAAGATGAGAGACACTAGACTCTAGGCTGCTATCAAAGCAACTTGGGCTTCCATAACACCTCAGCAGTGGCACATGCTGATCGCCTCCATGCCACGCCGCATTTATGCAGTAATTGATGCAAAAGGAGCCCCGACCAAGTTAAGGTCTGGTGAGTTTGCTGTCCAATCAAGCACAGTGATACTGTTTGTTTTTTAAACCAGGTATTTGTGCTTTTGGCAGTGTGAACAGGTGCCACGTCCTGCTGGAGAATTACATTTCCATCTCCAAAAAGCTTGTTGGCAGAGGAAAGTATGAATTGCTCTAAAATTTCCTGGTAGATAGCTGCGCTGACTTTGGTCTTGATAAAATACAGCAGATGACACGGCTCCCCAAATGATCACTGATTGTGGAAACTTCACACTAGACCTCAATCAGCTTGGATTATGTGTCTCTCCACTCTTCCTCCAGACTCTGGGACCTTGATTTCCAAATAAATGCAAAATTTACTTTCATCTGAAATCAACACCTTGGACCACTGAGCAACAGTCCAGTTTTTTCTCCTTGGCCCAGGTAAGATGTTTCTGGTGTTGTCTATTGGTCATGAGTGGCCTGACACAAGGAATTCGACACTTGTAGCCCATGTCCTGGATATGTCTGTGTGTGGTGGCTCTTGAAGCAATGACTCCAGCAGCAGTCCACTCCCTGGGAATCTCCCCCAAATTTTTGAATGGCCTTTTCTTATCAATCCTTTCAAGGCTGCGGTTTCCTGGTTGGTTGTGCACCTTTTTCTACCACACATTTTCCTTCCACTCAACTTTCCATTATTATGCTTGGATACAGCACTCTGTGAACAGCCAGCTTCTTTAGCAATGACCTTTTGTGGCTTACCCTCCTTGTGGAGTGTGTCAATGACTGCCTTCTGGACAGCTGTCAAGTCAGCAGTCTTCCCCATGATTGTGGAGCCTACTGAAACAGACTAAGGGACCTTTTTAAATGCATAGGAAGCCTTTGCAGGTGTTTTTGTTAATTATTCTAATTTACTGAGCTAATGACATTTGGGTTTTCATTGGCTGTAAGCCATAATCCTCAACATTACCAGAAATAAACACTTGAAATAGATCACTCTGTTTGTAATGACTCTATTTAATATGAGTTTCACTTTTTGTGTTCAAGAACTGAAATAAACTTTTTGATGATATTCTAATTTAGTGAGAAGTGCTTGTATGTCAGAAACTGTCAGCAGTATAACAATATGGATTAATAATAATTTTATTGATTGCGAAGGTTAACACTATTATTTGACTCTTTCTTTTATTATCCCCCAATGTTAAGTAATATTGGCTGGAGAATGTAAAGTAAGAAGTTAGGTAACAGATCAGCCCCAGTAAATACAAGCAGCGAGTTACAAAACCCCGCACACATCCTCAGTGTTGCCTCCACTTGAGGGCGGTGAGCGATGACTCCATGTCTTACTTAACTCTTTGTTTGGGATGGTTATACAAGTTCTCTGCTCCCCCCCACCCATATCCACAGCTTATAGCAACAGCTGGGCTGCTCCGGGCAGCCATACACAGACATGGAGGCGAGGAGTGCACTGCTGCTGGGGCTGATCTCCCTTTTTGGGATTGCAGTGGCTGAAGAACAAGCTTTCAGTGTGTCCAGTGAGAAGCAGCTGCCTTCGTTTTGTCGCACCAGTGACTGTCCAAAGTACCAGCTGGTGAAGAAATATGATGTAAGTATGGGGAAGGCGATGTGGATGAAGTGATGCAGAATGCTGAGTATACTCCGTGCTGGAATTAATCGAGGGTTTTGCACCATGAAGAAAATACATTTTGCTGTGGGCCATACGTGAATTTTTACTATTTATACACCACTTTGGGTGTGTTTAGTTATGCAAAAATGCCTGATTTAAAAAATGGCAACTCACTCCAGTATGGGCATAGTGTAAAAAGGCCACATTTGTGCAGTATTTTCATAAATGAAGTGCAAATAACAATAACATAGTCCCAAGCAAAACTAGTTTCTAAATTCCTCTCAAGATGTATTCTTCTCTCAGCGCCTACCATTACATTACGTCTAATATTTTAGGCTATATTCAAACCTCCCTTTTTCTCATTCTCCTCGTGTCCATTTTTAAAAGCAAATAACACACTGACCCAAACAGTTTAACAGAACTATTTACACATCTGGCTTGTATAACTGATCTGTATATCTGTTCTGTGAAACTTAAGAATATGTGTTATTCTCAGCATTTTTTGAGGATCAGATGTTGCCATGCAATTCTCTGGGGATCTATTAAAAACAGATGAAAAATGGTAGACATCCGTTTTCCATCATTTTATTTTTTTTTTTACCGTTCTACTGCTAAGGGAATTTGTGCAAATAGAGCCTGATTCTTCAGAGTGTTTACGCTAGTATTCTGGTGTAAAAAGTCTAGAAAAGTCACATAATTTTGGTGCAACTGATGGCTCTTCTAAAATTATACGACTTGGTGTTCTCACGCTAGTTTCACCCAGCTCCAATCAAGTGGGCAGAGCTAAGACTGGAGGAAGCATAGCAACTGCCACTTCAAATTCCTTCTTTATGCCACAAATCGTACTCCATCGTCCTTGATGGAGTAGGACTTGTGGCAAGGCGCCCACAGAGACACACACCATTCGGCCACCGCTCCCAATTCATGAATGGAAACAGGAACACATGGGCTACTTGCACAGTGAACAAGTCTGTATGATCATGTTCACACACCACCAAGAAACCTGAAGACACAAAAGAGAATAGTAAAACCAAAAACACTCAGTTTGAAAAAATGTTGCAGTAATCCGCAAGTGCTAGTAAAAGATGTAAAAAACAGGGTATTTGGTTGATACGTTTTTTGCAAAAAATGTATACTAAGCTGCTCTACCAATCTTCACGGTATACCCTTATCAGAGCAGTCCTAACTAATGTATGCAATCCCTATCTGATGTATTTAAAAACCTGATCATCTGTATATAACCTGTGTGAACAGGGTTCAGAGAGGAAAAATCCATGTGTGCATACAGGGTAGAACAGCTTTTGTGCAGATAGCCCAGGAGGAGTGGTGGAACTCCCCAGTCTTGTAGACACAAGAGAACAATTATGGAAACAGGAACACATGGGCTACTTGCACAGTGAACACATATTGTTCTCTTGTGTCTACAAGACTGGGGAGTTCCACCACTCCTCCTGGGCTATCTGCACAAAAGCTGTTCTACCCTGTATGCACACATGGATTTTTCCTCTCTGAACCCTGTTCACACAGGTTATATACAGATGATCAGGTTTTTAAATACATCAGATAGGGATTGCATACATTAGTTAGGACTGCTCTGATAAGGGTATACCGTGAAGATTGGTAGAGCAGCTTAGTATACATTTTTTGCAAAAAACGTATCAACCAAATACCCTGTTTTTTACATCTTTTACTAGCACTTGCGGATTACTGCAACATTTTTTCAAACTGAGTGTTTTTGGTTTTACTATTCTCTTTTGTGTCTTCAGGTTTCTTGGTGGTGTGTGAACATGATCATACAGACTTGTTCACTGTGCAAGTAGCCCATGTGTTCCTGTTTCCATAATTGTTCTCTTGTGTCTACAAGACTGGGGAGTTCCACCACTCCTCCTGGGCTATCTGCACAAAAGCTGTTCTACCCTGTATGCACACATGGATTTTTCCTCTCTGAACCCTGTTCACACAGGTTATATACAGATGATCAGGTTTTTAAATACATCAGATAGGGATTGCATACATTAGTTAGGACTGCTCTGATAAGGGTATACCGTGAAGATTGGTAGAGCAGCTTAGTATACATTTTTTGCAAAAAACGTATCAACCAAATACCCTGTTTTTTACATCTTTTACTAGCACTTGCGGATTACTGCAACATTTTTTCAAACTGAGTGTTTTTGGTTTTACTATTCTCTTTTGTGTCTTCAGGTTTCTTGGTGGTGTGTGAACATGATCATACAGACTTGTTCACTGTGCAAGTAGCCCATGTGTTCCTGTTTCCATAATTGTTCTCTTGTGTCTACAAGACTGGGGAGTTCCACCACTCCTCCTGGGCTATCTGCACAAAAGCTGTTCTACCCTGTATGCACACATGGATTTTTCCTCTCTGAACCCTGTTCACACAGGTTATATACAGATGATCAGGTTTTTAAATACTACAGATAGGGATTGCATACATTAGTTAGGACTGCTCTGATAAGGGTATACCGTGAAGATTGGTAGAGCAGCTTAGTATACATTTTTTGCAAAAAACGTATCAACCAAATACCCTGTTTTTTACATCTTTTACTAGCACTTGCGGATTACTGCAACATTTTTTCAAACTGAGTGTTTTTGGTTTTACTATTCTCTTTTGTGTCTTCAGGTTTCTTGGTGGTGTGTGAACATGATCATACAGACTTGTTCACTGTGCAAGTAGCCCATGTGTTCCTGTTTCCATAATTGTTCTCTTGTGTCTACAAGACTGGGGAGTTCCACCACTCCTCCTGGGCTATCTGCACAAAAGCTGTTCTACCCTGTATGCACACATGGATTTTTCCTCTCTGAACCCTGTTCACACAGGTTATATACAGATGATCAGGTTTTTAAATACATCAGATAGGGATTGCATACATTAGTTAGGACTGCTCTGATAAGGGTATACCGTGAAGATTGGTAGAGCAGCTTAGTATACATTTTTTGCAAAAAACGTATCAACCAAATACCCTGTTTTTTACATCTTTTACTAGCACTTGCGGATTACTGCAACATTTTTTCAAACTGAGTGTTTTTGGTTTTACTATTCTCTTTTGTGTCTTCAGATCCCAATTCATGAAGTCCGCCGATCTTGATGTATCTGGGCGAAAGTGTTTTTCAGGTGGTTTCCGCCTGGAATCTGCCTCTTAAAGTTCCAAAAATGTGCCCTCAAAAATGAACTTAACGCACAGCAATATCAACATGTTCCATCATACTTTTTTAACCGCCTTAGGGTTCAGAAACCCTTAAAAGTTTAAAAGACGTGACATGCTCCTTCTTCTGAGAGTATTAAATGAAAGCCACCACAAGAAAGATGGCTTTCTATACTTCACAGGATAGAGTTAAAAACACTGAAGCTTTCACAAAAGTGATGGCAAACCTGCCAGCAAAACTGTTTCAGGCGGTTACCTGCCAAAATTGGGGGAGGAGCTGGGATGGGATGTGGCTACACCTGCCCATCAAATTCAGCAGAATTTATGGTGTTCTGTTACACCAGAAATGTTTCCTGCCCCTAGCTGGCAGAGGCGTAGCTAGGGGTTCAGCTCAGGGGGCGAGACATCTGAGTGGGCCCCTAACTGGTAACCCTGATTACAACTATGGTGTCGCACCTTATTTTGAATGTAGGAGAACTTTAGCAGATGACCGTGCTGTTACTGAAAATAATCTCTATATAAAGACCAGCACTGATATTACCACCATATAATTACATATACTGGTAGATACCAGTCCTACAGAACATATAAGAAATTACAGCACAGTTATAGATGATAACTTACAGCTGACGTTCTTTCTGATGGAATCGTTCACTTTTCCCATCTTTTCCGTCTGGTCCAGACCAACATGACAACTTCTCCAGGAAGGACTCGTCTGCAGAAATTACAAGAAGGACACATCTGACTCTCACATTTCCAGCATCGTCCTCATTTATTCCAAACTTGCACAAACCCCTCATCCTGATGATATCCCAATACTGAGTCGCTGCTGCCGAATGTGTCCCTATTACTGCTCCTGCTGTGTGGTACAAAAGCAACGCTCCTCATACTGCTTCACATAGTAATGCCACCACTGTGCCCTTAAATAGTAAAATGTCTCCGTTGTGCCCTCACAGTAGCTCCAAACTCTTTACAAGCCCCCACAGTAGTTCCCACGCTGCATAATGGCCCCACAGTAGCTCCCACACTGTATATAGGCCCATACACTGTAGGATGGCCCCACAGCAGCCTTCAAACTGTATAACGGACATTACATTATCTCCCATATTGTATAATGACCCCCGCAGTAGCTCCCATGCTGTATAATGACCCCTGCATTAGCTCCCACATTGTATAATGACCCCAGCATTAGCTCCCACACTGTATAATGACCCATGCAGTAGCTCCCATGCTGTATAATGACCCCCACATTACATCCCACACTGTATAATGGACCCCACAATAGCTCCCATGTTGTATAATGGACCCCGCAATGGCTCCCACATTGTATAATGGACCCTGCAATAGCTCCCACACCTTAAATTCTGGTCTGTCTGTCTGTCCCTTTCTATGGGCTGTAACTTGCTCAGCCCTAATATATATGACAAAGAGCTAAATAGAAGAAAATAGAAACAGCAATTGGGTGCATATAGAGGCAGCATATGGGTACAGCTCCCTGAATGTAACTCTAAAGGAATATTCTTGTGTGGACAAGAACCCAAAGAGGGAAACGAGGGAACCAGAAGAAAGAAAGGGAGGCAGAATATTACCAGTCTAAAGAAAAAAATGTGACTGCAGGCTCATCTGGTCCTCTCTTTTTCCCCTTCTCCCCCTTTGGGGGTCTTGTTGTCTAGTCTCAGTATATGTTCAGGGGCCCTCACCCATATGTGATTTTCTATATGCACCTACTAGCTGTTTGTATTTTCTTCTGTCTTGCTATTTATCTAATATATAATTGCCTAGAATACTACTTCCTGCAATTTGTGCCAACTTCCGTGGCTTTGTCCGGAGCTAATGTCCGGAGCTAATGTCCGGAGATTAATTGCCTAGAATACTACTTCCTGCAATTTCTGCCAACTTCCGTGGCTTTGTCCGGAGCTAATGTCCGGAGCTAATGTCCGGAGCTAATGTCCGGATCTAATGTGCGGAGCTAATGTGCGGAGATAATGTCCGGAGCTAATGTCCGGAGCTAATGTCCGGAGCTAATGTCCGGAGCTAATGTCCGGATCTAATGTGCGGAGCTAATGTGCGGAGATAATGTCCGGAGCTAATGTCCGGAGCTAATGTCCGGAGCTAATGTCCGGAGATAAGTGACGTCAACAGTGTCCAGTGTCTGATTGGTTGCCGCCTGCTGCGAGCGACCAATCAGAAACGTGCCGTACTGTGACACACTCCGCCCGCCATTTTGGTGTGATTTTTGAATTTTTACCTCACAGCAAATTTCTACTGCGTGGAGGCGGGCCCAGTGACGTTGCTCTTCAAGCTCCTGCCGAATTTCGTCAAAAAAATGATAATACCATTTACCAAAACTATATATATTTAGTTGTGAAGTGGTTCAGTGACATTTTCACACCAATTTTGAACTTTTGTTTGGTGTTTTCTCCATATACTGCCTATTATTTTTGTTCTTTCTTACTATTATTTATTAATTGTATTATTCTTACATTTGAATAAATAAAGTATATATGGATTCTAGACTCCCGATTCTTTAGAATCGGGCTGCCATCTAGTCATATATATTCAGCCTCAACTTTTTAATAAAAGGTTTTATAATGGGGTTTTCTTGTTTATCTACTTGGATTTACTGATATGAGATCACACAAACACTGGAGTGATAGGAACCTGACCCCAGCTACAGGATAGAAATCTACTATATAAAGCTGAATGTGTGTGTGTGTGTGTGTGTGTGTGTGTGTATGTCCGGGATTGGCATCTGCACCGTCACAGCTACAGCCACAAAATTTTGCACAGTCACACGTCTGGACCCCGAGAGCGTCATAGGCTATGTTGTGAGGCAAAATTTTAACCCCGCGCGTTCCAATTCACCAAACAATTTTGCCCCTATCTACATAATGGGGAAAAAAGTGAAAGGAAAAGTGTTGGAGGCGTCGCAGCTACAGCAACAAAATTTTGCACAGTCACACGTCTGGACCCTGAGAGCGTAATAGGCTACGTTGTGAGGTGAAATTTTAACCCCGCGCTTTCCAATTCACCAAACAATTTTGCCCCTATCTACATAATGGGGAAAAAAGTGAAAGGAAAAGTGTTGGAGGCGTTGCAGCTACAGAAACAAAATTTTGCACAGTCACACGTCTGGACCCTGAGAGCGTCATAGGCTACGTTGTGAGGTGAAATTTTAACCCCGTGCTTTCCAATTCACCAAACAATTTTGCCCCTATCTACATAATGGGGAAAAAGTGAAATGAAAAGTGTTGGAGGCGTTGCAGCTACAGCCACAAAATTTTGCACAGTCACACGTCTGGACCCTGAGAGCGTCATAGGCTATGTTGTGAGGTGAAATTTTAACCCCGCGCTTTCCAATTCACCAAACTATTTTTCCCCTATCTACATAATGGGGAAAAGTGAAAGGAAAAGTGTTGGATGCAAATTGACAGCTGTCAGATGTGAACAAGGGGGACTTAAAGAGTGAGAGCGATGGCGCCAAAGAGTATATACCGATCAGTTGCTAAGGTGGGGCCCTGACATGAGATACTCACCACACATGGGGATATGAACACACACACAAAATGCGCCACACACTACCACGTGCTTGAACACATATACCACCCTCAGCACACATTTCACCACACATACACCAACTTCGCCACATAAAAGTTGAAACACAAAAGTCGCCGCTCAAAACTCACCACGCGCAAAACTCGCCACATGCAAAAACTAGGCTCACGCAAAACTCACCACAAGTGCAAACCTCACCTCATGGAAAACTCGCCACACGCAAAACTTGCACACGCGGAAAAATTGCCACATGCACAAAATTTGCAACACATGCAAAAGTTGCCTCACACAAAACTTGCACATACTCAAAAGGCACCACACATAAAACTCGCCACGCGCAAAACTCGCAATGCGCAAAACTTGCTGCACACAACTTGCTACACTAACCTGTCACATGCAACTCGACACACAAAAAGTTGCTACACGCATGTCGCCACACAAAACTCATCTCACAAAAGTCGCTACATGCATGTCGCCACATACACAACTTGACAGACGAAACTAGCCCCAAAACACACACAAGTCTGGTATTAGCCTTCAAAAATAAAAATCTGATTAATAAGCAGACAAACTACAAGAGCAACAAATGTACCATATAGGAAATACGGCAGTTGTCAGTCACATGACCTGTCTATTATGTGTATGTCTGAGCTAATATATACTGCCAGGGGGAGGGCTTCCTGTTGGCTGGGGATTTATCAGGCTGCCAATTTATCTTACAAATACTGAGGTAAAAATACTGAGGAAATAACGTGTTAACGAGGTCTAATACAGGAGATCACACAGGTATATACTATATACAGGGGAGATGACACACAGATATATACTATATACAGGAGAGATGACACACAGGTATATACTATATAGAGGAGGAGATGACATACAGGTACATACTATATACAGGAGGAGATGACATACAGGTATATACTATATACAGGAGGAGATGACACACAGGTTTATACTATATACAGGAGCAGATTACCTACAGGTATATACTATATACAGGATGAGATGACATACAGGTATATGCTATATATAAAAGATGACATACAGGTATATACTATATACAGGAGGAGATGACACACAGATATATACTATATACAGGGGAGATGACACACAGGTATATACTATATACAGGAGGAGATGACATACAGGTATATACTATATATAGAAGGAGATGACATACAGGCATATACTATATATAGGAGGAGATGACATACAGGTATATACTATATATAGGAGGAGATGACATACAGGTATATACTATATACAGGGGAGATGACACACAGCAGGTATATACTATATACAGGGGAGATGACATACAGGTATATACTATATACAGGAGATCACATACAGGTGTATACTATATATAAGGGAGATGACAAACATGTATATACTGAGGTGAAAATGAGAGGTGTGAGGTGAAAATGAAAAGGGGAGGGCTTCCTGTTGGCTGGGGATTTATCAGGCTGCCAATTTATCTTTCAAATACTGAGGTAAAAATACTGAGGAAATAACGTGTTAACGAGGTCTAATACAGGAGATCACACAGGTATATACTATATACAGGGGAGATGACACACAGATATATACTATATACAGGAGAGATGACACACAGGTATATACTATATAGAGGAGGAGATGACATACAGGTACATACTATATACAGGAGGAGATGACATACAGGTATATACTATATACAGGAGGAGATGACACACAGGTTTATACTATATACAGGAGCAGATGACCTACAGGTATATACTATATACAGGAGGAGATGACATACAGGTATATGCTACTGTATACAGTGGGGCAAAAAAGTATTTAGTTAGTCAGCAATAGTGCAAGTTCCACCACTTAAAAAGATGAGAGGCGTCTGTAATTTACATCATAGGTAGACCTCAACTATGGGAGACAAACTGAGAAAAAAAAATCCAGAAAATCACATTGTCTGTTTTTTTAACATTTTTTTTGCATATTATGGTGGAAAATAAGTATTTGGTCAGAAACAAACAATCAAGATTTCTGGCTCTCACAGACCTGTAACTTCTTCTTTAAGAGTCTCCTCTTTCCTCCACTCATTACCTGTAGTAATGGCACCTGTTTAAACTTGTTATCAGTATAAAAAGACACCTGTGCACACCCTCAAACAGTCTGACTCCAAACTCCACTATGGTGAAGACCAAAGAGCTGTCAAAGGACACCAGAAACAAAATTGTAGCCCTGCACCAGGCTGGGAAGACTGAATCTGCAATAGCCAACCAGCTTGGAGTGAAGAAATCAACAGTGGGAGCAATAATTAGAAAATGGAAGACATACAAGACCACTGATAATCTCCCTCGATCTGGGGCTCCACGCAAAATCCCACCCCGTGGGGTCAGAATGATCACAAGAACGGTGAGCAAAAATCCCAGAACCACGCGGGGGGACCTAGTGAATGAACTGCAGAGAGCTGGGACCAATGTAACAAGGCCTACCATAAGTAACACACTACGCCACCATGGACTCAGATCCTGCAGTGCCAGACGTGTCCCACTGCTTAAGCCAGTACATGTCCGGGCCCGTCTGAAGTTTGCTAGAGAGCATTTGGATGATCCAGAGGAGTTTTGGGAGAATGTCCTATGGTCTGATGAAACCAAACTGGAACTGTTTGGTAGAAACACAACTTGTCGTGTTTGGAGGAAAAAGAATACTGAGCTGCATCCATCAAACACCATACCTATTGTAAAGCATGGTGGTGGAAACATCATGCTTTGGGGCTGTTTCTCTGCAAAGGGGCCAGGACGACTAATCCGGGTACATGAAAGAATGAATGGGGCCATGTATCGTGAGATTTTGAGTGCAAACCTCCTTCCATCAGCAAGGGCATTGAAGATGAAACGTGGCTGGGTCTTTCAACATGACAATGATCCAAAGCACACCGCCAGGGCAACGAAGGAGTGGCTTCGTAAGAAGCATTTCAAGGTCCTGGAGTGGCCTAGCCAGTCTCCAGATCTCAACCCTATAGAAAACCTTTGGAGGGAGTTGAAAGTCCGTGTTGCCAAGCGAAAAGCCAAAAACATCACTGCTCTAGAGGAGATCTGCATGGAGGAATGGGCCAACATACCAACAACAGTGTGTGGCAACCTTGTGAAGACTTACAGAAAACGTTTGACCTCTGACATTGCCAACAAAGGATATATTACAAAGTATTGAGATGAAATTTTGTTTCTGACCAAATACTTATTTTCCACCATAATATGCAAAAAAAATGTTAAAAAAACAGACAATGTGATTTTCTGGATTTTTTTTTCTCAGTTTGTCTCCCATAGTTGAGGTCTACCTATGATGTAAATTACAGACGCCTCTCATCTATTTAAGTGGTGGAACTTGCACTATTGCTGACTGACTAAATACTTTTTTGCCCCACTGTATATATATATATATATATAAAATCTATCCAATATCCGGGGACGGGGTCCTATCCTGTGTCGGATATATATATGCAATGAACCCTTTCTGAGGAGATTCTCGAAATGCACGTCAAGGGGTTCATTGCAACAGTTTGGACTCTGGGTAACTATGCACACCTATATCTAGAATACATACTTTTTACTTATTTGATTTACAATGTGTTTAACTATCGTGTGCAAAGAAATTTTCTTTTAATGAGCCCAGTTCTGTCCTCCTGGATGTTTTCTTCAATTATTTGTTTACTTGCACCTTGCACTTTTCCCTGGTTTATTTAAAAATACTTATTTTCATCTATTTATTCAGTGGCCATAATGCAAGCAACCATATGTTTGCTGTATTAATATGATTCATCCTCCTTTTCATTGTTAGCCTTTTCTTTCTTGTTGTTTGTGATGTCCTCTGTCCTCTCCCTTTTTAATTCTTTTTTAGATATTGTTCAATAAAATTTACATTTTTTTTTAAATTTATTGGAGAATCTTTTTTCTTTGACTTTTACTGCTGGATCATAGGCCAGACAGTGTCTCCATCTGCCTCATTATTGGGAATTTTCCACTGGGTGTTCTGTCCAAATCACGTATTTTAGAGATTTACTCTCAAACCCCAGTGTAAGTGCTCAGTGTAAAGCGCAGGATAAACGTGAGCCCAGCCTTACTGCGATCTGTGAGAGGTAGAATGAACAAATAAACAGCAGGTGAAGAATTGGTTTTGTTTATTTTTTATGCTGTTCCTCATGTGGTATAAGCAATTACTAAGCGACAACTTTATTCTTTGTGTGTGGGTACAGGGTGTCAGCTATGTTATATAGCTGATGCCCACTGATGATGATGGTGGTTCTGCAAGTGAGACAATGCTATTGTCCCAACATACATGTACAGTGGTTTTCGGGAACTCAGCTCCAGCAGCGCCATACATGTATGACAGATGTCGTTAAGGGATTAATGCATAGGGCCTTTGTTTTAAGAAATGTTTTACCTTTATTTGGCCAACCCATTTATTAACCTAATTTTTGACAAATTATTTTTCTCTAATTGAGCTTTTCCATTTTCAGAACTTTGAACTTCGTCAGTATGAGGAAACTCGATGGGTGACAACCTCACTAAAACATGATTTGTTTGGTTTAGAGATGGTGAAGAGCTTTAGACGTCTGTTTAAATATATCAGTGGGAATAATTCTGAAGGTATGTTGCTGTCTTATATAAGACTCTGGTCATATCCCGGTCTTGAGGTTCTGTCTCGGAGTAGTGTTATTTTTGCCATCTTAATGATGTAAACCCTGATGGACCACATCAAGAATGTGTAGTTGGTGGAGAGGTTGAACTTGATGGACCTGAATTTTTTTTCCAACCTATTTAACTATGTAATAAGTAAATGGAGATTCATCGGGAATGTACGTTCACAACTCAACACTGTAAAAATAATGATAACATTGTTAGGGAAGTCCTAACTCCAACTTAAAAGTTTCTGCAATTGAGTTTACGGCTGCTGAGAATAAAAAAAAGCATAGCTTGTGATTTCCAAAAATCTCAAAAAAGTTCTGCAATGTCCATGTATTTATAGGTTTCATGATTATCATCATTCTGTACATAAATGTAGGTACGTCTTACATGATAGAAAATAGAATATATAGCTGCACAATAAGTAAAAATATTACCTTATCCACCATGCTCAGTCACACCCCTTAACTGGTCTTTCTTTCAGTGTGTTCTCATGCAAATGACCACATGGCGTGAGATTCGACTGGCCTGAAAACATTAATAACATAGCCTAAAAAACTTAAGAATGGCACCATGTGTTTTAGGCCATAATGGTGCATCTGAGTCTTTAGTTTTTAAAAGTATAGTAAAGTAAGTAGAAATGAAGTATTTTTGTGATGAAATGTTGCTGAAATGATCTGCCCACACAGACATAGAAAAATATTTAGACGTGAGAGTGCTCAGTGGTTGATACCTTTTGTGCTTACAGCCGAACACTGTGCAGGGCGACTGGCATTTGCCAGAGAATACCAAGATTGGCAGATTCAACATTGGTTCTCTGTGCTCTTCACGGATGAGAGCAGGTTCACACTGAGCACATGTGACAGATGTAACAGAGTCTGGAGACACCATGGATAACGTACTGCTGCCTGCCACATCCTCCAGCATGACCGGTTTGGCAATGGGTCAGTAATAGTGTAGGGAGGCGCTGCTTTGGAGGGCCGCATAGCTCTCCATATGCTAACCAGAGGTAACCTGACTGCCATTAGTTACTAGGATGAGATCCTCAGATCCATTGTGAAACCATATGTAGGTGCTGTGGCCCTGGGTTCCTTCTGATTCCTGACAATGCCGACCTCATGTGGCTGAAGTGTGTCAGCAATTCCTGTATGATGAAAGCATTGATGCTATGGCCCGCCCATTCCCCAGACCTGAATCCAATCGAGCACATCATGTCTCGTTCCATCCACCAATGCCACATTGCACCACAGATAGTCTAGGAGTTGACTGATGCTTTAATCCACGTCTGGGAGGAGATCCCTCAGGAGAACATCTGTTGCCTCATCAGGAGCATGCCCAGGCATTGTAGGGAGGTCATACAGTCACACACACTACTGAACATCATGTCCTTGTCTTGAGGCATTTCCACTGAAGTTGGATCAGCCTGTAATTTGATTTTCACTTTGATTTTGAGCATCATTCCAAATCCAGACCTCCGTGTGATATTAATTTTGATTTACATTGATGATTTTTAAGTTTTACTGTTCTCAATACATTCCACTATGTAATGAATCAAGATTTGCAACTGCAATATTTCATTCAGTGTAATTTAGGATGTGGGATTTTACTGTTCTCTTTATTTTTTTGAGCAGTGTATATTCAGTTATTAAGTGAAATTTCTCCTTTTCCTGTCTGTGTTTCACCACTAGAACTGAAGATCAATATGACGGTACCTGTGGTGATATACATGCCATTAAAACAACCACCGGCTGGTGATTCCACAATGTCCTTTTTTGTGCCACATGAAGTGGAGAATCCTCCAGAACCTACAAACCCTGAGGTTTACCTTGACAAGATTCCTACAGCTTCTATTTATGTCAAGTAAGTTGTTACACATTCAGATGAGTGCACAGTTCTTCCTTGGTAGATGACAATATGTCTAAACACTTTACAAGAATGCTAGCATGAACAAAACCCCTAGCCACTGGGATAAAATGTAACTGTTATTAAATACTTTAAAAACGGGACAAACAACAATTCCAAATACAACACCACACATAAAGTGCACCCTACAAATACCCTATACATATAGATATATCCTGGTCTGTGTGCCTGCCTGCTTGCGGAGGTTGGCACCCTATACAACTACCCACACAAGACTGGCACCCCCGCTCCACGGTGGCTCTCCCTGTTCTCCTGTTGTGCCCTAACAGTAAGTGCCAGCCATTATCCTTTCACGACCAGGAAAAATAGTACCCAATAGTGTAGATCAGAAAAGACACACACAATGTACATGTATCTCTCTCTTTGTTTGTATCACAGACCAGGACTAGGGAATAAAGTGCTTAGTTTGATGAAAATAAATTTAAATTCAAAGTACCCGTCACACTAGTACTGCACCTCCACTGCTCCCTACCTACCACTGGAGGTTGGCACCCTACTTGTCAGCGGATATGGAGCCCCCGCTCCACGATGGCTAGCCCTAGAGAGCCCTGCTAATCTCCTGGCCTGTAAGATTTTTTCCACACTTGGAGCAGTATATTTGCTCTATTTGTAAGACATATATGTAAGTCATAACTCAAAATGATATTAGGGATAGATAAGAGAGGGGTACTTATCCAAACATAGATATATAGGAACCTCAACATAGATGTATAGAAACCTCTAAGGTTCCTATACATAAAATAGAGCAAATGCATACTGCTCCAAGTGTTGAAAAAATCTTATAGGCCTGGAGATTAGCAGGGCTCTCTAGGGCTAGCCATCGTGGAGCGGGGGCTCCATATCTGCTGACAAGTAGGGTGCCAACCTCCGCTGGTAGGTAGGAGCAGTGGAGGTGCAGTATTAGTGTGAGGGGTACTTTGAATTTAAATTTATTTTCATCAAACTAAGCACTGTTTTCCCTAGTCCTGGTCTGTGGTACAGACAAAGAGAGAGATACATGTACATTGTGTGTGTCTTTTCTGATCTACACTATTGGGTACTATTTTTCCTGGTTGTGAAAGTATAATGGCTGGCACTTACTGTTAGGGCACAACAGGAGAACAGGGAGAGCCTCCGGGGGCGCCAGTCTCATGTGGGTATTTGTATAGAGTGCCAACCTCCGCAAGCAGGCAGGTACACAGACCAGTATGTATCTATATGTATAGGGTATTTGTAGGGTGCACTTTATGTGTGGTGTTGTATTTGGAATTATTGTTTGTCCCGTTTTTAAAGTATTTAATAAAAGTTAAATTTTATCCCAGTGGTTAGGGGTTTTGTTCATGCTAGCATTCTAATAAGAAACCCCCTTTTTTGCATACTTTATGATTTGGAGTTTTTAAAGGAAAGGTACCGCGTTTGTAGGTCATTAATAAATCACTGTAATGTAGCATAACATGCTGCTATAAGCAAGTTTGAAATGCATGTGAAACAGATTTCATGTGTTGTATGAGTTTAAAGAATGCACTGGGAGCTGACATCTTGGTTTTGCAGCAGTAGCAGGGCACTATCAGTGTCAGATTACGGCACCCCATGGACATAGGAGATAATAGACCAGCGCTGACCCTATCTGTAACATTGCAGCAGCATTAGCAGTGAGCTGGGCACGCCTCTGTGGGCTGCACAACTCACTGCTGTAGGTGTGACTAGCTGCCATTTTATTATAGTCCTGTGCTCTCTATCGCAGGACAGAAGAAGCCCTCACTGCTCCTCTGTACTCCAGGCAGGCACACATCCTCTGCTCCTCACACACTGCCCTGTGTGCTTCTCCTGCTGTGTCTCCCCCTCACACACAGTCCCTGTGATCTCCAGTAAGCTGCACTCACAGCCTGCAGAGAGGGAGGTGACACCTGGAGAGAGAGAGAGCAGGGCAGCTGACAGGACAGGGATTAAGGTGGGGGATGGCAAGAATGTTATTCACAAAAAATGCTGCCCACTGTGTTCTGCTCCTCTGTAAACAAGCTGTGCCTCTGATGCAGTAACTGCTGGTGATAGCAGATCACAGGGCAGTCACACACAAAATGGCTCTGCCCTGTGATGCTGCTCTTCATTCTTACTGTTGGAGCAGTAACTGCTGACATCACCATTTCCCTCCCCTTTTGGGTGGTCTAATATCCCTGGGGCAGAGCTGCTAAAGCTCACTATAGCTGCTTGAGGTCTAAAACGGAAAATGCTCCCCCTAGTGGTAAATATGTATATTTGTAGAAAAATATATAATATTTTTCATATAGAAATGTTTGCAAACAGTGCAAACATTGCATTAATACATTTTAATTACTATTTTAAGCTTAATTTCACAAAAAAACAAAATACAAGAAAACTGGTGGCACCTTCCCTTTAAACACTTTACAAGCTTTCACAATTGGTGAAGTATAGTATTATGTGCAGCTATTTGAATGACTGACCAACCATATAATATAGAAAGAGTGTGTTCTCCAGAGCCATTATTTGTTAGCAGCCCTCCAAGGCTTTATAGAAGGACAGGGAGAAAAATAATTTATTCTTATGTCTGTTTGTTGGTTATGTAAAATTTCCATTCATTTTAGGACTTTCGGAGGATATGCCTTACAATTTACATATAATAAGCAAGCTAAAGCTCTAGCAGAAGAATTGAGGACCCTCGGTTTGCAGTTTGATGATTCATACTTCGTTCGTGTTGGCTACAATGCTCCTTTTGAATTTGTCGACCGACACAATGAAGTGTGGTACATGGCAAAGTAAACTCAACTCATGTTAACAGTGGAGATTTATTTATTCCTCTACTGATATTTTTGTTTTCTTGGCCCTAAAGGAATTACGGTAATTTCTCACACCTTGCGTTGTAATATTTGCTAACAATAGCATGCCATTAAATGGTGGTCTGCATTGTCTCTGCTCAGATTCTAACTTGCAAAATGAAAATACCTCTAATAATATCTTGTATATGTTAGATGTTCTCATATATGCACTTTTTTTGTAACTGATTTTGTAACATTAAATATTGTTTGTAGAGTGTGTTCTTCATTTTGTTTTATATACATGACTGGACTAAACATTCTTTGTTCACCAATAACCCATAAAACTAAAACTACTGACTGATAAAGTGAATCACATTGATAATTCTGTGACAATAGCATCTGTTTGGCTTCGTTCACACTTTGCACCCATGCAGCGCTGGCAATAGTGAGGGATCGAAGAGGCAACTGCACAGGACCTCCAGTCTCCTGGGGGCTACGAGCGTTTCAAGCAGAAATTGCAGTGATAATGCAAGTATCAAAATACTTACTTAAATTGTTAAATATCTATAAATCATACAATGTGATTTTCTGGGGTTTTTTTTAGATTCTGTCTCTCACAGTTGAAGTGGTACCTAGGATAAAAAAATTACAGAACTCACCGTTCTTTGTAGATAGGAAAACTTGCAAAATCGGCAGTGTATCAAATACTTATTTCCCCCACTGTATGTACATTTCTGCAAGAGGCGCATGACACTTGTAAAATTCCTAATTTATTAAGTGATGTGTGCCTTTTAATGAATAAGGTGCATATTACTTCAATTCACTAAAGGGGTTGTCAGCTCATCAAGCTCCGGATGACTTTAATATAGTTGATCATGCTTGTTAAAGGTCTGAAACCAGCTTAAAATATTTCTGTGTGATGGTGCAATATAGTAGCAGTTGGGGCCCCAGTTTTAACTTTTGCCCAAGGACCACCTTTGTCTAAAACCGGCTCTCCTCCCATGGTACCTTTATTCCCTCAGTGCTTTTGCCACTATTCCACTGTTTTTGGAAATAGAGGCAAAACTGTGCATCTTTCTGCAATGTTTTAACTTTAAGGTGTGAGATTTTTTAGGCAGCAAGTTAAACATTCGTTCTTAAAATTTAGGTGCTGGTAGCAGGAAAAACATAAAGATTTAATTGACCTTAAAGGGAATCTGTCAGTAAGATTAATCCTGCTAATCCATCTACATCGGCATGCAGGTAAAAAAAAAAGTTGTATAAAATGATACTTTAATATCTGCAACCCGATGTCTCATTCCACAAAACTCTGTTTTCTTAATATGTAAATGAACTGTTAAGATCTATGAGTCTGATATAGATCTGCATGAGAATTTGCCTCCAGGGCTTACTTTAAATGAAAGGTGGTGTCACCAGTATGAGACCTGTAATGACTGACAATCTGCTCAACTGGTGTCACTGCAAAGTTGTGTGTGGTTACAGCTAACACAGTTTAGCAGGGCTGAGCTTTGTCTAATTACAAACACATTTGCTGCAGCAGTTGTCATCTCAATACTTTCAAGTCTTCTGCAGAGCTGTGCTTGATTATTACTAACACAGTACAACAGAGTTGAGCCTTGTCTCATTACAAACATATTTGCAGTTGTCATCTCGCAGTGCTGTTGGCTCTGATGTTCTGCTCCTCTCCACACTGACTGTGTGAGATGGATGCTAAAGCACTATGAGAGGACAACTGCAGCTGCAATTGTGTTTGTAATGATATGAAGTTCAGTTCGGGTGTACTGCATTAGTCATAGTCACACACAGCTCTGCAATGAGATCAGGAAAGCAAAGTGTCATTCTTCTTCTTATTATACATTTTTATAGCGCCATTTATTCCATGACGCCTTACACATGAAAGGGGCAAATATAGACAAGTACAATAAGCAATGATCAAAACAAGGCACACACAAATACAGAAGGAGAGAGGACCCTGCCGACAAGGGCTCACAGTCTACAGGGGATGAGTGATGACACACTACGAGAGGGTAGAGCTGGTTGTGCTGCGGTTCAGCAGGCTAAGGATCAATGCAGGTTGTAGGCTTGTCGGAAGAGGTGAGTCTTCATGTTCTTTTTGAAGGTTTCCGTGGTAGGCGAGAGTCTGATGTGTTGGAGTAGAGAGTTCCAGAGTATGGGGGAAGCACGGGAGAAGTCTTGTATGCAGTTGTGGGAAGAAGAGATAAGGGGGGAGTAGAGAAGGAGATATTGAGAGGATCGAAGGTTGTATGTGGGTAAGTACCGGGAGACCATATCACAGATGTTTGGAGGAGACAGGTTGTCGATGGCTTGTATGTCATAGTTAGGGTTTTGAACTGGAGCCTCTGGACAATAGGAAGCCAGTGAAGGGCTCGGCAGAGAGGGGAGGCAGGGGAATAATGGGGAAACAGGTGGATAAGTCAGGCAACAGAGTGTAGGATGGATTGGAGAGGTGCCAAAGTGCTAGAGGGGAGGCAAGAGAGTAGGAGGTTGCAGTAGCTGAGGAGGGAGATAATAAGGGCGTGCACTAGCGTTTTTCTGGTTTCATGGTCAAGGAATGTACGGATCTGGGAAATATTTTTTTTTTGAGTCGGCAGGAGTAGGCAAGGGGAGTAGGCAAGGGCTTGCATATGTGGCTTGAAAGAGAAGGCAGAGTTGAGTTTTACCCGAGGCACCGAGCGTATGGGACTGGGGAAATTGAGCAGCCATTGACATTGATGGATAGGTCTCATGGAGGGATAGAGTGAGATGGGGGAAAGATGATGAATTCTGTTTTGTCCATGTTCAGTTTTAAAAAGCAAGCAGAAAAGTAAGCTGAAATAGCAGACAGACATTGTGGGATTTTGGTCAGTAAGGAAGTGAGGTCAGGTCCAGAGAGGTAGCATAGAGATGATACTGTAAACTGTGGGATTCTATGAGCTATCCCAGGACAAAGGTGTAGATGGAGAAGAGCAGGGGCCCTAGGACTGAGCCTTGGGGAACACCGATAAACAGGGGGTGAGGTAAGGAGGTGGTGTGGGAGAGGGAGACACTGAATGTTCGGTCTGTTAGATATCACGAGATCCAGGATAGGGCCAAGTCTGTGATGCCAAGAGATGAGAGAATCTGTTGCAGGAGGGAATGGTCGACAGTAGAAGACAGGTCTAGGAGAAGGAGGACAGAGTAGTATCGCTTGCTCTTGGTGGCTAGTGGGTCATTGGTGACTTTAGTTAGGGCAGTTTCAAAAATCATTAAACCCCATAAAAACACATTTTATTAATTAATATTAAAATACCACCAAACTGTGGCCATACCACACAGACTCACAAACACCATGAACAAAAACTGATATAGGGGATAAATTAGGATATTAATCCCTAATATGGTACATACACTGATGCCTTCCTAACTGCAGGGGTTGGCGTCCTAGGGGGGAGCGTTGTGGTGCCCCTTCTCAATTGTGGCTAGCCCTAGAGTCCCTAGATACACCCCAAAATTTCTACTGTGCGTGAATTGATCTGTCAAATGCCTATGTTACTATCCCTAAATTTTTCTAACATTAGTTGCCTATCAAGTTGATATTTGTGCCACCTGAGTGTGGCTGAGCAAAAAACAGTTTTAGCTGTTGCATGAGGTATCAGGGTTTCATCACAGCAGGCTTACATCGGTCCATCGCCCACCTAGTCTATATTTAAACTTAAATTCAAATTTGGAAGCGCTGGTCCAGATGTAAGGAGGTGGCGGAGAACCTTGTTTGCCCCTCCCTTATGTGGAGGCCATGCGTCCCTGTTTGCACATTGTATATGTTATACTATTGTGTTCTGTATCTTTATTGCACTGAATGTGTCATGTGGTCCTATTGTGTTAATTTCCTATTGTAATATGCTGTGCTGTGTTTACCCTGTGATGTTGTGCTGTGTCAGTAATGCCCGTATATGTACTTGTTGTGCACTGTGTTATAGATACTGTTGTAGAGTTAGGGACAGTCAATAGTTAAATAGATGGGATAGGTCAGCAGCAGAAAAGGCGTCAGGAAGCTGCTGCTCCTGGTCAGAAGCTTGCCCTGAGCAGATGTGTGGCTGCAGCCGGGGCATTGCCAGACTCCCAGTGGGGAGAGGATCTGCTGACCTAGGCTAAAGGACACAATGGGGCATTGCCAGACTCCCAGGAGGGAGGGAATCTGCTGCCCTGGACAAAGGACCACAACATGGACCCCAGGAATTTGAATGGGCCCCACCTGAAGGGACTATAAGTGTCCAGATTCCAGTGAGTGGACTGATTGCCTTATCTCGGCTACCGTGACTGTTGTGGGAACAGCTGTGGATAGTGTCAGGGAAAGAGCAGGAAGCCAGTGTTGTATCTTCTTTTCTACTACTTGCTTTACTTCTTTATTAGTGCAAAGCATAAAATAAAGTGATCCCTGTTGGATCACAGTGGTGACCCTGAATTTTGATTGCCGGAATACAGTGGCTGGAAAGAAAAGGTAACCCATGGGAAGGAGCTGTGCTCGTCCTGTCTATGTTATGTTCAAGGGGCCTGGGGGTGCTCACTGACCATCTGTTCAGTGGACTCTGTCTGTGGACTGTGTCTTTAAGTGACTAGGCCATAACTACCCCCCTGTGCCACCTTGTTACACAGACCCTGATACCTCATGCATGGCCCATGTCTACAGTGCCATTATCAAATTTCTCCTGTGGGTCAATTGATGCCCCTTTCCTAGTGTCTGCCCCTAATGTTTGAAATGTTTAGACTTGAAGTCGGGCGTCCTTCATAAGTGTAGCCTAAAATTGGCAAGACTCTCAGAGCACCAGGCCTACACTTGTCACTACTCCACCTGTTACTGATGAATGTTTAAGCTAAAAATGCTGGTCCAAGCCCTGTCACATGCACTCATGCTGTAAAATAATACCATTTGTACTCATGTTCAATTGATCCCACATTTCCTGGTGTCTGCCCCTAACTTAAGCTGTTTTGGCAGCTTTTTGGTTTTGTCTCCCATTGAATTCAATTTGGGTTTGGATATGTTCATTGAACTGTTCGACAAAAGTGTTTGCTGAACATTGGGTACATTCGCCAATAATAATAATCTTTATTTTTATATAGCACTAACATATTCCGCAGCGCTTTACAGTTTGCACACATTATCGTTGCTGTCCCCGTTGGGGCTCACAATCTAAATTCCCTATCAGTATGTCTTTGGAATGTGGGAGGAAACCGGAGAACCTGGAGGAAACCCACGCAAACACGGAGAGGACATAACAAACTCTTTGCAGATGTTGTCCTTAGTGTGGCTTGAACCCAGGACTCCAGCGCTGCAAGGCTGCTGTGCTAACCACTGAGCCACCGTGCCGCCAATCTGAACTGAACACCGGTGCGTTTGCCTATCCCAACTGAACTGAACATTGAAAGGTTCTCTCATCTTTACCCTGAAGGCACAACCTCTTGAAGATGCTGTCTAGATGTATTCACAAGGAAGCCAGGAAGGACTTCACTGGCTGTTCATCATGCAACCACAGTCGATCACCCCACCGTCAGACAGTCAACATTCTGGGCTTGTTTGCAGGTAAAGGCAGATATCCAGTGGGAAATAGAGGAAATATTGGAGCTGGGTATAATACGAAAGTCCAAAAGTGTGTGGGCCTCCATAATTGTTCGAAAACAGGACCAGGCCACCATATTTTGTGTGTACTACCAAACTTGCAATCATCTGATCACTTGTGCTATGCACAGCAAAGCCACAGGATTCTATATATAGCAAAAATTATGGTCTCCTATGGACGCCAGCCACGGACTGGTTTTCACAGTAGTACCATCATGACAGGCACCGGAGTCATCAGACTCCCGGCCATATTGGTAATCAATTCCTTGGGGCGCCAATGGACGTATAGAATGGTGAGCCCCCTGTCGGTGCACACTAAATGCTGACAGTGGCATTTAATAGTCTAACAGCCACGGACAGAGGTCCGCTCCTCTTGGCTGTTCGAGGCAGAAGATGACTGAATAACACAAGTAGATAACATTGATTGTAAAATCTCCAAAACTAAGGAGAATTAATTTATTTATTTTTAATCATATTGATATCTAACTCAGAAAAATTTGAATAACAAGTTTTGACTATTAATGTTCAAATGTCCAACGCCATATCCATTGCTGGTCAACTCTGAAAAAAACACATGTAGTGATTCTCCAGGTCTTGGAAACTGCATCTTGTCGTGTTCTCAGCGCAGGTCAGTGCAGGTATTCACCTTTTTCTTCCAAGATGTGTCATGCCTGTATAGAAGCGATAAGTCGCCTTTCTCATTAACCTGAAAATAATTAAAATACCGTATTTTCCGCTTTGTAAGACGCACTTTATTTCCCCCAAATTTGGGGGGGAAATGTGGGTGCGTCTAACAAAGCGGATATACCGCTTACCATTACAGGCTGGGAGGAGGGGGTGTCCGCCGCCGCTACAGCCTGCCGCCGCTGTCGTCCGCCGCCACTGCCGGGGTTGTCCGCTGCTGCCCCGGGTGATGCTGAAGGCTCCGGTGCTGCGGGGGGCTCTGGCGACATATTGTGAAAGACCAGAGCCCCCCGGCAGTTCTTCCATGCGTTCCAGTATGACTAATTCCGGGAAAATGGCCGCCGGAATCTCGGGAGATGAGATTTCAGCGCTGAGATCTCATCTCTCGAGATTCCGGCGGCCATTTTCCCGGAGTTAGTTCCAGTATGACTGACTCCGGGAAAATGGCCGCCGGAATCTCGGGAGATGAGATTTCAGCGCTGAGATCTCATCTCTCGAGATTCCGGCGGCCATTTTCCCGGAATTAGTCATACTGGAACGCATGGAAGAACTGCCGGGGGGCTCTGGTCTTTCACAAAATGTCGCCAGAGCCCCCCGCAGCACCGGAGACAGCCCTACAGCACAGGAGCCCCCTGCAGACCCCTCATCCCAGCCTGCAGCAAAGGAGCCCCCTGCAGACCCCTCATCCCAGCCTGCAGCAAAGGAGCCCCCTGCAGACCCCTCATCCCAGCCTGCAGCACAGGAGCCCCCCTGCAGCACAGGAGCCCCCTGCAGACCCCCTCATCCCAGCCTGCAGCAATGCTCCACTCCTGCCTCCGGCAACGAGCCTGGGACCCTGATCCACCACAACCACAACCCCTGGTAAGTAATAAGACGCATGGATTATAAGACGCCCCACCAATTTATTAAAAAATAGTTTTTTCCTATTTTTCTCCTCAAAATTTGGGGTGCGTCTTATAATCCGGAGCGTCTTACAAAGCGAAAAATACGGTACATGTTTTTAAAAAACATGACAATATGTACTGGTTATCAAATGAAACAAACTAAGCAAAGACAACTTCAACATTATATTTTTGGTCATCAGCTGAAGTTGAAATAGACATGTAATATTGCATTATATATTGTCTACAAAAAAGGCCAATTTGGAAATTGAAAATAGGAAGTGGCCAATATTAGTGTACTGTTAGACAAATGCAATATGAGCCATATGACTATGGTGAGTGTACTCATAATAGATCTATACGGCATGTAATGTTTGAGGGACTTATCTTGCCCGTCAGATTGTGTGTTGGCGATTCTTCCGCAGCAGTAGGCTGATAACTTTCAACGATTACTTCCTTTCTGAACCAGATTTAAATAATTGTACAGCAAGAAAAAATAATAATTGTCGAAAATAAATCCAATAATAAAAACTATATTGCATTTCTTCTCTTATTACACCTTGCTTACATTATCATATTCTCGCTGTTTCACTTCTTGAAAGCAAGAATGATTGTTACTTACAATGATTTAGTATTGACATGAAGAACATACAGTACAGACCAAAAGTTTGGACACACCTTCTCATTTAAAGATTTTTCTGTATTTTCATGACTATGAAAATTGTGCATTCACACTGAAGGCATCAAAACTATAAATTAACACATGTGGAATTATATACTTAATTTCAGTTGTTTCACACTTTTTTGTTATGTCTTATATTCTAGGTTCTTCAAAGTAGCCACATTTTGCTTTGATGACTTTTGCACACTCTTGGCATTCTCTTGATGAGCTTCAAGAGGTAGTCACCGGAAATGGTTTTCACTTCACAGGTGTGCCCTGTCAGGTTTAATAAGTGGGATTTCTTGCCTTATAAATGGGGTTAGGACCATCAGTTGTGTTGTGCAGAAGTCTGGTGGATACACAGCTGATAGCCCTATTGAATAGACTCCTAGAATTTGTACTATGGCAGGAAAAAAGCAGCTAAGTAAAGAAAAACAAGTGGCCATCATTAATTTAAGAAATGAAGGTCAGTCAGTCCAAAAAATTGGGAAAACTTTGAAAGTGTCCCCAAGTGCAGTTGCAAAAACCATCAAGCACTACAAAGAAACTGGCTCACATGAGGACTGCCCCAGGAAAGGAAGACTAATAGTCACCTCTGCTTCTGGGGATAAGTTTATCTGAGTCACCAGCCTCAGAAATCGCAGGTTAACAGCAGTTCAGATTAGAGGCCAGGTCAATGCCACACAGAGTTCTAGCAGCAGACACATCTCTACAACAACTGTAACAAGGAGACTGTGCAGCAGGCCTTCATGGTAAAATAGCTGCTAGGAAACCACTGCTAAGGACAGGCAACAAGCAGAAGAGACTTGTTTGGGCTAAAGAACACAAGGAATGGACATTAGACCAGTGGAAATCTGTGCTTTGGTCTGATGAGTCCAAATTTGAGATCTTTGGTTCCAACCACCGTGTATTTGTGAGACGCAGAAAAGGTGGACGGATGGACTCTACATGCCTGGTTCCCACCGTGAAGCATGGAGGAGGAGGTGTGATGGTGTGGGGGTGCTTTGCTGGTGACACCAGCAAAATAGAAGGCAAAATTGAAGGCATACTGAACCAGCATGGCTACCACAGCATCTTGCAGCGGCATCCGGTTTGTGTTTAGTTGGACCATCATTTGTTTTTCAACAGGACAATGACCCTAAACACACCTCCAGGCTGTGTAAGGGCTATTTGACCAAGAAAGAGAGTGATGGGGGGCTACGCCAGATGACCTGGCCTCCAGAGTCAGCAGACCTGAACCCAATCGCGATATTTTGGGATGAGCTTGACCGCAGAGTGAAGGCAAAAGGGCCAACAAGTGCTAAGCACTTCCAAGATTGTTAGAAGACCATTCCCGGTGACTACCTCTTAAAGCTCATCAAGACAATGCCAAGAGTGTGCAAAGCAGTCATCAAAGCAAAAGGTGGCTACTTTCAAGAACCTAGAATATAAGACATAATTTCAGTTGTTTCACACTTTTTTGGTAAGTATATAATTCCACATGTGTTAATTCATAGTTTTGATGCCTTCAGTGTGAATTTACAATTTTCATAGTCATGAAAATATAGAAAAATCTTTAAATGAGAAGGTGTGTCCAAACTTTTGGTATACTGTATATAAATAGAGGAAAAACACAGAAATATTTACCTGGAAAATACATGTTGGAAGCTTTGTGTCAATCAGAATACGTGGATTCTAAACATTTGCTGTTAGCTGCTTGTGATGAAGACGTAAACTGATTGTCTCCTTACATGGTGAAAAAAATGCAAAATATATAAAAACATTTAAGGTTTAAATGATAAAATTCAATAAGAGACTAAATTAGAGACTCAAGATTCTCAATATTTAAAAAACACTTACTATAGATTGCTGACAATAGTGGAGGATTTGTTCTTACCTCCATCACAGGTAGATGAGATGACGATATTTAGATAAATCTCAAATCAAATCAAATAATGAACCTGGGAATATAAAGAAAAATAATTACATCCAACAAAGCTTAAAATCAAAGAAGGTTTTCCAAAGCATTGTAGATAATTGCTGGGAATTGTCAATCATTCCATATCCAGCGAGTTATGGGAAATGTAACCAGTGTTTATCTGGTAACCTATGAGGACGGATTCTCAATCTTTGCTGCTAATTACTTGTGCTGGTTATGAGCACAGATATTGTTTCGCTACTCAGGAGAAAATATACAAAAGTGTCTGAACTTTAAATTATAAAGAAACAAAATTAGAGCCTAAATATTCTGAAGAATAGTTACATGTTTAGCTGACGGACAGTTGATGTAATCGGCCTCCGCACCGGTGGCAGTAACATTTATTGTCAGCTATTTTTTGAAAACGCCCAATTCTGCAAAGATAAGAGAAACATTGGTTACCGGACTTGAATGAACATTTATTAATACCAAGGATTATATTACAAAGTCAAAATTGAACACAATATATTTAGAACTGGCCTCAGCACAGAAAATATAACATGTAGCATCCTAAACCCTACAGCCCCCGACGTCAGTCCGCTCTGATGGTAAAGTATAAAAGCACTAGATGGTGGCCCGATTCTAACGCATCGGGCATTCTAGAATATGCATGTCCACGTAGTATATTGCCCAGCCATGTAGTATATTGCCCAGCGACGTAGTATATTGCCCAGCGACGTAGTATATAGCACAGAGCCACGTAATATATTGCCCAGTCACATACTGTATTGCCCAGTCACATAGTATATTGCCCAGCCACGTAATATATTGCACATCCAACGCAGTATATTGCCCAGTCACGAAGTATATTGCACAGCCCACGTAGTATATTGCCCAGTCACGTAGTATATTGCACAGCCCACATAGTATCTTGCACAGTCACGTAGTATATTGCCCAGCCACATAGTATATTGCCCAGCGATGTAGTATACAGCACAGAGCATATTGCCCAGCCACGTAGTATATTGCCCAGTTACGTAGTATATTGCCCAGTGACGTACAGCACAGAGCCACGTAGTATACAGCACAGAGCCATGTAGTATATTGCCCAGCCATGTAGTATATTGCCCAGCGACGTAGTATACAGCACAGAGCGTATTGACCAGTCACGTAGTATATTGCCCAGTTACGTAGTATATTGCCCAGCCACCTAGTATATTGGCCAGTGACGTAGTATATTGCCCAGCCACCTAGTATATTGCCCAGTGACGTAGTATATTGCCCAGCCACCTAGTATATTGCCCAGTGACGTAGTATATTGCCCAGCCACCTAGTATATTGCCCAGTGACGTAGTATACAGCACAGAGCCACGTAGTATATTGCCCATCTATGTAGTATACAGCACAGAGCCACGTAGTATATTGCCCATCTATGTAGTATATTGCCCAGACACGTATGTCATAGGTTAAAAAATAAACATACTCACCTTCCGATCCGAGGGCCCCTTGTAGTTCTGTCGCCTGTTCGCCAGCTTCCGATCCCAGGGTATGATGACATCGCGGTCACATGACCGTGACGTCATGGAAAGTCCTTGTCGCATACCATCTTTAGGAGCGGAGGAGTGAGGAGCGGGAAAGGCGCCGGAGGGTGAGAATATGATGATTTTTTATTTTTTTAAATTATTTTTAACATTAGATCTTTTTACTATTGACGCTGCATAGGCAGCATCAATAGTAAAAACTTGGTCACACAGGGTTAATAGCGACGGTAACGGAGTGAGTTACCCGCGGCATAACGCGGTCAATAACCGCTGGCATTAACCCTGTGTGAGCGGTGACTGCGAAGAGTATGGAGCGGGCGCTCAGTGCAGGGGAGTAGGGAGGGACTAATCGGACTGTGGCTGTTGCTGATTGGTCGCGGCAGCCATGACAGGCAGCTGGCGAAACCAATCAGCGACTTGGATGCCATGACAGACTGAGGCCGCGACCAATGAATATCCGTGACAGACAGAAGGACAGACAGACAGAAAGACAGAAGTGACCCTCAGACAATTATATAGTAGATTATACCAACAGAACCGCACTGACGTCTCTCCGCAGTGATTTTGTTTCATAAGGAGATGAATAATAAAATCCACTTACTCTTTATCACACAGGGAGGATTTGTAGTTGTACTTATAGTGGATGGTATAGCTGTGATGTTCTGTCACTTTTGGCAGCTCGGGATGGATACGATTTACCCTTCTTGTGACTGCCCGCCATAACGGGCCATGGTTGTCTCTGCCTTCACTGAAGATTATCCAACAGGCGGCATGGCACAACTCGTGCGCAAGCGTGGATCGTACTCGCACTAAAACAAGAGTTTATACAGTTATGAGAAAATCTGAGTACACCCTGATTGAACTGCTTGATTTTACATATCAGGACAAAATACAAAATACATCCTGCGATGAACAACACATGACAAGTCAACCGTGCCATTATTTATTCACCGAAAACTGCTTCAAAATGCAGAAGCAGAGATTGAAAAATAAGTACACCCCATGAATCAATAGCTTTTAGAATAATCTTTAGCAGCAATAACTTGAAGTTGCATCAATGGTGTCCTTAATTTATCACACATTGCTCTTGCATTTTGGCTTATTTTTTTTTAAATAAATAATCATGTAGTATTTTGTATTTTTTATCATGTTGTTTTCTGAGATTCTGTTTCCCTGCTTTTAGGACTTTCTAAGGACCTGATGTTTTTTTTCTTCTGATATGTAAAATATTAGAATTCAAACAGGGTGCACTTTTTCTTATGGTAGTATGTACAATGAGTTTATAAGATGTGCTACATCACAAGTAGCAGTTTTTTGCCCTGTATACAGGTTGTCTTATGAAGCTGGAGGATGGATGTGATGTGAAACCTACCGGCAGAATCACAGACTTTTTCAGAAAGCTCAATCACTGAGTAGCGGCGGTTGTTACCAGCTTTTGCCATCATTGGCCGGATGCTGATGTCAGCCTCTTCCTCCACAAAATCTCCATTTTCACAGGGAGCTGAAATAGAGGAAACAATTTCCATTGCATCTGTAAACTCTTTCACCCCAATCTTACAAAGTACCCAACTCTGATTTGTGATTTACAGCATCGGTCTATTGTATGGGGCATGGGGTCTGCCCAGAAGTCCAAGATGTGAGAACAAAAATAAAAATAAATTTATTCTAAAATGACCAGATATCAACTAAATGATTTAAAAATATAAATGTAAAAATCATGTGAACTTCAAGCCAAAAGTTGCTAATCTTTTTGTCTCTGCATGGTGGATCATCTAAGGTTTCCACACATCCCACAGATAAGAAGACGGAGATGACATTTACCAAACTAAAGGTACCTTCACACATAACGATATTGTTAACGATATCGTTGCTATTTGTGACGTAGCAACGATATCGTTAATGAAATCGTTATGTGTGACAGCGACCAACGATCAGGCCCCTGCTGGGAGATCGTTGGTCGCTGAATAAAGTCCAGAACTTTATTTCGTCGCTGGACTCCTGCTGACATCGCTGGATCGGCGTGTGTGACACCAATCCAGCGATGTCTTCACTGGTAACCAGGGTAAACATCGGGTAACTAAGCGCATGGCCGCGCTTAGTAACCCGATGTTTACCCTGGTTACCATGCTAAAAGTAAAAAAAAACAAACACTACATACTTACCTACCGCTGTCTGTCCTCCAGCGCTGTGCTCTGCTCTCCTCCTGTACTGGCTGTGAGCCGGAAAGCAGAGCGGTGACGTCACCGCTCTGCTTTCCGGCTCACAGCCAGTACAGGAGGAGAGCAGAGAAGCAGAGCGCAGCGCTGGAGGACAGACAGCGGTAGGTAAGTATGTAGTGTTTGTTTTTTTTTACTTTTAGCATGGTAACCAGGGTAAACATCGGGTTACTAAGCGCGGCCCTGCGCTTAGTTACCCGATGTTTACCCTGGTTACCGGCATCGTTGGTCGCTGGAGAGCGGTCTGTGTGACAGCTCTCCAGCGACCAAACAGCGACGCTGCAGCGATCCGGATCGTTGTCGGTATCGCTGCAGCGTCGCTTAATGTGAAGGGGCCTTAAGTGAGATTTACCTGATATATTCAATAACTATATTATGGAAACATAACAAAGGGGTTAGGATGCCTTTCACAAAGTTAGAACCATTTTTCTTGGAATTTATTGTTTAAAGAGGGATATAATAGAGAAGTCATGTATCACCCAGAAACCGCTGATAAGATGTGAGACCTTATTATTGAAGACTGTCGTGTTGTATAGATTGTACAGTCGCTCCACCAGCTCTTCCTTTGTTTCCTGGAAGTGGGTAACATAGATGGAAGTTGGAGAAATAATGTCTTCCAGGAAACAGACGGGGATGTTACATAGTGGTGTCCTAGGAAAGATAAGGAATCATATATAAATCCACCTGGAAACATCTTACCTAGTTCATGGCTTTATATAGCGGTAGATGCATCTGGCATAACTTACCTCTCCTCTGTAGCGGAGCTCTCCTCGTTATCAGATGGTATATTATCTATACAGAAATATGGAAGAGTGAAAATAAGTTTTATAAGACTCAAATCAGACATTAGTTAGTATACAGGTCCGTAATAGAGAGGGGTCTATAAATATAGAGTGTAGAAGATCAGAAGTGAACATGTCCTCAATGGTTGGTGGGTGGACCCTCAAATGGTAGGCGTCCGTTCTCTGGGGCCTTCATGTAAAATAAGACTAGAGGTCCTATCACCTCATTTGCTGATTCATGGTAGCCTCCACCAGGTACGGGCTGGGGCTGAAATTCAGTCCTGGCATTTGAAATCACACAGGCCCATGTTGTCCTCGTCCCCATGAACCAGATGGGACATATTACTAATATTACCCTGGATGGAGGAAAGGAAGATTTTCTACAAGACCAATATTTCTAATGATACCTGTGGCCTGCTGGGGTAAGTGACGGAGTCAGCGACTTTGTGCTCCATCACAACTCTTAACGGTATGGGCATCTTGAGAACACCGATTCTGTTAACGTAACAGACAAGGCGGCCCATGACCAGACAGGCCCTTCTGGCATTTGTCAGAATTGCCAGATGGCCAGTCCGGCCCTGGTGTAAGTTCTTATGGTCAGCAGGATTCTCTCTCTCTCTTGTATATATATTTTTTCTATGCAATTGCAAGATTTCCAGCATTGAGAGTAATTTGGTGAAGTCAGCAAATTCAAAAGATCCACTCATTTCTAATAACAGCCTATTCTCAATAGTTACCTGAGAAATAAGAAAATAGCATTTCTATCCAACCCGCAGAATAAAAAAAAACATGGAAAAAATGTTTGCCATGTAAAATGCAACTTTTATGTAAAAACAGACAAAAAATAGACTATCTCTAAGTCTGGATCCTCCTGAGCTATAAAACATAACAAAAATTATATTAAATAAATCCTCTAGAAATGCTATTTTCTCATCATCTTGCCACACAAGAAAATAAAAAAAAGCAATTTAAAAAGTTGTATATAGAGAAAAATGGTATAAATGAAAATGTAATCGCTTACCACAAAAATCATGGCAGAAAAAAAAGTTATCAAAAAGTTATAGTTCTCATGATCCAAACCAAATTATTATTTGGAAAAACAGTGTTATTAAACTGCAAAAGTAGCAAATCATAAAAAATCTAAATCTAGAATCACTGTAAGGGTACTGACCTGAAGAATAGAGCTATTCTTATTCTTTTTATCGCAAAGAGACAGCGTTTAAAAAAAATTAATAACAATTCTTGTATTGCTGTTTTTGTTTCAATCTGTCTCCCCCCCCCAAAATGGAAATAAAAAGCAATAAAAAAATGTTATGAACTCAAACTTGGTTTTAATAAAAAGAGTATGTCAAAAAACAAGCACCCATACAACTTTTGAAATTTTTTTTTGAGAATAATTGATTTCAATATGCTAAACTAACAAAACGTAAAACAATATATAAATCTGGCTTTGCAGTAATCATACTGACCCAATCAATAGAGCTGTGTTATTACAAATATTGCATGGTGAACAGTGAGTGTTAAAATAAAAATACTGAACTGCTGTTTATTTGTTTATTCTGCCTCCCAAAAAACTTCATTAATAAAATTAAGGTGATTTTTTTCTCACTTGCAATCGGTATGGATTTCCGTCTTATACAACAGCAGCTATAAATCAATCACAGGACCATTTACAGTTTCCTGTATTACAATTTTGCAAAGTATCTGTAAAAATGGATGCTATACTGTGGCTTTGTACAGGATATAATTTTTTTTTGCCCATAAACTTGAATGGGCAAGTCTCATCTGATTGATAGAAGAAAATAGTGAATGCTGCAATTGTTTTCCCACATAGATTCGGTCAGTGAAAAAAATCGCTTGTCTGCACTGCCCATTGAATATCATTGTTCCTAGTGTTTTCCGTGTACAGTCCTATTTTTACAGACAGCACTCAGACTGAAAAGATGGTCCTGTGAATAAGCCCTAAGGCTAGGTTCAAATTTAACTTGTGCTCTACTCTGATCACATACATTGGGGGATTTCATTCTAAAGCTATGAACAATGTAATTTAGATGTAACCCTTGTGGGGGGCGACCGGCAGGGCCGGCGTCAGCACCCGGCGCACCCGGGCAAATGCCGGGGCCCTGGCAAGACGGGGGGGCCCACACGTCAGCCGCCAGCGCGCGTCACTCGCTACATCCATCCACTGTCCACACGTCGCCTGGCGGCGCCTTGGCTGCAGGGGGCACAGTCAGCTGTGTCTGAGGCCATTTCGCTGGCGCCTGGCGCTGCGCAGCTGCAATAGCAGCAATACTCACCTCTGCCGGCCGTCACCATGGATACAGAAGACACTTCCGGGTCGCGATGCTGGGTCATCTCTTCTCCTGTCAGTACATCCGGTCGGCGGGCAAGGAGAGGACAGAGACAGAGAGAGCCGTTCGGAGTTGGACCGCGCCGCTGAAGCCTTCCCTCTTCCCATTCCAGGCAGTCAGAATCTATGCGTCCACCATCCAGATAATCCAGGCCAGCACAGGAGAGGACAGATCCGGACCGGCAGGACTCAGGAGCAGCAGCTGCAGCCTGCAGTGAGGTGAGGACAGTGCACCCTCTCCTCTCCTGCTGTGTCCACAACGAGGGGGCCGGCGAAGCAGTGAGTCAGCACTGATGACTACTATAGCACTGATTATTACCCTGCACTGATTGTTACCCTGCACTGATTGTTACTAGACATAAGACATGGCACTAATTATTACCCTGCACTGATTATTACCCTGCACTGATTATTACCCTGCACTGATTATTACCCTGCACTGATTATTACCCTGCACTGATTGTTACCCTGCACTGATTGTTACTAGACATAAGACATGGCACTAATTATTACCCTGCACTGATTATTACCCTGCACTGATTATTACCCTGCACTGATTATTACCCTGCACTGATTATTACCCTGCACTGATTGTTACCCTGCACTGATTGTTACCCTGCACTGATTGTTACTAGACATAAGACATGGCACTAATTATTACCCTGCACTGATTATTACCCTGCACTGATTGTTACCCTGCACTGATTATGAGTGTGTCGTCGTGACTGTCAGTGAATCGTCTTCGGTGAGGTTAAAAGATGAGGAAAAATAAGGAATTGCGATATAGATGAGCAGAAGTCACTGGCCACCCAAATGTGTGAGACGGAAAAGCTCCTCAGGCAGTTCAGTATTGACCGTGTAACTAAGTACAGGCAGGGGCTGTAGTAATGAATAACTGTGGGGGAACTTGAAGACTATGCATATCTGCTCCAGCTCTCCCAACCACTGCATACACATGCACACTCAGGATAAAGGAGTATGCTCCTGCTGCTAGACACTTCTGCCAACTGCGTATCTTCTAGGAGAACAAAAGGATCACACATTAAAATTCAACATGTCCGATTCTTCTCTTCCCCAACATCATAAGTTGGGAGCAAATGGAAAGGCATCCATACATATTACATGGTCAGCCTGATTTGACCTATTATGACTAAGTAAATGTGAATCTAATGTATTCAGCCACCTGTGATACTCGTACAGTCTGCAGCTTTCATTTTTTGTTTTTTTTTGTAACAGATTTAAATCGTGAACTGAAAGTCACATCTGTGCACATATATATACTAGTGGGCTGTGTGTTATATACTGTGTGGGCTCGCGGCTGTGTGTTATATACTGCGTCACAGACTCACCGGCTGTGCGTTATATCTTATCTGTGCATCATGAATCGTGGTATAAATGTGTTAAAGGGGGGGTTGGGGGGCCCACTGAGACTCGTTCGCCCGGGGCCCTCAAAAACCTGGAGCCGGCCCTGGCGACCGGTGTTCATAAACTGAGTCTGATAGAAGCAGATAGTGCTTCTTAGTAAGATCCATTAATCACTGCTTAGCTGTATTGCCTTGGCAACCTGGAAGAAGAGGAGCAGGAGCAGAGGTCAGGACTGATTGGCTGAGTAGCTGGAGAAGAAGGGAGACAATAGTGGGTGACATGACGTTAGTCAGCCATTACTGAGGAGAGACAATAGTGAACCGGAAGGAGAGCAGACTGATAGGTCTGCAGCTCCATGTGAGGGGACAGTGAGCTTCGGAGGTGCACTACAACTACAGAACAGCCTGGTTGCCCAGGGTTACCCAACTCCTCCTGGCTTTCAATAACTTGAAGTTGCATCCTTAAACCACTGAATCCTGATGCTCCAGGCTGGAAACCTGTGTGACTGCAAAACTGCCACATCGAAGAGTGAGTAGCTTGCTGGGACTTATGCCTCCAATGGGGTCAAGTATATAAGAGCTATCTATAAGGGAGTATTTCTGGGACTTGTGGTTCAACACACTTAGAGTTTGATAGCACCCGCTGTAGAGAGAATCTTGTTCCTATGGCATTACGTGCGCCAACAGATTCTGCATGTGCACCATCACCAGTGGCAACCAGGCCCCAACATTGAGCTTTTTTGTTTCCATTGCTGCAGCCATTTATAGTTTAAGAAGTATTCACTATGAATGTGCTTGTTGCAATTTAAAGGGGAAGCGTCATCCCTAACATTCAGGTTAAGTGCAAAGCCCTATATTGTATTTGTACTTATAGATTAAGTAATACTGCTATTCCCCTTACCATATACACCATTTATCCACTTTACAAATAAACCTGATAATTGTTCCAACTTCATCTATTGTGAATGTATACGGAGTGTGAACAGGGGTTTCCCGAGTTGACCCCTGGCAGAAAAGGAAGACCCTCCGGCATCCCTCTACAGCTCCCAGCAAAATTCCGGTGGAGGGGCTGCACCATATTGAGGTGAGAACAACCAGACACCCTGGCCACGGAGGCGGCTTAAAGGGGTGTTACGTAGATGAAACCTTTGATTGAAACATTCACTATAATCAGATGTACACGTGCACACATGCTGGCATCATTTAGATAGTGCTCGCTCTGGTAAGCAAGCACCGTCAATCAGAAGCAAGCAGTGGGAAGACGCCCAATATGAGGAGACATTCCAGTGCACCAAACTGTTGGTGATGCCAAGGGTGCATCGTAGCCCCGCATTTGCATAACAATGAAAAGTTATTTTCTCAGACATTGTACCAGTGAAAGGTACAGTGCTACTATGGTTTTTATAGGTACTAAGTCCCCTACAACACTGTATAACCCCATTAAAATATATTTTAGTCATTACAGAAATTCCAAATATGTGGATGCTAAATGTGGTTTAGGCACACTGGGGCTCATCAGAAGTTCACTGTGTGCTGTCATGACTACTCTGACTAATGGAGGTACAGAGCCTGCAAAACCTCTGAAGGTGTCCTGTGGTACTTGGAATAACATTGTTAGCAGCAGATCTATTAAAGTGAAGCTGCACTTGGAGAACTTGTAGCATTTCAGAAATTTTGATGATTGGAGTTCAGGTACTCAGGCACCCCTGATTACTAAAACAGAGGAGCATAATCCATAATGCCCTAATTAAGGTCTGAAAATGGTCTTAAAGGGAATCTGTCAGAAGGTTTTTATTATGTAATGAGTGCATCATGATGTAAGGGCAGAGACCCTGATTCCAGCGAGTTATCACTTACTAGTCTGCATGTTGTCTTTTTGATATAATCACCGTTTTCTTCGCCGCAGATATACCAGTTATCTGAATGCATATATAACTCCGCCCACACCACTGATTGACAACTATCTGTGTACACTGGGCATTATCACAAACATGCTAGTCAGTGATGGAGTGGGGATACAAAAAGCAGGACGACTACATGGCAGGTATCACGATTAGTGATAATCTGCGGCTCTTAAAAAACTGATTTTATTGAAACTACAGCAAGCAGCCCAGTAAGCGACACATCTCTGGAATCAGGGTCTCTGCACCTACATCCTGCCGCTATCACATTAAGTAACAAAAATCTGCTGACAGGTTCCCTTTAGTAGATATCTATCCAACTGTATCTCAGAGGAGATCAGTGTTTGGTTGAGTGGTGCTTCTACCCAATCATTTATCAATCTATAGGGCTCTCAGCACAAAGACCCCCACTAATAAAAAAAAATTCTATTGTGTGAAAAGGTTAGTGAAAATGTAGTTACATTTTTTTCAGTCCTTGGGAGGTCATACATGAGGGGGTTCTTATTCATATAAAGGACTATTTTTTACCACGTCCACCATAAGTTTGATTTGATTGAGATCTGGGGAATTTGGAGGCCAAGAAAACACACTGAACGCTTCGTAATGATCCTTAAAGGGAACCTGTCACCAGAAATAACGCTGCAGATTAACCACATATCTGAAGGTTAGCAATGTTATGATGCTGTCCGGCGCCTGCATGTAGCTGAATGCAGCGGGGAGAAAATGATCTTTACTCTACCCGCCAGCATTCGGTTTCGGTCATAGGGGCGGGGCAGCTCTAGTTTGCGCCCCGAAGCACGTGCATATCATTAACAGAAAACCGAAAATAAAGATTATACAACATCCACAAGACGGATTTCATCAACCAAGGTATAATATTAATCAGTATAACGGCGCCGACCTGACACTGTGTGTAGGTTACTGAGCACAATCCTGCTGACAGGTTCCCTTTAAAGTAAAAACATTGCATAAAAATGAACAGTTTTGCCTCGATTTCCACAAATAGTGGAATAGGGGCAAAAACACTGAGGGAAAAAAAACAAACCATGGGTGCAAAGTGTGAACGAAACCTAACAGGTGCTATTGTCAATGAGTGATCAATGTGATTCACTTCACCAGTCAGTGGTTTTAATGTTAAGGGTGACTGGTGCAGAAAGAATATATAGTCCATTCATATACATAAAGCAAAGTGAGGAACACACTCTACAAATAATATTTTAATGTTACGAAATCAGTTACAAAAAAAGTGCATATATGAGAACATGTTACATATACAGGGTAATATTGTAGGAATTTTTGTTTTGCAAATGAGCATGTGAGCAGAGACAATGAAGACCACCATTTACTGTCATGTTCTTGTTAGCAATATTACAACACACGGTATGAAAATTCCTTTAATGCCAAGGAAAAAAAAAAAATCAGCAGAGGAATAAATAAATCTCCACTGTTAACATGAGTTGAGTTTACTTTGCCATGTACCACACTTCATTGTGCCGGTTGACAAAGTGATACGGAGGATTGTAGCCAACACGAACGAAGTATGAATCATCAAACTGCAAACCGAGGGTCCTCAACTCTTCCGCTAGAGCTTTAGCTTGCTTGTTATATGTATATTGTAAGGCATATCCTCCGAAAGTCCTAAAATGAATGGAAATTTTACATAACCAACAGGCATAAGAGGAAATCTCCCTTCTCAATTCCCTACCTCCTTCTATTGGAGGGCTACTAACAAATAATGGCTCTGGAGTACACATGCTTTCTATATCATTTGGATGGCCAGTCAAGCAATTTGTGGCATATAGTACTACATTTCCCCAATTAACATTTGTCATATAAAGAGCTTGGTATCAGTTTAGAATTACTTTTTACTCACATATTGCCTTCTAGAAAGGAAGAACTGTGCAATCATCTAAACTGGTAGCAACTTACTTGACATACATAGAAGCTGGAGGAACCGTGTCAAGGTAAACTTCAGTGTTTGTAGGTTCTGGAGCATTCTCCACTTCATGTGGCACAAATAAGGACATTGTCGAATTACCAGCCGGCGGTTGCTGTAAAGGTATGTATATGACCACAGGCAGAGTCATATTGATTTTCCGCTCTAGCAAGGAAACAAAGACAGGTAAGTGAGAAAATTTCACTTGATAATAGATTCACTTGATTTTGGGCTAATTCATCAAAGCTTGCAAGCATGTGGAAGAAGGTGCTTTGGTCAGATGATACCAAATTAGAACTTTTGAGACAGAAAGCAAATTGATTGTTGTAGAAAACTAACACTGCGCATCACCCTGAAAACACCATCCACACCATCAGACATGGTGGTGGCAACATCATGCTTTGGGCATGCTTTTCTTCAGCAGGGTCAGGGAGCTGGTCAGAATTGATGGGAAGTTGGATGGCAATAAATAAAGGGTAACCCCGGAGGAAAACTTGTTAGAGACTGCAAAAGACTTGAGACTGGGGCGTAGGTTCACCTTCCAGCAGGACAACAACCCTAACTACAGAACTACAGTGGAATGGTTTAGATGATAGCTTATTCATGAGTTTGAATCGCCAAGTCAAAGTCTAGACCTAAATCTCATAGAGAATCTCTGGCAAGATATGAAAATTGCTATTCACAGATGATCACTGTCCAATGTCACTAAGCTAGAGCTAGTTTGCAAAGAAGAATGGGCAAACATTTCATCATCAAGATGAGCAAAGCTGGTAGAGACAAACCCCAAAAGTCTTGCAACAGTAATTGCAGCCAAAGGTGGTCCTGCAAATTATTGACTTAGGGGAGAAGAATACAAATGCAGATGCCAATTTTAGAATAATTAGAATAATTTTTTAAAAATATTTAGAAAAACATGAATCATTTTCTTTATACTTCACGAATACTTGCTACTTTGTGTTGGTATATTACAAAAAATCAAGTTTGTGGGCGTAACGTGAAAAAATGTGGAAAAGATCACAGGATTTACATACTTTTTCAAGACACTGTAAAACAATAGACATTCCAGAACTTTTTGGAGATTTTTGGAAATCACAAGCTGTGCATTTATAATTTTCATTAGCTGTAAAGTGAATCCCAAAAACTTTTAAGTTGGAATTAGGAAGGACTGCTTTAACAATTTTATTTCTATTTTTCAATGTGAAGGTGTCAAGGCACCATCACCGATGAGCTCCATTTACTTATGGTGTGATCAATCAGGGTTTACATAATTTTGTTGGCGAGAATAACACTACATCGAGACAGAACCCTATGACGTGAGTGTGACCAGAGACTTATATAAGACAGCAACATACCTTCAGCATTATTCCCCCTGGTATATTTATACAAGCGTTGAAAGCTTGCCACCATCTCGAAGCCAAACAAATCCTGTTTTAATGAGGTTCTCACCCATCGAGTTTCTTCATACTGGCGAAGTTCAAAGTTCTGAAAATGTAGAAGCTCAATTAGAGTAGAATATTTGCCAAAAATTCAAAGCTTTTAAAAAAAGGTTGACCAAACGAGGTTAAAGTATTTCTTAAAACAGTGGTCCCAGTCTTAATCATGTGAGTTAAGAAATAAGACTTTCCGAATTCTTTAAAATCCAAGACGTATCGTTTTTCCTTGTGGAGAGTGACATGATAAGCATGTCGATGTGATGAGACTTAAAGCCGCAATGCTCCTCTGGGAAATATGCAAATTGTCTCTTCAGAGAGGAAGAGGACTAGAACTCTAGTGCCACCTATTGGAAGTAGCAATCCTAACTAGAGTTCTAGTCCTCTTCCTCTCTGAAGAGACAATTTGCATATTTCCCAGAGGAGCATTGCGGCTTTAAGTCTCCTCACCTCGACATGCTTATCATGTCACTCTCCACAAGGAGAAACGATACTTCTTGGATCCCGGTCAGATGTCTCTCAATCAGCCAAACCAGATCTCCACTTTGCACTGACAAGGGGCAGTACCCCGAAACACAGTGTCTGCAAACTGAGATTCTGGTTTGGCTTTTATCCTAAGTCATGTGACAAGGCTCGTTAAAGGTTCGACAATGACTGTTAGGATTGCTACTTCCAATAGGTGGCACTAGAGTTCTAGTCTTCTTCCTTTCTGAAGAGACAATTTGCATATTTCCCAGAAGAGCATTGTGGCTTTAAGTCTCCTCACCTCGATATGCTTATCATGTCAGTCTCCACAAGGAGAAACGATACTTCTTGGCTATATCACATAAAATCCCAATAAAGTTCACAGGGTATGTGTCACGGACATGGTTTATGGAATCACTATGCTTAGGACCGCAGAGAGCCTGGAGGGACGTGACTAAGCAAGCACCGGACTGTTCCCTAGAACCTCTGATGGTGAGGTTAGACCTGGCTGCCAATGAACGCCAGGTGCCACTCCAGGACAGAACAAAGGACGCTCAGCAGCTGGACCCAGAAGGACAGACTGGATGGTGCAGCAAGTAGAGTTTGAATCAGAGTGCAGCAGGCAGAGTTCGTATCAGAGTGCAGCAGGCAGAGTTCGCATCAGAGTGCAGCAGGCAGAGTTTGTATCAGAGTGCAGCAGGCAGGATCTGTACCAGAGTGCAGCAGGCAGACAGGCTCTACACCAGATTGCAGCAGGCAGGACCTGCACCAGAGTGCAGCAGGCAGGCAGGCTCTGCACCAGAGTGCGGCAAGGACTGGTACGCAACCTTACACAACTTAGATGGCAGAACAGGAAGGTTGCTCAGGCACCTCCCCAGTGAGGAGGAAGCAATATATACATAATGCCCCACAGCCATTGGCTGGGAAGGAAATAGCAAGTGCACTCACTGGCCCTTTAAGAGAGTGGGAGCGCACGCATGCCCTAAGGACATGGCTGTAGGCCCGGCTGGAAGCTCTGCTGGAAGCATGCAGAGCATAGGGAAGGGAAGAACCGATTGCAGCACGGGTGAGTGAAGTGACACACTGGAGACCCTACCTGTCAGAGCAGGGATCCAGCATGGTACTAACAGTACCCCTCTTTATGCCCCCTCCTCTTCAGGCCATCGAGGAAGTTCCTGAGGAGAATCTGTGCGTGAATGTTTTCCTTAGATTCCCAGGATCTCTATTCGTGACCAAATCCCTTCCAATCGACAAGGAAGAAGGGCTTGCCTGTCACCATATTCATGGCCAAGTTGTTCTCAACCTCAAAAACATCATCCGAGGCAGTTGGCACGGGCGTCGTACTGGGATCTTGGAAGAAGGGGCTCAGGATGACCAGCTTCAGCAGAAATACATGTTAACAATTCGCAATCCGTAATGAAGGAGGCAACTTCAGTTTATAAGATACCTCATTGATCTGCTTCAGCACCCCAAAAGGACTGATAAAATGAGGACAACTTGCAAGAGGGAATCTTCAGTTGGACGTACCTGGATAAGAGCCATACCTTGTCGCTGGGGCGAAAGCACGGAAGGTCCAGGCGCCTTTTGTCTGCATGTCTCTTCATACGGGTGGAGGATGCTTCTAAAGTGGCTTTGGTGTCCTCCCACAACTTTACAAAATCTTTGGAGGAACATCAGAAGGAACCATCACCGGGAGGGGAACATCGGGTTGCCGACCAAACACAATGAAGAAAGGAGACTCTCCAGAGGCTTCACCAACGTGATAGTTTTACGAGAACTCAGCCCAGGGAAGTAATTTCACCCTATCATTGTGGTGGGCATTGATGAAATGTTGCAGGTAGTTGCCCAGGACCTGGTTGACACACTCCACTTGCCCATTGGACTGAGGGTGATAGGATGAGGAGAAGTCCAAGACGATATCCAGATGTTTACAGAGAGCTCGCCAGAATTTGGAAGTGAATTGCGAACCTTGATCGGACCCAATGTGATGAGGAAATCTGTGCACGCGGAAAATATGTTTGATGAAGCTGTCAGCCAGTTCAGGAGCTGACGGAAGAGCAGACAATGGGGCAAAATGTGCCATTTTTGAAAAGCCATCCACGACTACCCAGATGATGGTGCAACCCTCGGATACTGGCAAATCTGTAATGAAGTCCATTGCTATGTGCTGCCATGGACCAGATGGCACGGGAAATGGCAGGACAGAACTGGTAGGAAGTCATCTGGCAACCTCATCAAGGTATTGCGGACGCACAGGACAGAACAAGGTACAGAGGAACCTGGGTCAAATGAGGACAAATGTTAATCAGGCATGGAGCAGAGGAAGGAGTTACCCTAAATAGACTGAGTGCTGCAGAACTTCCGGGTCAAGGTCCTCCAGAATCATAGAGTGGAGGAACGGAGCGTCTGCAGACCAGAGAGAGGAAGTGCGCGTGCGCAGTGAGAGGCGAGCATGCGCACCCGATGAGAGCCAGGGACCGGCGGCGAGTCAGGAGAAGAGACCGAAAGGTGCGCGCACACCGCTGGAGCGCGCCGGGACAGGTAAGTATGTCAGCGTGCAGATAGAGCGCCAGGCGCAGCGGCAGGAGCGGAGGCAGGTGGCGCCATGACACTCGTTTCTCCTAGGTTTCCTGGGGGAATTTGCCACAGGCTGACTGGAGCGAAAGTAACCTTCTTGGACGGTTCGATGATAAATTGAGGATCCTCCTCTTGGTCCCCGGACAGAAATGAGCGAGAGAGGGCATCAGCTCTGACCTGGAATGTAATAAAAATTTAAAGCAGGCAAAAAACAAAGACCACCTGGCTTGGCGTGGATAAAGTCTCTGGGCAAACTTGAGGTACGCCAGGTTCTTATGGTCCGTGTAGATGACCACTGGATAGACTGAACCCTCCAGCAGGTATTGCCACTCCTCCAAAGCCGTCTTAATGGTGAGTAACTCCCGGTCACCAATGGAATAGTTACGCTCTGGAGCGGAGAAGGCCTTAGAGAAGAAACTGCAGGACACGCGGCGACCCAGGGAAGATTTCAGAGTGAGCACAGCTCCAGCCCATAACGAGGATGCTTCCACCTTTAAGAAAAACTGTTAGTTCAAATCTGGACGATGCAGAACGGGAGTGTAGGAGAAGGACCGTTTAAGAGAGCAGAGGAGGACCAGTTCTTTGGATCGGCTCCTTTTCGGGTCATAGCAGAGATGGGAGCCGTCAGAGTGGAGAAGTGAGGAATAAATTGTCGATAATAGTTAGTAAAGCCAAGGAATCTCTGTATTGCTTTGACTCCAACGGGTAGCGGCCATTTAAGGATGGAAGAGACTTTCTCAGGATCCATCCTGAGTCAGGTACAGTATCTGAGAAAATGTAACCCAAGAAGGGAAGAGTGGACTGTTCAAAATCGTATTTCTCATACTTGGAGTTGATTCTCCCTAAGACGCTGAAGAACTTGCTGAACTGCTCGTCTGTGGGAGGCCAGATCCAGGGAAAATACCAAAATATCATCCAGATACATAACAATGCAGGAATAAAGCAGTTCCCAGAATATATAATTGACGTACTCTTGAAAAACTGCCGGTGCATTACTGAGACCGAAGGGCATCCATCGGTATTCATAATGTTCATCCTTGGTGTTGAAAGCCATCTTCCATTCCATATCAGGAGTTCTGGAGCAGTTATTTGTAACTGTTGTGTGGTTTGTAAGCGTGGTAATTTGCTTCCCTCCTCTGCTTTAGTCTATTCCCTTTCCACCACTACCAGGTGCATTCCTCTGTTATATGTGAGTGAATATTTTGTATCCCAAAATGAAGAAAAATAGCAGCAACACTCCAAATGTTGGCGAAAAAAAATCCTTAGTCCTTTATTTTACAAAGAGTTGCATGGACAAGGTTGTGCTGGCAAGGACAAGTGCAGATTATGCAGAAAAGAGAAACATGCAACTTTTTGTAAAATAAAGAACTAAGGATTTTTTTCACCAATATTTGGAGTGTTGATGCTATTTTTCTTCATTTTGGGATTTCTTCATGTGGCTTTCCAGCAAGCACCTTCAACAGCGTGATTCAACCACTGTATTGTGACCGTGATTCCGCGTCTACTCTACGATAATAGTAAGTAAAGTGCGCTACTCAGTGCCATTCGCTTTTTTCTTGCTTTTGGATGAATATTTTGTATGCCTGGTGTTTTCTGTTAACCCTCGTTTGTGTTGCTTTGTTTGTTGGGATGGTGTACTGCGATGCACAATAGCGCTCCTCTTCCCTGGGTGGGGGAAGAGAACATGTGGCATGTTGCTAATAGTGGCACACCACGCAGCTGCTATAGGGGCCCCCGATGCTAGCGGAGCAGCAGTGGGTGACAGGAGGCAGAAGCCAGTTGCTGCAGCTAAAGCCTGTTCCCGCTGCTAAAGAGAAATGAATATTCACTTCCCCACACCCCATGGGCTTGGAGAGGGGCGAATATTAATTTCACTTTAATAGCGGGCAGTGTTTGCATCATAGATGCTGTAATGCAGTGACCCCTGTTACAGCTACGGAGCTCTGTGTGTGCTCCTCAGGATATGCATGGAGGCGTTTCTCTGGTTATAATGGTGATAATGAGATTGTGACCGGCAGGATTGTAAATGGCCGGAATGTGTCGCAGAGGGAGTCTGCGCTGTAAGCCTGAAGTAAAGTTGTTATTCTGGGACCTATAGTCCCACAAGTGTTTGCATAGTTGTGAAGGGAGGCTTACTGGGCTAGTTTAAGAGCTAGCCATACACACCATCCATCTATGGGAGTGGTTACAACTACATAATGTGACCGGGGTGTGGGTCACATGGTTTCTATGTATGGACCTGCAATGGAGTCTGTAATGGTCTCTGTGCTCTCTGTAATGGAGAGTGTGTAGATCCTGGATGGCTTGTGTGTTCGGAGGTCCTGTATGTGGACCAGATCCCTGAACATCGCACTGAGAGGCCATGGATCTGGAAGACTGGTGTGTTGGGAGATCCTGGGAGTAGGATCGGATCCCTGATAAAGCAGTGAACCCAGTGTCCTGTGTTGGAAGTCCTGGGAGTAGGACTTCCAGAATAGCACAACCAGTGTTGGAAGTCCTGGGAGTAGGACTTCCTGAAGAGCACATGGGAAGGAGTGTATGCAGCGTCTGCAACCACACTGCATTGGGGGAGCTACAGCCCATCTTAGGATCTGGACTAACTGATATGTGCCTGCCAGGCAAGTTGGCGATCCCAATTCGGCAGTTTCCCTGGAGGAGAGAGGACTGACAGGAGTTAGCGTGTGGAGCAGGAGCTCCCAGAAGGTAACCCAGAGTATGGGGAACTGGGAGCACTGATAGGGGGTCAGTAATGAATTGTGTGGTCTCCCACGATAACTGGACGAAGTGAGGTCCAGCGTGTTTAGAGACTGTGAACCAATGTTGTGTGCGCTATATGAGTAGAGACATTGTTACAGCGTACGGACATCCCCATGAACTAGTCAAGGATGGCTGGCGAGTGTAGTGTCTGAACTGTGAGTTAAAGCCGTATAAGAAGTATCTAAATTAAAGCTGCAACTTAATGTCATCTGTTGATGCCTATGTGTTCCATGAAGTGTAATGGACTGTGCATGACCCGATTTATGATGCCATAATAAACCACATGGACTGTTTTTGTGAGAAAAAAGTGCCTGTGTGACTGAATCCCGTAGCTAAGCCAGTGTCCCCCAAACACATGCAGTAAGCGCTATCTCACAATGCCCATACAGTTGAAAGCAATAATGGAGGAGAGAGCGTCACAACGCTCCCTCTCCCATCATTCCCCTCTGCCATTGCGTGATGACATCACTTTATTGCGTACTCGCTGTGTGCCGTGCAGACTGCAGTGCAGCTGCTGACACCAGAGCAGAGCCGGGATCAGCATAGGAACGAGGAGGAGGCGTTAGTATTGTGTCGGTTTATATATATATATATATATATATATATATATATATATACTGCTCAAAAAATTTTAGGGAACACTAAAATCCCACATCCTAGATATCACTGAATGAAATATTCCAGTTGTAAATCTTTATTCATTACATAGTGGAATGTGTTGAGAACAATAAAATTATCAACGTAAATCACAACTAATATCCCACGGAGGTCTGGAGTTGGAATCATGCTCAAAATCAAAGTGGAAAATGAAGTTACAGGCTGATCCAACTTCAGTGGAAATGCCTCAAGTAAATGATGCTCAGTAGTGAGTGAGGCCTCCACGTGCCTGTATGACCTCCCTACAATGCCTAGGCATGCTCCTGATGAGGCGGCGGATAGTCTCCTGAGGGATCTCCTCCCAGACCTGGACTAAAGCATCCGCCAACTCCTGGACAGATCGCTCTCCACGGCGTCATGTGCTCAGTGTGAACCTGCTTTCATCTGTGAAGAGCACAGGGCGCCAGTGGTGAATTTGCCAATCCTGGTATTCTGTGGCAAATGCCAAGCATTATACCCTATGATGGGGGATGCATTATACCCTATGAGGGGCGAGGGGGCTGCACTATACCTTATGAGGGAGCAGCATTATACCCTATGAGGGGGGCTGCATTATACTCTATGAGGGGGATGCATTATATCCAATGAGGGGGGGTGCATTATACCCTATAAGGGTGGCTGTAGTATACCCTATGAGGGGACTGCATTATATTATGTAGGGGGGCTGCATTATACCTTATGAGGCTAGTTTATATTTTATGAGGGGGCTACATTATGTTCTATGAGGGGACTGCATTATATTCTATGAGGGGGCTACCCCACCTCTTGCTACATAATTAAGACATGTACTACCTTATATTATACCCTGATATAAGCGCATTTTACTGCACAATTGGTGGTCTTGTATTTATTTCTATGTAGCTACATAGTGGGCCCCAAAAATCATTTTCTCTGGTGGGCCCAAGGTGCTCCAGTCTGACGCTGAGGCTATGGTTAGATAGAGTCATACAAAGTTCAGTGATTTTACTCAAAGAGTGGCAATAAATGGTTGCACATCCAATTGGAAGAGTGTTTCAAGTGAAGCTCCATGCAAGATTTTACATCTGGGCAAGAAAAACAAAAATTACACTTACAGAATGGCAGGAATAGAACTACAGTGAAGGAAATAATTATTTGTAAGTTTGCCCACTGACAAAGATATGAACAGTCTATAATTTTAAGGGTAGGTTAATTTTAACATTGAGAGATAGAATATCAAAAATAAAATCCCAAAAATCACATTGTATAAATTATATAAATATATTTGCATTTTGCAGTGAGAAATAAGTATTTGATTCCTCTGGCAAGCAAGACTTAGTGCCTGGTGGCAAAACCATTGTTGGCAAGCACAGCAGTCAGACGATTTTTGTAGTTGATGATGACGATGATGATGGGCAGCACGGTGGCTCAGTGGTTAGCACTGCAGCCTTGCAGCACTGGGGTCCTGGGTTCAAATCCCACCAAGGACAGCATCTGCAAAGAGTTTGTATGTTCTCCCAGTGTTTGCCTGTGTCTCCTCTCCTCCGGGTTCTCTGGTTTCCTCCCACATTCCAAAGACATACTGATAGGGAATTTAGATTGTGAACCCCATCGGGAACAGTGGTGATAATGTGTGCAAACTGTAAAGTGCTGCGGAATATGTTAGCACTATATAAAAATAAAGATTATTATTATTATGAGGTTTGCGCACATGTCAGGAGGAATTTTGGTCCACTCTTCTTTGCAGATCGTCTCTAAATCATTAAGATTTTGAGGCTGTCGCTTGGCAACTCGGAGGTTCAACTCCCTCCATAAGTTTTTATTGGATTAAGGTCTGCAAAAATGAAATTGCCAGGGGTCTAAGAAAATGGCAACATAAGAAAATCTTTGTTTCTATCAAATTTCTGAATTTTTTTCGCCACCTAATTAAAAAAAAACAACTATTCACAGTGTACATGTTTGGTATCTGTGTACTTGTACTGACCTGGAGCATCATATTGCCAGGTCAGTTCTACCATATAGTGGAGATATTAAATAAAAAAAAACAATTGCGTATTTGCACTTTTTTTGCACTTTCAACGCACTTGGAATTTTCCCCCCCGCTTTCTAGTGGATCACATGATAAAAATGAATGGTGTCATTCGAAAGCGCAACTTGTCCTGCTAAAAACAAGGTCTGATACGGTTATGTGGATGGAAAAATAAAAAGAAAGTCATGGCTTTTGGAATAAAAGGAGGAAAAAAAATGAAAGTGCAAAAACACAAATGTACAAGGTCATGAAGGGGTTAACGCTATAATATTCAGTATATCAAACCCAAAATAAGGAATCTAAAGCAGTTTAGATGAACGTACGTGAAGAAACCTCAGGAGTATCAGGGGAGGTAAGCGATAACTGTGTATGGGATTTTTTTAAATTATTTTATTATATTTTGCACATGCGTACTGGAATGTTAGTGTTGTGGATCTTTTCTTTTGAATTTTTTTTTTTTTTATCAAGTATTGATCTTTTAGTTTTTCAATAAAATATATTTCATTTTATAAACAGGTTTGCACATCGATATTGTACTGCATTCTTCTCCTCCTTTTGGTTAATACACAGCATGCCATAAAATGGCTTTTATATTGGTGCAAAACCCTCGATTAATTCCAGCATGGAGTATACTCAGCATTCTGCATCACTTCATCCACATCGCCTTCCCCATACTTACATCATATTTCTTCACCAGCTGGTACTTTGGACAGTCACTGGTGCCACAAAATGAAGGCAGCTGGTTCTCACTGGAGACAGCTTGTTCTTCAGCCACAGCAATCCCAAAAAGGGAGATCAGCCCCAGCAGCAGTGCACTCCTCGCCTCCATGTCTGTGTATGGCTGCATGGAGCAGCCCAGCTGTTGTTATAAGCTGTGGATATGGGTGGGGGGGAGCAGAGAACTTGTATAACTGTACCAAATAAAGAGTTATGTAAGACATGGAGTCATCGCTCACCGCCCTCAAGTGGAGACAACACTGAGGGTTTTATAACTCTCTGCTTGTTTTTGCTGGGGCTGATCTGTTACCTAACTTCTTGCTTTACATTCTACAGCCAATATTACTTACCATTGGGGGGTACTAAAAAAAAGTGTAAAATAAGTGTTACTGTTAACCTTCGCAATCAATAAAATTATAATTAATCCATATTGTTACACTGCTGTCGTTGTAAAAAAATAAATACAAAACTATGCTGAGTCAATGTTCCCAGTGTTAGTCTATGTGCACATCTTATTCATTCACATAAATGACCATATATGCTGGGAAAAGCTGCATTCGCATAGGCCCCCATTCACCAGCCAGGGATGATTGTAGCATTTAAATGTAATAACAATCTGCTAATCAAGTTATATATCATTGATCGGATGGGCTGAAATATAATCTAATTTCATTATTTTAAGGGAGATGTAATAGCTTATTACAGAGTCAGGGGCCTAACAAGGTATAAAAGTCACACAATAAAGGCTCGGGCACAATGACACATTTCCAGTTTGAGTGCAATCCAACAAAACATCAGGTCAGTGTCATTCTATGGGGTCATGCACGTCAGATTTTTTCCTCAGTGAACCAGTCTGAGGAAAAGATCGCTGAATGATCAGTTTGATCAGATTGTGATTTTCATAATCTAACCTATTCTCTCAGATCATAAAATACATGGTTGGCTGCATCGAACCTAAGGCTACGTCCCCACGGTCAGTAATCGGCAGCGCTTTTAACATAGCACATGTCTGCACCGTCCAAACCGCTGCTGGCTTTTGAACGCAGGTGATTCTACATGTGTTTGTGGCACCAAAAAAACTAGGCAACATAATAACAGGAATTCAAAGCACTAAATAGCGCTGAAAAAGCCCAAAGCCAAAAAGGCAAACTAACTCCATATAGATCATTGGAAGAAAGGAGTATAAACGGAGCAGAAGAATGATGCAAAAGGTAATTTATTAAACATATAGTGCATAAATATATACAAAAAGTACAAACAGGATGGTTAAAATTAGAGTGAGTCTCCACCAGCAAACACACTGCCAAGAGTCATTATCCCACATATAAGATAGTAATAGGGAAGCAGCCTAATGTGAACACCAGGTTACCGCTGTGGGTAACTAGTATACCCCCACAGTGTACAATACCCGTAACCAGGCAGCGCTTACCACAAGAATATGCTGAGGCAGTGTGTACCGGGCAGGATTCAGTCCAAGGAAACCCCATCTGTTTGTGGCACCCCTGAAGGTGCAGACGCCACAGAGGTACTGCATCTCAGCCAGAGGTGTAGTATCCCAAGTCTCTGGTAAAAAGGGAACATTGTACAGAACTCTAACACTCGCACCCAACAGACACCAGTTTGAACAGGGCATCTGGGTGAACCCTTAGGGAGGATGGCCTCATTCCAGTCTAGATAGGAAAGGGTGTTGGGGAATAGGTGGAGGAGCTTGGAAAAAGGGGAGGAGCTAATCAGGGGGGAAGTAGAGAGAGTAGAGACTATGAAAGGAAGTGGAGCTGAGCAGACATGGGGGTCTGCAGCTCCTGACAGAGAAAGACAAAGAGAATTGAAAGGGAGGAGTAGAAGCTCCCAAAAAGAAGGGGTTCCAGGGACATGGGAAGTGCTGAAGCCACCCGTGGTGCCTGCATCCAGGCTGACTAGCGTCAGTTGGAGGGACCAGGCTGCAGTAGGGGTTCTGGCCCCTGAATCAATGGGAAAACTTCAGGCTCCAGCTAACAATCTGGAGGCTGCTGTAACTGCAGGTGCAACAGCCACATTTGCACCTACTCGCCAAAAAGGTGAACACAGAGAGTCCAGGGGACAGAAAGTATGTCACCCAACAAGACCCACGTTCACTGGCTTAGGACACTGGGTGGCAAGCGGAGGGCAAGAGAGGCGATATTCAGAGTAGAAAGATGGCCAGGAGAGGCACATATATAAGAGGAGTTCTGGACAGGTGCCTGACTTGCCTGAGAGTTTCCTTGAGTTCATATCTAGAGGACACAGCACCCCAGCTGGGGAACCTGAACTGTGAGTAAAACCGTGAGAACTGCAACAAACCGTGTCCTTCTATTTCTTTCCGGCATCACCCATTCTGCACCTCCACTTGTCGCTAGTAACATTACAATCCACATCACTAACTGCTCTGGGGACCAAGCTCTACCTGTGGAGAGCTATAACAACTCAGCTGCATTAACATCAGCCCCAGAGGTCCTGTAATCAGCGTCGGCCATCCCGGCCGAACACCACAGGTGGCGCCACAAATCATCCATTAAATACTTTATTTCCACTTTCATGCACATCCCCTTTAACTGGATGCCCAGGTCCACAGACTGGGTCACTGTCACTGTGACCACCCCTTTAAGTACCACCAGACCGGTACAGAGTACCCCACGGTACTAGCGGGCGCTTCAAACTTGATGTCATGAGCAGCATGGACCGACCCGAAAAATTGGGTCCTGTGCGCCAAGGACTATGCTGAATTGTTTTATGGCCACCATTGTACAACGTGGCGTGTGAGGAGCGGAGAAGATGTGCTATAATGGGCAGGGCCCAAGGAAGGGAGCGAAAGCTGGACCCGCCCACTACAGAGACTTTAATGCGAAAGGAACGTGTCCGTCAGGAGGATGGATCCGCCTCCTGAGATGGTTGGCAGGAGAAGGAAGCCAGGACCACCCAAGAAGCAGAGTGAAGGAGCTGGACGCTACCCGGTGCACACGATGGCGGGCGGCAGTGAATAGCCGACGGAGCATACTGAAAGAGAAGCGGACTTCCTCGGTCAGCAGGATGAAACCCCGGACCAGCTGAAAGTGGTGGATCCGGAGCTCCTCGGCACTGAGATGGAGGAGTTGACACAACAACTCCTACGGTCGCAGCTGGCAGCAGTGATCGTGTGGAAGGAGGCGCTGTTGAAGAGGAAGGCAGTGCCTACAAAAGTCCTGGAGCCAGCGCCATTGACCCCAGCGGAGCCCAACACCAGGAAAGCAGGTATGCATGCTGTCCTAGTAGCGGAGGAGACCCTGGTGGGACCTTTAAAACCCCCGCCGACTCTACCGCCCGACCAGGTAGTGACAGAAGTAACCTCGGACCGCATGGCAGTCCTGGGGGGTTCCCTGAAAGAACCTATGGTACCTGAACCCTTGTCTCTAGGGGCATGTAGAAAATGGGAGGCAATTTGCTGGAGTCACCCAGAGACAGAGCTAATGGGATTCCCAGAGGAGGCCCTAGCAGGAGCAAACCACATAGAGACTACTAGTGAGGAAGATTTCTGGCAGCAGCAGCAGATACTGAAATTAAAGGCAGAAAAACAAGAGCGCAGAGCTCAGTGGGAGACCATGGAACAACACAACATACAGGCTAAGGCCCAAATGCGCAAAGCCAGACCCGCTGATAGAGGTCAGCCCAGACAAGGTACTGTAGTCTCCTTTAACCTAGAAGATGGGGATTCATCAGAGAACATGGATAATCTTCAGAACTGTTTGTAATTCGCCGTGAAGTAGAGTCACACCTCTTAAAGGGACACCCATATCGTAACCTTTACCCAGGATTTTAAATGTTGGTTAACCTGGTTATGTTTGTTAAATTTAAAGACACTGTGGTCATGAACAATGAGTGGTCAAAACTTTCATTGTAAATAGGTACCACCTCTTACGGTGCTCCTTATTGGTTTTACCACACACTGGCAGCATGGATAGAACCCTTGTTATTTAAAAGTGATCCAGAGCAAAAACCATTTGGCGTGGCCGAAGAAAGGTCTGAATATTATGCCTTGCAGCCCACCCAAAACCTACTTTGAGGGTTTGGAACGGGTCCCCCATATTACAGTTGTTGGTTAGAAGGGCCCCTGGAACGGGATCTCGCAACTAGGGTTGAGCGAAACGGGTCGTTCATTTTCAAAAGTCGCCGACTTTTGGCAAAGTCGGGTTTCATGAAACCCGATCCGACCCCTGTACGGGGTCGGCCATGCGGTATGCGACTTTCGCGCCAAAGTCGCGTTTCAATGACGCGAAAAGCGCCATTTCTCAGCCAATGAAGGTAAACGCAGAGTGTGGGCAGCGTGATGACATAGGTCCTGGTCCCCACCATCTTAGAGAAGGGCATTGCAGTGATTGGCTTGCTGTCTGCGGCGTCACAGGGGCTATAAAGGGGCGTTCCCGCCGACCGCCATGTTACTGCTGCTGATCTGAGCTTAGGGAGAGGTTGCTGCCGCTTCGTCAGAAGCAGGGATAGCGTTAGGCAGGGTCCATTAACCACCAAACTGCTTGTGCTGTAGCGATTTCCACTGCCCAACACCACCTTCGGTGTGCAGGGACAGTGGAAGCTACATTTTTTTTCCCCCCTCAGCGCTGTAGCTCATTGGGCTGCCCTAGAAGGCTCCCTGATAGCTGCATTGCTGTGTGTACGCCGCGGTGCAAACCAACTGCTTTTTTCAAAGCACAAATCCTCTTGTTCCTTCCTTTCTGCACAGCTATCTTTTTGGTTTGTACACACTTTTTATTTAATTTGTGCATCAGTCCACTCCTTATTGCTGCCTGCCATACCTGGCTGAGATTACTGCAGGGAGATAGTAATTGAAGGACACTCCCTGTTTTTTTTTTTTTTTTTTTGGGAGATTAAGATTGACATTTCTGCTAGAGTGCCATCCCTGTCTGTGTCATCTCTCACTCAGTGGGCCATAGAAAGCCTATTTATTTTTTTGCTTGATTTGGGTTATAAAATCTACCTGAAAAAATCACTACATCAATCAGTGGGAGAAAAATATTGGCCTCAGGGCTTGTGTGCCACTCTTGACTCCTGTGTGCATCATCACTCACTCAGTGGGCCATAGAAAGCCTATTTATTTTTTTGCTTGATTTTGGTTCTAAAATCTACCTGAAAAAATCACTACATCAATCAGTGGGAGAAAAATATTGGCCTCAGGGCTTGTGTGCCACTCCTGACTCCTGTGTGCATCATCACTCACTCAGTGGGCCATAGAAAGCCCATTTTTTTTTTTTTTTGCTTTATTTGGGTTCTAAATTCTACCTGAAAAAATCAATAAATCAATCAGTGGGAGATTAATATTGGCCTTTGGGCTTGTGTGCCAGTCCTAAGCGTGCCATCTCTCTCTCTCAGATAGTAGGCCATAGAAAGCCTATTTATTTTTATTTTTTTTTATTGGGTTTATAAATTTTCCCTGGAAAAAAAAAAAAAAAGTGGGAGATTAATATTGGCCTCTGGGCTTGTGTGCCAGTCCTGAGCGTGCCATCTCTCTCACAAATAGTGGGCCATAGAAAGCCTATTTATTTATTTTTTTTTGGTTTTATAAATTCTCCCTTAAAAAAAAAGGGAGATTAATATTGGCCTTTGGGCTTGTGTGCCAGTCCTAAGCGTGCCATCTCTCTCTGTCTCTCAGATAGTGGGCCATAGAAAGCCTATTTATTATTTTTTTTATTGGGTTTATAAATTTTCCCTGGAACAAAAAAAAAAAAGTGGGAGATAAATATTGGCCTCTGGGCTTGTGTGCCACTCCTGACTCCTGTGTGCGTCATCTTTCACTCAGTGGGCCATAGAAAGCCTTTTTTTGTTTTATTTGTTTTCTAAATTCTCCCTGAAAAAATCATTTTATTTTCTTTGGTTTCTAAATTCTTCCTGAAAAAATCATTTTATTCTATTTTTTTTTTCCTAAAGTCTCCCTGAAAAAAAAAAACAAAAAAAACAAATCAGTGGGAGATTAATATTGCCCTTTCTGCTTGTGTGCCAGTCTTGACTCCTGGGTGTGCCATCTCTCTCTCTCTCTCCAATTGTGGGCCATAGAAAGCCTATTATTTTTTTAGCTTGATTTGGGTTCCAAAATCTACCTGAAAAAATCACTACATCAATCAGTGGGAGATAAATATTGGCCTCTGGGCTTGTGTGCCACTCCTGACTCCTGTGTGCGTCATCTCTCACTCAGTGGGCCATAGAAAGCCTTTTTTTGTTTTATTTGTTTTCTAAATTCTCCCTGAAAAAATCATTTTATTTTATTTGGTTTCTAAATTCTTCCTGAAAAAATCATTTTATTCTATTTTTTTTTTCCTAAAGTCTCCCTGAAAAAAAAAAACAAAAAAAACAAATCAGTGGGAGATTAATATTGCCCTTTCTGCTTGTGTGCCAGTCTTGACTCCTGGGTGTGCCATCTCTCTCTCTCTCTCCAATTGTGGGCCATAGAAAGCCTATTATTTTTTTTAGCTTGATTTGGGTTCCAAAATCTACCTGAAAAAATCACTACATCAATCAGTGGGAGATAAATATTGGCCTCTGGGCTTGTGTGCCACTCCTGACTCCTGTGTGCATCATCTCTCACTCATTGGGCCATAGAAAGCCTTTTTTTGTTTTATTTGTTTTCTAAATTCTCCCTGAAAAAATCATTTTATTTTCTTTGGTTTCTAAATTCTTCCTGAAAAAATCATTTTATTCTATTTTTTTTTTCCTAAAGTCTCCCTGAAAAAAAAAAACAAAAAAAACAAATCAGTGGGAGATTAATATTGCCCTTTCTGCTTGTGTGCCAGTCTTGACTCCTGGGTGTGCCATCTCTCTCTCTCTCTCCAATTGTGGGCCATAGAAAGCCTATTATTTTTTTAGCTTGATTTGGGTTCCAAAATCTACCTGAAAAAAATCACTACATCAATCAGTGGGAGATAAATATTGGCCTCTGGGCTTGTGTGCCGCTCCTGACTCCTGTGTGCGTCATCTCTCACTCAGTGGGCCATAGAAAGCCTTTTTTTGTTTTATTTGTTTTCTAAATTCTCCCTGAAAAAATCATTTTATTTTATTTGGTTTCTAAATTCTTCCTGAAAAAATCATTTTATTCTATTATTTTTTTTTCCTAAAGTCTCCCTTAAAAAAAAAAAAAATCAAATCAGTGGGAGATTAATATTTACATTTGTGCTTCAGTGACAGTCCTGCGTGTGTGGCATCTCTCTCATTTGTTGCCACCAACAACAGAGTGTGTAACATTGTGCCTGATTTTCGTTGTGGTCTCACTCACCTGTAAAGGGGTAGCTAAATCATACTGAAGTTATAGCTCACCGTGTAATTTGTGTGACAGCAACAAATACCGTTAGTTTGTTTACGTTTTTAAAACAATGAGGAAGTATGGTGGAAGAGGTCGTGGCCGGGGGCGTTCATTGTCAGCTGGTAATGAGGGTAGTGGTAGTGGTGGAGCATCAGCTGGTCGTGGGAAAAAAAATATTGCACCTAAGTCTGGAGCTGTGGAGCCAGGTTCGTCGTCTGGCTACACAAGGCCTCGAACGCTCCCTTTTCTGGGAGTAGGAAAACCGCTTTTAAAGCCGGAGCAGCAAGAGCAAGTTTTGGCTTATCTTGCTGACTCAGCCTCTAGCTCTTTTGCCTCCTCTCGTGAAACTGGTAAATGTCAAAGCAGCGCGTCGTTAGTGGATGTTCACGGTCAGGGACAAGTCGCTTCCTTGTCCTCTTCAGCAAAAACAACAACAGAGAAGAATGCAGCAGGCGACACAACGGGTTACTCCATGGAGCTCTTTACACATACCGTCCCTGGCTTAGAAAGTGAAGCAGTTAACAGTCCATGCCCATTACAAGTTGAATCTGACATGGAGTGCACTGATGCACAGCCACAGCCAGACTACTATGCTGGTCCTTTGACTCAGACCACAACATTGCCCTCGCAGGGTGCTGATCAAGAATCAGACCCTGATGAGACTATGTTGCCCCATCACGAACGCTATACCACCGACCGACACGGTGACACAGACGAAGTTGCACACGAGCTACAAGAAGAGGTAATAGATGACCCAGTTCTTGACCCCGATTGGCAGCTATTGGGGGAACAGGGTGCAGGCGGCAGCAGTTCTGAAGCGTAGGAGGAGGGGCCGCAGCAGGCATCAACATCGCAACAGGTTCCATCTGCCGGGCCCGTATCTTGCCCAAAACGCGTGGCAAAGCCAAAACCTGTTGGAGGACAGCGTGGCCATCCGGTTAAAGCTCAGTCTGCAATGCCTGAAAAGGTATCCGATGCTAGAAAGAGTGCAGTCTGGCATTTTTTTAAACAACATCCAATTGATCAGCGCAAAGTCATCTGTCAAAAATGTTCAACTACCTTAAGCAGAGGACAGAATCTGAAAAGTCTCAATACAAGTTGCATGCATAGACATTTAACCACCATGCATTTGCAAGCCTGGACTAACTACCAAACGTCTCTTAAGGTTGTAGCACCCTCGGCCAATGAAGCTAGTCAGCAACGCAACATCCCTTCCGGCAGTGTAGGGCCACCATTTTCCGCACCACCTGCAGTATCTGTGCAGGTTTCTTTGCCAGGCCAAAGCAGTCAGGGTCAGGGAATCACCAGTTTCGTAGTAGGAAACACTGCATCTAGGGCACCGGTGGCAACAATACCATCTCCCACCGTCTCTCAGTCTGCCATGTCCACCGGCACCCCCGCTAGTTCCACGATCTCCAGCTCTCCAGTCCAGCTCACCCTACATGAGACTATGGTTAGAAAAAGGAAGTACTTAGCCTCGCATCCGCGTACACAGGGTTTGAACGCACACATAGCTAGACTAATCTCGTTAGAGATGATGCCCTACCGGTTAGTTGAAAGCGAAGCTTTCAAAGCCCTGATGGACTACGCTGTACCACGCTACGAGCTACCCAGTCGACACTTTTTTTCCAGAAAAGCCATCCCAGCCCTCCACCAGCATGTTAAAGAGCGCATCGTCCATGCACTCAGGCAATCTGTGAGCACAAAGGTGCACCTGACAACAGATGCATGGACCAGTAGGCATGGCCAGGGACGTTACGTGTCCATCACGGCACACTGGGTAAATGTGGTGGATGCAGGGTCCACAGGGGACAGCAAGTTTGGGACAGTTCTGCCTAGCCCACGGTCTAGGAAACAATTGGCTGTAGCCGTTCGCACCCCCTCCTCCTCCTCTTCGTCCTCCTGCAGAAGCGAGAGCTCGTCCACAGACCGCAGTCGCACAACCACTCCATCCGCAGCTGCCACTGTTGCACACCAGGTCTCCCATTATGGGGCAGCTACTGGCAAACGTCAGCAGGCTGTATTGGCTATGAAGTGTTTGGGCGACAACAGACACACCGCGGAAGTTCTGTCCGAGTTCTTGCAGAAAGAAACGCAGTCGTGGCTGGGCACTGTAGATCTTGAGGCAGGCAAGGTAGTGAGTGATAACGGAAGGAATTTCATGGCTGCCATCTCCCTTTCCCAACTGAAACACATTCCTTGCCTGGCTCACACCTTAAACCTGGTGGTGCAGTGCTTCCTGAAAAGTTATCCGGGGTTATCCGACCTGCTCCTCAAAGTGCGTGGACTTTGCTCACATATCCGCCGTTCGCCCGTACACTCCAGCCGTATGCAGACCTATCAGCGTTCTTTGAACCTTCCCCAGCATCGCCTAATCATAGACGTTGCAACAAGGTGGAACTCAACACTGCACATGCTTCAGAGACTGTGTGAACAGAGGCGGGCTGTTATGTTTTTGTGGGAGGATACACATACACGGGCAGGCAGTAGGATGGCAGACATGGAGTTGTCAGGTGTGCAGTGGTCGAAGATTCAAGACATGTGTCAAGTCCTTCAGTGTTTTGAGGAATGCACACGGCTGGTTAGTGCAGACAACGCCATAATAAGCATGAGCATCCCCCTAATGCGTCTGCTGATGCAAAGTTTGACGCACATAAAGGATCAGGCGTCTGCAGCTGAGGAAGAGGAAAGCCTTGATGACAGTCAGCCATTGTCTGGCCAGGGCAGTGTACAGGACGAGGTAGCGGGCGAAGAGGAGGAGGAGGACGAGGAGGATGATGGGGATGATTATATTTTTAATGAGGAAGCTTTTCCGGGGCCACTGGAAATTGGTGGCGCGGCAAGGCCGGGTTCTGGTTTTTTGAGGGACACAAGTGACGTGGATTTGCCTGAAACTGCCCCTCAACCAAGCACAACCGCAGATTTGAGAACTGGAACTTTGGCCCACATGGCGGATTATGCCTTACGTATCCTCAAAAGGGACACACGCATAACTAAAATGATGAATGATGACAATTACTGGTTGGCCTGCCTCCTTGATCCTCGCTATAAAGGCAAATTGCAAAATATAATGCCACATGAGAACTTGGAACTAATATTAGCAGCCAAACAATCAACTCTTGTTGACCGTTTGCTTCTGGCATTCCCTGCACACAGCGCCCGTGATCGTTCTCACACGAGCTGCAGGGGCCAGCAGACCAGAGGAGTTAGAGGGGCAGAAATCAGAAGTGGCGTTGGCCAGAGGGGTTTTCTGACCAGGTTGTGGAGTGATTTTGCTATGACCGCAGACAGGACAGGTACTGCAGCATCAATTCAAAGTGACAGGAGACAACATTTGTCCAGTATGGTTACAAACTATTTTTCATCCCTTATCGATGTTCTCCCTCAACTGTCATTCCCATTTGATTACTGTGCATCAAAATTAGACACCTGGCCAGAATTGGCAGAATATGCATTGCAGGAGCTTGCTTGCCCGGCAGCTAGTGTCCTATCAGAAAGAGTATTCAGTGCTGCAGGTTCAATACTAACAGAAAAAAGGACTCGTCTGGCTACCCAAAATGTAGATGATCTAACCTTCATTAAAATGAACCACAACTGGATTTCGAAATCTTTTGCCCCACCTTGCCCGGCTGACACCTAGCTTTCCTATGAAAAGGTCTTGCCTGTGGACTATTCTGAATGCCTTTTCCAATCTCGTAATTTTTCGGAATCTGATTGTCCAGCATACGACATGTTTACACCTCACTAAATGGCCAAACTCCCCACACGGGGCCGTGGTATCGACACTTGGCGACAGCACCCGTGAGAGTGCAGTTTGCCTTTTCCAATCTCGTAATTTTTCGGAACCTGATTGTCCAGCATACGACATGTTTACACCTCACTAAATGGCCAAACTCCCCACACGGGGCCATGGTATCGACACTTGGCGACAGCACCCGTGAGAGTGCAGTTTGTCTGAAGAGGTGGGTGAGCCCGCTTTTGGTCGACGGCACTGCCACTGGGTCCCTCCTAGTACAATAAAGTGTCTCTGGCGGTGGTGGTGCGCACCCAACGTCAGACATACCGTTGTAATATGAGGGGCCCTGGGCCTGTACCGCCGGCCACAAGACAGTTTCCCCCCACCCCAGCTCAAACAGTGCTCTACCACTTGCAAAATTATCTCACAGCTCCACCAATGTTTAGTCTATGCGCTGACATCCTTCAATGCCTGCCACTGACAATACCATTGTATTGACATTTTTGTTATGTTAGGCCTTCGATGCCTGTCTGTGGTCACTCCTTCCACTAGGCCTCCACTGACCACACCACTGCTGCCCGTGTACCCCTGTAACCAATTTAAAATTGCCTACAGCCATGTGTTATTATTTTAGGCCTTCGATGCCTGTCTGCGGTCACTCCTTCCACTAGGCCTCCACTGACCACACCACTGCTGCCCGTGTACCCCTGGAACCAATTTAAAATTGCCTACAGCCATGTGTTATTATTTTAGGCCTTCGATGTCTGTCTGCGGTCACTCCTTCCACTAGGCCTCCACTGACCACACCACTGCTGCCCGTGTACCCCTGGAACCAATTTAAAATTGCCTACAGCCATGTGTTATTATTTTAGGCCTTCGATGACTGTCTGTGGTCACTCCTTCCACTAGGCCTCCACTGACCACACCACTGCTGCCCGTGTACCCCTGGAACCAATTTAAAATTGCCTACAGCCATGTGTTATTATTTTAGGCCTTCGATGCCTGTCTGCGGTCACTCCTTCCACTAGTCCTCCACTGACCACACCACTGCTGCCCGTGTACCCCTGGAACCAACATCAGAAAATATAAAAATAAGTATTTTGCTTATAAAAAAGAAAATACTGGAGAGATATCAAATGCAGACATTTTAACATTAAAAACAAACACATACAACAAAAATCTGGTACAGTACTAAAAATGGCCACCAGCTACAATAACTTTCTCCTGCAAGTAGTTAACTGAAAGGTTTTTTCAATTTTAAACACAGATATGGCATCCACCGAGTGTTGTCCTGTCGCGTCTTCTTTATATTATTGCCAAGAAGATGCAAAACAATGAAAACAATAAAATCATTATTTACCAAAAAAATAGAGTAAGTCAAAACCACATTGCAAATAAACATTCATTACAAATAAAGAAGCAGGGCGCGTCCGAGGGTGAGTATATACCTAATAAGAATATAATCACCCTCGGACGCGCCCTGCTTCTTTCCGACAGCCTTCCTTCCTAAGAATCAGCCCTTCCGTGGTGTAGAGAGAGGGTTTGTTACACTCCAAGGTGTTCCCCAGGTTGCCTTTCCTGAGCTTCGATCTTCCGGCTCTCGTTTAGTAGTTGTTGGAAACTACGCTGCATTGGGCCTACAAATTGGGTATGGGGTGTAGAGAGATGGTGTGTTCCACTCCAAGGTGTTCCCCAGGTTGCCTTTCCTGAGCTTCGATCTTCCGGCTCTCGTTTAGTAGTTGTTGGAAACTACGCTGCATTAGGCCTACAAATTGGGTATGGGGTGTAGAGAGATGGTGTGTTCCACTGTAGAGAGATGGTGTGTTCCACTCCAAGGTGTTCACCAGGTTTCCTCGCCAATGCTTCGATCATCATGCTCTCGTTTAGTAGTTGTTGGAAACTACGCTGCATTAGGCCTACAAATTGGGTATGGGGTGTAGAGAGATGGTGTGTTCCACTCCAAGGTGTTCCCCAGGTTTCCTCTCCATTGCTTCGATCTTCATGCTCTCGTTTAGTAGTTGTTGGAAACTACGCTGCATTAGGCTTACAAATTGGGTATGGGGTGTAGAGAGATGGTGTGTTCCACTCCAAGGTGTTCCCCAGGTTTCCTCTCCATTGCTTCGATCTTCATGCTCTCGTTTAGTAGTTGTTGGAAACTACGCTGCATTAGGCCTACAAATTGGGTATGGGGTGTAGAGAGATGGTGTGTTACACTCCAAGGTGTTCCCCAGGTTTCCTCTCCATTGCTTCGATCTTCCGGCTCTCGTTTAGTAGTTGTTGGAAACTACGCTGCATTAGGCCTACAAATTGGGTATGGGGTGTAGAGAGATTGTGTGTTACACTCCAAGGTGTTCCCCAGGTTTCCTCTCCATTGCTTCGATCTTCCGGCTCTCGTTTAGTAGTTGTTGGAAACTACGCTGCATTAGGCCTACAAATTGGGTATGGGGTGTAAAGAGATGGTGTGTTCCACTCCAAGGTGTTCTCCAGGTTGCCTTTCCTGAACTTCTATCTTCAGGCTCTCATTAAATTGTGGTTAAACGGAACAACTGCATTTGGCGTACTAGTTGGTTTGGGGCCTACTATCGGTGTCTGCCGCTCCTTGCTGTTCTCCTGGTTTCCTGTCCTGAAATTCCGTTTTCAGGCGCTCGTTAAGTAGTTGTTAATGTTAGACTGCATTTGGCCTACCAGTTGGGTTGGGGCCTACTATCGGTGTCTGCCACTCCTTGCTGTTCTCCTCCACTGAACAAAGCTGTGCCGCCTGTTTACTACTGTTGCCAATTTTGAACTGCATTTCGACTACTTACTGATTTGGGCCTACTCTCTGTGTCAGCCTCTCATTCCAGTTGTCCTCCACTGCAATGCCCCCTGATTAGTCCTGTGTTACCAATTTTGAACTGCATTTAGCCCACTTTATTCTTTGGGCCTATATCTGTGTTTCCTCCTCATCCTGCCCATTGCCCAGCCAGTGATAGATGAGTCTGCTGGTACATTGACCCATAACGCAACATTTCCCGTGCACGCTACACTGCAAGATTGTGACCCTGCTGAAAGTCAGGTCCCCCTTCCCGCATACCATACCACCTTACACGGGGACAAACAGGAAGGTGCAGATGAAAGTGCAGGTTCCTTCATCAGGTGCGGGGAGGAATACTAGTTGGCGACGTCACAGGGCCTCTCATGGTACGCAAAAGTGTTGCTGCCGGTGGGAGGCGCCCCCGCCGTGCAAACACACCGCTGTACTTTGAGGGGCCCTGTGCCAGTGCCAATGCCAACGAGTGGGCCCCCCCTGCTTGCTCAGGTTCACAGCACTTGCAAAGTTGAAATACTTACCTCTCCCTGCTCCACTGCCGTGACGTGGTCCAGATTTCCTGGGCCCACTAATTACTTGAACCAGCCCTACCCACCACAACTTTAGCCAAATGACCCCCAATTTCAAATGCCTTCCAATTATTATAAGGTAAATTACGCTTGAAAAGCTTCATTAAGAAGAATGGATGGTTTTGACATTAAAATGGGCACTCTAGGTGTTTTCCTGGCCCCCACTCACTGCCGACTATGCTGCCCCATTGACTTGCATTGGGTTTCGTGTTTCGGTCGATCCCGACTTTACGTCATAATCGGCCGATTTCACTCGACCCGACTTTTGAGATAGTCGGGTTTCGCGAAACCCGGCTCGACTCTAAAAAGGTCAAGGTCGCTCAACTCTACTCGCAACTTGTTGAGCAGAAGTCTTGCTAATATTATGTTTTCCATTTGAATGCTATTTTTGCACCTTTTAAAAATGTCTGCACTTTTGTTATTTGCATATATGAAACGCTAAAGTAAAAGAGCCTCCCATAAATGGAAGAAAAGTTGGTGCTTCCTGTTTAACCTGTTACATTTGAAATGCTTTGTTCCAGCCCGGGACGTGCTGTGTTTAATGGGGGTGGGGGGGTGGGGGGGGTTATGTGGCACCCCTGAAGGTCCAGATGTCACAGAGGTACTGCATTTCAGCCAGAGGTGTAGTATCTCAAGTCTCTGGTAAGGAGGGAACATTGTACAGAACTCTAACACTCGCACCCAACAGTCATGAGTTTAGAGGGGGCATCTGAGTGAACCCTTAGGGAGGATGGCCTCATCCCAGTCTAGATAGGAAAGGGTGTTGGGAAGTGGGTGGACAAGGTAGGAAAAAGGGGAGGAGCTAATCAGGTGGAAAGGAGAGAGTGTAGAGACTGTGAAAGGAAGTGGAGCTGAACACATTTGCACCTACTCCTTCTATTTCTTTCTGGCATCACCCACTCTGCACCTCCACCTGTCGCTAGTAACATTGCCACCCACATCACTAACTGCCCTGGGGACCAAGATCTACCTGTGGAGAGCTATAACAACTCAGCTGCATTAACATCAGCCCCAGAGGTCCCTTTAAGCAGCGTCGGCCATCCCGGCCAAACACCACAGGTGGCGTCATGAATCATCCGTTAAATACTTTATTTCCACTTTCATCCACAACCCCTTTTACTGGACGCCCAGGACCAGGGACCGGGTCACTGCCACTGTGACCACCCCTTTAAGTACCACCGGACCCGGTACCAAGTAATCCCCGGGGTCCTAGCGGGTTCTCCATGTTCATTGAACTGGAATCACCGCTTCCAATACAATGGATGGGTGAAATTTATCTTGCGGAGTCTTCACAAGATAAATTGACATGCTGCGGTCTGGAAAGACACACCACATGTCAATCTCCGCAGGTGATTAGTAGGCGTCGGTGCACGCATAGTGGACATGTGATTTCTTGAAATCCCATCCACTATGCTGTAATATCTGGACGCTGCGGGTTGAACGTTGCAGAAGCACACAGTGTGCAACCCGCAGCGTTTACTGACCATGGGAACATACCCGAACAGTCAGACTTTCATTATGTTGTAAACGTTTATTCTGGATTGGGAACAAAAGGTAGTGTGTATAGATAATGGCGCTTAGCTCAGTTGTTAAAGTGGAATGTGGGCAGGGCGGTAGTCATGGTCGAGGTACTTGTGCTTCACACCTCGACACACTACATGAAAATGCGGGTCCTGGCTGGATGTCAGCCGTGGTAGTTGGCCGACCAGGACTAGATGTTACAGAGTTCAGTGAGAGAGAGACCATAGTTCATAGCAAACTACATTTTTACTTAAGAATAACTTGGTATGAACTATATACAGCAGTTTCCATTTATCTTTAAGGAAGTTTCTTTAACAAGTGACATCATCAAACACATTTCCTCCTTTCTGGAAACACTCTATCATCCTCGGTTACTTCCTCTACTCTTCCTCTAGCACACTACTACAATCTTCCCTCATTCTCAATAATGTCACTATGTCACTACAGTTCAGTAAGCAAGAGTTCTAAACTCCAACCCGCGGTTCCACGTTCTTTTCTTTGTAGGAGAATTTTTTGTGCTAATATGGCGGCTACTATGCTTAATTTTCTACTTACTGACACCTCTGGACTACTAAGTAGGGCATTTTCTTTTCATCTTGCTTCCCTTTTCCGTTACCATACTGGTAGACAGCTCTGGAATGTCCCAATAGGCTTCCTTCCCAAGGCCTCAACACTTCTTCCTTTGCAGTCTTACTATTTCTGTCCCAACTCTGGACTGCTATTCACTTTTCTTTTGGCTTTCTCCTTTCTCTGCTGGGCCTTACTAGCTGTCCAGTTGTCTCCCTCTCACCACAGGGACACCCACTTCCATGTTGTGACTAATCAGACCAGAGGTTGCGCTAGCTGCAAGCTAGGCCCTATATGGCATTCTACCCAGAAACTCTCCATTGTGTCCACGCTAAGCTCCTTCCCCCCGGGCTAGTCCCACTTGTTAACTCAGTCTCTCAAAGTAGGTTATCTAGTGCTGATGTGATGCTGAATAACTTCTCACAGACAAGCCATGAGTCAGGGTAGTCAAGGAGTCGGAGGTCAAGTGCCAGGAGGGTACATCATAAACAGAGGGAAGAGAAAAAGGCGTAGTCAAGTAATGCTCCAAGTGGTCAGAAATTCAGAATATCAGGAGGATGAGAGAAAAGCGGCTAAGTAAAACAGATGGTCAGAATGAGACTTAAGGTCAGGCAGCAAAAAGATTCACAAGCAAAGCACTAGGCACAGACAAACAAACCACACAGAGCTGAATCTATGTCTGGCAGAGATCTGCGACTCACAGCTCAGATTAGTACCTGGGCAATCGCCTGAGACAGGGAACACCTGATGACAGCCCAGCACCTCCCAGTCTCCGATTGCACCCCTGCACCAGACTGGATGGCTGAGCTGTCAGTAACTGCATCCCAGACATAATGAGGGGTAGAATCATGGAAGTTGGGCAGAACAGAACTTCATCACCAAAGATATTAAACGTTAAACATTTTAAACTCTTCCACCTCCATTCAACAGTCTATGGTACACAGCAACACGATCTCAGGAAATTAGACACCAGTAAGGCAGGGGTACGATGATGCTTTCTCCACATGGTCAAGTTTGCTTTGTGGGTCTGGTCCCTTGCCACAGGCAAGAACAGACTCATTTCAAATGGCCCGCAAGCCACTCAGCTACATACAGCACCATACCAGTCTTCTCTCTACTCTTCCCTCCTTCTGATGGACGCTCTTCTCAGCCAGGAAAACCTCTTTGGAGTCAGTACACAACACTCTGCAGCAACATCTGTACTTGCAGGGCCAGAATACACTTCTGGGAGGAGTAAAAACTCGAGTATAGGTTTCCCACCCTCGATCTCCTGTAATGAGGCACAGACAACATATAACTTTTGCTGGATGGAAGTTGATCACAGCATTTACTGAACCATATGTTCTTTAAGACCATGAACGCAAACCTTTGAGCTGGAAAGCAATATGCCGGCCTCCGGACTTCCAGAAGGCATGTCTATTTTCAATTCGCTACGCAAATAGCTTTCCCAAAACCGCCATCTGTGACTTTTCTTACATATGACCAAATATATACAGTATATTTTTTAAATTATGTTTATAACAAATAGATAATACAAGGGGGTTGAAAGGATGACCATCTGAGCAAACCATGCCAGTCTGCCATCTTCTAGACGCAGGGAATAATTGCTCTTTTCGAACAACAAGGAACACAAACCCATTTAACTCAATGTGACCATACACCATGTTCCAAATTATTATGCAAATGACATTTTTCTCAGATTTTCCTAAATAGTCAGTGCAAATGACAGTCAGTCCAATATAAGTCATCACCCGTTAGAGTATACATCAACTTTTATTGAAGAAAACTCCCAATGATAACAGCATATTCTCCAAAATGAATAAAATCTCAAAATGCACTGTTCCAAATTATTAGGCACAGTAGAATTTCTAATCATTTGATATCTTTTAAATAACTGAAAATGCTCATTTGTGGAATTTGCAACATTAGGAGGTCACATTCACTGAACAAAAAAAAGCTATTTAACTCCAAAACATCCTAACAGGCCAAGTTACATGTTAACATAGGAACCTTCTTTGATATCACCTTCACAATTCTTGCATTCTTTGAACTTGTGAGTTTTTGGAGAGTTTCTGCTTGTATTTCTTTGCATGAAGTCAGAATAGCCTCCCGAAGCTGCTGTTTGGATGTGAACTGCCTCCCACCCTCATAGATCTTTTGCTTGATGATACTCCAAAGCTTCTTTGTACGGTTGAGGTCAGGTGAAGATGGTGGCCAGTGGCCACACCATGAGTTTATCTCCTTTTATGCCCATAGCAGCCAATGACTCAGAGGTATTCTTTGCAGCATGAGATGGTGCATTGTCATGCATGAAGATGATTTTGCTCCTGAAGGCACGTTTCTGCGTTATATACCATAGAAGAAAGTTGTCAGTCAGAAACTCTATATACTTTGCAGAGGTCATTTTCACACCTTCAGGAATCTAAAGGGCCCTACCAGCTGTTTTCCCATGATTCTGGCCCAAAACATGACTCCTCCACCTCCTTGCTGACGTCGCAGCCTTGTTGAGACATGGTGACCATTCACCAACCATTCACTACTCCATCCATCTGGACCATTCAGAGTTGCTCGACACTCATCAGTAAACAAGACTGTTGAAAATTAGTCTTCATGTATGTCTGGGCCCACTGCAACCGTTTCTGCTTGTGAACACTGTTTAGAGGTGGCAGAATAGTAGGTTTATGCACCACAGCAAGCCTTTAAAGGATCCTACACCTTGAGGTTCGAGGGACTCCAGAGGCACCTTTGGCAGCTGCTCTCTTAATCCAATGAATTTGTCTGGCAGAAACCTTCCTCATTATGCCTTTATCTGCATGAACTCTGTCAGTCACAAATCTGTTAACAGTATGATGATCACTCTTAAGTTTTTGTGAAATATCTAATGTTTTCATACTTTCTCCAAGGCATTGCACTATTTAACACTTTTCAGTCGCAGAGAGATCCTTTTTGTTTCCCATATTGCTTGAAACCTGTGGCCTGCTTAATAATATAGTACATCATTTTAAGTAGTTTTCCTTTAATTTAAATCACCTGGAGTAGTGTATAATCGGGTCCTTTCGTCAAACTCAATCTGACAGGTGCCCCGCCCCCTATCAAAGTGTATCAAAGTGTGTAACCCCTCCCCGCCTCCTGTCAGCCAGCTGTGCCCTGTGTCTGGTTGACTTCGGCCGGCTTCACACTCAGCGTATGAAAATACGGTCCGTATATTACGGCCGTAATACGCTGAAATGTCCCGAAAATAGTGGTCCGTAGCTCCTCCGTAGGCAGGGTGTGTCAGCGTTTTTTGCGCATGGCATCCTCCGTATGTAATCCGTATGGCATCCGCACTGCGTGGTTTTCTCGCAGGCTGGCAAAACCGACATACGGCTATAGAAATGATCCATGTGTCCCAAAAAGAAAAAAATATATATATATACTGTCTATATATATATATATATATATATATATATATATATATATATACAGTGGGGCAAAAAAGTATTTAGTCAGTCAGCAATAGTGCAAGTTCCACCACTTAAAAAGATGAGAGGCGTCTGTAATTTACATCATAGGTAGACCTCAACTATGGGAGACAAACTGAGAAAAAAAAAATCCAGAAAATCACATTATCTGTTTTTTTAACATTTTATTTGCATATTATGGTGGAAAATAAGTATTTGGTCAGAAACAAAATTTCATCTCAATACTTTGTAATATATCCTTTGTTGGCAATGACAGAGGTCAAACATTTTCTGTAAGTCTTCACAAGGTTGCCACACACTGTTGTTGGTATGTTGACCCATTCCTCCATGCAGATCTCCTCTAGAGCAGTGATGTTTTTGGCTTTTCGCTTGGCAACACGGACTTTCAACTCCCTCCAAAGGTTTTCTATAGGGTTGAGATCTGGAGACTGGCTAGGGCACTCCAGGACCTTGAAATGCTTCTTACGAAGCCACTCCTTCATTGCCCTGGCGGTGTGCTTTGGATCATTGTCATGTTGAAAGACCCAGCCATGTTTCATCTTCAATGCCCTTGCTGATGGAAGGAGGTTTGCATTCAAAATCTCACGATACATGGCCCCATTCATTCTTTCATGTACCCGGATCAGTCGTCCTGGCCCCTTTGCAGAGAAACAGCCCCAAAGCATGATGTTTCCACCACCATGCTTTACAGTAGGTATGGTGTTTGATGGATGCAACTCAGTATTCTTTTTCCTCCAAACACGACAAGTTGTGTTTCTACCAAACAGTTCCAGTTTGGTTTCATCAGACCATAGGACATTCTCCCAAAACTCCTCTGGATCATCCAAATGCTCTCTAGCAAACTTCAGACGGGCCCGGACATGTACTGGCTTAAACAGTGGGACACGTCTGGCACTGCAGGATCTGAGTCCTTGGTGGCGTAGTGTGTTACTTATGGTAGGCCTTGTTACATTGGTCCCAGCTCTCTGCAGTTCATTCACTAGGTCCCCCCGCGTGGTTCTGGGATTTTTGCTCATCGTTCTTGTGATCATTCTGACCCCACGGGGTGGGATTTTGCATGGAGCCCCAGATCGAGGGAGATTATCAGTGGTCTTGTATGTCTTCCATTTTCTAATTATTGCTCCCACTGTTGATTTCTTCACTCCAAGCTGGTTGGCTATTGCAGATTCAGTCTTCCCAGCCTGGTGCAGGGCTACAATTTTGTTTCTGGTGTCCTTTGACAGCTCTTTGGTCTTCACCATAGTGGAGTTTGGAGTCAGACTGTTTGAGGGTGTGCACAGGTGTCTTTTTATACTGATATCAAGTTTAAACAGGTGCCATTACTACAGGTAATGAGTGGAGTAAAGAGGAGACTCTTAAAGAAGAAGTTACAGGTCTGTGAGAGCCAGAAATCTTGATTGTTTGTTTCTGACCAAATACTTATTTTCCACCATAATATGCAAATAAAATGTTAAAAAAACAGACAATGTGATTTTCTGGATTTTTTTCTCTCAGTTTGTCTCCCATAGTTGAGGTCTACCTATGATGTAAATTACAGACGCCTCTCATCTTTTTAAGTGGTGGAACTTGCACTATTGCTGACTGACTAAATACTTTTTTGCCTCACTGTATATATATATGTCAGTAGACACATATATGTATATATATTACTATTTTTTCCAGCGCTATACAGCTTGAAAGCCGGTAATTCAATTACCGGCTTTTTCTTTCTCTTTCCTAAAACCCGACATGATTTGAGACCTGGTTTACATACAGTAAACTATGTCTTCTCTCCATTTTTTTTGCAGATTCCACACTACTAATGTCAGTAGAGTGTATCTGCAAAATTTGGCCGTTCTAGCTCTTAAAATAAAGGGTTAAATGGCGGAAACAATTGGCGTGGGCTCCCGCGCAATTTTCTCCGCCAGAGTAGTAAAGCCAGTGACTGAGGGCAGATATTAATAGCCTGGAGAGGGTCCACGGTTATTGGCCCCCCCCTGGCTAAAAATATCTGCCCCCAGCCACCCCAGAAAAGGCACATCTGGAAGATGCGCCTATTCTGGCACTTGGCCACTCTCTTCCCATTCCCGTGTAGCGGTGGGATATGGGGTAATGAAGGGTTAATGCCACCTTGCTATTGTAAGGTGACATTAAGCCTAATTAATAATGGATAGGCGTCAATTATGACACCTATCCATTATTAATCCAATTGTAGTAAAGGGTTAAATAAAACACAAACACATTATTTAAAATTATTTTAATGAAATAAAAACAATGGTTGTTGGAGTATTTTATTCTACGCCCAATCCAGTCACTGAAGACCCTCGTTCTGTGAAAGAAAAAACATAATAAACCAACAATATACTTACCCTCCGCAGATCTGTAACGTCCAACGATGTAAATCCCTCTGAAGGGGTTAAAACATTTTGCAGCAAGGAGCTTTGCTAATGCAATGCTACTCCTCGCTGCAAAACCCCGGGGAATGAGTCTAAATATAGATCAATGAGCTATATTTAGCTTCATTTGCGGTGCGGCGCCCTCTGCTGGATGTTCATAGATCGTGGGAACTTTCCTAGAAAGCCTGGGAGCTTCTATGAACAGCCAGCAGAGGGCGCCTCACCGCAAATGAAGCTAAATATAGATCATTGACCTATTTTAAGCTTCATTCCCCGGGGTTTTGCAGCGAGGAGTAGCATTGCATTAGCAAAGCTCCTTGCTGCAAAATGTTTTAACCCCTTCAGAAGGATTTACATCGTTGGACGTTACAGATCTGCGGAGGGTAAGTATATTGTTGGTTTATTATGTTTTTTCTTTCACAGAACGAGGGTCTTCAGTGACTGGATTGGGCGTAGAATAAAATACTCAAACAACCATTGTTTTTATTTCATTAAAATAATTTTAAATAATGTGTTTGTGTTTTATTTAACCCTTTACTACAATTGGATTAATAATGGATAGGTGTCATAATTGACGTCTCTCCATTATTAATTAGGCTTAATGTCACCTTACAATAGCAAGGTGGCATTAACCCTTCATTACCCCATATCCCACCGCTACACGGGAATGGGAAGAGAGTGGCCAAGTGCCAGAATAGGCGCATCTTCCAGATGTGCCTTTTCTGGGGTGGCTGGGGGCAGATATTTTTAGCCAGGGGGGGCCAATAACCATGGACCCTCTCCAGGCTATTAATATCTGCCCTCAGTCACTGGCTTTACTACTCTGGCGGAGAAAATTGCGCGGGAGCCCACGCCAATTTTTTCCGCCATTTAACCCTTTATTTTAAGAGCTAGAACGGCCAAATTTTGCAGATACACACTACTGACATTAGTAGTGTGGAATCTGCAAAAAAAATGGAGAGAAGACATGGTTTACTGTATGTAAACCATGTCTCAAATCATGTCGGGTTTTAGGAAGGAGAAAGAAAAAGCCTGTAATTGAAATACCGGCTTTCAAGCTGTATAGCGCTGGAATAAATATTAATATATATACATATATGTGTCTCACTGATATATATATATATATATATATATATATATATATACCTATTCTATGTGTACACATTTATTCTACCTATTCTACTGTAAGCTGTCAGTGTGATTTTACTGTACACCGCAATGAATTGCCGGCTTTTCTCTCTAACAGCGCTGCGTATTTCTCGCAAGTCACACTGCTTGTCCGTGTGTAATCCGTATTTTTCACGCTTCCATAGACTTTCATTGGCGTATTTCTTGCGCAGTACGGTGACAAACGCAGCATGCTGCGATTTTGTACGGCCGTAGAAAGCCGTATAATACTGATCAGTAAAATACGGCAGATAGGAGCAGAGGCATAGAGAATAATTGTGCCGTATTTTTTGCGAGTTTTACGGACATAGTTTCTGCGCTCTTACGTCCGTAAAACTCGCAAGTGTGAAGCCGGCCTTCCCCTTTTGATATAGTTTGATATTGTTAATTTTCTCCAAATGATTATTATCCCAGTAATTGTTTTTATATTAGATTGTCATATTATTTGCAGCTGTTTGTGCGGTTGCTTCTGTAAGCTGTATTCTTTCTGCCGACAAACCATAATGCTCAGCATATACACACACAGTTTCTCAATTTCAACATCACGCCTACATTATATGAGAGTGCACTCAATATTATGAAAAATGACAGTCATTGTATGAGTTTTAAAAGCCTTTATTAAAGCATGTATCAGACACAATACACTATATGTGAATTACAGCACGATATACAATAACATTCAGCAGGGCTGTGTGTAATAAAAATACGATCCTTAATAATTAAAATGCTATCCCAATGCCTGTTACAGGGGCTGCGTGGGTGCGCTGACACTACACATTTAGAATCTAGCACTGGCAGCATAATTTTCCAGTGTGTCCAGGGGCTGTGTTAGTTGTGATATCCTGCTACGTGCCCGGTGTGGCTATCAGATAAAATAGCCACAACTACAGAGACGCATTGGCCTGTGCAGATAATGACCAGTGTTAGTTATGCAGCAATGCTCGCTAAACCACAATATTGTACAGAAATCTAAAAAATCGAGTGTTTTTTATAATCACTAGTATTCATATTAATAGTTAATGTATCACAGTAGTTTCATATGATGTTACATCTTAGGTACTGTTCAGACTATTGTAATATCTGGAGCTTAAAATAGAGCCAAATAGCTACTTTCAAATCCGGATATACACCATTGATTTTAATGGGGTCTAAGGGGGTTCTATCAAGGCGTCCCACATAATAGTTATGGAATTTATGGATCTCTACAATAAACACCATGTGTAGAAATTTGGTTCTAGAACTTGTTGGATTAGTGAATATAATAACGCTTGATATATTTTATAACATACAGCTAATGATTCTTGCTTTTAACTTGTATGTAACTGGTTAATGTTAAAATCACACACAATAATATTGTTTTGGACTCTATCAAATGACAATGCCAAATTCTGAAAATAGCCATTTTATATTGAATTACTACAGCTCGCTGAGTGTTACCGCTGGACTCATTTCTCTCTGCTGCTTCTGAATGTATACTATTCTCACCCATGGACAGTTTTCCTTTAAAAATATGAATATTATTGAATATAATGTTTTACGTATGTTACAGTATTTTATTTTCCTGGTGTTACTTTTGTTCATGTATTACAGGCGTCTTCTTCAGTTGTGATTCTTACCTTTTCTATATAAATATGGGTAAATGAATTCTCCATTATAGAACCATCTTGAATCCATGTTTTGTTGACCTTAAACATTTTGTATAACGTATGTGTTTCTCCTGATTTTTCATGGTTAAGGGATCACTGATGTTTTAATAAACTTTGAATAAATAACTGGTCATACATAAGAAGCTTTGCAATATATCTTTATAGAAATAATACTTCTGCACGCACGGCCACTCCTCATCTACCTTTTGCCCCAGTGTGTCCAGAAATCTGCCCCAGTGTGTCCAGAAATCTGCCCCAGGGTCTCCAGCATTGCCCCAGTGTGTCCAGAAATCTGCCCCAGTGTGTCCAGAAATCTGCCCCAGGGTCTCCAGCATTGCCCCAGTGTGTCCAGAAATCTGCCCCAGTGTGTCCAGAAATCTGCCCCAGGGTCTCCAGCATTGCCCCAGTGTGTCCAGAAATCTGCCCCAGTGTGTCCAGAAATCTGCCCCAGGGTCTCCAGCATTGCCCCAGTTTGTTCAGAAATCTGCCCCAGTGTGTCCAGAAATCTGCCCCAGGGTCTCCAGCATTGCCCCAGTGTGTCCAGCATTGCCCCCAGACAGACAGAGTCAGACATAAAGAAAAAAAAAGTAAAATCCTCACCTCTCCCGATCCCAGCGCAGGTCCAGTGCACTCAGCGTCTCTCCGGCTCTGCAACGCTCAGGACAGAGAGGCTGAGTGGCACGCACAGTGATGACGTCATCGCGCCCTCTGCCCTGAGACGTCACAGAGTCAGAGGGCGCTGAAGACGCTACAGCTGCCGCAGGAACCAGGAGAGGTGAGTATTAGAACGGGGGCCCCGGGGGCACGATGCCAGCGCTGGCACTGGGGGTGGGGGGGGGATAACCTGGTCGTGGAGACGGACGGCGCCACCCAAAGATTTAAAGGGCCCGCGTCTCTTTTTTTTCTTCCTCCTCCTGCAGCGCCCCCCACCAACTGCATTGTGCTGCCAGGGGCGGCCCGCCCCTCCCTTCCTATGTCACTGCCCGCATGCGTCTAAAAAAGGCTGCATTTGTACGTGTTTATATGTGTTTTTTCCTGCACTTGTGGATGCGGATTAAACGCTGCGGATTCGAACGCAAATGGGAAACTAGCCTTATGGTGTCAAAGTAATCATCCCTTGTATGTGGTATTATTGGTATATTGGTCTTGGTATTCCAACATTATGTGGTGATAATTTATGATAATTGTGTGGTGATATTTACCTCCTTTCTGTGATTTATTATTATATACTAGATGGTGGCCCGATTCTAACGCATCGGGTAATCTAGAATATGCATGTCCACGTAGTATATTGCACAGCCCACGTAGTATATTACCCAGCCACGTAATATATTGCCCAGCCACGTACTATATTGCCCAGTCACGTACTATATTGCCCAGCTACGTAGTATAATGCCCAGTGACGTAGTATATTGCGCCGCCACATAGTATATTGCCCAGCCACGTAGTATATTGCCCAGTCGCGTAGTATATTGCCAAGTCACGTAGTATATTGCCCAAGTCACGTAGTATATTGCCCAACCACATAGTATATTGCCCAGCCACATAGTATATTGCCCAGCCACATAGTATATTGCCCAGTCACATACTATATTGCCCAGCTACGTAGTATATTGCCCAGTGACGTAGTATATTACGCTGCTACATAGTATATTGCCCAGCCACGTAGTATATTGCCCAGTCACGTAGTATATTGCCCAGCCACGTAGTATATTACCCAGCTACGTAGTATATTGCACAGCGACATAGTATACAGCACAGAGCCATGTAGTATACAGCACAGACACGTAGTAAACTGCCCAGTCACGTAGTATATTGGCCAGTCACGTAGTATATTGCCCAGCCACGTAGTATATTGTCCAGCCAGTATGTAACAGGTTAAAAAGACTTAAAATAAAAAATAAACATACTGTATACTCACCTTCCGAAGGCCTCTTGTAGTCCTGGCGCCTGTGTGCGTTGCACGCGGTAGCTTCCGGTCCCAGGGTTGGTATGAGTGCAGGACCTGTGATGACATCGTGGTCACATAACCGTGACGTCATGGCAGGTCCTTCTCGCATAGCATCCTTGGCACTGGAACCTGCCACTTGCACTGCCGAGGACAGGGCGCGATGTCGGAGGGTGAGAATAATGTTTTTTTTTATTATTATTATTTGTAACATTAGATCTTTTTACTATTGATGCTGCATATGCAGCATCAATAGTAAAAAGTTGGTAAGAGTTAATAGCTGCGTTAATGGAGTGCGTTACACCGCGGTCCATTAACGCTGGCATTAACCCTGTGTGAGGGCTGACTGGAGGGGAGTATGGAACGGGCACTGACTGCGGGGAGGAAGGAGCGGCCATTTTGCCGGCGGACTGTGCCCATCGCTGATTGGTCGTGGCAATGGTCGTGGGCGTTTTGCCACGACCAATCGGCGACTTGGATTTTCATGATAGACCGCAACCAAGGCCGCAACCAATGAATATCTGTGACAGACAGACAGAAGGACAGACTGAAAGACAGAAGTGACCCTTAGACAATTATATAGTAGATCACTTTTGGTAAAGTATCAATATGGCGATATTTGTTATTTGGTAACTCTATGACTACTATTAGAAGTAACCAAAGTCAGAAGCATAATGATTAAATACCCTGCAGTAAATAAATAGCATAGCGCATGAAAATAATATACGGTACTTAGTTAACATGCTTTTTGATTAAAAAAAAATGCGAAGGCCATCCCACCACTCCACGGTGACCGTAATTGTGGCAGTCCTAACTCTAATATTAAAAACCTTACCATTTGTCATTTATCTGACCAACATCCAGGTGGGGGCCCAGGTACAAATTTTGCACTGGGTCCAAAAGGACGCTAATTAAAGGGAACCTCTCACCTGAATTTGGCAGGCTCTGTTAATGGTCCAATGGGTGGTGTTTTCTCTCCTTTCATGCACCCCTCCCTTTCCCGCTGGCCGCAATATTATCTTGAATATGAGTGTGTTTCCTCCGTAGTTCACGCGTGCGCAAAGCAATCTTGCCTTGCGAACGCGCTGTATGCTTTGGTGCGCAGGCGCCGGCGCACTATGTTCCGGAAGTATTTTGCTGTGTTCCAGGACATAGTGCGCCGGCGCATGCGCACTAATGCTTTTCAGCTTTGCCCGCAGTTGGGCAAAGCATACCGCACGTGCGCAAGGCTAGATTGCTTTGCGCACGCGTGAACTACGGAGGAAACACACTCATATTCAAGATAATATTGCTGCCAGCGGGAAAGGAAGGGGTACATGAAAGGAGAGAAAACACCGTCCATTGGACCGGACAGAGAGCCCGCCAAATTCAGGTGACAGAGTCCCTTTAAGGTTCTTCTTACAAGTTCTAGTAGAAAAAGCTTGTAAGCACTGCACTGCACAATGTCAGGCTGCATTTGTGTCCTATAATCTGGACAACAAGTACAAAATACTAAAAAATATAGTAACTGTGACTGAGATCAAAAAGGAATTTAAATAGCAGTTTTAGTAGAAAATTTATTGGATGTTTTGCTAGTTTTTGCAAGCATTTTGCAATTTTGTGAAGAATATGGGAATGAAGAATATGAAAATAGCCATTTAAATAAAAAAAATGAAAGAAAGGAAAAATTGAGACAGTTGCTGATTTTTCTGGGATTTTCACTGCCATGTTTAGACTTTTTACTACGTGGCTATATTTATATGTAGCTTCTACGGTAATTTAGTATATTTAAAGGGAACCTGCCTGAAAGATTTCCTTGCGCAGGCGTGTATTACGGAGGACAAAGAATGAACTTCAATCCAATATTACGGCCAGCATGCAGCCAGCGGGTAAGGAAAGGGTGAATCAAACACCTGAAAACTCCACCCATATGACCAAAAACAGGTCCCGCCAAATTCAGGTGACAGGTTCCCTTTACGTTTTACAGTTCCAATTTACTTCTCCTACTTCAGTCCATTGGATAGAAAACCTTTGACATAAAAATACATAATATTATATTGGATGAAATCTTGACTTTTGGGGCTGGCACGACATGGTGGCAGATTTAATTTTTATTCCTTTTGACATTTAAGCCTGTGAATAATCAGCATTGTGCATAAAGGATAAGTCGGTGTACTGTTTAACCTGAAAAGCTGACTTCTCAGAGTACGTGTAGTTAACATATAAGACTTTGTTTTTTTGCCATTACAATATTGTTTTTTTAGGAAGATTCCTTTTCAGGATTATCAAAATTAGGTGATGCAATCAGAAACGGAAGGGCTTTACTCTGTGATATTTATTCCATATAAAAGGAAGGCGATTAATTCGTCCCAGCAGTGCCTTCTGCCGGACAATATGATGTTCCTTAGCTGTTTCTTACTGCTGAACCTTGTGGTGACACATGAGACTGCAGAGCCTGTTAATATCGGTGAAAGAAGGAACCAGCATAATCCTCTGGATCTTCTACCTCGGTTCTCACCAGAATGGATAGAGTCTCCCAAATATCGGGTGGTGAAAACGTATATAGTAAGAGATAATTCACTTTATTAATATACTTATACATAGTTATTTAAAATGGACCTCAATAATATGCTAAGCAAATATGTCATTGATACTTAATGTTAGGTCAAATCACATGTCAGGTGTTTGTACGCAAAAAAGATGAATTTCATTAATGTGCAGGATCCAATTTTTATTCACTTTCAGTCCGAGTGTCCAGTTTTACCATTCGTTTATTATCCATTTTTCTTGCAAAAAAAGTGATAGAGGTTCCCAATCTTTTCCTAGCAACGAGTCAGTAAAAGAGCAAGCATCACATGGATGCCACTCGCACGCCATCTAAGTGCTGTGTATTTTTCACTTACACTGAATGGGCTAGGTTAGTCTACAATTGGACCCAAATAGACACGTCTCCACTTTGTTTTTGTTTTTTATGCAAATCATTGATCTGCAAAAATAGTGTGATATTCTACGGAATTCTATATAAATATAAAAAAGCTGACAGCACACACGTTAAAAACTGGCATGCGAATGAGCCCTAAGGCTATGTGCACATGGAGCGCCCCGTCAGGACACGGGGGTACTCGGTATCGGGTCCTGCGGTTCACAGGGGGATGTCACTGTGGCTGTGACCCGGTCTGTGGCCCTGGGATGTCCGTATAAAAGGGGAAGGTCTTTAAAGGGATAAAGTTTATGTTCGTGACACTACCTGTGGTATTCGGTCAGGGTGACCGATGCTGCTCTAAGGGGTCCGCTGGGGTGATGTCATGGTAGCTAGATGGTATACCTTCCCACAGGTGAAGTATATCCCCAGGGTTTCCCAGTGTGTAGATGGAAGAATGGTGAGAGGTGCAGTGAAGAACGAGGACACAGGTTTGCAGTCTCTTTACCTCGTTTACTGAAGTCTTCAGCGGCCACAGTCCAGGGCACCTGATCACAGGGCAGGTAGAGTCCGGCCGGTTTGGAGGCAAGTCCAGAGTCCCCTTTGCTCAGGTGGAAATCAGTAGCCTTCTCTTGCGCTGTAGTCCCTTACTGCATAAGCTTCAAATAAGGTTCTCACAGATGTTTGTATCTCTATCTGTCCCCCGTAGTTGGATAGGACAAAACCTGTATGGCTGGTGGCTTGAGGCAGTTTATAGGGACTCTAGCATGCCTCAGCCTCTGAGGGGTGCCACCGTGCCTCTGGGTGTGGGTGCGGACCGGTAACGTGGAATTAGCTGTCCTGCCAGTCTCTGAAGTAAGGCGTAGAGGTCCTTACTACCTCGGTCTTCCGGCTACCAGCGTTCTGTGCCTCAGAAGGAGGCAGCCTGCTCAGGGCTGGTCCCCTTCAGGTATCCTCTCCTGTGCTTTGCTTTCCTTCACGCTCACTGCAATGTATTCTGCTTTTATGAAATGTCTCCTTCTGGGAGCTGTAGCACTTCTGGCTACACGGCTCCTCTGCTTCCTTTCCTTCTGCCTCTCTGACAGGAACTGAACTCTTTCCCTCCAGATCAGGATGTTCTTATAGGGGAGTTCTACTTAAACAGGCTTAGAGCTCCCCCTTCTGGTCTGGAGTGTGAACATGTTGAATGCATTGTATTACTTGACAAAGAGTTCTCCTTCATTGCCTCCAAACGTAACATCACTCTCCCCGTGAGGAAAGCAACATTACTGTGACGACCAGGACCCATGGGCGCAACACACATACGTTGCGGATTAGGCTTAGGAATTTTTGGTGCTGATTCTGCATCTCTTGACAGAAAACGCAAGTGCGGATTTGACACGTTTTTTGTGCGGATTTTGTGCGGATTTGCTGCAGATTTACTGAGGATTTTTAGCGGATTTATTGCATTTTTTACCCCTGCGGATTTCTGTAATGGAATGGGTACAAAAACGCTGCAGATCCACAAAAAAGAAGTGACATGCTACTTCTTTTAACCCCTTTCTGCCAGCTGACGGAATAGTACGTCAGCTGGCAGATCCCCTGCTTTGAGGTGGGCTCCGGCGGTGAACCCACCTCAAAGCCGCGACATGTCAGCTGTTTTGTACAGCTGACATGTGCGCGCAATGAGCGCGAGCGGAATCGCGATCCGCCCGCGCCCATTAACTAGTTAAATGCCGCCGTCAAGCGCTGACAGCGGCATTTAACTAGCGCTCCCGGCCGTGAGGCAGGAGATGCTTGCTCTGCTGACCCCCGCCACATGATCGGGGGTCAGCAGTGCATCGCCATAACAACCAGAGGTCTCCTTGAGACCTATATGGTTGTTGATGGCCGATTGCTTTGAGCGCCATCCTGTGGTCGGCGTTCAAAGCAACCCTGCATTTCTGCTACATAGAGGTGATCTGTACTTCACCTCTATGTAGCAGAGCCGATCGAGTTATGCATGCTTCTAGCCTCCTATGGAGGCTATTGAAGCATGCCAAAATGAAAAAAAAAGTGATTAAAAATATAAAAAAAATAAAAAATATATAAAAGTTCAAATCACCCCCCTTTCGTCCCAATCAAAATAAAACAATTAAAAAAAATCAAACATACACATATTTGGTATTGCCGCGTTCAGAATCGCCCGATCTATCAATAAAAACAAAGGATTTACCTGACCGCTAAATGAGGTAGCGAGAAAAAAAATCAAAACGCCAAAATTATGTTTTTTGGTCGCCGCGACATTGCATTAAAATGCAATAACGGGCGATCAAAAGAACGTATCTACACCAAAATGGTATCATTAAAAACATCATCTCGGCACGCAAAAAATAAGCCCTCACCTGACCCCAGATCACGAAAATTGGAGACGCTACGCGTATCTGAAAATCGCGCAATTTTTCTTTTTTTTTTAGCAAACTTTGGAATTTTTTTTCACCACTTAGATAAAAAATAACCTAGACATGTTAGGTGTCTATGAACTCGTAATGACCTGGAGAATCATAGAGGCAGGTTAGTTTTAGCATTTGGTGAACCTAGCAAAAAAGCCAAACAAAAAACAAGTGTGAGATTGCACTTTTTTTGCAATTTCATCACACTTGGAATTTGTTTCCCATTTTCTGTTACATGGCATGGTAAAACCAATGGGGTAACGTTCAAAAGTATGGTACATCTTGTCCCGCAAAAAATAAGCCCTCACATGGCCATATTGACGGAAAAATAAAAAAGTTATGGCTCTGGGAAGGAGGGGAGCAAAAAACGAAAATAAAAAAGCGGAAAAAGCTGCAGGGGTGAAGGGGTTAATCCGCAGCATTTCCGCACGGAATTTTCCGCACCATTAGCACATTTTTTACTATTGATTTAAGTTATACTGTAAATCACTTTCGGATCTGCAGCGTTTCTGCACGGCAAAAAACACTGTGGATTTGCAGGAAATCCGCAACGTGTGCACATACACTTATTCTACTCTGGTTCGATGTAAGAATTATGCACAAAAAGTCAGTAGGTTATTTGCAAGTTGGTTGCTTTTTTTCCTTGTTAATTTTTAGATTGAATATATTTGCTTTGATTTTTCAATAAAATGTATAATGTAATATGAATTACAGAATATTGGTTGCTTAGGCTACGTTCACATTTGCGTTGTGCGCTGCTGCGTCGGCGACGCAACGCACAACGCAAATAAAAACGCATCAAAACGCATGCAAAAACGCTGCGTTTTGCGACGCATGCGTCGTTTTTTGCCGAAAATCGGACGCCAGAAAAATGCAACTTGTTGCGTTTTCTGCGCCCGACGCTTGCGACAAAAAAAACGCTTGCGTCGCACAACGCAGGACAACGCATGTCCATGCGTCCCCCATGTTAAATATAGGGGCGCATGACGCATGCATCGCCGCTGCGTCGCCCGACGCAAACGGGCACAACGCAAATGTGAACGTAGCCTAATTGCAATGTTTTCTGCAATAAGAAGTGTTGGAGTCTGTCTCTATCTTTGGTGCAATCAGAGAAGATTAGGATATAAGCAGTAATAGCAGAATACTATCTAACTATAAGATGGAGGTTGGAGGATATTGCACCCACTGAGGACTACTCTGTTGTTTTACAATGCATGAATGTCTTTTATATTATACTGTAGTGTTGTACGTTTATAGATCAGCAGATGGCATTGTTGTTTTAATAGTCATCTTTATGGCACAGTCTCTGTGGTCTTTGTTTACCTGGTTAATTGTATGTCCAGCCTAGACTGGGGATTGTGGGTTAATGGCAGGAATAGGAAGATCAGGCAGTTAAAGGGACACTGTCACCTGAATTTGGAGGGAACAATCTTCAGCCATAGAGGCGGGGTTTTCGGGTGTTTGATTCACCCTTTCCTTACCCGCTGGCTGCATGCTGGCTGCAATATTGGATTGAAGTTCATTCTCTGTCCTCCGTAGTACATGCCTGCACAAGGCAAGATTGCACCTTGTGCAGGCATGTACTATGGAGGACAGAGAATGAACTTCAATCCAATATTGCAGCCAGCATGCAGCCAGCGGGTAAGGAAAAGGTGAATCAAACACCCGAAAACCCCGTCTCTATGGCTGAAGATTGTTCCCTCCAAATTCAGGTGACAGTGTCCCTTTAACAGTCTGTATATTTTGGGTCATACCGTGACACGGTACTCGGACGACGCACAACCTTTGAGCCTCCCCTGACCGGCCTGAAAGTGCTCTCATCACTAAACATCACTTTCTTTCACTCTTCAGATGTCCAACCTTGATATTTCTTACAAAAGGCAAGCCTTTTCTTTTTCATTGCTGCTGTGAGCAGGGGCTTCTTTGCGGCACGGCAACTTGGTAGACCCAGGTCCTTCTGCAGGCCGTGACGAATTGTCCTAGTTGTGATGTTCTGGAGGAGCATAGGGTACTTAGTTATAGAAGGATGTGACATCACTTCACGCTTCAGAAGCTTATCAGTCCTTGGTGAAGTCTTCTTAGGTGCGCCAGAGCCTGACTTCCTCTGCGGTACCATCCCAGGAGGCAATGATGCCGCCGACCGCTTCAGTTGATAAATTGCTGCTCTTGACACTCCCAGATCTCTAACTACAGCAATCACCGGATCCCCCTTCTCGAGCAGAGTCAAGGCACAGGATTTCTCTTCCATTTTAAGCTTCTTTTGACCCATTGAGGGAGATAATAAAAAACTGAGGGAGATAATAAAAGATTGCCTAATAGCAAAACTGGCTGGGCTGCACATAACAACCAATCAGAGTGCAGCTTTCACTTTACCAGAGAAGTGAAAACTGAGCGTTGATTGGTTGATATTTGCAACAAAGCCAGCTTTAATATTAGACCGGTTTTTTTTTTTATCTCCGCCATTGTGTATACTTTTAAAAAGTGAAATTATGATGTGGGTTTTACATGAAAAGTTTTTTTTTGCTGCGCAAGTGTAAAGATTTTTTTTGCCGGCACTGTAGCATTGCAAGAAGTTCAGGACACCCTCATGAGAGAAGATCATTTTTGGGTGTGTGTGGGAATCAGTGGCGAAGGAAGCAAGTATCCTCAACAAAACTTAAATAGCTGTAGAGTTCTGACTGGCACAGGGAAGTTGGGGGACCTACAGTGAGAGAAGATAAGAGCATCTCTTAGGCTACGTTCACATTTGCGTTGCGTCGGGCGCAACCGCGGCGACGCATGCGTCATGCGCCCCTATATTTAACATGGGGGGCGCATGGACATGCGTTGTGCTGCGTTTTGAGACGCATTAGTTTTTTTTGCCACAAGCATAAGGCGCAGAGGACGCAGCAAGTTGCATTTTTTTTGGCGTCCAAAATTCGGCAAAAAAGGACGCATGCGTCGCAAAACGCTGCATTTTAGCGTGCGTTTTGTTGCGTTTTTGTTTGTGTTGTGCGTTGTGTCTCTGAAGCAACATCGCACAACGCAAATGTGAACGTAGCTAAAGGCCGCTAAAATTACTACATGTTGCATTTCTGCAACAAAACGCATGTAGAGAAAAAACGCATGCGTTGCAAAAACGCGTCAAAACGCATGCAAAAAACGCATGCGTTTTTAATGTTAAGTATAGGGGGGAAAAAGCATGCGTTTTTTTGCGTTTTTTACCGCAAAAACGCAAAAAAACCCCCGCAAATGTGAAACCACCCTAAGAGACTTGGCGGGACTGGCCTGAGAGCTGCAGCCAGTGAGACAGTGTCAGCGGGTCTGGGCTTGTATAGGAAGAAGAGAGTGGGAGAATCTCCCTTAATTCTGTTCCCAAAGAAAGATTGGTCCGAGTTCAGTTCTAGAGCGAAACTCGTGAATCCGGGTGACGCTACCCTAGTAATATGGAGGTCCTTTCCTTAAACTGTGAACTGTCAGCAATGTCGCCAGTAAACGTCAAGAACATGCCTCTGTTTGGTGCAGAAGTGAACAAGTGTAATTGCTGATTGACTAGTAAAATGGACTCTGTTTTTACGAACTGTTTGGTTTCCTGATCATGGGAACGGAGGCATCTGGTGCCACACCAACTGTGGAAGTGAGGAACCTGAAGGTATCTATGGTAATCGCATCACACACACACACCCAAGGACACTGTTTTTCTGTAACGTGCTGGGGTATCGGACTAATGACACTCGCCTACCGCCCGAGGCACATTTAAATTCTCTACTTTGGTGCAATTAGAGAAGATTAGTATATAAGCAGTAATAGCAGAATACTCACTCATAGAGAAATGAACCTGTAAATGGCACTGACGCCAAGTGATTCTGCACTGTTCATACAACTACACAGCATCTCTGCCTGCCTAACCAAGAAGATTTATTCACTTTTTCTTGTTCTACAGGATTTTGAACTCAGAGAATATGATGAAGCTCATTCAGTATCAATTCCATTGGACTTCAGTGATGAGAAGAACATTATAATTCATTTACTTAAATATTTTGATGGATCAAACTCCGCGGGTACGATGTGCTGCACACAACCTTTTGTAGTATTTCTTTAGTATTATCCTCAGTATCTTCTATAATATAGCAGACTGGAAAATGTTTTTAATTTTACACCAAATGGTCCTTATAATAACTTGGAATATGGATAAAGGTGGAATGTATAGGAACATACACCACTACAATGTGGTGACACCAATGTACATGGACATATAATGTTATCACTACAAAAAAAGGTTTCTCTATGTACGTATTATGCTTCATACACATAATCTACTATATTCATCACCTACATAGAGAGACTCTGTGGGACTGCCAGAGATAGCACTTGGATATGTCTACCAGGCCTTTGGAGAATGACTGAAGCAAAAGCGTGTGTGGCCATCTCTCAATTCTGGCATTTTTTATCTAATGATTGGAAGGGGCACCATTATCGAACGACCAATAATTCCATAAGTGCAGAGGAGATGACTTAAAATGTTGTTAATAACTGTTTAATGGAGAAGTCCAACTTAGTACATCTACATTTCTCAAAGACACCTATCAGATGCTATTGGTGGTAAGAAGAGGGGTCCAGGAGTTTAATGTATGTGCCTAAAACCCTTCTTTAGTTTGTGGATGTTTCTAAGGCTAGGGTCACATTGCGTTAGGGCAGTCCGTCGAGCGCATAGCGCTACAGACTGCGCTAACGCAATGCCCCAAAAGGGATCGCGTTAGTGTTTGCGGTCCGTCACTCAAATGACGGCACATTGCTAGCGCACGCCCAATGTGGGCATGCGCTACCGATGCGTTCGCTATTACAGGCTATGGCGGCGTTAACGGACTACGCTACACCGCGTTATGCCGCGGTGTAACGTTCTCCGTTAAACGCGGTCACATAACGCAATGTGACCCTAGCCTAACACACAGTTTACTACTGGAATGTCTACACTTTGCCTGACATTCACAGTCACTGTACTTTATCAGTAAAAGCTGTTCTGGTTTGTTTACTCTATCTTTGTTTTTTAGGAAAGTAGATTAAATAGGCTTTCTGCTACTCAGACTTTGGGTAGACAAAATCTACTAGGTCAAGCTTACACGGTCAGTATTTGGTCAATAGTTTACCTCAGTATTTGTAAGACGAAACCAGGAGTGGAACAATCAGAGGAAAAGTATAATAGAAACACGTCATCATCACTTCTCAATTTATCACCCACCCCTGATTTTGGCTTACAAATACTGAGGTAAAATACTGATCAAATACTGATAGTGAGAACATGCCTCTGATATTAGGAGTGGAGAAGCTCTTCAGTATCTTATTAGGCCGGCGTCACACTCGGCGTAAGACAATACGGTCCGTATATTACGGCAGTAATACGCAGAAAAGTCCTCAAAATAGTGGTCCGTAGCTCCTCCATAGGCAGGGTGTGTCAGCGTATTTTGCGCATGGCATCCTCCGTATGTAATCCGTATGGCATCCGTACTGCGAGATTTTCTCGCAGGCTTGCAAAACCGATATACGGACATACAAAGGATCCATGTGTTAAAAAAAACATAAAAACATATATACTGTCTATATATATATATATATATATATATATATATATATGTGTCAGTAGACACATATATGTATATATATTAATATTTCATACAGCGCGAGATAGCTTTAAAGCCGGTAATTCAATTGCAGCAGTGCTCGTGGCTGCAAAACCCCGGGGAATGAAGATAAAGTAGGTCAATGACCTATATTTACCTTCATTTGCGGTGAGGCGCCCTCTGCTGGTTGTCCCTCGAGCGTGGGAACTTTCCTAGAAAGCTCCCAGGCTCGAGTTCATATGAGGACAACTAGCAGAGGGCGCCTCACCGCAAATATAGGTCATTGACCTACTTTACCTTCATTCCCTGGGGTTTTGCAGCCAGAGCACCGCTGCATTAGCAGAGCTCCTGGCTGTAAAATATTTTAACCCCTTCAGATGGATTTACATCATGGGACGTTACAGATCTTCGGAAGGTATGTATATTGTTGGTTTATTATTTTTTTCTTTGTTACAGAGCGAGGGGCTTCAGATGGATTGAGCGTAGAATAAAATATTACAACAACCTTTGTGTTTATTTCATTAAAATACTTTTTAATAATGTGTTTGTGTTTTTTTTAACCCTTTTACTACTATTGGATTAATAATGGATAGGTGTCATAATTGACGCCTCTCCATTATTAATTTGGCTTATTGTCACCTTACAATAGCAAGGTGGCATTAACCCTTCATTACCCCATATCCCACCGCTACACGGGAATGGCAAGAGAGTGGCCAAGTGCCAGAATAGGCGCATCTTCCAGATGTGCCTTTTCTGGGGTGGCTGGGGGCAGATGTTTTTAGCCAGGGGGGGCCAATAACCATGGACCCTCTCCAGGCTATTAATATCTGCCCTCAGTCGCTGGCTTTACTACTCTGGCGGAGAAAATTGCGCGGGAGCCCACGCCAATTTTTTCCGCCATTTAACCCTTTAATTTAATAGCTAGAACGGCCAAATTTTGCATATACACACTACTAACATTAGTAGTGTGGAATATGCAAAACAAATGGGCATATGAGATGGTTTACTGTATGTAAACCATGTCTCATATCATGTTGGGTTTAGGAAGAAGATAGCAAAAGCCGGCAATTGAATTACCGGCTTTAAAGCTATCTAGCGCTGTATGAAATAATAATATATATACATATATGTGTCTCACTGACATATATATATATATATATATATATATATATATATACCTATTCTATGTGTACACATTTATTCTACCTATTCTATTGTAAGCTGTCAGTGTGATTTTACTGTACACCGTACTGAATTGCCGGCTTTTCTCTCTAACACCGCTGCGTATTTCTCGCAAGTCACACTGCTGGTCCGTGTGTAATCCGTATTTTTCTGGCTTCCATAGACTTTCATTAGCGATTTTTTTGCGCAATACGGTGACAAACGCAGCATGCTGCGATTTTCTACGGCCATAGAAAACCGTATAATACGGATCAGTAAAATATGGCAGATAGGAGCAGGGGCATAGAGAATAATTGGGCCGTGTGTAATGCGTGTTTTACGGACGTATTTTATGCGCTCATACGTCCGTAAAACTCGCTAGTGTGACACCGGCCTTAGAAGGTTAGTTTGAGAATAAATAGACCACAAAGTACACCACTGCAGGGACCCCCATTGATTAGCTGTAATCTGAAGGGAAATTTGGCAGTAAGTTTTCAATTTCCCAGCAGTACCACCACAGAGAAGATGAAGAATTACACACACACTGCCCTTTCAAATCAATGAGTTATCTGTGTACTGCAGGACAGGACAGGTTTTCCAGAGTGAGAGATGCTCTTTGTAAGAGTATGTGCACATACACACCATCTTTAATGGTTTATCAGGTGGGTTATGGAGCATACTTTTCTGAAAAAGCACTAAAGAAATGCTAAAAAGAATGAACATATGCATAGCAATGTAAAAACAACTTGCAATGAATATAGTTACCATTTTGAACTTCTTTTAACCAATTTAGATTTCCAAAGCCATGAAGCGGTTGAAAAAAGTGACCTGACTATTGTTGCTTATTATTTTATACATACCAAGTAAAAAAAAAACCCTGCAAAAAACGACCAAAAAGATGCCAAAAAAACACTTCAGAAAAAACACCGCCAATATTTTCCTGAAATGTCTTATGCTTTAAAAACTTGGTGGGTACACAGCCATTTAAGGTGTATCGGGTACACATACCCTAACTGTTCTTCATTCTGCCAAGGAGTAAGGAGTTTCCTAAAATGGTATGGGAATGTATTACATACCATTCTAGGCCGGTTTCACACGTCAGTGGCTCCGGTACGTGAGCCGTGAGGTGACAGTTTCCTCACGTACCGGAGACACTGACTCATGTAGACACATTGAAATCAATGTGTCTCTGCACATGTCAGCGTGTTTTCACGGACCGTGTGTCCGTGTGCAAAACACGGAGACGTGTCAGTGTTTGTGGGAGCACACGGATTACACGGACCCATTAAAGTCAATGGGTCCGTGTAAAACACGTACCGCACATGGACGTTGTCTGTGTGCAGTCCGTGTGCCGTGCAGGAGACAGCGCTACAGTAATCGCTGTCCCCCCCACGTGGTGCTGAAGCTGCCATTCATATCTTCTCTGCAGCAGCATTTGCTGTAGAGAAGATATGAAAAATCCTTTTTTTTTGTTCGTGTTTAACCCCTTCACCCCCAGAGCTTTTTCCGCTTTTTCATTTTAGTTTTTTGCTCCCCTCCTTCCAAGAGCCATAACTTTTTTATTTTTCCGTCAATATGGCCATGTGAGGGCTTATTTTTTGCAGAACGAGATGTACTTTTGAACGTTACCATTGGTTTTACCATGCCATGTAACAGAAAACGGGAAAAAAATTCCAAGTGTGATGAAATTGCAAAAAAAGTGCAATCTCACACTTGTTTTTTGTTTGGCTTTTTTGCTAGGTTCACCAAATGCTAAAGCTAATCTGCCATTATGATTCTCCAGGTCATTACGAGTCCATAGACACCTAACATGTCTAGGTTATTTTTTATCTAAGTGATGAAAAAAAATTCCAAAATTTGCTAAAAAAAAAATAAATAAATAAAAAAATTGCGCAATTTTCCGATACCCATAGTGTCTCAAATTTTCGTGATCTGGGGTCAGGTGAGGGCTTATTTTTTGCGTGCCGAGCTGGCGTTTTTAATGATAGCATTTTGGTGTAGATACGTTCTTTTTATCGCCCGTTATTGCATTTTAATTTTGGCGTTTTGATTTTTTCGCTCACTATGCCATTTAGCGGTCAGGTTAATCCTTTGTTTTTATTGATAGATCGGGCGATTCTGAACGCGGCGATACCAAATATGTGTGTTTGATTTTTTTTTAATTGTTTTATTTTGATTGAGGCGAAAGGGGGGTGATTTGAACTTTTATATATATATATATATATATATATATATATATATATATATTTTCATATTTTTAATCACTTTTTTTTTTTAATTTTGGCATGCTTCAATAGCCTCCATAGGAGGCTAGAAGCATGCATAACTCGATCGGCTCTGCTACATAGAGGTGAAGTACAGATCACCTCTATGTAGCAGAAATGCAGGTGTACTTTGAACGCCGACCACAGGGTGGCGCTCAAAGCAATCGGCCATCAACAACCATAGAGGTCTCAAGGAGACCTGTGGTTGTTATGGCAATGCACCGCTGACCCCCAATCATGTGATGGGGGTCAGCAGTGCGAGCACTTCCGGCCACGCGGCGGGAGCGCTAGTTAAATGCCGCTGTCAGCACTTGACGGCGGCATTTAACTAGTTAATGGGCGCGGGCGGATCGCAATTCCGGTCACGCTCATTGCGCGCACATGTCAGCTGTACAAAACAGCTGACATGTCGCGGCTTTGAGGTGGGCTCAGCGCCGAAGCCCACCTCAAAGCAGGGGATCTGCCAGCTGACGTACTATTCTGTCAGCTGGCAGAAAGGGGTTAACATAAAGATCCCTGTCCCCAACCCCCTCCCACCCCGTGCGCACGCCCGCTGTTATTAAAATACTCACCCGGCTCCCTCGCTGGCGCTGCTTCCTGTCCTGGCCGCACCTTCTACTGTATGAGCGGTCATGTGGGGCCGCCCATTACAGTCATGAATATGCAGCTCCACCTCCCATAGGGGTGTAGCCGCATATTCATTACTGTAAATGAGCGGCCCCACATGACCGCTCATACAGGAGAAGGTGCGGCGAGGACAGGACACTGCGAGGGAGCCGGGTGAGTATTTTAATAACAGCGGGCAGGCGCACAGGGGGTGGGAGGGGGGTGGGGACAGGGATCTTTATTTTAAACAAGAGAAACAAAAAAAAAAAAGGATTTTTCATATCTTCTCTACAGCAAACGCTGCTGCAGAGAAGATATGAATGGCGGATTCAGCACCACGTGGGGGGGGACAGCGCTTATCTCTAGCGCTGTCTCCTACACGGTGCATGTGGTACCCAGTGTGCCACACTGATGTGCCACAGAAACGCACGGGCACACGGACACGGATAATTCCGGTACCGATTTTTCCGGTACCGGAATTATCTGGACATGTGAGCCTGCCCTTACTACAGTAAAGCAGTATTTTGAGTAGGTCGCGAATCCCCCAGAAAACCTGCAGTATAAGGCTGCCGTCACACTATCAGTATTTGGTCAGTATTTTACATCAGTATTTCTCAGCCAAAACCAGGAGTGCGTGATAAATACAGAAGTGGTGAATATGTTTCTATTATACTTTTCCTCTGATTGTTCCACACCTGGTTTTGGCTTACAAATACTGATGTAAAATACTGACCAAATACTGCTAGTGTGACGGCAGCCTAAGGCTGCAGTCACGCTATTAGTATTTAGTCAGTATTTTACACTAGATGGTGGCCCGATTCTAACGCATCGGGTATTCTAGAATATGTATGTAGTTTATTTCTGAAGATTTCAGAATAATGCAATGAATACACAGGATTCGGCCAGCCAGCCGTGGTTCACATCCCGCTCCAATTCGCTGCCGGACTTCACCTGGTGCTGATTGTTCACCGCCGGCCGCGACCAATCAGTGAAGCCAGGGCCAGCTGCAGGTTTTTGAGGGCCCCGGGCGAAAGAGTCTGACATCCCACATAGCATATAACACAGCCCACGTAGTATATAGAACAGCCACATAGTATATAACACAGCCACGTAGTATATAGCACAGGCATGTAGTATATAGCACAGCCCATGCAGTATATAACACAGCCATGTAGTAAATAGCGGCTGTCCGAGCTCCAGGGCCCCGGGCGAAAGAGTCTCACAGCCCACGTAGCATATAACACAGTCCACGTAGTCTATAGCACAGCCACGTAGTATATAGCACAGCTACGTAGCATATTGCACAGCCACATAGTATATAGCATAGGCACTCAGTATATAGCACAGCTACGTAGTATATAACACAGCCATGTAGTACATAGCACAGCCACATAGTATATTGCAGAGCCACGTAGTATATAGCACAGCCCACGCAGTTTATAACACAGCCCACGTAGTATATAGCACAGCCTACGTAGTATATAGCACAGCCCACGCAGTATATATCACAGCCCACGCAGTATATAACAAAGCCCACATAGTATATAGCACAGCCCACATAGTATATAGCACAGCCCACGTAGTATATAGAACAGCCCATGCAGTGTATAACACAGCCTACATAATATATAACACAGCCACATAGTATATAGCACAGCCACGTAGTATACAGCACAGCCACGTAGTATATAGCACAGCCACGTAGTATATTGCACAGCCATGTAGCATACTGCACAGCCCACGTAGTGTAGACCACAGCGACGTAGTATATAACACAGCCCACGCCGTATATAACACAGTCCACGCAGTATGTAACACAGCCCACGTAGTATACAACACAGCCCACTTAGTATATAGCAATGTGGGCACCATATCCCTGTTAAAAAAATAATTAAAATAAAAAATAGTTATATACTCACCTTCTGGCAGCCCCCGGATCCAGCCCAGGCCTTTAGCAATGCTCCTCACGATGCTCCTCACGACACTCCATTCCCAGTAATGCCTTGCGGCAATAACCCGTGATGATGTGTGGTCTCGCGAGACCGCTATGTCACCATCTCGCGAGACTGCTACATCATCACGGGTCGTTGCCGCAATGCATTCTTGGGACTGGAGCCTCGTGAGGAGCGGGAAAGGCTGCCGCGGGCACCGGAAGGTGAGAATATAATGATTTTTATTATTATTATTATTTTTAACATTATCCGTCTTTACTATTGATGCTGCTTAGCAGCATCAATAGTAAAAAGTTGGTCACACAGGGTTAATGGCAGCATTAACAGACTGCGTTACACTGCGTTATGCCGTGGTGTAATGCAGTCTGTTTAACGGACTGCTAAAACGCTATGTGGGTGCTGACTGGAGGGAAGTATGGAGGGGGCACTGACTGTAGGGGAGTAGGGAGGGGCCAATTTGCGGCCGGACTGTGCCTATCGCTGATTGGTCACGCCCAGCAGGCCGTGACCAATCAGCGACATGGGATCAATGAAGCCAGGGAGAGCTCCAGGTTTTTGAGGGCCCCAGGCGAAAGAGTCTCACAGCCCACGTAGCATATAACACAGCCCACGTAGTATATAGCACAGCCACGTAGTATATAGCACAGCTACATAGTATATAGCACAGACACGTAGTATATAGCACAGCCACATAGTATATAACACAGCCACGTAGTATATAGTACAGCCACGTAGTATATTGCACAGCCACGTAGTATATAGCACAGCCACGTAGTATATAGCACAGCTATGTAGTATATAGCACAGCCACGTAGTATATAGCACAGCCATGTAGTATATAACACAGCCACGTAGTATATAGCACAGCCATGTAGTATATTGCACAGTCACATAGTATATTCCACAGCCATGTAGTATATAGCACAACCCACGCAGTATATAACACAGCCCACGTAGTATATAGCACAGCCCATGCAGTGTATAACACAGCCCACGCAGTATATAACACAGCCCATGTAGTATATTGCACAGCTCATGTAGAATATAGCACAGCCCACGCAGTATATAACACAGCCCACGTAGTATATAACACAGCCACGTAGTATATAGCATAGCCACGTAGTATATTGCACAGCCACATAGTATGTAGCACAGCCTACGTAGTATATAGCACAGCGATGTAGTATATAACACAGCCCACGCAGTATATAACATAGCCCATGCAGTATATAACACAGCCCACATAGTATATTGCACAGCCAGGCAGTATATAAACACAGCCCACGTAGTATATAACACAGCCACATAGTATATAGCACAGCCACGTAGTATATTGCACAGCCACGTAGTATATAGCACAGCTATGTAGTATATAGCACAGCCACGTAGTATATAGCACAGTCATGTAGTATATAACACAGCCACGTAGTATATAGCACAGCCATGTAGTATATTGCACAGCCACATAGTATATTCCACAGCCATGTAGTATATAGCACAACCCACGCAGTATATAACACAGCCCACGTAGTATATAGCACAGTCCACGCAGTGTATAACACAGCCCACACAGTATATAACACAGCCCATGTAGTATATAGCACAGCTCATGTAGTATATAGCACAGCCCATGCAGTATATAACACATAGTAGTATATAGAACAACCACATAGTATATAACACAGCCACGTAGTATATAGTATAGTCACGTAGTATATTGCACAGCCACATAGTATATAGCACAGCCTACGTAGTATATAGCACAGCAATGTTGTATATAACTGTTGTGAATTCTGCTTTTGGGCTCCCTCCGGTGGTTGTAGGTGGTAATGCAGTTGTCCCTGGGTTGAAGTCCTGGTCAGGTGTATCTGCTGATTGCAGTTCTGACTGGGGTATTTAGGTGTGCAGGATTCATTAGTCCTTGCCAGTTGTCCATGGTTTTTGGGAGGTGTTGGACCTCTGTCTGGTTCCTCCTGCCTTGCTGCCAAATCAGCAAAGATAAGTGTCTGGTTTTGTTTCTGTGGCACACATGCTGTGTGTTTGATAATTCAGTGCTATTTATTTGTTTTTTCTTGTCCAGCTTAGATTGTGTCAGTATTTTCTCAGTCTAGTTGGATTCTCTGGAGTTGCAGATATACGTTCCACGACTTTAGTTACATGGTGGAACTTTTTGTATTATCTGCTGTGGATATTTTTGGAAGGGTTTTAATACTGACCGCTTAGTATTCTGTCCTATCCTTTCCTATTTAGCTAGAGTGCCTCTTTTGCTAAATCCTGTTTTCTGCCTGCGTGTGTCTTTCCTCTCCTACTCACAGTCAATATTCGTGGGGGGCTGCCTATCCTTTGGGGTTCTGCTCTGAGGCAAGGTAAAATTCCTATTTCCATCTATAGGGGTATTTAGTCCTACGGCTGTGTCGAGGTGTCTAGGGTTTGTTAGGCACACCCCATGGCTACTTCTAGTTGCGGTGTTAGTTCAGGATTTGCGGTCAGTACAGTTACCACCTACTCCAGAGAAAGTTTCATGCGGCTCCAAGGTCACTGGATTATAACATATAACACAGCCCACGCTGTATATAACACAGCCCATGCAGTATATAACACAGCCCACATAGTATACTGCACAGCCACGCAGTATATAAACACAGCCCACGTAGTATATAGCACAGCGACGTAGTATATAACACAGCCCACGCAGTATATACTGTAACACAGCCCATGTAGTATATAACACAGCCCACGTAGTATATAACACAACCCACGCAGTATAAAACACAGCCCACGCAGTATGTAACACAGCCCACGCAGTATATAACACAGCCCATGTAGTATATAACACAGCCCACGTAGTATATAGCAATGTGGGCACCATATCCCTGTTAAAAAAAACAATTAAAATAAAAAATAGTTATATACTCACCTTCCGGCAGCCCCCGGATCCAGCCCAGGTCTTTAGCGATGCTCCTTGCGACGCTCCGTTCCCAGTAATGCTTTATGACAATAACCCGTGATCATGTAGCGGTCTCGCGAGACGGCTACGTGATCTCGGGTCATTGCTGCAATGCATTCTTGGGACCGGAGCGTCGCGAGAAGCGGGAAAGGCTGGCGTGGATGCCGGAAGGTGAGAATATAATGTTTGGGTTTTTTTATTATTATTTTTAACATTATATGTTTTTACTATTGATGCTGCATAGGCAGCATCAATAGTAAAAAGTGAAACGGTGTTAAATCCGGCCCCAATATCGCTGATTGGTCATGGCCGGCCGGGCACGACCAATCAGCGACCCGGGAATTCCGTTACAGACGGCAGTTACAGACAGACGGAATTACCCCTTAGACAATTATACAGATAGATCAGTATTTGGAAGCCAAAACCATGTGAAGAACAATCAGAGGAAAAGTATCATAGAAACACGTCACCACTTCTGGATTTATCACCCACTTCTGGTTTTGGCCTCCAAATACTGATGTAAAATACTGACCAAATACTGCTAGTGTGACGGCAGCCTTAGTTTGTATATTCCTCCACAGTCACATTTTTAGTATCAGTTTGTATAAGTCTGTATTCTGGAATTCCCTAAATGCCAGTCATATGGTAAGAAAGAAACTATACAGTGTGCTTATTCATGGATACTCTCGTTCTCCAAATGAAGGAAAAATAAACATTGTCAATTCAATATAGGTGCGGTGTGTGAATCCCTCAGCGACATTTGTTGTTTGCAGCCTATTTTGAGAAAAAAAATATTCAAGGTAGGTGCCTGACATTTAGGGATGAGCTAAGGCCAGGTCAGTTTACTAGTTTCACTGGTATTGGGATTGTGTTCTTGAAGGAGTGTTCAATCAGTTTGTATTGCTTACATGGACACAGTTTTTTTCTAACTGGATGATCCACCTAAGGATTAAAATGAGATTTTCTTTTAAGTAAATCCATCTACAGTATGTAGAAACAAAATGAATCAATATATTATTGCATGTGATCATTAAATGAAAAAAAAATTAAGGCGCTAGTTAATTAAAGAACCTCCTTTAACCAATTATGTAATATACATTTCTTGTTTTCAAGGTTTGCGCATGAATATATCTACTCCTATAGTTATGACTGTTTCATTGGGTGCCTCAGAGTCTACTGTAATGACAACGTCTATGTTCCTGCCAGCAGAAGTGACAAATCCACCAATGCCTTTACAGTCAGGCAAATACCATCTGACCCTTGAGAGACGTCCTAAAGCATCATATTATGTGAAGTAAGTACATAAGTTATCAAGGATACCATCCTGAGAGTTTTGCTCTAGTGTCGGTTAATAAGTACAGTTTTAAATAGGAGAATTAATTGGGTTGTGTGCTACTGCAAAAGTTAATGTTAATGCCCAGGGAGATGTAAGAAATACAAATATTTAACTCCTGGACCTGGATCATTCATCATCACCCTCAAAGCAACATTGGTCCGGGTGGTGAGAATGTTTTTTTTCTTACACTAACTTTAACCTATTAAGATTAACTCTTATACTATTGGCATTTGTAAGGGGGGTCATTTTGGCTGCTACATACCCCAAGTAGTTCTTGATGCGCTACTTATTATGTGTTCGCAAATACCCCAAAAGTTTTTGTATCTTTACAGATAAATTATATTTTTAGTGGTTGTATCTGGCTATAACCTTTAGCTAATTATTGTTCAACTAGATGGTGGCCGGATTCTAACGCATCGGGTATTCTAGAATATGCATGTCCACGTAGTATATTGCCCAGCGACGTAGTATATTGCCCAGCGACGTAGTATATTGCCCAGCGACGTAGTATATTGTCCAGCCACGTAGTATATTGTCCAGTCACGTAGTATATTGTCCAGCCACGTAGTATATTGCCCAGCCATGTAGTTTATTGCCCAGCCACGTAGTATATTGCCCAGCCACGTAGTATATTGCCCAGCCACGTAGTATATTGGCCAGTCACGTAGTATATTGTCCAGTCATGTAGTATATTGCCCAGCGATGTAGTATATTGCCCAGTCACGTAGTATATTGCCCAGCCACATAGTATATTGCCCAGTCGCGTAGTATATTGCCCAGTCACGTAGTATATTGCCCAGCCACATAGTATATTGCCCAGTCACGTAGTATATTGTCCAGCCACGTAGTATATTGCCCAGCCATGTAGTATATTGCCCAGCCACGTAGTATATTGCCCAGCCACGTAGTATATTGCCCAGCCACGTAGTATATTGCCCAGCCACATAGTATATTGCCCAGCCACGTAGTATATTGCCCAGCCACGTAGTATATTGGCCAGTCATGTAGTATATTGCCCAGCCACGTAGTATATTGCCAGGCCACGTAGTATATTGGCCAGTCATGTAGTATATTGCCCAGCCACGTAGTATATTGCCAGGCCACGTAGTATATTGGCCAGTCACGTAGTATATTGCCCAGCCACGTAGTATATTGCCCAGCCACGTAGTATATTGCCCAGTCACGTAGTATATTGCCCAGCCACGTAGTATATTGCCCAGTCACGTAGTATATTGCCCAGCCACATAGTATATTGCCCAGCCATGTAGTATATTGCCCAGAGATGTAGTATATTGCCCAGTCACGTAGTATATTGTCCAGCCACGTAGTATATTGCCCAGTCACGTATTGCCCAGCCACATAGTATATAGCACAGCCCACCTAGTACGGTATATTGCCCAGTGACGTAGTATATTGCCCAGTCACGTAGTATATTGGCCAGCCACATAGTATATAGCAGAGCCACGTAGTATATTGCCCAGTCACGTAGTATATTGGCCAGCACAGAGCCACGTAGTATAGAGACTTAAAAAAAAAAAACATATACTCACCTATAGCCCATTGAAGTCCTGCTATACTTATCATCCGCCACCTTTTCCGCTCTTCACCACGCTCCTGGGACCGCTCTATAGCAAGCGGCAGCTGGCGGTGGCAGGGCTGGTGTGAGCAGGACCTATGATGACGTCGCGGTCACATGACCGTGACGTCACGGCAGGTCGTTGTCGCACATCAGCCTTGGGACGGGACCTCACCGGAAGCTGCCGCTTGCAATGGAGCGGTCCCGGGAGCGTGGCGAAGAGCGAGAAAGGCGGCGGAGGGTGAGTATAGCAGGTTTTTTGTTTTTTTAAATTATTTTTAACATGACATATTTTTACTATTGATGCTGCATAGGCAGCATCAATAGTAAATAGTTGGGGACACACAGGGTTAATAGCAGTGGTAACTGAGTGCGTTACACCGCGGGCCATTACCGCTGCCATTAACCCTGTGTGAGCAGTGAGTGGAGGGGATTACGGAGCGGGCGCCGGGCAGTGAGTGCAGGGGAGTAGGGGAGGGACTAATCGGACTGTGGCCGTCGCTGATTGGTCACGGCAGCCATGACAGGCAGCTGCCGAGACCAATCAGCGAATGAATAACCGTGACAGAAGGACAGACAGACAGACAGACAGAAGTACCCCTTAGACAATTATGTATATAGATTGGTAGGGTCCATTATCATGAACACAAAAAGGGGCTTCATACTCCCAACACCCTGCACCAAATATTCTCAAACACCACACTGAGAACATCGGTGACTCGGGAACCATGAAAACGTACTACTCTAAAACCCTTACCACTTTGGTTAGTCTTAGATTTCAAAATATACATTTCAACTCTATTACCATACAAATCAACATCTTTTTTCCATAAGCTTCCCATCATATATTTAGAAGGGCTAACAAACTATCCTCCCCTAAAAAATAGAAAAGGAAAATCTAAACGGGGCTCCTGACGAAGCCACGTAGGGTGGAGACACGTGTTTGGCATCTTTCCAGCCCTCTGTATGTGACTTTCTTTAGACAGGACCACCTTGCCCACTTGCACCTTGTAAGGTATTTTGGATCCAGGGCATTTCTCCATTTATCCAGATGGAAATCAGGAGTCCATTTATCTTTCATTGGACATTTCATGTCTAAAAACAGCACTTTATGCCTATTCAGGATTTTCTTGTCTTCAGATGCACTTTACCATCATTGCACTGTTTCTTATATGATTATGTCACACTATTGCAGTGTATACCTATAGTGTGTACATAGGATATAATTAAATATTGCCTTTATTTAACCATCTGTAGTTCTCATAGTTCTTTGTTACTTGAGGATTTGCCTTTATATTTACAAAAGTCACACTTGATCCTTTCTTTGCTGGGAACAGTATATAGGCCATCATGTATGTTGCTTTTTGCACTCTCTGTATTGTCTCATTGAATTACTATATACCCACAGCAATTAAGTGTATTCATGAATTTTTGATGACTCATGTGCAATAATTTTTTTTTTTAATTTTTCATGTGCTGATCATGTTTGTTTATGTGTAGACTGGTTTACTTGGGCAAATCTGTCCTTAAATTTAGCATGTGAGTTATGTCGCTTTTCTAGAGGGCTGTAGCTCTATTATGGGCAAATTTGTATAGTACTCATGTCATTTCATGACTTTTAGATGTTTTTATGTGGGTGTTTTTTCAGCTGTCTGTTGTACCTAATAAAAGTATTTGACTATCCAAGGTGATCTCTGTGTACAGTACATGGTCTGTAGCTTTTTCTTTGTATACTTTTATATCTGTGTTTTGAGAGGCCTCAGGTGTATCCCTCTCTAATTTGTGGTGCCCTCCAGTACTAATTTGTGTCCTCAACAGATCCAACCACACTTTTTCCTTACACTTAACTTTCCATTAATATGCTTGGATACAGCACTATGTGAACAGCCAGCTTCTTTAGCAATGACCTTTTGTAGCTTACCCTCCTTGTGGAGTGTGTCAATGACAACCTTTTGGACATATGTCAAGTCAGCAGTCTTCCCCATGATTGTGGAACCTACTGAAATAGACAAACAGACTAAGGGACATTTTTAAACACTTATTAAGCCTTTTCAGATTTTTTTTTAATTATTCTAATTTACTGAGATAATGACTTTTGGGTTTTCATTGGCTGTAAGCCATAATCATCAACATTAACTAAAATAAACACTTGAAATAGATCACTCTGTTTGTAATGACTCAATATAATGTATGAGTTTCACTTTTTGTATTGAATAACTGAAATAAATTAACTTTTTGATGATATTCTAATTTTGTGAGAAGCACCTGTATAATAGCCTAATCTAAAATTAAGAATGAAACATAATTTCTCTACATATGTTGAGACAATCTGCGATGCAAATACCTACAGTAGGAAAAATAAGTAATTTATGCACTGCCGATTTTGCAAGTTTTCTCATCTACAAAAAATGGAGAGCTCTGTAATTTTTATCATAGGTACACTTCAACTGTGAGAGACGGAATCTTAAAAAAAATCCAGAAAATCACATTGTATGATTTTTACATAATTACCTTGCATCTTATTACATGAAATAAGTATTTCATACAATAGAAAAACAGAACGTAATATTTGGTACAGAAACATTTGTTTGCAATTTCAGAATTCAGATGTTTTCCTGTACATGACCAAGTTTGCACACACTGCAGCAGGGATTTATGAGATTGTTCAGGTTTCAGGGCTGTCACTGAACAACGTTGAGTTTCATTTCCCTCCAAAGATTATCTTTGGGCTCAGGTCTGGAGACTAGCTAGGCCACTTCAAGGCCTTGAAATCCTTCTTATGGAGCTACTCCTTAGTTGCCCTGACTGTGTGGTCCAGGTCATTGTCATATTCGAAGACCTAGTGGGAAATCTACCACCCCGGTCCGGTCATCCTGACTGGCTTGCCGGCACTATGGGAATCTGCAGTAGCCCTCTATGTTATCACTACCAGTGCCTGGAGCCTGGAACCACCTGTCCCGGGACTACCTGTCCCTCCTATGCACGGGAATCCTGTAATAACTTATCGAACGATTTGACCTCCTGCGGTCTGTTACCCAGCAACCACAATCAAGACCTAGCCATGACCCCTCTTCAATGCTCTTACTGAGGGAGGGAGGTTGTTCTCGTGATTCATGACCTCATCCATCTTCCCCTCAATATTGTGCAGTTGTCCTGTCCAATTTGCAGAAAAGCACCCCCAAAGTATTATGTTATTATGTTTCTCTCACCATGCTTCACGGTTGAGGCGGTGTTCTTTCTCCAAATACAGCGAGTGGAGTTAATACCAAAAAGTTTTATTTTGTTCTCATCTGACTACATAACCTTCTCCCATGCCTGCTATGGACCATCCAGATAGTAATTGGTGAACTTCAAACGGGCCTGGACATGTGATGGTGTGAGCAGGGGATTTTAATTCTGGACAGCATAGGTTGTTACTAATGGTAATTTTTGAGACTGTGGTCCCAGCTCTCTCCAGTTCATTGACCATGTCTTTCCGCATAGTTCTGGGCTCATTCCTGACATTTCTCAGAATCAGCCTTACCCCATGAGGTGAGATCTTGCATGGAGCCCCAGATTGAGGAAGAGTGACAGTCATCTTGTGTTTCTTCCAGTTTCTAATAATTGTGCCAACAGTTGTTGCCTTCTCACAAAGCTGCTTGCCTGTTGTCCTGTAGCCCATCCTAGCCTGGTGCAGGTCTGCAATTTTGTCCCTGGTGTCCTTAGACAGCTCTTTGATCTTAGCTATGGTGGAGAGGTAGGAGTATGATTGATTGATTGTGTGGATAGGGGTCTTTTATACAGGCAACGAGTTCAAACAGGTGCAATTAATACAGGTAAAGAGTCCAGAGTAGGAGGGCTTCTTAAAGAAAAACTAACAGGACTGTGAGAGCCAGAATTCTTCTTGGTTTGTACGTGATGGTTTGCATTTCATGCAATAAAATGCAATTACATTATTTAATAATCATACAATGTGATTTTCTGTTTTTAATTTTTAGAAATGGTTAGAGACATGTGAAACCGTATGGTATTTCTATACCGTCATACTCAGAAGTCACTTATGGGAAAGACAAGTGATGCACCAGCTGGAATTTATTTGACCTAAAGCAACCTCCTTAGCTAACTTGCCCCTCAAAACTTCAGGATACTGCATAGCCAATTTTACTCTTTTTTTTTGTGGAAAACTTAACTACAACTTCAACAAACAGAATGGTGAAACCTTCCTTAAAATTCATTTCCAACATTCTGGCCACCACCTTACCTGGATATTTATTTAGGAACAGCACCATCTCTTCCATTCATACTGGTGTCTTTCTTCCTTTGTTTCTCACCTTGAAAGCATTTAGATGCCCCAAGCGGGCCTCCACAATTGGTGCATTCGTGCTAAATTTGCATTTTACTCCAAAGTCACGCCCGCAATCATTGAATAGAAAGAACAGCCCTTTTTGTATGGCAACAGAGTGTCCCAACCTTCCGAAACTCCGGCACCCTCCTCCTGGAAAGGACTTACTTCCCAATCTTAGCTGACCGGTTACCGTCACTCTTAACCATAAAGCGATATACTTACGATCCCAGCGAATGCTGTACAGCACGAGCTAATATTGTCATAATTGTTAATCATGACGCAATCATGTTTGACCCCTATACATCCTAAAAACCTCCAAAATGGTGTTCATATAACAAAATAATGCACAGCAATAATAACAGCACTCCAGTGCATTTTCCCCAGTAGTGCTAGCCAAAATTACAAAAGCCTATAACCAGTTTGAAAATATGCGAATAATTAAAGGGAACCTGTCACCCCCCCAGGCGTTTGTAACTAAAAGAACCACCTTGTGCAGCACTAATGCTGCATTTGGACAAGGTGGCTCTTTTAGTTATGCTCCTTGCATACGCTGAAATAAACACTTATAAAATGTGTCCCCTCATAGCGTCAAATCTCCAGGGAGGAGGGACTGTCCTTCCTAATCAGACGCAGCACAGCCGGCATTCATACCCCCTTGGTGCCGGGCGCCGCCTCCTCAGCATTGTTTGAATCTGTCCCAGAGCCTGCGCTGGTATGTTATCCCTTGGGCATGCGCAGTTAGCGCTGCCCGTCTTCTGACATCATTTGATGTCAGGCTGACTGCGCCTGTGCGGCCGCGCTGCCTGAGATTCCGCCCGCACTGTCTTCTAATTTATTCATACTGCGGGGCTGGGATTCATGGGCATGCGCAGTGCATATCTTCGCCTCTCACTCATCTCCCTCCGCCTTCTTCAGACTATGCGGCGTCAGCTGATCCCTAATAGCATGCCACGGCGATTAGTGATCAGCTCATGCCGCACAGTCTGAAGAACTTCTCTTCTTCACTTCTCATGGTACCAGCCAAAAAGGAAAACTGGTGACATCTGGTGGCCGCTACAGTGAACTGCAACTGTTTTGCACACAAGGGAAAGCTCTGCTGCCACCTAGTGAACAAAAACAAAATAAATTAATAAAAATACAAACACCTGCTTTTATGCTGCAGGGAGATATATTTCCTTAGCTGTAAAGAAACATAAGACCTGATAATCTCAGGAGAAAGGTCAAACTGCAGCAACATAGGGCTCAGACGCTGACCCCATTTACATCACCGCTTGAGCAAATGGATCGCTACGTGTTATGTAGCTCACAAAAGCTGGAGGGACCTCGGCAAACAAGTAGTGGGAATCACAGTGAGGGGGAAGACATCATGGACTCAAGCCCCGAGGGACAGGATGGTCATGCAACATACTTGCAACAGAAAACCCTAAGTAGGGAGGGCATTGAAGACCAATAGACTATAACAAACTGGAGGCTGACGTGGCAAGTAGCATCATGCCAGACATCCAATAGATCTTGGAACAGGCTATCAAGCAGGCCCTCCAGCACTTTCAAGAAGAATTGTGCAAACATAAAGGACAGATAGAGGAGTTGGGGCAGAGGGTCTCACAACTGAAGAGTGATAACGTACAGCTCTCCTCGCAGTTGAAAGAGACAACTGCAGAAACAAAACACCTGTCTGAGAAGGTCGAGGACCTGGAAAACAGGTCAAGGGGAAGCAACTTAAGGCTAGTGGGGCTCTCAGAGTTGGTCCCTGCAGCCGAACTTCAAAGACTTTGCGAAAGAGACCTAAAAATGTCCCTGGGAATTAACCCCTTAGCGACCGCTGATACGCCTTTTAACGGCGGCCGCTAAGGGTACTTTAACCACAGCGCCGTTAATTAACGGCGCTGTGGAAAAAGTAAAGAGCTCCCCCCAGAGTCGGATTTTCTCCGGGGTCTTGGTTGCCGGGGGTAGCCGAGACCCCAGAGAACATGATTCGGGTTTTTTTTTACCGACCCCGCATTTGCGATCGCCGGTAATTAACCGTTTACCGGCGATCGCAAAAAAAACCCCGCAATTTCTTTTTAATTTCTCTGTCCTCCATCGCACATCAGAGGACAGAGAAAAGGAGTCCCCGATCGCCCCCCGATACTCACCTGTCTCGCACGGTGCTCCTCGTGGCTCCCGGTGGGCGCCACCATCTTCAAAATGGCGGGCGCATGCGCAGTGCGCCCGCCGGCCGGCCCCGGGAGAATCTTTGGGGTCTCGGCTGCCGGGGGTAGCTGAGACCCCAAAGAACATGATCGGGGTCGGTTTTACCGACCCCTGTTTTGCGATCGCCGGTAATTAACTGTTTACCGGCGTCCGCAGGGCCGTATTTAGAGTTTTTGCTGCCCTAGGCACTTTTCGTGCTGCCTCCCCCATTGGTGACTATGACTAAAGGTACCATCACACCAACGATCAGGCCCCTGTTGGGAGATCGTTGGTCGCTGGGGAAAGTCCAGCACTTTATTTTGTCGCTGGATCTCCCTGCAGACATCGCTGAATCGGCGTGTGTGACGCCGATCCAGCGATGTCTTCACTGGTAACCAGGGTAAATATCGGGTTACTAAGCGCAGGGCCGCGCTTAGTAACCCGATGTTTACACTGGTTACCAGCGTAAACGTAAAAAAAACAAACACTACATGCTTACCTTCCGTGTCTGTCCACCGGCGCTGTGCTTCTCTGCACTGGCTGTGAGCGCCGGCCAGCCGGAAAGCAGAGCGGTGACGTCACTGCTCTGCTTTCCGGCTGACCGGCGCTGACAGTGCAGAGGAAAGCAGAGTGCCGGAGGACAGACACGGAAGGTAAGCATGTAGTGTTTGTTTTTTTTACATTTACGCTGGTAACCAGGGTAAACATCGGGTTACTAAGCGCGGCCCTGCGCTTAGTAACCCTATGTTTACCCTGGTTACCAGGGGACTTCGGGATTGTTGGTCGCTGGAGAGCTGTCTGTGTGACAGCTCTCCTGCGACCAAACAGCGACGCTGCAGCGATCGACATAGTTGTCGGTATCGCTGCAGCGTCGCTTAGTGTGACGGTACCCTAAAGCAGACACTGTCAGCAGTGACTTGGGCTACTTTCACATCAGCGATTTTTACCATTCGCGGCAGATCGGGCAGTTTTTCTGCATCTGCCATGTAACACTGCGTTCGGCCTCATTCATTCCCTGTGAGACTTGCAGACATGTGCCGCACTTGCGGTTTTGCCGCGATCCGGTAAATGCGGTACTTGCAGCAACGGAAAAAAAACACTGCTAGCAGTAAAACCGCAACTGCTGCACATGTTCGCAAGTCCCATAGGGAATCAGTAAGGGGTCCAAATCTATGTATATGCCCATGTAGCTCTTTCAAAGACAGTTCCAGCAATATTTTTACATGTTCAGTCAATTCATCTGAAATCGGTTTGCATACAAATGAGGGAGTAGATCTGTTACTCCAGCTCTATACCCCCTCAGTACCATATTATATAGTATATAACACAGCCACATAGTACATAGCACAGCCACGTAGTATACAGCAGCCAAGTAGTATATAGCACAGCCCACGCAGTATATAACAAAGCCCACACAGTATATAACACAGCCCACGCAGTATATAACACAGCCCACGCAGTATATAACACAGCCCACGCAGTATATAACACAGCCCACGCAGTATATAACACAGCCCACGCAGTAGATAGCACTGCCCACGTAGTATATAGCACTGCCCACGCAGTATATAGCAGCCAGGCAGTATATAACACAGTCCACGTTGAATACAACACAGCCCACGTAGTATATAGCAGTGTGGGCACCATATCCCTGTTAAAAAAAGAATTAAAATAAAAAATAGTTATATACTCACCCTCCGGCGTCCACCGAAGCTGTACCGATGCGCGCGATGCTGCCGCCAGATTCCGTTCCCAGTGATGCATTGCGAAATTACCCAGATGACTTAGCGGTCTGCCGCCAGCTTCCGTTCCCAGTGATGTATTGCGAAATTACCCATATGACTTAGCGGTCTAAACCGCTAAGTCATCTGGGTACTTTCACAATGCATCACTGGGAATGGGAGCTGGTGGCAGCATCGCGCATCGGTGGACGGAGGAAGGTGAGAATAGCACTATTTTTTGTAATTATTAACATTTTATCTTTTTACTATTGATGCTGCATAGGCAGCATCAATAGTAAAAAGATGGTCCGGGATGGGGCGACACACTGGCACTGACAGCTCCGCACACACACACACATACATACAGCTCCGCATACACACACAGCTCCACAAGCATACATACAGTTCCGCTGCCCACGCACACACACTTACAGCTTCGCCTCCCGTGCACGCAGACACATACAGCTCTGTTGCCCGCACACACACACATACAGCACCGCACAGACACACACATACAGCTCCGCTGTCCCTGCACGCAGACACATACAGCTCTGCTGCCCGCACACACACACATACAGCTCTGCTGCCCGCACACACACACAGCTCTGCTGCCCGCACACACACACAGCTCTGCTGCCCGCACGCACACACTGCTCTGCTGCCCGCACACACACACAGCTCTGCTGCCCGCACACACACACAGCTCTGCTGCCCGCACACACACACAGCTCTGCTGCCCGCACACACACACAGCTCTGCTGCCCGCACACACACACACAGCACCGCACAGACGCACACATACATGCAGGCACACGCACACCAGCACTGGCAATGTTTGCTCCTAGGACCCAGATAGAGTGAGTGGGGGTGTATTATACCCCACCCCCACCACTCACTCTCTGGTTCCGTCAGCAAAGATCAAACATTCAAGGGCTGCTGTGTGTTTGCACGGCTCCTCCAGCCTCAGGCACTACTGTCAGAGACGAGGCTGAGGAATGTGAGGAAAGGGGTGAGGACCGTGAGGTGAGTCACAGACAGAGCCGCGCATTGCAGCAGGCAGCGCGCGGGCAGGAGCCAGGAGGGAGATCATTAGAGACAGTACACTACTTACTGTGTATGTACTGCTCTACTGCGAGTCCTCCAGGCAGGCAATGTGAGCCCAGGACAGGACACAGGGTCGGGACACAGGGCGCCGCTGCTCCACCTCAGCAGTCACATTCCGCCGGGCACCAGTGAGGCTGTGAGCAGGGGGTCACTGTGTCTCAGCAGGGGAAGTAGGGAGAGTCGGCACTAGCACCAGGTGTTCTGGCTGCCGCTCTGCCGCCCCTGTCTTCATGAAGGGACGCGCAGGACTAGTATATAAAAAAAAAAAAAAAAAAAAGGAAAAAAAAAAAAACCTTGCTGAGGTGCCGCCCCCTCGCCTGTCCCCGCCCTAGGCACGTGCCCTCAAGTGCCTAGTGTCAAATACGGCCCTGGGCGTCCGCAAAAAAAAAAGCAAAGTGTAATTCTCTGTCCTCTGATGTGATCGCACATCAGAGGACAGAGAAATAGGGGGATTCGGGGACCCTATTATACTTACCGGTGTCCCTGGGTCCTGCTGCTCCTCCTGGCCGCCGGCGTCTTCTGGGGAAAAGAAAATGGCGGGCGCATGCCCGGCCGGCAGGAGAACAGGGTTGGGGCTAAATTTAGGGTTAGGGTTGGGGCTAAATTTAGGGTTAGGGTTGGCGCTAAATTTAGGGTTAGGCTTCTTTCACACTAACGTCGGTACGGGGCCGTCGCAATGCGTCGGCCCGACATACCGACGCACGTTGTGAAAATTGTGCACAACGTGGGCAGTGGATGTAGTTTTTCAACGCATCCGCTGCCCAATCTATGTCCTGGGGAGGAGGGGGCGGAGTTACGGCCACGCATGCGCGGTCAGAAATGGCGGATGCGACGTACAAAAAAACGTTACATTGAACGTTTTTTTGTGCTGACGGTCCGCCAAAACACAACTGATCCAGTGCACGACGGACGCGACGTGCGGCCATCCGTCACGATCCGTCGGCAATACAAGTCTACGGGCAAAAAACGCATCCTGCGGGCACATTTGCAGGATCCGTTTCTTGTCCAAAACGACGGATTGCGACGGATGCCAAACGACGCAAGTGTGAAAGTAGCCTTAGGGCTAGGGTTAGGGTTGGGGCTAAAGTTAGGGCTAGGGTTGGGGCTAAAGTTAGGGTTAGAGTTGGGATTAGGGTTAGGGTTTGGATTAGGGTTGGTATTAGGGTTAGGGTTGGCATTAGGGTTACGCTTGGGATTAGGGTTAGGTTTGGGATTAGGGTTAAGGTTAGGGTTGTGATTAGGGGTGTTGTTGTGAATTCTGTGATCAAGCTCCCTCCTGTGGTCACAAGTGGTACTGCGGCTTCTGAGTTTCCTTCCTCAGGTGATGAGGTTAAGTCGTTAGGTGCTGCTCTATTTAACTCGACCTAGTGCTTTGATCCTGGCCTCCAGTCAATGTTCTAGTATTGGTCTTGCTTCCTCCTGGATCGTTCCTGTGGCCTGTCTGCTCAGCATAAGCTAAGTTCTGCTTGTGTTACTTTTGTTGCTATATTTTCTGTCCAGCTTGCTTTAATTTGTTTTTCTTGCTTGCTGGAAGCTCTGAGACGCAGAGGGAGCACCTCCGTACCGTTAGTCGGTGCGGAGGGTCTTTTTGCCCCTCTGCGTGGTTGTTTGTAGGTTTTTGTGTTGACCGCAAAGCTATCTTTCCTATCCTCGGTCTATTCAGTTAGTCGGGCCTCGCTTTGCTAAATCTATTTCATCTCTGTGTTTGTATTTTCATCTTAACTCACAGTCATTATATGTGGGGGGCTACCTCTTCCTTTGGGGAATTTCTCTGCGGCAAGGTAGGCTTATTTTTCTATCTTCAGGCCTAGCTAGTTTCTCAGGCTGTGCCGAGTTGCATAGGGAGCGTTAGGCGCAATCCACGGCTACCTCTAGTGTGGTGTGATAGGATTAGGGATTGCGGTCAGCAGAGTTCCCACGTCTCAGAGCTCGTCCTATGTTTTTTGCTTATTGTCAGGTCACTTTGTGTGCTCTGAACTTCAAGGTCCATTGTGGTTCTGAATTACCTATTCATAACAGTACTGGAGGCCCAAAGTACTATGCTTCTCAATAGAGGGAAAAAAGAAGTTCTGAGACCATTTTTTTTTCTTTGCACTGTGTTTTGCCTTTTTTTTTCCCCTAGACATTTGGGTGGTTCAGGACACAGGTGTGGTGATGAACATTAAAGGTCTGTCTTCATGTGTGGATCTTCTCACTGCAAGAGTACAAAATATTCAAGACTTTGTGGCTCAGAATTCTATGTTAGAACCAAGAATTCCTATTCCTGATTTGTTTTCTGGAGATAGAGCTAAATTTCTGAGTTTCAAAAATAATTGCAAACTGTTTCTGGCGTTGAAACCTCGCTCCTCTGGGGACCCAGTTCAACAAGTTAAGATCATTATTTCTTTATTACGTGGCGACCCTCAAGACTGGGCATTTTCCCTTGCACCAGGAGATCCTGCATTATGTAATATTGATGCGTTTTTTCTGGCGCTCGGATTACTGTACGATGAACCTAATTCAGTGGATCAGGCAGAGAAAAATTTGCTGGCTCTGTGTCAGGGTCAGGATGAGATAGAGATTTATTGTCAGAAGTTTAGAAAGTGGTCTGTGCTCACTCAATGAAATGAATGTGCTTTGGCAGCAATCTTCAGAAAGGGTCTCTCTGAAGCCCTTAAGGATGTCATGGTGGGATTTCCTATGCCTGCTGGTCTGAATGAGTCTATGTCTTTGGCCATTCAGATCGGTCGACGCTTGCGTGAGCGTAAATCTGTGCACCATTTGGCGGTATTATCTGAGCATAAACCTGAGCCTATGCAGTGCGATAGGACTTTGACCAGAGCTGAAAGGCAAGAACACAGACGTCAGAATGGGCTGTGTTTCTACTGTGGTGATTCCACTCATGCTATCTCCGATTGTCCTAAGCGCACTAAGCGGTTCACTAAGTCTGCCACCATTGGTACGGTACAGTCGAAATTTCTTTTGTCCATTACTTTGATCTGCTCTTTGTCTTCCTATTCTGTCATGGCATTTGTGGATTCAGGCGCTGCCCTGAATTTGATGGACTTGGAGTTTGCTAGGCGCTGTGGGTTTGTCTTGGAGCCCTTGCAGTGTCTTATTCCATTGAGAGGAATTGATGCTACGCCTTTGGCCAAGAATAAGCCTCAGTATTGGACCCAGCTGACCATGTGCATGGCTCCTGCGCACCAGGAGGATATTCGCTTTCTGGTGTTGCAAAATCTGCATGATGTGGTCGTGTTGGGGTTGCCATGGCTACAAGTCCATAACCCAGTATTAGATTGGAAATCAATGTCTGTGTCCAGCTGGGGTTGTCAGGGGGTACATGGTGATGTTCCATTTCTGTCTATCTCATCATCCACCCCTTCTGAGGTCCCAGAGTTCTTGTCTGATTACCGGGATGTATTCGATGAGCCCAAGTCCAATGCCCTACCTCCGCATAGGGATTGTGATTGTGCTATCGAGTTGATTCCTGGTAGTAAGTTTCCTAAGGGTCGACTGTTTAATTTATCTGTACCTGAGCACGCCGCTATGCGGAGTTATGTAAAAGAATCTTTAGAGAAGGGTCATATTCGCCCGTCGCCATCGCCATTGGGAGCAGGGTTCTTTTTTGTGGCCAAGAAGGATGGTTCGCTGAGACCTTGTATTGATTACCGCCTTCTAAATAAAATCACGGTCAAATTTCAGTACCCCCTGCCGCTGCTATCTGATTTGTTTGCTCGGATTAAGGGGGCTAGTTGATTCACCAAGATAGATCTTCGTGGTGCATATAATCTTGTGCGTATTAAACGGGGCGATGAGTGGAAAACTGCATTTAATACGCCCGAGGGCCATTTTGAGTACCTAGTTATGCCATTCGGACTTGCCAATGCTCCATCAGTATTTCAGTCCTTTATGCATGACATCTTCCGAGAGTACCTGGATAAATTCCTGATTATATACTTGGATGATATTTTTGTCTTCTCGGATGATTGGGAGTCTCATGTGAAGCAGGTCAGAATTGTGTTCCAGGTCCTGCGTGCTAATTCTTTGTGAAGGGATCAAAGTGTCTCTTTGGTGTTCAGAAGGTTTCATTTTTGGGGTTCATTTTTTCCCCTACTACTATCGAGATGGACCCTGTTAAGGTCCAGGCCATTTATGATTGGACTCAGCCGACATCTCTGAAGAGTCTGCAAAAGTTCCTTGGCTTTGCTAATTTTTATCGTCGCTTCATCTGTAATTTCTCTAGTATTGCTAAACCATTGACCGATTTGACCAAGAAGGGTGCTGATGTGGTCAATTGGTCTTCTGCTGCTGTGGAAGCTTTTCAAGAGTTAAAGCGTTGTTTTTCTTCTGCCCCTGTGTTGTGTCAACCAGATGTTTCGCTTCCTGTTGTGAATTCTGTGGCTGAATTCACTCCTGTGGTCACAAGTGGTACTGCAGCTTCTGAGCTTCCTCCCTCAGGTGTTCTGGTGAGCTCGTTAACTGCTTCATTACTTAACTCCGCCTGATGCTGCTATCCTTGCTCCTTGTCAATGTTTCAGTGTTGGATCTGAGCTTCTCCTGATTGTTCCTGTGACCTGCTGCTCTGTATAGCTAAGTGCTTTTTGCTTTTTTGTTGCTTTTTTTCTGTCCAGCTTGTCTTTTGTTTTGCTGGAAGCTCTGAGACGCAAAGGGTGTACCGCCGTGCCGTTAGTTTGGCACGGTGGGTTTTTTTTTGCCCCCTTTGCGTGGTTTTGCTTTAGGGTTTTTTGTAGACTGCAAAGTTCGCTTTACTGTCCTCGCTCTGTCCTAGAATATCGGGCCCCACTTTGCTGAATCTATTTCATCCCTACGTTTTGTCTTTTCATCTTACTCACAGTCATTATATGTGGGGGGCTGCCTTTTCCTTTGGGGAATTTCTCTGGGGCAAGTCAGGCCTATTTTTCTATCTTCAGGCTAGCTAGTTTCTTAGGCTGTGCCGAGTTGCCTAGGTAGTTGTTAGGCGCAATCCACAGCCGCTTTTAGTTGTGTTTAGGATAGGATCAGGTGTGCAGTCTACAGAGTTTCCACGTCTCAGAGCTCGTTCTTGTATTTTTGGGTATTTGTCAGATCACTGTGTGCGCTCTGATCGCTAAGCACACTGTGTTTCTGGATTGCCTTCATAACACCTGTCATTAGCAAACATAACAGTACAAGGAGCCAAACTAATGATTCTCAATAGAGGGAAAGAAAAAGTTCTGACATCATTTTTTTTTTTTTTTTCCTGCTCTGTGTTCACTTTTTTTTTTCCCCTAGACATTTGGGTGATTCTGGACACAGGTGTGGACATGGATATTCAGGGTCTGTGCTCTTCAATGGATAATCTCGTTATAAATGTACAAAAAATTCAAGATACTATTGATCAGAAATCTATGTTAGAACCAAGAATTCCTATTCCTGATTTGTTTTTTGGAGATAGAACTAAGTTTCTAAGTTTCAAAAATAATTGTAAGCTATTTCTGGCCTTGAAACCTCATTCTTCTGGTAATCCTATTCAACAGGTTTTGATTATTATTTCTTTTTTGCGCGGCGACCCTCAAGACTGGGCATTTTCTCTTGCGCCAGGAGACCCTGCATTGAGTAGTGTCGATGCGTTTTTCCTGGCGCTCGGATTGCTGTACGATGAGCCTAATTCAGTGGATCAGGCTGAGAAAAATTTGCTGGCTTTGTGCCAGGGTCAGGATGATATAGAAGTATATTGTCAGAAATTTAGGAAATGGTCAGTACTCACTCAGTGGAATGAATCTGCGCTGGCAGCTTTGTTCAGAAAGGGTCTCTCTGAGGCTCTTAAGGATGTCATGGTGGGATTTCCTATGCCTGCTGGTTTGAATGAGTCTTTGTCTTTGGCCATTCAGATCGGTCGACGCTTGCGCGAGCGTAAATCTGTGCACCATTTGGCGGTACTGCCTGAGGTTAAACCTGAGCCTATGCAGTGCGATAGGACTATGACTAGAGTTGAACGGCAGGAATACAGACGTCTGAATGGTCTGTGTTTCTACTGTGGTGATTCCACTCATGCTATTTCTGATTGTCCTAAGCGCACTAAGCGGTCCGCTAGGTCTGCCGTCATTGGTACTGTACAGTCCAAATTCCTTCTGTCCATTACCTTGATATGCTCTTTGTCGTCGTTTTCTGTCATGGCGTTTGTGGATTCGGGCGCTGCCCTGAATCTGATGGATTTGGATTATGCTAAACGTTGTGGGTTTTTCTTGGAGCCTTTGCGGTGTCCTATTCCATTGAGAGGAATTGATGCTACACCTTTGGCCAAGAATAAACCTCAATACTGGGCCCAGCTGACCATGTGCATGGCTCCTGCACATCAGGAAGTTATTCGCTTTCTGGTGTTGCATAATCTGCATGATGTGGTCGTGTTGGGGTTGCCATGGCTACAAACCCATAATCCAGTATTGGATTGGAATTCCATGTCGGTATCCAGCTGGGGTTGTCAGGGGGTACATGGTGATGTTCCATTTTTGTCGATTTCGTCATCCACCCCTTCTGAGGTCCCAGAGTTCTTGTCTGATTATCAGGATGTATTTGAAGAGCCCAAGTCCGATGCTCTACCTCTGCATAGGGATTGTGATTGTGCTATCAATTTGATTCCTGGTAGTAAATTCCCTAAAGGTCGATTATTTAATTTATCCGTGCCCGAACACGCCGCTATGCGCAGTTATGTGAAGGAATCCCTGGAGAAGGGACATATTCGCCCATCGTCATCACCACTGGGAGCAGGGTTCTTCTTTGTAGCCAAGAAGGATGGTTCGCTGAGACCGTGTATTGATTACCGCCTTCTTAATAAGATCACTGTTAAATTTCAGTATCCCTTGCCATTGTTATCTGACTTGTTTGCTCGGATTAAGGGGGCTAGTTGGTTCACTAAGATAGATCTTCATGGTGCGTATAATCTGGTGAGAATCAGGCAAGGAGATGAATGGAAAACTGCATTCAATACGCCCGAGGGTCATTTTGAGTATCTAGTGATGCCGTTCGGACTTGCCAATGCTCCATCTGTGTTTCAGTCTTTTATGCATGACATCTTCCGTGAGTATCTGGATAAATTCCTGATTGTTTACTTGGATGACATTTTGATCTTCTCAGATGATTGGGAGTCTCATGTGAAGCAGGTCAGAATGGTTTTTCAGGTCCTGCGTGCTAACTCTTTGTTTGTGAAGGGATCAAAGTGTCTCTTCGGTGTGCAGAAAGTTTCATTTTTGGGGTTCATCTTTACCCCTTCTACTATCGAGATGGATCCAGTTAAGGTCCAAGCCATCCAGGATTGGATTCAGCCGACATCTCTGAAAAGTCTGCAAAAGTTCCTGGGCTTTGCTAATTTTTATCGTCGCTTCATCTGTAATTTTTCTAGCATTGCCAAACCATTGACCGATTTGACCAAGAAGGGTACTGATTTGGTTAATTGGTCTTCTGCTGCTGTGGAAGCTTTTCAGGAGTTGAAGCGTCGTTTTTGTTCTGCCCCTGTGTTGTGTCAGCCAGATGTTTCTCTTCCGTTCCAGGTCGAGGTTGATGCTTCTGAGATTGGAGCAGGGGCGGTTTTGTCACAGAGAGGTTCTGATTGCTCAGTGATGAAACCATGTGCTTTCTTTTCCAGGAAGTTTTCGCCCGCTGAGCGTAATTATGATGTGGGCAATCGAGAGTTGCTGGCCATGAAGTGGGCATTCGAGGAGTGGCGTCATTGGCTTGAAGGAGCTAAGCATCGCGTGGTGGTATTGACTGATCATAAGAACTTGACTTATCTCGAGTCTGCCAAGCGCTTGAATCCTAGACAGGCCCGTTGGTCGTTATTTTTTGCCCGCTTCGACTTTGTAATTTCGTACCTTCCGGGCTCTAAAAATGTGAAGGCGGATGCTCTGTCTAGGAGTTTTGTGCCCGACTCTCTGGGTTTATCTGAGCCAGCGGGTATCCTCAAGGAAGGAGTCATTGTGTCTGCCATCTCCCCTGATTTGCGGCGGGTGCTGCAAAAATTTCAGGCGAATAAACCTGATCGTTGTCCAGCAGAGAAACTGTTCGTCCCTGATAGGTGGACTAATAAACTTATCTCTGAACTTCATTGTTCGGTGTTGGCTGGTCATCCTGGAATCTTTGGTACCAGAGAGTTAGTGGCTAGATCCTTCTGGTGGCCATCTCTGTCACGGGATGTACGTACTTTTGTGCAGTCCTGTGGGATTTGTGCTAGGGCTAAGCCCTGCTGTTCTCGTGCCAGTGGGTTGCTTTTGCCCTTGCCGGTCCCAAAGAGGCCTTGGACACATATTTCGATGGATTTCATTTCTGACCTTCCCGTTTCTCAAAAGATGTCAGTCATTTGGGTGGTCTGTGATCGCTTTTCTAAAATGGTCCATCTGGTGCCCTTGGCTAAATTGCCTTCCTCCTCTGATTTGGTACCTTTGTTCTTTCAGCATGTGGTTCGGTTGCATGGCATTCCTGAGAATATTGTTTCTGACAGAGGTTCCCAGTTTGTTTCAAGGTTTTGGCGAGCCTTTTGTGGTAGGATGGGCATTGACCTATCCTTTTCCTCGGCTTTCCATCCTCAGACTAATGGCCAGACCGAACGAACCAATCAGACCTTGGAAACATATCTGAGATGTTTTGTTTCTGCAGACCAGGATGATTGGGTGTCCTTTTTGCCGTTGGCTGAGTTCGCCCTTAATAATCGGGCCAGCTCGGCTACCTTGGTTTCTCCATTTTTTTGCAATTCTGGGTTCCATCCTCGTTTCTCTTCAGGACAGGTTGAGTCTTCGGACTGTCCTGGTGTGGATTCTGTGGTGGATAGGTTGCAGCAGATCTGGACTCAGGTAGTGGACAATTTGATCTTGTCCCAGGAGAAAGCTCAACTTTTCGCTAATCGCAGACGCCGTGTGGGTCCCCGACTTCGTGTTGGGGATCTGGTTTGGTTATCTTCTCGTCATATTCCTATGAAGGTTTCCTCTCCTAAATTTAAACCTCGTTTTATTGGTCCGTATAGGATTTCTGAGGTTCTCAATCCTGTGTCTTTTCGTTTGACCCTCCCAGACTCCTTTTCCATACATAATGTATTCCATAGGTCGTTGTTGCGGAGATACGTGGCACCTATGGTTCCATCTGTTGAGCCTCCTGCCCCGGTTTTGGTGGAGGGGGAATTGGAGTATATTGTGGAGAAGATTTTGGATTCTCGTGTTTCTAGACGGAAACTCCAGTATCTGGTTAAATGGAAGGGTTATGCTCAGGAAGATAATTCCTGGGTTTTTGCCTCTGATGTTCATGCTTCCGATCTTGTTCGTGCCTTTCATGCGGCTCATCCTGGTCGGCCTGGGGGCTCTGGTGAGGGTTCGGTGACCCCTCCTCAAGGGGGGGGTACTGTTGTGAATTCTGTGGCTGAATTCACTCCTGTGGTCACAAGTGGTACTGCAGCTTCTGAGCTTCCTCCCTCAGGTGTTCTGGTGAGCTCGTTAACTGCTTCATTACTTAACTCCGCCTGATGCTGCTATCCTTGCTCCTTGTCAATGTTTCAGTGTTGGATCTGAGCTTCTCCTGATTGTTCCTGTGACCTGCTGCTCTGTATAGCTAAGTGCTTTTTGCTTTTTTGTTGCTTTTTTTCTGTCCAGCTTGTCTTTTGTTTTGCTGGAAGCTCTGAGACGCAAAGGGTGTACCGCCGTGCCGTTAGTTCGGCACGGTGGGTTTTTTTTTGCCCCCTTTGCGTGGTTTTGCTTTAGGGTTTTTTGTAGACTGCAAAGTTCGCTTTACTGTCCTCGCTCTGTCCTAGAATATCGGGCCCCACTTTGCTGAATCTATTTCATCCCTACGTTTTGTCTTTTCATCTTACTCACAGTCATTATATGTGGGGGGCTGCCTTTTCCTTTGGGGAATTTCTCTGGGGCAAGTCAGGCCTATTTTTCTATCTTCAGGCTAGCTAGTTTCTTAGGCTGTGCCGAGTTGCCTAGGTAGTTGTTAGGCGCAATCCACAGACGCTTTTAGTTGTGTTTAGGATAGGATCAGGTGTGCAGTCTACAGAGTTTCCACGTCTCAGAGCTCGTTCTTGTATTTTTGGGTATTTGTCAGATCACTGTGTGCGCTCTGATCGCTAAGCACACTGTGTTTCTGGATTGCCTTCATAACACCTGTCATTAGCAAACATAACAGCTTCCGTTCCAGGTCGAGGTTGATGCTTTTGAAATTGGAGCGGGGGCTGTTTTGTCGCAGAGAAGTTCTGATTGCTCGGTGATGAAGCCATGCGCCTTCTTTTCCAGGAAGTTTTCGCCTGCTGAGCGAAATTATGATGTTGGCAATCAAGAGTTGCTGGCCATGAAGTGGGCATTCGAGGAGTGGCGTCATTGGCTTGAAGGAGCTAAGCATCGCGTGGTGGTCTTGACTGATCACAAGAACTTGACTTATCTCGAGTCTGCCAAACGGTTGAATCCTAGACAGGCTCGTTGGTCGCTGTTTTTCTCCCGTTTTGACTTTGTGGTTTCGTACCTTCCGGGCTCTAAAAATGTGAAGGCGGATGCCCTGTCTAGGAGTTTTGTGCCCGACTCTCCGGGTTTGCCTGAGCCGGTGGGTATTCTCAAAGAGGGAGTAATTGTGTCTGCCATCTCCCCTGATTTGCGGTGGGTGCTGCAAAAATTTCAGGCTAATAAAACTGATCGTTGCCCAGCGGAGAAACTGTTTGTCCCTGATAGGTGGACGAATAAAGTTATCTCTGAGGTTCATTGTTCGGTGTTGGCTGGTCATCCTGGAATCTTTGGTACCAGAGATTTAGTGGCTAGATCCTTTTGGTGGCCGTCTCTGTCGCGGGATGTGCGTTCTTTTGTGCAGTCCTGTGGGATTTGTGCTCGGGTTAAGCCCTGCTGTTCTCGTGCCAGTGGGTTGCTTTTGCCCTTGCCGGTCCCGAAGAGGCCTTGGACACATATCTCTATGGATTTTATTTCAGATCTCCCCGTCTCTCAAAAAATGTCGGTCATTTGGGTAGTTTGTGATCGTTACTCTAAGATGGTCCATTTGGTACCCTTGTCTAAATTGCCTTCCTCCTCTGATTTGGTGCCGTTGTTCTTCCAGCATGTGGTTCGTTTACATGGCATTCCAGAGAACATCGTTTCTGACAGAGGTTCCCAGTTTGTTTCGAGGTTTTGGCGAGCATTTTGTGCTAGGATGGGCATTGATTTGTCTTTTTCCTCGCCTTTCCATCCTCAGACAAATGGCCAAACTGAACGAACCAATCAGACCTTGGAAACATATCTGAGATGTTTTGTTTCTGCTGATCAGGATGATTGGGCGTCCTTTTTGCCGTTGGCTGAGTTCGCCCTTAATAATCGGGCCAGCTCGGCTACTTTGGTTTCGCCGTTTTTCTGCAATTCTGGGTTCCATCCTCGTTTCTCTTCAGGGCAGGAGTCTTCGGACTGTCCTGGTGTGGATACTGTGGTGGACAGGTTGCAGCGGATTTGGACTCATGTAGTGGACAATTTGACCGTGTCCCAGGAGAAGGCTCAACGTTTCGCTAATCGCAGATGCTGTGTGGGTCCCCGACTTCGTGTTGGGGATTTGGTTTGGTTGTCATCTCGTTATATTCCTATGAAGGTTTCCTCTCCTAAGTTTAAGCCTCGTTTCATTGGTCCGTATAGGATTTCTGAGGTTCTTAATCCTGTGTCTTTTCGTTTGACCCTTCCAGATTCTTTTTCCATCCATAACGTATTCCATAGGTCATTGTTGCGGAGATACGTGGCACCTATGTTTTCATCTGTTGATCCTCCTGCCCCGGTTTTGGTGGAGGGGGAGTTGGAGTATATAGTGGAGAAGATTTTGGATTCTCGTGTTGAGATGGAAACTCCAGTATCTGGTTAAGTGGAAGGGTTATGGTCAGGAAGATAATTCCTGGGTCTTTGCCTCTGATGTCCATGCTGCCGATCTTGTTCGTGCCTTTCATATGGCTCATCCTGGTCAGCCTGGGGGCTCTGGTGAGGGTTCGGTGACCCCTCCTCAAGGGGGGGTACTGTTGTGAATTCTGTGATCAAGCTCCCTCCTGTGGTCACAAGTGGTACTGCGGCTTCTGAGTTTCCTTCCTCAGGTGATGAGGTTAAGTCGTTAGGTGCTGCTCTATTTAACTCGACCTAGTGCTTTGATCCTGGCCTCCAGTCAATGTTCTAGTATTGGTCTTGCTTCCTCCTGGATCGTTCCTGTGGCCTGTCTGCTCAGCATAAGCTAAGTTCTGCTTGTGTTACTTTTGTTGCTATATTTTCTGTCCAGCTTGCTTTAATTTGTTTTTCTTGCTTGCTGGAAGCTCTGAGACGCAGAGGGAGCACCTCCGTACCGTTAGTCGGTGCGGAGGGTCTTTTTGCCCCTCTGCGTGGTTGTTTGTAGGTTTTTGTGTTGACCGCAAAGCTATCTTTCCTATCCTCGGTCTATTCAGTTAGTCGGGCCTCGCTTTGCTAAATCTATTTCATCTCTGTGTTTGTATTTTCATCTTAACTCACAGTCATTATATGTGGGGGGGCTGCCTCTTCCTTTGGGGAATTTCTCTGAGGCAAGGTAGGCTTATTTTTCTATCTTCAGGCCTAGCTAGTTTCTCAGGCTGTGCCGAGTTGCATAGGGAGCGTTAGGCGCAATCCACGGCTACCTCTAGTGGGGTGTGATAGGATTAGGGATTGCGGTCAGCAGAGTTCCCACGTCTCAGAGCTCGTCCTATGTTTTTTGCTTATTGTCAGGTCACTTTGTGTGCTCTGAACTTCAAGGTCCATTGTGGTTCTGAATTACCTATTCATAACAGGGTGTATTGGGATTAGGGTTAGGTTTGAGGTTAGGGTTGAGATTAGGATTAGGGGTGTGTTGGATTTAGTGTTTTGATTAGGGTTATGGTTAGGGTTGACATTAGGGTTGTTTTGGGGTAAGGGTTGTGATTATCATTAGGGTTAGTGATTAGGATTATGGATCAGGTTGGGATTAGGGTTAGGGGTGTGTTGGGGTTAGGGTTGGAGCTAGAATTGGGGGGTTTCCACTGTTTAGGTACATCAGAGGGTCTCCAAACACGGCAGCCAATTTTGCGCTCAAAAAGTCAAATGGTGCTCCCTCCCTTCTGAGCCCTGCCGTACGCCCAAACAGTGGGTTACCCCCACATATGGGGCATCAGTGTACTCGGGATAAATTGGAAAACAAGATCTGGGGTTCAATTTCTCCTGTTACCCTTGTGAAAATAAAAACTTGGGGGCTACAAACCCACTTGTGGGGGGTTACTACTGTTTAGGTACATCAGGGGTTCTGCAAACGCAACATAACGCCCACAGGCCATTCTATCTAAGTCTGCATTCCAAAACGGCGTTCCTTCCCTTCCGAGCTCTGCCGTGCGCCCAAACAGTGGTTTACCCCCACATATGGGGCATCAGCATACTCAGGATAAATTGGACAACAACTTTAGTGGTCCAATTTCTCCTGTTACCCTTGTGAAAATAAAAACTTGAGGGCTACAATATCTTTTTTGTGGAAAAAAATATTTTTTATTTTCACGACTCTGCATTCTAAACTTCTGTGAAGCACTTGGGCATTCAAAGTTCTCACCGCACATCTATATAAGTTTCTTGGGGGGTCTAGTTTCCAAAACGGGGTCACTTGTGGGGGGTTACTACTGTTTAGGTACATCAGGGGCTCTGCAAACGCAACATAACGCCCACAGGCCATTCTATCTAAGTCTGCATTCCAAAACGGCGTTCCTTCCCTTCCGAGCTCTGCCGTGCGCCCAAACAGTGGTTTACCCCCACATATGGGGCATCAGCATACTCAGGATAAATTGAACAACAACTTTAGTGGTCCAATTTCTCCTGTTACCCTTGTGAAAATAAAAACTTGAGGGCTACAATATCTTTTTTGTGGAAAAAAATATTTTTTATTTTCACGACTCTGCATTCTAAACTTCTGTGAAGCACTTTGGCATTCAAAGTTCTCACCACACATCTAGATAAGTTCCTTGGGGGGTCTAGTTTCCAAAATGGGGTCACTTGTGGGGGGTTACTACTGTTTAGGTACAACAGGGGCTCTGCAATCGCAACATATCGCCCACAGACCATTCTATCAAAGTCTGCATTCCAAAACGGCGCTCCTTCCCTTCCGAGCTCTGCCGTGCGCCCAAACAGTGGTTTACTTCCACATATGGCGCATTAGCGTACTCGGGATAAATTGGACAACAACTATTGCAGTCCAATTTCTCCTGTTACCCTTGTGAAAATAAAAACTTGGGGGCTACAATATATTTTTTGTGGAAAAAAAAATATTTTTTGTTTTCACGACTCTGCATTCTAAACTTCAGTGAAGCACTTGGGCATTCAAAGTTCTCCCCACACATCTAGATAAGTTCCTTGGGGGGGTCTAGTTTCCAAAATGGGGTCACTTGTGGAGGGTTTCTACTGGTTAGGTACATCAGGGGCTCTGCAAACGCAACATAACGCCCGCAGACCATTCTATCAAAGTCTGCATTCCAAAACGGCGCTCCTTCCTTCCGAGCTCTGCCGTGCGCCCAAACAGTGGTTTACCCCCACATATGGGGTACCAGCATACTCAGGACAAATTGGACAACAACTTTTGGGGTCCAATTTCTCTTGTTACCCTTGTGAAAATAAAAACTTGGGGGCTAAAAAAATCTTTTTTGTGGAAAAAAAATATTTTTTATTTTCACGACTCTGCATTATAAACTTCTGTGAAGCACTTGGGCATTCAAAGTTCTCACCACACATCTAGATAAGTTCCATGGGGGGTCTAGTTTCCAAAATGGGGTCACTTGTGAGGGATTTCTACTGTTTAGGCACATCAGGGGCTCTCCAAACGCGACATGGCGTCCGATCTCAATTCCAGACAATTCTACATTGAAAAAGTAAAACGGCACTCCTTCTCTTCCAAGCTCTGCGGTGCGCCCAAACAGTGGTTTACCCCCACATATTGGGTATCGACGTACTCAGGAGAAATCGCACAACAACATTTGTGGTCTAATTTCTCCTGTTACCCTTGTGAAAATAAAAATTTGGGGGCAAAAAAATCATTTTTGTAGAAAAAATGCGATTTTTTTTTTCACGGCTCTACGTTATAAACTTCTGTGAAGCACTTGGGGGTTCAAAGTGCTCACCACACATCTAGATAAGTTCCTTAAGGGGTCTAGTTTCCAAAATGGTGTCACTTGTGGGGAGTTTCCACTGTTTAGGCACATCAGGGGCTCTCTAAACGTGACATGGCGTCCGATCTCAATTCCAGCCAATTCTGCATTGAAAAAGTTCTGCGGTGCGCCCAAAAAGTGGTTTACCCCCACATATGGGGTATTGGCGTATTCAGGAGAAATTGCATAACAAAATTTATGGTTACATTTCTGTTTTTACACATGTGAAAATAAAAAAAATGGTTCTGAATTAAGATGTTTGCAAAAAAAAGTTAAATGTTCATTTTTTCCTTCCACATTGTTTCAGTTCCTGTGAAGCACGTAAAGGGTTAATAAACTTCTTGAATGTGGTTTTGAGAACCTTGAGGGGTGTAGTTTTTAGAATGGTGTCACACTTCGTTATTTTCTATCATATAGACCCCTCAAAATGACTTCAAATGTGATGTGGTCCCTAAAAAAAATGGTGTTGTAAAAATGAGAAGTTGCTGGTCAACTTTTAACCCTTATAACTCCCTAACAAAAAAAAATTTTGTTTCCAAAATTGTGCTGATGTAAAGTAGACATGTGGGAAATGTTATTTATTAACTATTTTTCATGACATATCTCTCTGATTTAAGGGCATAAAAATACAAAGTTTGAAAATTGCAAAATTTTAAAAATTTTCGCCATATTTCCATTTTTTTCATAAATAATCGCAAGTAATATCAAAGAAATGTTACCACTAACATGAAGTACAATATCTCACAAAAAAAAATCTCAGAATCAGCGGGATCCGTTGAAGCGTTCCAGAGTTATAACCTCATAAAGTGACAGTGGTCAGAATTGTAAAAATTGGCTCGGTCATTAAGTACCAAATTGGCTCTGTCACTAAGGGGTTAATCACAGTTGTAGGATTGAAAGGGCTCACAGAGTTGGGCTAGATCTACAATCTCACAACCAAGATTCTGATGGCCGATTATTAAGACCACGTCAAGTAATCATGAAATTCCCAAACTATAATGATAAGCTTGACATAATGCGATCGAATAGAAGATGTTCCCGGCCAGTGATTTTGAGAGGGATGAAAGTCCTATTATTTGAAGACTGTTCTGTGGAGGTGGCAAAACGCAGGAGAGCCTTTAGTAAAATCCGTGCCTCACTCATATCAAGCAAAGAAAAGTTTTTCACTGCAATACCCGGTGACAATGAGGATCTTCCAAAATGAAGGTGATAACATCATCTACAAATCCCCGAGTGATGCAGAAAAACCACAGTTAATTTATGTGGCAATCACTTTTTCATACAGGGCCCTATGAGTTTGGATTTCTTTTTCCTTTAATAATAAAGACTTTCATTTAAAAACTGCATTTTGTGCTTGTGTGTTATCTTTATCTAATATTTAAATTTAATTGGTGATCTAAAACATTTATGTGTGACAACAGATTAGGAAATCAGGAAGGGGGCAAACACTTTTTTTACACAGCTGTATAGTGTTCTATAATGCTCTATGTAAACCCAACCTGCAAAACAAGAAAAAGAGCTTTTATTATGCTTACCGACAGGGCAGTCCGGTCCAAGGGCTGGCAATGTTCTTGGCCAGAGCAAAGTACTGCAGTGCGCATACGCCAAGGCTCTTTGACCTATCCCAACACTTGTGCGCTGCAGTACTTTGCTCTACCCTCAACAAGGCAGAGAAGTAAGATCACACAGGAGTAAAATGCTGGGGAGACTGTGTAGATGAGGTAGGGATGCGTTATCCACATGAAGCAAGAAGGAGAATGGCGATCGTAAGAAGATGGGAGGTGGCGGACCAAGAACATTGACACTCCATGGACCAGACATCCCCGCAGGTGAGTATAATAAAAGCTATTTTTCTCCTCTATCAGATCGGTTGGGGGCATATATACAGCATTATAGATTGCTGTATATCAGGGCTCAAAGGTGGTGGCTGTATCTCATATCGGCCATACCTGATGATAGGTTCTCTTTAAGTTTGGCTTTGTTACCGAATCTATATTGTAAGTGTCAGAACCTTGAAGGAGAGGCTTCTCTATAGAGTCTGATGCATTGAGTCCATTCTGTGGTCAATTCACACAATACTCAGCTACCTAGATTTATATTTGAGATGCTGATTTTCCAAGTCTAAGACACTAGTTAAAGCGTTATTATATCAGTGACCACTGCACTAGTAAAGGATCACACTGTTACTGACAGCTCAACGTATTACACGCACTTCCATCATCTCGTCATCTTGAATCTTTTTGAAACCTTAAACCTATTTTACCTTTATGAAGCAACCAGAGGTAAACACACTATTGATAGACTTGTACTCCTATGCCATTGCTTTACGCTTGCCCCGTTCTCCCTGATAAAATTTGCCTGCCAGCCCCTGTATGGAGTCTGTCATGATCCCAATGGCAGGGGATCACAAAAGGACAAGCACAAAAAACAAAACAAGCTCTATCGTGATGGAAACTGAGCTGACCGTGATCCTGAACCTAACACACAACTAGCTGTAGCCGGGGAACGTGCCTACGATGATTCCTAGACGTCTCGCGCCAGCCGAAGGACTAACTTCCCCTATTAGAAGAAACACAGACCTCTCTTGCCTCCAGAGAAACACCCCACAGAAATAGCAGCCCCCCACATGTAATGACGGTGAAATGAGAGGAAAGCACATACGTAGTTATGAAAACAGATTCAGCAAAATGAGGCCCGCTAAAGCTAGATAGCAGAGGATACAAAAGTGATCTGCGCGGTCAGCGAAAAATCCTACAAAAAAACCATCCTGAAATTACTTGAACTCATGTGCCAACTCATGGAACATGAGGAGTAATATCAGCCCACTAGAGCAACCAGCAAAAAGGAATCACATATCTGCAAGCTGGACTAAGACAAAAATTAAGCAAAACGTGGAACAGGAAAATCAAAAACTTAGCTTGTCCTGAAGATTACAGAAGCGGGAAGCAGAGGTAACAAGACACACTGATTACATTGATAGCCGGCGAGGAAATGACAAGAAAGCCAGGTTAAATAGGAAACTCCCATATCCTGATAGAACAGGTGGACACCAGAGACCGCAAAAAACACAAGTCACCCAGTACCATCTGTAACCACCAGAGGGAGCCCAAAAACAGAATCCACAACAGTACCCCCCCCCTTGAGGAGGGGTCACCGAACCCTCACGAGAACCACCAGGGTGACCAGGATGAGCCCTATGAAATGCACGGACCAAATCAGCAGCATGAACATCGGAGGCAACCACCCAAGAATTATCCTCCTGACCATAACCCTTCCACTTGACCAAATATTGAAGTTTCCGTCTGGAAACACGAGAATCCAAGATCTTCTCCACAACATACTCCAATTCTCCCTCCACCAGCACCGGAGCAGGAGGTTCAAGCGAAGGAACAACAGGTACCTCATACTTCCGCAACAACGACCGATGGAACACATTATGAATAGCAAACGATGCCGGGAGATCCAAACGAAACGACACAGGGTTAAGAATTTCCAAGATCCTATAGGGACCGATGAACCGAGGCTTGAACTTAGGAGAAGAGACCTTCATAGGAACAAAACGAGAAGACAACCACACCAAGTCCCCAACACGAAGTCGAGGACCCACGCGGCGATGGCGATTAGCAAACTGCTGAGCCCTCTCGTGGGACAACTTCAAATTGTCCACCACATGACTCCAAATCTGATGCAACCTATCCACCACCATGTCCACTCCAGGACAATCAGAAGGCTCCACCTGACCAGAGGAAAAACGAGGATGAAACCCCGAATTACAAAAGAAAGGAGAAACCAAGGTAGCAGAACTAGCCCGATTATTAAGGGCAAATTCGGCAAGCGGCAAAAAGGTAACCCAGTCATCTTGATCAGCAGAAACAAAACACCTTAAATAAGTTTCCAAGGTCTGATTAGTTCGTTCCGTCTGGCCATTCGTCTGAGGATGGAATGCAGACGAAAAGGACAAATCAATGCCCATCTTAGCACAGAACGTCCGCCAAAATCTAGACACAAACTGGGATCCCCTGTCAGAAACGATGTTCTCCGGAATCCCATGCAAACGAACCACGTTCTGAAAAAACAGAGGGACCAACTCAGAGGAGGAAGGTAACTTAGGCAAGGGTACCAGATGAACCATCTTAGAAAAGCGGTCACACACAACCCAGATGACGGACATTTTTTGAGAGACAGGGAGATCCGAAATAAAGTCCATGGAAATGTGCGTCCAAGGCCTCTTCGGGATAGGCAAAGGTGACAACAATCCACTGGCCCGAGAACAGCAAGGCTTAGCCCGAGCGCAAACTTCACAAGACTGCACAAAAGAACGCACATCCCTCGACAAGGAAGGCCACCAAAAAGACCTGGCCACCAAGTCTCTAGTACCAAATATTCCAGGATGACCTGCCAACGCAGAAGAATGGACCTCGGAGATGACTCTACTGGTCCAATTATCCGGAACAAACAGTCTTTCAGGCGGACAATGATCAGGTTTATCCGCCTGAAACTCCTGCAAAGCACGTCGCAAGTCTGGGGAGACAGCCGACAAAATCACCCCATCCCTAAGGATACCAGTGGGCTCAGAATTTCCAGGGGAGTCAGGCAAAAAACTCCTAGAAAGAGCATCCGCCTTCACATTCTTTGAACCTGGCAGGTATGAAACCACAAAATCGAAACGGGAGAAAAACAGTGACCAACGAGCCTGTCTAGGATTCAGACGCTTGGCAGACTCAAGGTAAATCAGATTTTTGTGATCAGTCAAGACCATCACACGATGTCTAGCACCCTCAAGCCAATGACGCCACTCCTCAAATGCCCACTTCATGGCCAAAAGCTCCCGATTACCAACATCATAATTCCGCTCAGTGGGCGAAAACTTTCTAGAAAAGAACGCACATGGCTTCATCACTGAGCAATCGGAGCTTCTCTGCGACAAAACCGCCTCCGCTCCAATCTCGGAAGCATGAACCTCAACCTGAAAAGGAAGCGAAACATCTGGCTGACGCAACACAGGAGCAGAAGAAAACCGGCGCTTAAGTTCCTGAAAGGCCTCCACAGCCGCAGGAGACCAATCAGCAACATCAGCACCCTTCTTAGTCAAATCCGTCAAAGGCTTAACAACACTAGAAAAATTAGTTATGAAACGACGATAAAAATTAGCAAAGCCCAAGAACTTCTGTAGACTCTTAAGAGATGTAGGCTGCGTCCAGTCACAAATAGCCTGAACCTTGACGGGATCCATCTCAATAGTAGAAGGGGAAAAAATATACCCCAAAAAAGAAATCTTCTGGACTCCAAAGAGACACTTTGAACCTTTTACAAACAAAGAATTGGCCCGCAGGACCTGAAACACCTTCCTGACCTGCTGAACATGGGACTCCCAGTCATCAGAAAAAACCAAAACATCATCCAAATACACAATCATAAATTTATCCAGATATTCACGGAAAATATCGTGCATAAAGGACTGGAAGACAGAAGGAGCATTAGAAAGTCCAAAAGGCATCACCAAATACTCAAAATGGCCCTCAGGCGTATTAAATGCGGTTTTCCACTCATCACCCTGCTTTATCCGCACAAGATTATACGCACCCCGAAGATCAATCTTAGTGAACCATTTAGCCCCCTTAATGCGAGCGAACAAATCAGTAAACAATGGCAAAGGATACTGATATTTGACTGTAATCTTATTCAAAAGACGGTAATCTATACAAGGCCTCAAGGAACCATCTTTTTTGGCCACGAAAAAAAAACCTGCTCCCAAAGGGGACGAAGATGGACGGATATGTCCCTTTTCCAAGGACTCCTTAACATAATCCCGCATAGCAGTATGCTCTGGCACTGACAGATTGAACAAACGTCCTTTAGGAAATTTAATGCCAGGAATCAAATCTATAGCACAATCGCAATCCCTGTGAGGAGGAAGCGAACTGAGCTTAGGCTCCTCAAAAACCTCCCGATAATCAGACAAAAATACCGGAACCTCAGAAGGAGTAGATGAAGCGATAGAAATCGGAGATGCATCATCATGAACCCCCTGACATCCCCAGCTTAACACAGACATCGTTTTCCAGTCCAAGACTGGGTTATGAGTTTGTAACCATGGCAGACCAAGCACTAAGACATCATGTAAATTATACAGTACCAGGAAGCGAATCACCTCCTGATGAACGGGAGTCATACGCATGGTCACTTGTGTCCAGTACTGAGGTTTGTTCATAGCCAAAGGTGTAGAGTCAATTCCTTTCAAAGGAATAGGGACTTCCAGAGGCTCCAGACTAAACCCACAGCGGTTGGCAAATGACCAATCCATAAGACTCAGGGCAGCGCCTGAATCCACATAGGCATCGACGGAAATGGCTGATAATGAACAAATCAGAGTCACAGACAGAATGAACTTAGACTGTAAAGTACTAATGGCAACAGACTTATCAACCTTTTTTGTGCGTTTAGAGCATGCTGATATAACATGAGCTGAATCACCACAATAAAAACACAACCCATTTTTCCGCCTATAGTTTTGCCGTTCACTTCTGGACTGAATTCTATTACATTGCATTGTCTCAGGTGCCTGTTCAGAAGACACAGCCAAATGGTGCACAGGTTTGCGCTCCCGTAAACGCCGATCAATCTGAATAGCCATAGTCATAGACTCATTCAGACCTGTAGGCGCAGGGAACCCCACCATAATATCCTTAATGGCCTCAGAAAGGCCATCTCTGAATCTTGCAGCCAGGGCGCACTCATTCCACTGAGTAAGCACCGACCATTTCCGAAATTTCTGACAATATATTTCTGCTTCATCTTGCCCCTGAGAGAGAGCCAATAAAGCTTTTTCAGCCTGAATCTCTAGGTTAGGTTCCTCATAGAGCAAACCCAATGCCAGAAAAAACGCATCCACATTGAGCAACGCAGGATCCCCTGGTGCCAATGCAAATGCCCAATTCTGAGGGTCACCCCGCAGGAAAGATATAACAATTTTGACTTGCTGAGCAGGGTCTCCAGAGGAGCGAGATTTCAAAGAAAGAAACAACTTGCAATTGTTCCTAAAATTCAGAAAACTAGATCTATCTCCAGAAAAAAACTCTGGGATAGGAATTCTAGGTTCAGACATAGGAGCATGTACAACAAAATCTTGTATATTTTGAACCTTAGCAGCAAGATTATTCAGGCTGGAAGCCAAACTCTGGACGTCCATGATAAACAGCTGAGGTCAGAGCCATTCAAGGATTAAGAGGAGGTAAGACGCAGCCAGGCTGCAATCAAGGCTAGGCAGCAAACTCTGAGGGGAAGAAAAAAAAAAAAAAAAAAAACTTCCTCAGACTACTTTTCCTCCTACTTCATCCAATACGATTACCACTTTTTGGCCGGCTATACTGTCATGATCCCAATGGCAGGGGATCACAAAAGGACAAGCACAAAAAACAAAACAAGCTCTAGGGTGATGGAAACTGAGCTGACCGCGATCCTGAACCTAACACACAACTAGCTGTAGCCGGGGAACGTGCTTACGATGATTCCTAGACGTCTCGCGCCAGCCGAAGGACTAACTTCCCCTATTAGAAGAAACACAGACCTCTCTTGCCTCCAGAGAAACACCCCACAGAAATAGCAGCCCCCCACATGTAATGACGGTGAAATGAGAGGAAAGCACATACGTAGTTATGAAAACAGATTCAGCAAAATGAGGCCCGCTAAAGCTAGATAGCAGAGGATACAAAAGTGATCTGCGCGGTCAGCGAAAAATCCTACAAAAAAACCATCCTGAAATTACTTGAACTCATGTGCCAACTCATGGAACATGAGGAGTAATATCAGCCCACTAGAGCAACCAGCAAAAAGGAATCACATATCTGCAAGCTGGACTAAGACAAAAATTAAGCAAAACGTGGAACAGGAAAATCAAAAACTTAGCTTGTCCTGAAGATTACAGAAGCGGGAAGCAGAGGTAACAAGACACACTGATTACATTGATAGCCGGCGAGGAAATGACAAGAAAGCCAGGTTAAATAGGAAACTCCCATCTCCTGATAGAACAGGTGGACACCAGAGACCGCAGGAAACACAAGTCACCCAGTACCATCTGTAACCACCAGAGGGAGCCCAAAAACAGAATCCACAACAGGAGTCCATGTGTGCATTGTAAGGATGTGGACTGTCTTACTCTGTTTCTGCCCCTGAAGACACTCTATGTGAATACCGTATTGTGGTTTTATATGTGAAAGTAACATGTGTCTAATGTAATGTGATATAATGTATTATGGTAAGGTACAGTATATAAAGTGTTACAGCACAATGTGAACATTACATAAGGATAAGCTTAAGACAGCATAAGATATAGAACAGGTTAGAATGTAGATAGGAAATGGCTAAGTTCAGGATAAGCCCAGTGGGAGGGCACTATTGCTGATTAGAAGAGGGGAGCTTCCTGGTTGGAGGGAGTTGTGTGATCCAGTGAAGTGTGGAGAATTCGGGTTCAGGTGAGGTAGTGGGTTGCTAGGGGCAGCATGGGCCAAACGCTCAAGACAGTGGGCGGCCAAATGGAGATCACTGTCGCACATTCCAACAATGTGTGAAGCCTAGGGCCCAGACCTCTTACCATAGTGAGGGCCTGATCTTCCGACATCACGAGGTCTATGGAGATGGAGTTTCATAGGGACCAGGTGGCCGGTCCCGGGTGCACTGCTGGAGTGGAAAACAAATCCCTGAGACTGATGGAGTCAGCAGGCTTTGGGGAAGTCCAGAATGAACGTGTGGCAGAACAGAAGAGAAGTTGTGCTAGGTGGAAGGAAGTGTGAATTTTTGTGCGTTACTCCATCTGAACCCACCTGATCAACTTGGATTTTTTAGTAACAGTTTGACAGTTGCAAAGAACTTTGTGTCCCATGCATTGCGTGCGGCGGCTCCTGAGGATAGAAGCCTGAAGACAGCGGAGACCTGCGGTTTGCAAGTGAGTGTGATGCACCTCACACCCTACAACACACTGGGACTGGGACACTCCTTGTCTGTAAAGTGCCAGAGATTATTTGGTTATTTTCATACATCATATTAACGATTTCTGAGATAATAAAGGGGAGTCCCCTGTTCAGGATCCTCATCTCTTGGCCAGAGTGGAAATTGAATGTACTGAGTATAGTAAAACCCATCTCTTCAAACAAGCCTACCACATCAACTACTCAGTAAACTAACTTTGCCCTGTTCCCTCCTTCCAAATATTACTCTGAATCTGCACCCTACTATTCATGTGTCTCCACACCCTCCAACACATGATAACTGCACTTGATACTTGACTATTGCACTTAAACACACGGGCTGATGACCGGATCATGCAGCTTTGTATGAAAATCCCTATTTATTATAATTGCCAGACCTGAAATAACAAGCACTTTTCACCTATTGTGTCCCCCCATTTCCTTGTAGATTGTAAGCTTGCGAGCAGGGACCTCACTCCTAATATCACTGTTTAAATTGTCTTAACTCGTACCGAATTTATTGTTTGTACATGTCCCCGCTTAACTGTAAAGTGCTGCGGAATATGTTGGCGCTATATAAATAGAAAAAATTATTAATTATTATTATAATTGTTCTGTCTTCCTCCACGTAGGATGCTGTGTGGATTCCAACATACGGCTAAACCTTCATCCACATCCCAGTAAACAGACTGTGTTGATGCTTAAGTCTTATTTATTAGGGTGATGATAACCAAAACTATAACGTTGAACAACAATGGTGGACAGTATTCATAGTAGATGATCGAATAGTGAATGATGTTGATGTACAAAGTGGATGTTCAGTGAATAATCATAGTGGATGACTGATCATAGTGGATGACTGATCATAGTGGATGACTGGTGAAAAACTGTAAAGAATAACAGCATTTCAGTATATGCACATACAGGGTGCAATCACATAAATAACTGGGACATAACAGCAAGAATTATACAGAGTGCATTACACAGTAATTCTAACAGCACTGCCCTATTCTATAAAAGAATGCATCTATCTAAATGCAGAGTACACATTAATCTAACTGCAAGCTGCAAAGCACATCTGCCTAACTATATCTGACTATAGGAGCTGCATAAGGCTTAAATACTAACACAAACATAAGATGCATTAAACCTTTATAAACGTACCGAGATCCGTTAGGACAGGGGTAAGAAAGTAAGCGAGACAGGAGCACGTGTGCCTCTCTGCAGATCTGAGGAAAAATGGCTACTGAAGCTTGTCTTCACAAGAAGAATGTGGGCGGAACTAACCCATAAGACATTGCTCTTAGGAGGGAAAGGTTGGCAAACAACATAAAAAGTAGGCAACTGATGACCTCCAGTGGCCACAACTTGAATAACATGATAATTAACTCTCTGCACATTAAGATGGGCAGAACACTCCCCGCTTGGCGTCAACAGATGCCACAATTAGGTTCTTTTGGGGAAAATAATAATACAAGCTCGGTAACGGGTCCGAGGAACAGTTTGTTTTCTCCAAGCTTGCACACTCTGACCTCTACTTTCCGCACTTTCCCATCTTTACTGGGCAGGGTCTTAATGACTAGGCCGAGTGGCCACTCGATCCGATGTGACTGACTGTCTTTGACGAGTACAACATCGCCAGATTGAATGTTTGGGCGGTCTTTCTGCCACTTTGTCCTGCTTTGCAGAGTGGAGAGATACTGTTTCCTCCATCTATTCCAGAAGACGTTGGACACGCTTTGTACTTGCCTCCATTGTCGTCTGTAGAGGTCTTTGTCATTGAATTCTCCGAGTGGAGCTTTCGGGACACAGGTTTTCTGTGTGAGTAACATTGCAGGAGTAAGGATGGATGGATCTCCAGAATCACTAGAAAGTGCTATCTTGTAGGACTGGGTTACATGAAATAGACAAGCTATAGCTCGAACAAGTGACTTCCATGTGGAGAACCTGCTTAAGCGGTGAGATTCGAGGTGGTAGCTTGAAATCTCTGTATGTAGAGCAGACACTTGAGGTCGGATCTCTTCGTCTGTGTCTGGACCCACTAGTTCGAAAGTTTCAGGCCTGCTGATGTGGGACATCGAACAGTACAAAGAGGTAGGACCTGTGAACCATGAAGTGTCCTTCAGATGACTGGGTGCAACGGATCTAGTCGCGTGGTCCGCAGGATTGTGATGAGTAGGTACGTAGTGCCACTGATTAGGGTCGGTGGATCTTCTTACCCGAAGTACCCGGTTGCTGACGTAGACATAGAAGCATCGTGTCTCGTTACAGATGTACCCCAGTACCACCTTGCTATCGGTGTAGAACTCTGCATCCCCGATCTTCAGGCCCATCGCATCCGAGACCAGCTCGGCCAACTCAACTGCGAGGACAGCAGCACAGAGTTCCAGTCTGGGTATCGTGTGTTCACGAAGTGGCGCCAATTTCGTCCGGCTCATAACGAACCCGATATGGCATTGTCCGCTTACATCTGTGGATTTGAGATACGCTACTGCTGCAATCGCTTTGACTGATGCATCACAGAAAATACAAAGTGTTTGCATTTTGACCTCTGTGGATGGCACAGGAGCATACGGTCGTTTCACACGAAGGTTGGTCAGGGCTTCAAGAGACTTCCTCCACTCTGCCCACAGGTCAGCCTTTCCCGCTGGAAGTGGATCATCCCAATCAGTAGTGTCTTGGGTGAAGTCCCTGAGCATCAGCTTTCCTTGGATGGTTACTGGAGCTACGAACCCCAAGGGGTCGTATAAACTATTCACGAAGGAAAGAACTCCTCTGCGCATGAAGGGTTTCTCATCCTTGCTGATCTGAAAGGTGAAGGTATCTGTCTTCAGGTCCCACAGCAATCCAAGGCTCCGCTGCATAGGAAGGGGGTCGATGCTGAGGTCTAAATCCTTTAGATCGCTGGAATAGTCTTCAGAGGGAAAGGCTTCCATCAACTCTCGGCTATTGGAAGAAATCTTGTGTAACCTTAGGTTAGACTGAGCGAGCATGTCACGAGTCCTCTTTAGTAGACTGATTGCGGCCTCACTTGTCGGTGTGGACTTCAAACAGTCATCCACATAAAAATCCTTTTCCACAAAGGACCTGACGTCCGAGCCATACTCTTCTTCACCCTTTTTGGCAGAATGTCGGAGGCCGTAGATTGCGACCGCTGGGGAAGGACTGTTCCCAAAGATGTGTACCCGCATCCGGTACTCTGCGATGTCTTCGTCCGGATCGTTGTCACGGTACCAGAAGAACCTCAGGTAGTTTCTGTGTTCCTCTTTGACGAGAAAACAGTGGAACATCTGTTGTATGTCGGCCATAAATGCCACTGAATCTCTACGGAAACAGAGTAATACTTCCAGAAGTCTGTTGTTGAGGTCTGGGCCCGACAGTAAGACATCATTCAATGACACGTCTTTGCATTTGGCACTTGAGTCGAATACCACTCTAATTTGACCTGGCTTCTTAGGATGGTACACTCCGAAGATGGGCAGGTACCAACACTCCTCTCCGTGTCGAAGTGCAGGTGCAATCACTGCGTGGTTGTTCTGGAATATCTTTCCCATGAAGGTAAAGAAATGTTCCTTCATCTCAGGTGACTTCTGAAGCTTGTGTCTTAGGGAGATGAATCTGCTGTAGACCAATTCCTTGTTGTTGGGTAGGCGTCTCCTCTGAGGTCGAAATGGTAGAGGTGCGACCCAACTATTCGCCGTATCCTTGACTATTTGTTCGTCCATGATGTCCAGGAATATCTTGTCTTCTATAGACATCGCTACCTTGTTGTCTTCCTTCGTCCTGTGGAAGACTGTACATCCTATGTGATCTTGTTCACCTTCACAGGCGTGGTCTTCGTTGATAGGAACTGAGAAAGGGCAAGGTAGAGGAGTGCTGCTCGGTAGTTCCTTTACCAGCAGACTATTGTGACACGGCTGGAAGAGAGATGGACGTCCATTTTCTAGTGTGCTGGTAAGCATACTGTTGACTGAGACCGGCTTGTGTGCTCCTCCTAGACAGACATCTCCTACAATGACCCATCCAAGGTCTTGCCTCTGCGCATATGGAGCATTCAGTGAGCCGTTGATATATTCTCTAGTCTTATGGACTCGTAGTATATCTCTTCCCAGAAGTAAAGCTATTGGCGCTTCTGGTTCCAACTTAGGTATCAGGTGGGCTATACGCTTCAGGTGGGGGTGATACGTTGCCACCTTTGGTGAAGGTATCTCAGACCTGTTGTCAGGAATCTGGTTGCACTCCAGGATGGTCGGTAGTGACAGACAGGTCTGGCCATCCATGGACTCCACTTTGTATCCGGTTGCTTTCCTCCCCGCCGTCTCGACGGTACCTGAACATGTCCTAAGGGAGTAGGGAGAACTGGGGCCTACAATGCTGAAGTTGTCAAAGAAGATGGACCTGGCTAAAGACCTATTACTTTGGTCATCTAGGATTGCATATATCTTGAGCGCTTTGTCTCTGTGGCCTGTTGGATAGACTCGGACAAGGCAGATTTTTGAGCAGGATCTTCCTCCCTTGAGTCCCTTACAGATCTCCGTACATTGAGAGGTGACCGCAGGGGTGTCTTCGTCGGTGTTCTTCTGTTTCTCATCGTGCTCCTCTGCTTGTGACAACACTCCTGGAGGTGGTCCAGGATGCAACGCTGTATTGTGATCCGTGCTGCTGCATTCTGCACATTTCACGCTAGCTCCACAGTTCCTGGCGAAGTGAGAGGTCGTAGCACAGCATTTGAAGCAGATGTTGTTTTCCTTGAGGAAACCTTTGCGATCCTCTAAAGTCTTCTCCCTGAAGGCTCTGCACTTTAGTAGAGGATGTGGTTTCCTGTGTAGAGGACACTGCTTACTGACATCCTGAGGTTTGCTCTCTTCCGTAGGGGGCTTAGTTGTCTTGTGTGGAGGACCTGTGGAATCAATATCAGTTTTATGGACTGCCACGGGTGTCTTACTGGGTTTGACACCAGGGGTAGTGGAACATGACAGAGTGAAATCAAAACTAGGGTCATTTCTGATCTTGGCTGGCTGGGTGACAAACTCAACAAATACAGCAAAAGGAGGGAATGGTACGTTATGAATTTGTTTATACCGTGAACCATGTATAATCCACCTTTCTTGAAGATTGTAAGGAAGTTTTTGTACTATTGGATTGACACCCCTAGCAGTGTCTAAGAATGCCAATCCAGCCAAGTGACCTTCCTTCTGGGCGACCTGTAACTCTATCAATAAATCACTCAATTCTCTAAGTCTTTGATAACCCTTGGGCCCTATCTTAGGGAAATCATCAATTCTTTTGAATAAAGCATTCTCTATTACTTCTACGGACCCATAGCATTCGTCAAGTCTTTCCCACACTTTACGTAAACCTATGTGTGGGTATTCTATGTTAATGTCTCTTAGTCTTTTAGCATGCTCGACCGATTCAGTTCCAAGCCACTTTACCAGGAGATCTAACTCCTCACTACTAGAAAGGTCCAGTCCCTGAATGGCGTTCTGGAACGAAGCTCGCCACGACCTGTAGTTTTCGGCTTTGTCAGTGAACTTTACAAGTCCTTTTGTTACCAGTTCTCGGTGGGCAAAGAACTTTGCCAAGTCTATGGTGGCTTGATCAGTGTTGGTACGAGCCGGTAAGTTATAGCTATGTCTAGTGTGTGGTGCGTCACCATACCTGTGAGACGCTCTTGGCTTCGGACAGTCTGCATATTACCTTTCTGGTGAAGAAGATGTCTCTTTAAGGTGAGGTGGGAGCTGTACCTTCTTCTCAGTGGAACGGTAGCTGTGGTCGACTCCTCTGTGTTGGACGTCTTCTTGTTTGTAGTAGTGAAGTTCGGGGTTGGATCGATGATAATCGGCGTAGGCTGATCGTTGTAGTCTGTCGAAGGTGTTGTCCATGCTGGAGTGTCGATGAACGTACTCTGCGACGCGCTGAGCTGGATCTTGCTGCTCTAGATCTGTTCCAAGAACGTTGCTGCGTCTCTCATAATCAGGATCCTTCATGGCTTCCAAGTACTCTGCCTTAGCTATTGCAGCTGCTGCCTCTTTGTCTACCATAAGTCTTTCTAGAGACACTTGCAGGCGCGCACCTTCTGCTTCTTGCTCTGCCCGCAAACGTGCGGTTTCGGCCTGCAAACGTGCATTTTCGGCTTGCAGGCGTGCAGTTTGTTCTGCCTGCAAACGTACCTTTTCTGCCTCATGCTCTGCTTGTCTCAGCTTTAGATGCATTTCTTTCTCGGCAAAGGAGGACCTCGCTTTGGCTGCTTCAGCTTCAGCACGAGCGACAGCAGCCAGCTCTGCTAATGATGACCTGTTAGAGTTGCTCGTGACCTCGTCTTGAGTGAGGATGTGCTGTTTCGAGACATTGTGCGCTTAGCTGCGTACTGCTGAGTGTTTTGGCGGGAAACTGAGTCTAGGTGCGGTGAGCTTCCGCGTGGCGGGAATGATGTAGCTCCTCTTGGCGGGCTGCAGTATAGTCCCGCGGCTGTATGGCGGCTGCTGTGATACCCGAATGCGGAGCAGTGTGGGTGTTAGCGGTTCCGTACAGTCTGAACAACTGCAGCCTGCGACCGGCTATCAGTTTCACTGAAGGCAGCTAATCTGTTCTTACTTTACAATCACCGCCTGCGACTGGCGGTCTCGTTTTTTCACTGCTCTGTCTTCCTCCACATAGGATGCTGTGTGGATTCCAACATATGGCTAAACCTTCATCCACATCCCAGTAAACAGACTGTGTTGATGCTTAAGTCTTATTTATTAGGGTGATGATAACCAAAACTATAACGTTGAACAACAATGGTGGACAGTATTCATAGTAGATGATCGAATAGTGAATGATGTTGATGTACAAAGTGGATGTTCAGTGAATAATCATAGTGGATGACTGATCATAGTGGATGACTGATCATAGTGGATGACTGATCATAGTGGATGACTGGTGAAAAACTGTAAAGAATAACAGCATTTCAGTATATGCACATACAGGGTGCAATCACATAAATAACTGGGATATAACAGCAAGAATTATACAGAGTGCATTACACAGTAATTCTAACAGCACTGCCCTATTCTATAAAAGAATGCATCTATCTAAATGCAGAGTACACATTAATCTAACTGCAAGCTGCAAAGCACATCTGCCTAACTATATCTGACTATAGGAGCTGCATAAGGCTTAAATACTAACACAAACATAAGATGCATTAAACCTTTATAAACGTACCGAGATCCGTTAGGACAGGGGTAAGAAAGTAAGCGAGACAGGAGCACGTGTGCCTCTCTGCAGATCTGAGGAAAAATGGCTACTGAAGCTTGTCTTCACAAGAAGAATGTGGGCGGAACTAACCTATAAGACATTGCTCTTAGAAGGGAAAGGTTGGTAAACAACATAAAAAGTAGGCAACTGATGACCTCCAGTGGCCACAACTTGAATAACATGATAATTAACTCTCTGCACATTAAGATGGGCAGAACAATAATTATTAGTATATTTTTCTCTGAGGGACATCTTCCTGAGTTGCACAGCCCACTGAGGTAAATGGGCACTGTGTATTGTTTATTGCAGCTGTGGTGGCACTGCAGAGTTAAGGTACCTTCACACATAACGATATTGTTAACGATATCGTTGCTATTTGTGACGTAGCAACGATATCGTTAATGAAATCGTTATGTGTGACAGCGACCAACGATCAGGCCCCTGCTGGGAGATCGTTGGTCGCTGAATAAAGTCCAGAACTTTATTTCGTCGCTGGACTCCCTGGAGACATCGCTGGATCGGCGTGTGTGACACCGATCCAGCGATGTCTTCACTGGTAACCAGGGTAAACATCGGGTAACTAAGCGCAGGGCCGCGCTTAGTAACCCGATGTTTACCCTGGTTACCATGCTAAAAGTAAAAAAAAAACAAACACTAGATACTTACCTACCGCTGTCTGTCCTCCAGCGCTGCGCTCTGCACTCCTCCTGTACTGGCTGTGAGCCGGAAAGCAGAGCGGTGACGTCACCGCTCTGCTTTCCGGCTCCCAGACAGTACAGGAGGAGAGCAGAGAAGCAGAGCGCAGCGCTGGAGGACAGACGGCTGTAGGTAAGTATCTAGTGTTTGTTTTTTTTTACTTTTAGCATGGTAACCAGGGTAAACATCGGGTTACTAAGCGCGGCCCTGCGCTTAGTTACCCGATGTTTACCCTGGTTACCGGCATCGTTGGTCGCTGGAGAGCGGTCTGTGTGACAGCTCTCCAGCGACCAAACAGCGACGCTGCAGCGATCCGGATCGTTGTCGGTATCGCTGCAGCGTCGCTAAATGTGAAGGGGCCTTTAGGCTACTTTCACACTAGCGTCGCAATGTGTCGGGCCGAGATTCCGACGCTAGCGTTTGATGCGCCGCACAACGGGTGCAACGGATGCATCCGCTGCCCCATTGTGAGGTGCGGGGAGGTGGGGGCGCAGTTCCGGCCGCGTATGTGCGGTTGGAAAAAGCGGTCCGTCGGCAGCAAAAAAAGTTACATTTAACGTTTTTTGCTCCCGGCGGTCCGCCACAACACGGCGCAACCGTCGCACGACGGTTGCTACGTGTGGCAATGTGTCGCAATGCGTCGCTAATGTTAATCTATGGGGCAAAAACGCATCCTGCAAACAACTTTGCAGGATGCGTTTTTTGCCATAAACGACGCATTGCGACATATTGCAAAAAACGCCAGTGTGAAAGTAGCCTTACTGACCACTTTATCCCAGGTTTCCTCACAGATTACAGCTAATCGCTGGGGGGTCCCAGCACGCGGGAACTTTGTGATTAGTTTATCGTCGTCAGATCCTTTCTAACAAGTAGGGACTGTCTGAAGCAGAGAAACCTTTGAAAGTGGTTGCTCCCTTTTTCCTCTGTATAGGTAATTTATATATGTGTTTCCAGAGGTTCTTGAAACTGGAGAGGTAAGTGTTAAAGTTGTGGCGGAACAGTTATTACTTCTACTGACCAGCACAGTCAGACCACTTATAATGGTTGCTCCTGGGAACCAAAAACTTTTGCTCCCCTCACAATAAATAGTGGCAGATTAGAGTCACTTTCACTGTGGTGTCTTGTGTCGTGGACATGGCAATGACAGTTTTTTACCCTCTGGCTATGAATATAATGTTTCCATTGACTAGCATCCAAAGGAGACCATGGAATTGTTGAATTAAACTTTTCATTTTATAAAAACTTTTCATTATAAAATTGATAAGCTTCATTTACAAAAGCCCCCCTCAAGAGTGTGTAAAGTAAAGATAGTATAAGACAAAAAGAATGATAGATCTGAATGTAGAAAATATATAATTTTACAGATTTGGCATAAAGTTTACAAAAGAAGCCAAATGTAACAAGCCTTTGTCTTCCATTGTTTTACAGGTCTTTCTCTATGAATGCTTTGGATGACAGCATTCATAAAAATACTTTTGACTTCATAAAGAAATTAACAATTGAGAACGGCCTTAACGTTTGGAAATCATCCGTTGTCATGAGTCTCTATTCTGATCGTTATGAAGTCTGGCTCCTTGCAGTCCTAAATTAACAAACATTGGGAGTCTCAGCATATGTTTTGAGAGTTGAAACTAAGGATATTTGTGCTGGAAATTGAATAATTAAAAGATGTTAACCATTTTTTAAGTCTGCGGGCTGTTCCTGTTCAAAAATGTAAAGCACGCACACTGATGTAAGTGAGTGTGCAACACGCTGTGCACTAGACATCTAAGTTTTTTGGTAGAGACTCATCCATGAGCTGAGTTCAAATGACTATGTTTTTGGTCAGTGCGTTGTTACTGCATGCGGTCAGCACACTGACCCAACGGTAACTAATGTGCTCGTGCTTAGCATGAAGTGCATATAATAGCAGGCAGCTTCTGAAAATGTGGATGCATTAGAGCACACAAAGTCAAACACAGACCCAGTCGTGTTTGCAATTTTTGGACGTTACTGGCTCAATAATTTTAGTTTGCAAATCATTTATTGGAGAGTTCAGTAAAAAATTACACTCGGTATTGTGATGGAGTCACTGGTAAAGTACTGGAGTATTGTGATGGAGTAAAGTACTGGAGGGGAGTATTTTCCTCCAGCACTCTAAAGTGCTGTAAGCCTTAAGCGAAATTTGCATAAATGGGCTGGTTTTATGTGGACATTCATAGAACGGGTGGAAGAATCTCCACCTGCAGAGACGGCATCGCCGTGTGCTGACAAGACCTGTGTGATGTCAAAGTCATGTGATCAGTCACATGGGTGAGGAGTCACATGGTCGAAACTTAACTGGCTGAACTCCAGGGGCATTCTGGGTTGTTGAGTTTCTGGAGAAAGACTCCAGGAAAGTGTTTGTGCACATTGTGCTTGTCAAAAGGACATTGCTAACCCTGAGTGGGCTGAGCCCCACTAATGCAAGGACTCCACGTATTGCTACCATTATGCTTTGCTGTTTTGCCCAGAGGGCCATGTTTATTTTGAGCATAAACCTTGGTTTATGCTATATTCAATAAACCAAGTGCATCCTTAAAAACGCAGTGTTCCTGTGACTACCTCCATGTGCAGCCGAGTGAGTCGATCTACCACAGTATTGATCATACAACATGTCAAATATTTCAGCTGAAATATATCTAAAGATGTATTAGAATGAAAAATCAACTGGTAGGCAGAAAATTACAGCAATAGACAGAACCCCTGATGGATCCAAGAAATATACTAAAACATATTGTATCTTAAGTTTCATAAATCTGTTTACTAAAATAATATTGTTTTCATTACAGTTTTGGAATCTAAGGCTATGTGCACACGTTGCAGAATTTCCGCGGAAATTTCCGCGGCAATTCTGCATCGCTTGGAAAACTGATTGACAGATTGGTCACACTTGTCAAGCATAGTGCTTGACAAATGTGACCAACTTTTCACTATTGATGCTGCCTATAAAAGATAGAATGTTAAAAATAATTTAAAAAAATTGTTTTTCTCACATTCCGATGGCCCCCGATCTCCTCAGCGGCTTCCGCTCCCGGGATGCATTGCGCAAAGGACCTTTCTGACGTCATGGTCATGTGACCGCAACGTCATCCCAGGTCCTTCGCGCAATGCATCCTTGGGAACGGAAGCGGCCGTGTGCACCGCTGAGAGGCGGGAGGACTCCGGGGGCCATCGGAAGATAAGTATATCAATATTTTTTATTTTAGTTATTTTTTTTAACAGAAATATGGTTCCCAAGGGCCTGGAGGAGAGTCTCCTCTCCTCCAGACCCGGGTACCACTACACAGATCTGCTTACTTCCCGCATGGTGGGCATAGCCCCATGCGGAAAGTAAGCAGATCAATGCATTCCTATGCATGCGGAATTGCACAAACACATATTTGGTATCGCCACATTCAAAATCACCCAATCAATAAAAAAAGGATTACCTGATCACTAAACGGCGTAGTGAGCAAAAAAGTAAAAATGCCAGAATTACGTTTTTTGCTCGCCGCGACATTGCATTAAAATGGACATCTGAGGGCTTATTTTTTGCGGAACGAGTTGTACTTTTGAACGACACCATTGGTTTTACCATGTTGTGTAACAGAAAAAAAAATTCCAATTGCGGTGAAATTGCAAAAAAAGTGCAATCCCACACTTTTTTTTGTTTGGCTTTTTTACTAGGTTCACTAAATCCTAAAACTGGCCTGCTATGATGATTGTCCAGGTCATAACGAGTTCATAGACACCAAACATGTCTAGGTTCTTTTTTATATAAGTGGTGAAAAAAAATTCCAAAGTTTGTAAAAAAAAAAAAAAAGTTGCCATTTTCCGAGACCCGTGGTGTCTCCATTTTTTGGGATCTGGGGCCAGGTGAGGGCTTATTTTTTGCATTCCGATATCACATATTTATTGCTAACATTTTGGTGCAGTTACGTTCTTTTGATCGCCTGTTATTGCATTTTATTGCAATGTGGCAGCGACCAAAAAAATTTAATTCTGGTGTTTCAATTTTTTTTCGCGCTACGCCATTTACTGATTGGATTAATTCTTTTAATATATTGATAAATTGGACAATTCTGAATGCAGCGATACCAAATATGTGTTTATTTCTTTTTTTGTGTATTTTATTTTGAATGGGGCGAAAGGGGGGTGATTTGAACTTTTATAATTTTTTATCATTTTTAAAAACATTTTTTTCACTTTTTACTTACTTCAATAGTCTCCATGGGAGACTTGAAGCTGCAGTTGTTTGATCACCTTTGCTACATAGAGATGTGAAATGCACCTGTATTTCTCCCAGAAAATTATTGCAATTACACATGTTTTGTTATACACATGTTTATTTCATTTGTGTGTATTAGAACAACAGAAAATAAAAGGAAAAAAGGGCAAAGGGGACACCATTTTACATAAAACCCCCAAAAATGGGCCAGACAAAAATGTTGGCACCCTCAACTTAATGCAGTTGTGCACTGTTTGGAATAAATGACTGCAATCAGTTGCTTCCTATAATCATCAACAGGCTTCTTACATCTCTAAAGTGGAATTTTGGATCACTCTTCTTTTGCAAACTGCTGCAGGTCTGTCATATTTGAAGACTGCCTTCTCTCAACAGCAGTTTTAAGATCTCCCCACAGGTGTTTAATTGGATTTAGATTTGGACTAATTGCTGGACACTTAAGAACTCTCTAGCGCTTTGTTTCATTTTCTGGATGCTTCTTGAAGTATGTTTGGGGTCGTTGTCCTGCTGGAAGACACATGACCTAGGATGCAAACCCAGCTGACACTGGTCACTGTATTGAGACCCCAAATCCTTCAATAATCTTCAAATTTCAAAATGTCTTGGAAACAGTCAAGGCACCCAGTGCCAGAGGCAGCAAAAACAAAACCCAAAACATCTTTGAACCTGCACCTTATTTGACTGTGGGTACTGTGTTCTGTTTTTTAGATACCCCATTGTGTTTGTTACAACACAGCTGTTGGGTGACTAGGGACCAGGGGCTCCTTCCCTGCTCCTAAAACTAGGGGGCACCCTAGTTCGCCCAATTCCACGGGATTCTTCTGAAGGTGAAGATGCCAGGGCCTCTACCCTTGCCTTATCTCCTGAATCGGCCCTCAGTCTGTTCTCTTCTCCCACCCAGGGAACAAGGCAATATGAACAAGGGTAACTGAAAATACTAGGCATACAAATATTCACTCATAAATTACAGAGGAATGCATTGGATGGTGGAGGATGGGGAAAAACCAAAGTAAGAGGAGGGAAGGTAATTATCACATTTACAAACCTATGCAACAGTCACAGATAACTCCTCCAAACTCCTCATATAACCACCAAAAACACATCCCGACTTTGCCACTGCGCTAGCGCAGATGGAGCATCTGCTAGCTCCATCTGCGCTAGCAGTGCGCTAGCAGTGACGGACCCAGAAACGCTGCAGCCCGCGTCTCGGGTCCATCACTCAATGATGGCACATCGCTAGCGCACGCCCATTGTGGGCGTGCGCTAGCGATGCGTCTGCCATTGAAAGTAATGGCGGCATTAACGGACTACATTACACCGCGTTATGCCGCGGTGTAATGTAGTCCGTTAAATGGGTTAAACTAACGCAGTGTGAACCCAGCGCTAGAATATCTCTGCAAAACTCTAAGCTTCAGGCAGAGTAAGGTAGCGGGGTAAATTGTTTGTGCAGTTGTCCTCAGCAAAGAAAGTTTAACTCCCATCATTTGCAATCTAATATATAAAGCTGAATGTGTGTGTGTGTGTGTGTGTGTATGACCGGGATTGGCATCTGCACCATCGCAGCTACAGCCACAAAATTTTGCACAAAGTTAAATAAATAAGGCAGCACACTGCAGCGCTAGAACATACAAACTTGAAATACGAAATTTGAACTGCATTACTGCACTAGAAATATGAAAAATGAGAGCGTTTAGCGCATAAAAATGGCCAATTTTATGTGTACCTGGTAGCCACTTTACGGCATCTCTCTTATACCAGGTCCTACACTTGCCTTACCTCGCTGAGAATAAACGTCTCCATCTGAATGGGTACATGTAAAACCTCTTCCTAGACTAAAATTCTCTCTCTCTATGGAGGGGTATTGGACCTGCTGTAATTAAAACACCTGTGGCTAGAAGGCGGAGTGCACGATCAGAAGGCTAGAGAATACATTTCAAAAACCTGACCTGCACATCCAAACATAGACTAAGTGTGAACAGGTGCTGAACCTAGAGTCGCCAACTCGTATATAGTTAAATAAAGAAGGCAGCACACTGCAGCGCTAGAACATACAAACTTGAAATACGAAATTTGAACTGCATTACTGCACTAGAAATATGAAAAATGAGAGCGTTTAGCGCATAAAAATGGCCAATTTTATGTGTACCTGGTAGCCACTTTATGGCATCTCTCTTATACCAGGTCCTACACTTGCCTTACCTCGCTGAGAATAAACGTCTCCATCTGAATGGGTACATGTGAAACCTCTTCCTAGACTAAAATTCTCTCTCTCTATGGAGGGGTATTGGACCTGCTGTAATTAAAACACCTGTGGCTAGAAGGCGGAGTGCACGATCAGAAGGCTAGAGAATACATTTCAAAAACCTGACCTGCACATCCAAACATAGACTAAGTGTGAACAGGTGCTGAACCTAGAGTCGCCAACTCGTATATAGTTAAATAAATATGGCAGCACACTGCAGCGCTAGAACATACAAACTTGAAATACGAAATTTGAACTGCATTACTGCACTAGAAATATGAAAAATGAGAGCGTTTAGCGCATAAAAATGGCCAATTTTATGTGTACCTGGTAGCCACTTTACGGCATCTCTCTTATACCAGGTCCTACACTTGCCTTACCTCGCTGAGAATAAACGTCTCCATCTGAATGGGTACATGTGAAACCTCTTCCTAGACTAAAATTCTCTCTCTCTATGGAGGGGTATTGGACCTGCTGTAATTAAAACACCTGTGGCTAGAAGGCGGAGTGCACGATCAGAAGGCTAGAGAATACATTTCAAAAACCTGACCTGCACATCCAAATATAGACTAAGTGTGAACAGGTGCTGAACCTAGAGTCACCAACTCGTATATAGTTAAATAAATAAGGCAGCACACTGCAGCGCTAGAACATACAAACTTGAAATACGAAATTTGAACTGCATTACTGCACTAGAAATATGAAAAATGAGAGCGTTTAGCGCATAAAAATGGCCAATTTTATGTGTACCTGGTAGCCACTTTACGGCATCTCTCTTATACCAGGTCCTACACTTGCCTTACCTCGCTGAGAATAAACGTCTCCATCTGAATGGGTACATGTGAAACCTCTTCCTAGACTAAAATTCTCTCTCTCTATGGAGGGGTATTGGACCTGCTGTAATTAAAACACCTGTGGCTAGAAGGTGGAGTGCACGATCAGAAGGCTAGAGAATACATTTCAAAAACCTGACCTGCACATCCAAACATAGACTAAGTGTGAACAGGTGCTGAACCTAGAGTCGCCAACTCGTATATAGTTAAATAAAGAAGGCAGCACACTGCAGCGCTAGAACATACAAACTTGAAATACGAAATTTGAACTGCATTACTGCACTAGAAATATGAAAAATGAGAGCGTTTAGCGCATAAAAATGGCCAATTTTATGTGTACCTGGTAGCCACTTTACGGCATCTCTCTTATACCAGGTCCTACACTTGCATTACCTCGCTGAGAATAAACGTCTCCATCTGAATGGGTACATGTGAAACCTCTTCCTAGACTAAAATTCTCTCTCTCTATGGAGGGGTATTGGACCTGCTGTAATTAAAACACCTGTGGCTAGAAGGCGGAGTGCACGATCAGAAGGCTAGAGAATACATTTCAAAAACCTGACCTGCACATCCAAACATAGACTAAGTGTGAACAGGTGCTGAACCTAGAGTTGCCAACTCGTATATAGTTAAATAAATAAGGCAGCACACTGCAGCACTAGAACATACAAACTTGAAATACGAAAATTGAACTGCATTACTGCACTAGAAATATGAAAAATGAGAGCGTTTAGCGCATAAAAATGGCCAATTTTATGTGTACCTGGTAGCCACTTTACGGCATCTCTCTTATACCAGGTCCTACACTTGCCTTACCTCGCTGAGAATAAACGTCTCCATCTGAATGGGTACATGTGAAACCTCTTCCTAGACTAAAATTCTCTCTCTCTATGGAGGGGTATTGGACCTGCTGTAATTAAAACACCTGTGGCTATAAGGCGGAGTGCACGATCAGAAGGCTAGAGAATACATTTCAAAAACCTGACCTGCACATCCAAACATAGACTAAGTGTGAACAGGTGCTGAACCTAGAGTCGCCAACTCGTATATAGTTAAATAAATAAGGCAGCACACTGCAGCACTAGAACATACAAACTTGAAATACGAAAATTGAACTGCATTACTGCACTAGAAATATGAAAAATGAGAGCGTTTAGCGCATAAAAATGGCCAATTTTATGTGTACCTGGTAGCCACTTTACGGCATCTCTCTTATACCAGGTCCTACACTTGCCTTACCTCGCTGAGAATAAACGTCTCCATCTGAATGGGTACATGTGAAACCTCTTCCTAGACTAAAATTCTCTCTCTCTATGGAGGGGTATTGGACCTGCTGTAATTAAAACACCTGTGGCTAGAAGGCGGAGTGCACGATCAGAAGGCTAGAGAATACATTTCAAAAACCTGACCTGCACATCCAAACATAGACTAAGTGTGAACAGGTGCTGAACCCAGAGTCGCCAACTCGTATATAGTTAAATAAATATGGCAGCACACTGCAGCGCTAGAACATACAAACTTGAAATACGAAATTTGAACTGCATTACTGCACTAGAAATATGAAAAATGAGAGCGTTTAGCGCATAAAAATGGCCAATTTTATGTGTACCTGGTAGCCACTTTACGGCATCTCTCTTATACCAGGTCCTACACTTGCCTTACCTCGCTGAGAATAAACGTCTCCATCTGAATGGGTACATGTGAAACCTCTTCCTAGACTAAAATTCTCTCGCTCTCATTTTTCATATTTTAGTCTAGGAAGAGGTTTCACATGTACCCATTCAGATGGAGACGTTTATTCTCAGCGAGGTAAGGCAAGTGTAGGACCTGGTATAAGAGAGATGCCGTAAAGTGGCTACCAGGTACACATAAAATTGGCCATTTTTATGCGCTAAACGCTCTCATTTTTCATATTTCTAGTGCAGTAATGCAGTTCAAATTTCGTATTTCAAGTTTGTATGTTCTAGTGCTGCAGTGTGCTGCCTTATTTATTTAACTATATACGAGTTGGCGACTCTAGGTTCAGCACCTGTTCACACTTAGTCTATGTTTGGATGTGCAGGTCAGGCTTTTGAAATGTATTCTCTAGCCTTCTGATCGTGCACTCCGCCTTCTAGCCACAGGTGTTTTAATTACAGCAGGTCCAATACCCCTCCATAGAGAGAGAGAATTTTAGTCTAGGAAGAGGTTTCACATGTACCCATTCAGATGGAGACGTTTATTCTCAGCGAGGTAAGGCAAGTGTAGGACCTGGTATAAGAGAGATGCCGTAAAGTGGCTACCAGGTACACATAAAATTGGCCATTTTTATGCGCTAAACGCTCTCATTTTTCATATTTCTAGTGCAGTAATGCAGTTCAAATTTCGTATTTCAAGTTTGTATGTTCTAGCGCTGCAGTGTGCTGCCTTATTTATTTAACTATATACGAGTTGGTGACTCTAGGTTCAGCACCTGTTCACACTTAGTCTATGTTTGGATGTGCAGGTCAGGTTTTTGAAATGTATTCTCTAGCCTTCTGATCGTGCACTCCGCCTTCTAGCCACAGGTGTTTTAATTACAGCAGGTCCAATACCCCTCCATAGAGAGAGAGAATTTTAGTCTAGGAAGAGGTTTCACATGTACCCATTCAGATGGAGACGTTTATTCTCAGCGAGGTAAGGCAAGTGTAGGACCTGGTATAAGAGAGATGCCGTAAAGTGGCTACCAGGTACACATAAAATTGGCTATTTTTATGCGCTAAACGCTCTCATTTTTCATATTTCTAGTGCAGTAATGCAGTTCAAATTTCGTATTTCAAGTTTGTATGTTCTAGTGCTGCAGTGTGCTGCCTTATTTATTTAACTATATACGAGTTGGCGACTCTAGGTTCAGCACCTGTTCACACTTAGTCTATGTTTGGATGTGCAGGTCAGGTTTTTGAAACAAAATTTTGCACAGTCACACGTCTGGACCCTGAGAGCGTCATGTTGGTAAGGTGAAATTTTAATCCCACGCTTTCCAATTCACCAAACAATTTTGCCCCTATCTACATAATGGGGAAAAAGTGAAAGGAAAAGTGTTGGAGGCAAATTGACAGCTGCCAGATGTGAACAAGGGGGACTTAAAGAGTGAGAGTGATGGCGCCAAAGAGTATATACCGTACAGTTACTAAGACGAGGCCCCAACATGGGATACTCACCACACACGGGGATATGAGCACACACAAAATGCGCCACACACTACCACGTGCTTAACCCCTTTACCCCCAAGGGTGGTTTGCACGTTAATGACCGGGCCAATTTTTACAATTCTGACCACTGTCCCTTTATGAGGTTATAACTCTGGAACGCTTCAACGGATCCCAGTGAATCTGATATTGTTTTCTCATGACATATTGTACTTCATGACAATGGTAAAAATTCTTTGATAGTACCTGCGTTTATTTGTGAAAAAAACGGAAATTTGGCGAAAATTATGAAAATTTCGCAATTTTCCAACTTTGAATTTTTATGCAATTAAATCACAGAGATATGTCACACAAAATACTTAATAAGTAACATTTCCCACATGTCTACTTTACATCAGCACAATTTTGGAACCAAAATTTTTTTTTGTTAGGGAGTTATAAGGGTGAAAAGTTGACCAGCAATTTCTCATTTCTACAACACCATTTTTTTTTAGGGACCACATCTCATTTGAAGTCATTTTGAGGGGTCTATATGATAGAAAATACCCAAGTGTGACACCATTCTAAAAACTACACCCCTCAAGGTGCTTAAAACCACATTCAAGAAGTTTATTAACCCTTCTGGTGCTTCACAGGAATTGTTTGAATGTTTAAATAAAAATGAACATTTAACTTTTTTTCACAAAAAATTTAATTCAGCTCCAATTTGTTTTATTTTACCAAGGGTATCAGGAGAAAATGGACCGCAATCATTGTTGTACAATTTGTCCTGAGTACGCCAATACCCCACATGTGGGGGTAAACCACTGTTTGGGCGCATGGCACAGCTCGGAAGCGAAGGAGCGCCATTTGACTTTTCAATGCAAAATTGACTGGAATTGAGATGGGACGCCATGTTTCGTTTGGAGAGCCCCTGATGTGCCTAAACATTGAAACCCCCCACAAGTGACACCATTTTGGAAAGTAGACCCCCTAAGGAACTTATCTAGAGGTGTGGTGAGCTCTTTCACCCACCAAGTGCTTCACAGAAGTTTATAATGTAGAACCATAAAAATAAAAAATCATATTTTTTCACAAAAATTATCTTTTCGCCCCCAATTTTTTATTTTTCCAAGGGTAAGAGAAGAAATTGGACCCCAATAGTTGTTGTACAATTTGTCCTGAGTAAGCTGATATCCCATATGTGGGGGTAAACCACTGTTTGGGCGGATGGGAGAGCTCGGAAGGGAAGGAGCGCCGTTTGACTATTCAATGCAAAATTGACAGGAATTGAGATGGGATGCCATGTTGCGTTTGGAAAGCCACTGATGTGCCTAAACATTGAAACCCCCCACAAGTGACACCATTTTGGAAAGTAGACCCCCTAAGGAACTTATCTAGAGGTGTGGTGAGCACTTTGACCCACCCAGTGCTTCACAGAAGTTTATAATGCAGAACCGTAAAAATAAAAAAATCATATTTTTTCACAAAAATTATCTTTTCGCCCCCAATTTTTTATTTTTCCAAGGGTAAGAGAAGAAATTGGACCCCAAAAGTTGTTGTACAATTTGTCCTGAGTGCGCTGATACCCCATATGTGGGGGTAAACCACTGTTTGGGCGGATGGGAGAGCTCGGAAAGGAAGGAGCGCCGTTTGACTTTTCAATGCAAAATTGACAGGAATTGAGATGAGACGCCATGTTGCGTTTGCAGAGCCCCTAATGTACCTAAATAGTAGAAACCACTCACAAGTGACACCATTTTGGAAAGTAGACCCCCTAAGGAACTTATCTAGATGTGTGGTGAGCGCTTTGACCCACCAAGGGCTTCACAGAGGTTTATAATGGAGAGCCGTAAAAATAAAACAAAAATTTTTTCCCACAAAAATTATTTTTTAGCCCCCAGTTTTGTATTTTCCCGAGGGTAACAGGAGAAATTGGACCCAAAAATGTGTTGTCCAATTTGTCCTGAGTGCGCTGATACCCCATATGTGGGAGGAAACCACTGTTTGGGCGCATGGGAGGGCTCGGAAGGGAAGGAGTGCCATTTGAATGCAGACTTAGATGGAATGGTCTGCAGGCGTCACATTGCGTTTGCAGAGCCCCTAATGTACCTAAACAGTAGAAACCCCCCCACAAGTGACACCATTTTGGAAAGTAGACCCCCTAAGGAACTTATCTAGATGTGTGGTGAGCGCTTTGACCCACCAAGGGCTTCACAGAGGTTTATAATGGAGAGCCGTAAAAATAAAACAAAAATTTTTTCCCACAAAAATTATTTTTTAGCCCCCAGTTTTGTATTTTCCCGAGGGTAACAGGAGAAATTGGACCCAAAAATGTGTTGTCAATTTGTCCTGAGTGCGCTGATACCCCATATGTGGGGGGAAACCACTGTTTGGGCGCATGGGAGGGCTCGGAAGGGAAGGAGTGCCATTTGAATGCAGACTTAGATGGAATGGTCTGCAGGCGTCACATTGCGTTTGCAGAGCCCCTAATGTACCTAAACAGTAGAAACCCCCCACAAGTGACACCATTTTGGAAAGTAGACCCCCTAAGGAACTTATCTAGATGTGTGGTGAGCGCTTTGACCCACCAAGGGCTTCACAGAGGTTTATAATGGAGAGCCGTAAAAATAAAACAAAAATTTTTTCCCACAAAAATTATTTTTTAGCCCCCAGTTTTATATTTTCCCGAGGGTAACAGGAGAAATTGGACCCAAAAATGTGTTGTCCAATTTGTCCTGAGTGCGCTGATACCCCATATGTGGGGGGAAACCACTGTTTGGGCGCATGGGAGGGCTCGGAAGGGAAGGAGTGCCATTTGAATGCAGACTTAGATGGAATGGTCTGCAGGCGTCACATTGCGTTTGCAGAGCCCCTAATGTACCTAAACAGTAGAAACCCCCCACAAGTGACACCATTTTGGAAAGTAGACCCCCTAAGGAACTTATCTAGATGTGTGGTGAGCGCTTTGACCCACCAAGGGCTTCACAGAGGTTTATAATGGAGAGCCGTAAAAATAAAACAAAATTTTTTTCCCACAAAAATTATTTTTTAGCCCCCAGTTTTGTATTTTCCCGAGGGTAACAGGAGAAATTGGACCCAAAAATGTGTTGTCCAATTTGTCCTGAGTGCGCTGATACCCCATATGTGGGGGGAGACCACTGTTTGGGCGCATGGGAGGGCTCGGAAGGGAAGGAGTGCCATTTGAATGCAGACTTAGATGGAATGGTCTGCAGGCGTCACATTGCGTTTGCAGAGCCCCTAATGTACCTAAACAGTAGAAACCCCCCACAAGTGACCCCATATTGGAAACTAGACCCCCCCGGGAACTTATCTAGATGTGTTGTGAGAACTTTGAACCCCAAGTGTTTCACTACAGTTTATAACGCAGAGCCGTAAAAATAAAAAATCTTTTTTTTCCCACAAAAATTATTTTTTAGCCCCCAGTTTTGTATTTTCCCAAGGGTAACAGGAGAAATTGGACCCCAACAGTTGTTGTCCTATTTGTCCTGAGTACGCTGATACCCCATATGTTGGGGTAAACCCCTGTTTGGGCACACGGGTGAGCTCGGAAGGAAAGAAGCACTGTTTTACTTTTTCAACGCAGAATTGGCTGGAATTGAGATCGGACGCCATGTCGCTTTTGGAGAGCCCCTGATGTGCCTAAACAGTGGAAACCCCCAAATTATAACTGAAACCCTAATCCAAACACTCCCCTAACCCTAATTCCAACGGTAACCCTAACCACACCTCTAACCCTGACACACCCCTAACCCTAATCCCAACCCTATTCCCAACTGTAAATGTAATCTAAACCCTAACTGTAACTTTAGCCCCAACCCTAACTGTAGCCCTAACCCTAGCCCTAACCCTAGCCCTAACCCTAACCCTAGCCCCAACCCTAACCCTAGCCCTAGCCCTAACCCTAGCCCTAACCCTAGCCCTAACCCTAGCCCTAACCCTAACCCTAGCCCTAACCCTAGCCCTAACCCTAACCCTAACCCTAGCCCTAACCCTAACCCTAGCCCTAACCCTAGCCCTAACCCTAGCCCTAGCCCTAGCCCTAACCCTAGCCCTAACCCTAGCCCTAACCCTAACACTAGCCCTAACCCTAGCCCTAACCCTAGCCCTAACCCTAGCCCTAATGGGAAAATGGAAATAAATACATTTTTTTATTTTTCCCTAACTAAGGGGGTGATGAAGGGGGGTTTGATTTACTTTTATAGCGGGTTTTTTAGCGGATTTTTATGATTGGCAGCCGTCACACACTGAAAGACGCTTTTTATTGCAAAAAATATTTTTTGCGTTACCACATTTTGAGAGCTATAATTCTTCCATATTTTGGTCCACACAGTCATGTGAGGTCTTGTTTTTTGCGCGACGAGTTGACGTTTTTATTGGTAACATTTTCGGGCACGTGACATTTTTTGATCGCTTTTTATTCCGATTTTTGTGAGACAGAATGACTAAAAACCAGCTATTCATGAATTTCTTTTGGGGGAGGCGTTTATACCGTTCCGCGTTTGGTAAAATTGATAAAGCAGTTTTATTCTTCGGGTCAGTACGATTACAGCGACATCTCATTTATAACATTTTTTTATGTTTTGGCGCTTTTATACGATAAAAACTATTTTATAGAAAAAATAATTATTTTGGCATCGCTTTATTCTCAGGACTATAACTTTTTCATTTTTTTGCTGATGATGATGTATCATGGCTTGTTTTTTGCGGGACAAGATGACGCTTTCAGCGGTACCATGGTTATTTATATCTGTCTTTTTCATCACTTGTTATTCCACTTTTTGTTCGGCGGTATGATAATAAAGCGTCGTTTTTTGCCTCGTTTTTTTTTTTTTCTTCTTACGGTGTTTACTGAAGGGGTTAACTAGTGTGCCAGTTTTATAGGGCGAGTCGATACGGACGCGGCGATACTAAATATGTGTACTTTTATTGTTTTTGTTTTTTTTATTTAGATGAAGAAATGTATTTATGGGAATATTTTTTTTTTTTTTTCATTATTTAGGAATATTTTTTTTTAATTTTTTTTACACATTTGGAAATTTTTTTTTTTACTTTTTTACTTTGTCCCAGGGGGGAACATCACAGATCAGTGATCTGACAGTTTGCACAGCACTCTGTCAGATCACTGATCTGACATGCAGCAGTGCAGGCTTCACAGTGCCTGCTCTGAGCAGGCTCTGTGAAGCCACCTCCCTCCCTGCAGGACCCGGATCCGCGGCCATCTTGGATCCGGGACCTGGAGCAGGGAGGGAGGGCGGCAAGACCCTCGCAGCAACGCGATTATATCGCGTTGCTGCGGGGGGCTCAGGGAAGCCCGCAGGGAGCCCCCTCCCTGCGCGGTGCTTCCCTGCACCGCCGGCACATCGCGATCATCTTTGATCGCGGTGTGCCGGGGGTTAATGTGCCGGGGGCGGTCCGTGACCGCTCCTGGCACATAGTGCCGGATGTCAGCTGCGATAGGCAGCTGACACCCGGCCGCGATCGGCGCCGCTCCCCCCGTGAGCGCTGCCGATCGCATATGACGTACTATTGCGTCCTTGGGAAGTAGGGCCCACCCCCCATGGACGCAATAGTACGTCTGATGGCAGAAAGGGGTTAAACACATATACCACCCTCAGCACACATTTCACCACACATACACCAACTTCGCCACATAAAAGTCGAAACACAAAAGTTGCCTCTCAAAACTCGCCACGCGCAAAACTCGCCACGCGCAAAACTCGCCACATGCAAAACTAGGCTCACGCAAAACTCGCCACACGTGCAAAACTCACCTCATGGAAAACTTGCCACAGGCGGAAAAATTGCCACATGCACAAAAGTTGCAACACATGCAAATGTTGCCTCACACAATACTTGCACGTACTCAAAACGCACCACACATAAAACTCGCCACGCGCAAAACTTGCTGCACACCACTTGCTACACTAACCTGTCACATGCAACTCGACACACAAAAAGTTGCTACACGCATGTCGCCACACGAAACTCAACACACACAACTTGACACATGAAACTCGCCCTAAAACACACACAAGTCTGGAATTATCCTTCAAAAATAAAAATCTGACTAATAAGCAGAGAAACTACAAGAGCAACAAATGTACCATATAGGAAATACGGCAGCTGTCAGTCACATGACCTGTCTATTATGTGTATGTGTGAGCTAATATATACTGCCAGTGGGGAGGGCTTCCTGTTGGCTGGAGATTTATCAGGCTGCCAATTTAGCTTACAAATACTGAGGTAAAAATACTGACCAAATAACGTGTGAACGCGGTCTAATACAGGAGGAGACGACACACAGATATATACTATATACAGGGGAGATGACACACATATACACTATATACAGGGGAGATGACACACAGGTATATACTATACAGGAGGAGATGACACACAGGTACATACTATATACAGGGGAGATGACACACAGGTACATACTATATACAGGGGAGATTACACACACATATATACTATATACAGGAGGAGATGACAGACAGGTATATACTGTATACAGGAGGAGATGACACACAGGTATATATTATTTACAGAATGAGATGACATACAGGTATATAATATATACAGGAGGAGATGACATACAGCAGGTATATACTATATACAGGAGGAGATGACATACAGCAGGTATATACTATATACAGGGGAGATGACATACATGTATATATTATATACAGGAGGAGATGACATACAGGTACATACTATATACAGGAGGAGATGACACAGCTACAGTTAGGTCCATATATATTTGGACAGAGACAACATTTTTCTAATTTTGGTTATAGGCATTACCACAATTAATTTAAAAAAAAAAATACAGATGCAGTTGAAGTTCAGACTTTCAGCTTTCATTTGAGGGTATCCACATTAAAACTGGATGAAGGCTTTAGGAGTTTCAGCTCCTTAACATGTGCCACCCTGTTTTTTACAGGGCCAAAAGTAATTGGACAGATTCAATAATTTTAAATAAAATGTTCATTTTTATTACTTGGTTGAAAACCCTTTGTTGGCAATGACTGCCTGAAGTCTTGAACTCATGGACATCACCAGACGCCGTGTTTCCTCCTTTTTGATGCTCTGCCTTCACTGCGGTGGTTTTCAGTTGCTGTTTGTTTGTGGGCCTTTCTGTCTGAAGTTTAGTCTTTAACAAGTGAAATGCTGCTCAATTGAGTTGAGATCAGGTGACTGACTTGGCCATATAAGAATATTCCACTTCTTTGCTTTAATAAACTCCTGGGTTGCTTTGGCTTTATGTTTTGGGTCATTGTCCATCTGTAGTATGAAACGACGACCAATCAGTTTGGCTGCATTTGGCTGGATCTGAGCACACAGTATGTCTCTGAAGACCTCAGAATTCATTCGGCTGCTTCTGTCCTGTGTCACATCATCAATAAACACTAGTGACCCAGTGCCACTGGCAGCCATGCATGCCCAAGCCATCACACTGCCTCCGCCGTGTTTTACAGAGGATGTGGTATGCTTTGGATCATGAGCTGCACCACGCCTTCGCCATACTTTTCTCTTTCCATCATTCTGGTAGAGGTTGATCTTGGTTTCATCTGTCCAAAGAATGTTCTTCCAGAACTGTGCTGCTTTTTCTAGATTTTTTTTTAGCAAAGTCCAGTCTAGCCTTTTTATTGTTGATGCTTATGAGTGGTTTGCACCGTTCAGTGATCCCTCTGTATTTACTTTCATGCAGTCTTCTCTTTATGGTAGATTTGGATATTGATACGCCGACCCCCTGGAGAGTGTTGTTCACTTGGTTGGCTGTTGTGAAGGGGTTTCTCTTCACCATGGAGATTATTCTGCGATCATCCACCACTGTTGTCTTCCGTGGGCACCCAGGTGTTTTTGCATTGATGAGTTCACCAGTGCTTTCTTTCTTTCTCAGGATGTACCAAACTGTAGATTTTGCCGCTCCTAATATTGTAGCAATTCCTCCGATTGGTTTTTTCTGTTTTCGCAGCATAAGGATGGCTTGTTTCACCTGCATGGAGAGCTCCTTTGACCGCATGTTTACTTCACAGCAAAACCTTCCAAATGCAAGCACCACACCTCAAATCAACCTCCAGGCCTTTTATCTGCTTAATTTAGAATGAAATAAAGAAGGGATTGCCTACACCTGTCCATGAAATAGCCTTGGAGTCAATTGTCCAATTACTTTTGGTCCCTTTAAAAACAGGGTGGCACATGTTAAGGAGCTGAAACTCCTAAACCCTTCATCCAATTTTAATGTGGATACCCTCAAATGAAAGCTGAAAGTCTGAAATTCAACTGCATCTGAATTGTTTTGTTTAAAATTCATTGTTGTAATGTCTATAACCAAAATTAGAAAAATGTTGTCTCTGTCCAAATATTTATGGACCTAACTGTATATACTATATACAGGGGAGATGATACACAGGTATATACTATATTCCTAGAGGAGATGACATACAGGTACATATTATATACAGGGGAGATGACACAGGTACATATTATATACAGGGGAGATGACACACAGGTATATACTATATACAGGGGAGAAGACATACAGATACATACTGTATACAGGGGAGATGACACACAGGTATATAATATATACAGGAGCAGATGACACACATATATATACTATATACAGGAGGAGATGACATACAGGTATGTACTATATACAGGGGAGATGACACATAGGTATATACTATATATAGGAGGAAATGACATACAGGTATATACTATATAAAAGAGGAGATGACATACAGGTACATACTATATACAGGAGGAGATGACACACAGATATATACTATATACAGGGGAGATGACAGACAGGTACATACTATATACAGAGGAGATGACACACAGGTATATACTATATACAGGAGCAGATGACACACATGGAATATACTGTATACAGGAGCAGATGACATACAGATATATACTATATACAGGGGAGATGACACACTGGTATATACTATATACAGGAGCAGGTGACACACAGATATATACTATATACAGGGGAGATGACACCCCGGTATATACTATATAAAGGAAGAGATGACATACAGGTACATACTATATACAGGGGAGATGACACACAGGTATATACTATATACAGAAGCAGATGACACACAGGTATTTACTATATACAGGAGGAGATGACATACAGCAGGTATATACTATATACAGGAGGGGATGACATACAGGTACATACTATTTACAGGCGATGACATACAGGTATATACTATATATAGGAGGAGATGACATACAGTTATATACTATATACAGGAGGAGATGACATACAGGTACATACTTTATACAGGGGAGTTGACATACAGGTATCTATCTATATATATAACTAGATTGTGGCCCGATTCTAACGCATCGGGTATTCTAGAATATGCATGTCCCCGTAGTATATGGACAATGATGATTCCAGAATTCGCGGCAGACTGTGCCCGTCGCTGATTGGTCGAGGCAACCTTTATGACATCATCGTCGCCATGGCAACCATTACGACATCATCGTCGCTGTGCCCGTCGCTGAATCAGAAACGTGAGATGTCTACGTCCTTTATGACATCATCGTCGCTGTGCCCGTTGCTGATTGGTCGAGGCCTGGCGGCCTCGACCAATCAGAGACGCGGGATTTCTACGTCGATGCTGTGCCGGTCTCTGATTGGTCGAGGCCTGGCGGCCTCGACCAATCAGAGAGCCGGGATTTCCAGGACAGACAGACAGACAGACAGACAGAAAGACAGACAGAAAGACAGACAGACAGAAAGACAGACAGACGGAAAAACCCTTAGACAATTATATATACAGATTGTCTAAGGGTTTTTCCATCTGTCTGTCTGTCTGTCTGTCTGTCCTGGAAATCCCGCGTCTCTGATTGGTCTAGGCCGCCAGGCCTCGACCAATCAGTGACGGGCACAGCATGGCGACGATGATGTCATAAAGGTTGCCTCGACCAGTAAGCGACGGGCACAGTTTGCCGCGAATTCGCCTCGACCAATCAGCGACGGGCACAGTATCGACGTAGATGTCATAATGGTTGTCATGGCGACGATGATGTCATAAAGGTTGCCTCGACCAATCAGCGACGGGCACAGTCTGCCGCGAATTCTGGAATCATCATTGTCCATATACTACGGGGACATGCATATTCTAGAATACCCAATGCGTTAGAATCGGGCCACAATCTAGTATCTATATATATAATTGTCTAAGGGTTTTTCCATCTGTCTGTCTGTCTTTCTGTCTGTCTGTCTGTCCTGGAAATCCCGCGTCTCTGATTGGTCGAGGCCGCCAGGCCTCGACCAATCAGCGACGGGCACAGCATGGCGACGATGATGTCATAAAGGTTGCCTCGACCAATCAGCGACGGCCACAGTATCAACGTAGATGTCATAATGGTTGCCATGGCGACGATGATGTCATAAAGGTTGCCTCGACCAATCAGCGACGGGCACAGTCTGCTGCGAATTCTGGAATCATCATTGTCCATATACTACGGGGACATGCATATTCTAGAATACCCGATGCGTTAGAATCGGGCCACAATCTAGTCTAATACATAAAGCTGAATGTGTGTGTGTATGTGTGTATGTATGTATGTATGTATGTGTGTATGTCCGGGATTGGCATCTGCACCGTCGCAGCTACAGCCACAAAATTTTGCACAGTCACATGTCTGGACCCCGAGAGCGTCATAGGCTATGTTGTGAGGCGAAATTTTAACCCCGCGCATTCCAATTCACCAAACACATATCACCCTCAGCACACATTTCACCACACATACACAAACCTTGCCACATAGCCACATAAAAGTCGAAACACAAAAGTCGCCGCTCAAAACTCGTCACGTGCAAAACTCGCCACATGCAAAACTAGGCTCACGCAAAACTCGCCACACATGCAAAACTCACCTCATAGAAAACTCGCCACATGCAAAACTTGCACACGCGGAAAAATTGCCACATGCACAAAAGTTGCAACACATGCAAAAGTTGCCTCACACAAAACTTGCACATACTCAAAACGCACCACACATAAAACTCGCCACGCGCAAAACTCGCCATGCGCAAAACTCACCATGCGCAAAACTTGCTGCACACAACTTGCTACACTAATCTGTCACATGCAACTCGACACACAAAAAATTGCTACACACATGTCGCCACACAAAACTCATCTCACAAAAGTCGCTACATGTATGTCGCCACACGCAACTCAACACACACAACTTGACACAGGAAACTAGCCCTAAAACACACACGTCTGGTATTATCCTTCAAAAATAAAAATCTGATTAATAAGCAGACAAACTACAAGAGCAACAACTGTACCATATAGGAAATATGGAGCTGTCAGTCACATGACCTGTCTATTATGTGTATGTGTGAGCTAATATATACTGTCAGAGGGGAGAGCTTCCTGTTGGCTGGGGATTTATCAGGATGCCAATTGAGCAAATAATGTGTGAACGAGGTCTAATACAGGAGGAGATGACACACAGATATATACTATATACAGGAGGAGATGACACACAGGTATATACTATATACAGGAGAGATGACACACAGATATATACTATAAAGGCACAGATGATTGGCCTCGGGGAGACCAAAACATCCAACACTGCGGAGACACCATCACGTGTTTCTCAACGCAGTGATTCCAGAACACTGCCCCCATCTCTTATGGGAAATAAGCAGATGCATGTAAAGAAGCTGCGGAGACACCATCACGTGTTTCTCGACGCAAGCAGTGAATAGCCAGGCCTTTCCCCGGGAAGGAACAACCATGGGAAGGGCAGCATCCTATGAAGGAAAGCCACCTATGCCAAGCATGGTATCCATCCACAGACAGCTGTTTCGGGGTGTTTGCCCCTCATCAGTGTGGAGTAGGAATCTGGATATTAGGAGCAGTGCCTAGTAAAAAGGCTATAAAGGCACAGATGATTGGCCTCGGGGAGACCAAAACATCCAACACTGCGGAGACACCATCACGTGTTTCTCAACGCAGTGATTCCAGAACACTGCCCCCATCCCTTATGGGAAATATGCAAATGCATGTAAAGAAGCTGCGGAGACACCATCACGTGTTTCTCGACGCAAGCAGTGAATAGCCAGGCCTTTCCCCGGGAAGGAACAACCACGGGAAGGGCAGCATCCTATGAAGGAAAGCCACCTATGCCAAGCATGGTATCCATCCACAGACAGCTGTTTCGGGATTTCTGCATTTTTTTTCTTCTTCTCTGCTCTGTTTGCTATGGATCCACTCCATACCTTGGCGGATCAAATGGATAGCTTGACTGTTATGATACAAGACCTCTTTGTGGAACAGAGGACCTTTTCCTCTTCTCATAACCACCTGCAAAGGGAGCTTTCAGACACAGTTAAATCATTGCAGACTGACTTTAAATTATCTGACACTGCTGATGTCTCTTTGCACTCTCCTGAACCTACAGTCAAGCTCCCAGATACCTTCTCTGGGGAGAGGGAGAAATTTTTTACTTTTAAGGAGAGTTGCAAGCTTTTTTTTTTCTCTTAGATCCAGATCTTCTGGAGATGAGAGTCAGCGAGTGGGGATAATTATTTCTTTACTGCGGGAGGGACCTCAGTCATGGGCCTTCTCTTTACCTGCTTCTGTCCCTGAACGTGTGTCTGTGGACAAATTCTTTGAGTCTTTGGGACTGATTTATGACGAACCAGACCGGGTCAGGGTAGCAGAGGACATGATCATGAGTCTCTCCCAGAATGAACTCACCGCTGAACAGTATTGTTCTGAGTTTAGGCGGTGGTCCGTTGAGGTGTCTTGGGGTGCTCTGAAGCGCCTGTTTGAGAGAGGACTTTCTGATCATCTCAAGGACGCGCTGGCCCTTCATACGCCACCCAGTTCTTTGGTAGAGGCCATGACTCTGGCCATTCGTATGGACCGGAGGTTATGGGAGAGGAGAATTATCCAGCGTGAGATTCCTGTTTTGCCTGCCAAGTCTGAGGTGATGTCATTCAAGGAGACTATGGAAGCTGGTGCCATCAATTTCAAGGAGAAGGAGAGGAAACGGCGACGTGATGGGAAACTATTTTTTTACTGTGGAGATCCGGGACATTGGAAGAAGCACTGCCCCTCTTGTCCATCGAGTAACAAGCTGCCGAGTCTGGGTGATGGTCTAGGAGGTCATCCAGACTCACAAGTACCATTATCGTCATTTTCATAAAGTTTTGTTAGAGGTGGAACTGTGTTATGGAGGTGTTTTTGCATCCACTTCAGCGTTTGTGGACTGTGGATCTTCCATGAACTTCATTGACTATAGTCTGGTGTCCAAGTTAAAGATAGGGACAGTTAGGCTAGAGACTCCCATCCATATCGTTGCCATTGATAAGACACCGTTGGCTCAAAATGTCCATAAATTTGTCTCTGAGGAGTTCCTCCTCAAGGTGGGTTCTTTGCACCAGGAACAAATTTCATGTTATGTTATGAATAATCTTCCTGCGGGACTGGTGCTGGGGTTCCCCTGGCTGCAGAGACATAATCCTGTTATAGACTGGGGATCTCGTGATATTGTTAAATGGGGTCCTAATTGTTCCAATGGTTGTCTTTCTGCTGTGTTTGTGTCCACCATTAGTCTGGAGGGTGTTCCGGAGTACCTAAAGGACTTTGGAGAGGTGTTCTCCGAAAAAGAGGCTGAGGTCTTACCACCCCATCGTCCTTATGATTGTACCATCAACCTTATTCCGGGTTCTAAATTGCCCAAAGCCCGTTTGTACAATCTTCCTGGCCCGGAACGTACTGCTATGAAAAACTATATCTCTGATAGTCTACGCAAAGGTCACATCCGTCCTTCTGTCTCACCTGTGGCCGCGGGGTTTTTTTTGTCAAGAAAAAAGATGGTGGTTTACGCCCATGCCTCGATTTCCGGGAACTAAATAAAATTACGGTGAGAAATACCTACCCTCTCCCACTCATTCCTGATCTCTATAACCAATTGTCTGGGGCTAAGTGGTTTTCCAAACTCGATCTTAGGGGAGCTTATAACCTTATCCGCATTCAGGAGGGGGATGAGTGGAAAACGGCATTTCTCACCTCCGAGGGCCTGTTTGAACATTTGGTCATGCCCTTTGGTCTCACAAACGCGCCCGCTGTGTTTCAGAACTTCATGAATGATGTGTTTTCTGATTTTATCGGGCGCTTTATGGTTGTATACCTGGATGATATCCTTGTTTTCTCGCCTGACAAGGAATCTCACATTGGTCATTTACGTGCTGTTCTTCACCGGTTACGGGGAAATTCTTTGTTTGCTAAACCAGAGAAATGTTTGTTTTGTGTCCAGGAGCTTTCTTTTCTGGGGATCATCCTTTCTGCGAATGGGTTTCGATGTATCCCGGAAAGGTACAGGCCATTGTTGATTGGGTGCAACCCAGAGACCTCAAGGGGTTGCAGCGTTTTCTGGGTTTTGCCAATTATTACCGAAAATTCATCAAAGGGTTTTCTCAGGTAGTCAAGCCACTCACCAATCTCACTTGCAAAGGGGTTGATCTCAAAGTTTGGTCATCCTTGGCAGTTTAAGCATTTATTACATTAAAAAAATGTTTTATGTCTGCTCCTGTATTAGTTCAGCCCGATCCATGTAAACCATTCATTGTAGAGGTGGACGCCTCAGAGGTGGGAGTAGGGGCTGTGTTGTCTCAGGGACCCGTTACTTTGACCAACTTGAGACCATGTGCCTTTTTCTCCCATAAGATTTCTTCTGCTGTGAGGAACTATGATGTTGGGAACCGAGAGTTAATGGCCATAAAATTGGCTTTTGAAGAATGGAGGCATTTTTTGGAGGGGGCGGTTCATCGGATCACGGTGATTACTGACCACAAGAATTTTTCTTATATTGAAACCGCCAAACGGTTAACTCCTAGACAGGCTAGGTGGTCGCTGTTTTTCTCTCGTTTTCATTTTTCAATCACTTTTCGGCCTGGTTCCAAGAATGTCAAGGCTGATGCCTTATCTCGCAGTTTTGATTCGATATCACCCCCCGAACCTCCTTCCTCCATTCTTCAGCATGGGGTGGTTGTTGCGGGGGTATCCTCTGAATTGGAGCAGGAGATTCAAAAGGCTCAGTCTCTTGCTCCTCCCTCTTTGCCTGACAATAAGCTTTTTGTCCCAGTTCAGTACCGATTGAGGATTCTCTGGGAGTTCCACGATTCTGCTCTTAGTGGTCACCCGGGGATCTCTGCCACCCGGAAAGCTATTGCTAGGCTGTTTTGGTGGCCCTCCATGAATTCTGATATTATTGAGTTTGTGTCTGCTTGTGATACCTGTGCCCGTGCTAAGAGCTCCCATAACCGGCCGGCCGGGGAATTGGTGCCATTGCCAATTCCAGATAGACCTTGGACTCATTTGTCCATGGATTTTATCACTGATCTCCCTCCTTCCAATGGCAAAACTGTAATCTGGGTAGTGGTTGACAGATTCAGTAAGCAAGCGCATTTTGTACATCTGGCTGGATTGCCTAATGCTGAGACACTATCCAGATTGTTTGTTGAGCACGTTGTACGGCTGCATGGCGTGCCTTTGGGTATGGTTTCTGATAGAGGAGTACAATTTGTGTCCAAATTTTGGAGGGCATTTTGTAAAAGATTGGGTATTTGTTTGACCTTCTCCTCTGCTTACCATCCTGAGACCAACGGGCAGACGGAGAGGACCAATTAGTCACTTGAACAGATTTTGAGGTGTCTTGCTACATCTCAGCAGGATGATTGGTGTTCTTCATTGCCCATGGCTGAATTTGCATATAATAATCGGATTAACCAGTCCACGGGCACCTCTCCTTTCTTCTGTAACTACGGTTTTCATCCCCATTTTGGTGAATTTTCTAGGCTGGATTCAGGATGTCCAGGGGCTGGTACCACAGTGCAACAGTTGGGGGAGGTGTGGAGGGAGGTCCAGAATATTGGGAAGGCTCAGGGCAAACAAACGTTTTGCTGATAAGCGACGGTCTGTAGGACCTATATTCCTGGTAGGAGATAAAGTGTGGCTGTCTACCAAGAACATTCGTCTAAAGATTCCTTCTGTTAAGCTTGGTCCCAGGTTTATTGGTCCTTACGAGATCATTGAGGTGGTCAATCAAGTTGCCTTTCATTTACACCTTCCTCAGTCGCTTCAGATCCCCAATGTGTTCCATAAGTCCCTTCTTAAGTTCTTTGTACCATCTTCCACTGGACCTCCATCCCCTCCGCCTCCTGTCTCTGTGGATGGTCAGACCGAGTTTGAAGTAGAACGGATCGTGGATTATCGCATGGTCCGTAGTTCTCTTCAGTATTTGGTCCATTGGAGGGGTTATGGTCCTGAGGATCGATCTTGGGTCCATGCTGATCGATTGGTCCGGGCATTTCATGCACGTTATCATGGAAAACCTGGGGGTCCAGTGGCCCCCCCTTGAGAGAAGGGTACTGTCATGAATGATCCGTTTCGGAGTTTAGTCCTGTCTGCTCTTTCTCTGGGTGGATGATGTCAAGGGTTAACTTTGATCTGCCTCATTCTAAGCTCGGGTTTGCTATTTAGCTCCCAGGTATCCTGAGGGTGGTGTCAGCTATAGCTCTGTCTTTGGCGTGTGAACCTGACTCTGGAAGCCCTTGGTTTGTCCTACTGTGAACCCTGACTTATCCTGTGTCTGTTATCTCCCCCTGCCTGCCCTTTCCCAGTGTCTCTTTGTTTGTCTGTATATCTGCTTGACTCCCTGGTTATGACCTTTTGGCTTGGCTCTTTGACTCTGCTTCAGTTGGTTGCTATTGTACCGTATTTTGCCCGTCCTGGTTTACTGATCCCTAGCTATTTCCTGACTATCCATTCTGTCTAAATCCTTTTGTACTGTTGTGCTCTAACTTGGTTTTCCTGACCTCGCTCTCGTCACTAGGTGGCGTCTGTTCAGTTGCTCTGTGTGTGCAGTCTGGCTTTCCTACCAGGCTCCCCCTGGTGGAGGTTGCGCTGTACTGCACTGCAGCTGCATGACATATACTATATACAGGAGGAGATGACACACAGGTATATACTATATACAGGAGAGATGACACACACATATATACTATATACAGGGGAGATGACACACACATATATACTATATACAGGGGAGATGACACACAGGTATATACTATATACAGGAGGAGATGACATATGTTAGGAGTCGAGTTTCCTCTGCTGCACAGGGGGAATCTCGATCCGTCTCCGCTGCGGTCTCCCATTCTCCTCCAGCCGCAGTGGAGTCTGCTCAGCAGGGACGTCGCTCCCAGTGTCTTGCTCGCTCTCACTCTGTACAGAGAGTTACTGCTGCTTCTTCAGCTCCTGCCATTAAAGTCAGTGCTGGTCAGCGGCGAGTGGACTTCCCTGGGACTAAGTCCTTGTTTGCGCACACTGAGCATGCCCAGAGCAAGATCTCCCATTGGAGATCGAGGGTCATGTGCTCTGGCTCTGCAGCGCATTCCATTGGTCCTCTTGGCAGGCCCTGGAAGGGCAAAGTTTCTGTGGCCACTTCCTGTCCTGCAATTATATAAACTGCGCATGACTGCATGGCCATGCGCTAGTGTACAATTGAATATGTGTGTTTGTTGTGAGTGCAAGTCGTTCATTAAATACCCCTACCCTATTCTATGACTGTTCGCGTATGGAGTATGGCTGCTATCTAGCGCCCGACAAATCACTCAACGTGTCACACACGTATCAGCGTCTATTGCTGTGACCGCCAGTGCGGCGCCACGCGCCAGTAGTGCGCTTCCTGACCCACGTCTGGGTGCTTAGTGGTGCCTGCCAGCACGGCACAGTTCGCACTTCGGTGCTCTAATCATAAAAGTTGCCTAACACACCCTGTTGCGGTGTTGTGCCAGCAAGGGTCTAATCGGACTTCAATCCTAGTTGGGGTTAAGTTCGCTGACTGCTTGCTCGCCTTCTATGTGCGGTACCGCGACCCTGTGACGCAACAGGATCGCTTCCTTCACGTTGGGTGAAGTTTAACCCACGCGAGTATACTTATGAGTACCGCCATATAGTCCGTCATTACTCAGCAGCAGGTTCCATCTCTGCACGGTGGACCCCGGGCTACGAACGCACTGTACACTATCAGTCTTATTATTTGGTGCGTTCCGCTAGCCCTAACATTACACTAGCGCCAGGGTCTGGCTAGTGATGACGGACAAACAGCAATCCCTGCGGTATATACAGCAGCTGGAGAGTAGGTTGGCGGCTCTCGAGAGCGCAACCTCAGCTGTGGATGTTACCGCAGTTGCTGTACAGGCTGCCAGCGTGGCTGCAGCAACTTTGTCCATTGCCACCCCTGTTCCGACATTTTCTCGCCTGCCGCTGCCAGAAAAATTTTCTGGTAATAGCAAATTTTGTAGGGGATTCGTGAGTCAGTGCTCTATTTATCTCGAGCTTCTGGCTGCACGTTTCCCCACAGAGCGGGCTAAGGTGGGATTTATTGTGTCTCTATTGTCGTACAGGGCGTTGGAATGGGCTATGCCGCTGTGGGAGCGTGGCGATCATGTGGTGCAGAGTGCTCCTCTGTTTTTGAGCACTTTAAAACAGGTCTTTTTAGGACCTCAAGTCACCCATGACACTGCGCTCCAACTGCTGGCATTAACTCAGGGTGAGTCCTTGGTCAGTCATTTTGCCGTCCAATTCCGCACTTTAGCATCAGAGCTGGAATGGTCGGATAAAGCTCTTATCCCCATATTTTGGAGGGGCTTGGCTGACCATGTAAAGGACGCTCTGGCCACTAGGGAGATTCCTGCCACACTGGAGGAGTTAATAACAGTCTCCACTCGAATTGACCTCCGTTTTAACGAGCGGAGGTTAGAGCGAGCCCAGTGTAGGCAGAGGTTTCGGCTGGCTCATACTTTCGCCAAACCTCTGGAATCTCCGGTCCTGGTTCCTGAGTCACATGAGGCCAGGGAAGTGTCACAAGCGGGACCTAAGTCCCGGACCGCTTGTGCACTCAGGGTCTGTCATGTTTGCCAGCAGTCTGGACATTTAGCCAACAGATGTCCTCAGCGGTCGAGGAAACGTCAGCGTCTAGTGGTCGTAGGTGGAGGTACACTAGACACGGCGACGTTTGCCTCTAAATTGTCCTTTAAGGGGACAATTACTATAGGCTCATTCTCCCACTCGGTAGAGCTCTGCGTGGATTCTGGGGTGGAGGGCAATTTTATGTCTTCTGCCTTCGCCCAACGCCACACAATACCTCTGGTTATGCTAGCTCAACCTGTAACGGTACGAGTGGTGAATGGGTCGACTCTGCCCTCACAGATAACTCACCAGACCATCCCTTTTACTCTGTCCATGTCGCCATCTCATCAGGAGATTATTTCTCTGCTCGTCATTCCAGAGGGAATTGATGAAGTCCTGTTGGGAATACCTTGGCTACGGTACCACTCTCCTCATATCGAGTGGTCCTCAGGCAGAATTCTGGGATGGGGTGAATCTTGTGGGGGTAGGTGTCAGAGGGAGTGCGTTCAGGTAGCTACAACTGAGGTACCCGCAGATCTTTCCTCTCTCCCCAAGCAGTATTGGTCGTATGCAGACGTATTCTCCAAAAAGGCGACGGAGACCCTTCCGCCCCATCGCCCCCATGACTGTCCTATTGACCTCTTGCCTGCTGCTGAGCCTCCCCGGGGTCGAGTCTATCCGCTATCTCTCCCGGAGACGGAGGCAATGTCACAGTACATCCAGGAAAATCTGGCAAGAGGGTTCATCAGGAAGTCAGTGTCACCTGCTGGGGCAGGGTTCTTCTTCGTGCAGAAGAAGAGTGGGGAATTGCGTCCATGCATAGACTACAGGGGTCTTAACGCCATCACCGTTAAGAATAAATACCCTTTGCCTTTGATATCTGAACTGTTTGATAGGCTTCGGGGAGCAAGGGTATTTACTAAATTAGATCTGCGGGTGCTTACAACCTGATTCGCATCCGTGAGGGGGACGAATGGAAGACGGCTTTTAACACCAGGGATGGGCACTATGAATATCTGGTGATGCCCTTTGGGCTCTGTAATGCCCCAGCCGTTTTCCAAGACTTTGTGAACGATATCTTCCGGGATATGCTTTCCACCTCGGTCGTAGTCTATCTGGATGATATTCTCATCTACTCTCCAGATATTGACTCCCACCGGAGAGATGTTTGCAAAGTCTTCGACCTCCTACGGGCAAACTCCCTCTATGCCAAGTTGGAGAAGTGTATGTTTGAGCAGGAGTCCTTACCTTTCCTAGGCTACATCATCTCAGCCCAGGGATTGGCTATGGATCCTGCCAAACTACAGGCTGTGATGGACTGGCAGGAACCCCATTCTCTTAAAGCGGTGCAGCGCTTTATGGGGTTCATCAATTATTATCGCCAGTTCATCCCGCATTTCTCAACTTTGGTAGCTCCCTTGGTTGCCCTCACCAAGAAGGGGGCGAATCCCAAATTGTGGTCTGAGGAGGTCTCCAAGGCTTTTATCTCTATAAAGTCACACTTCGCTAGCGCTCCCATTCTTCATCGCCCCGATGTTGATAAGCCATTTATCATGGAGGTGGATGCCTCTTCTGTTGGTGCTGGAGCAGTCCTCTTCCAAAAGGATGCTCAAGGTCGGAAGCATCCTTGCTTCTTTTTCTCCAAGACCTTCGCACCAGCAGAGAGGAATTATTCCATCGGGGACAGGGAGTTGCTAGCCATGAAGTTGGCTTTCTCGGAGTGGAGACATCTCTTGGAGGGAGCACGTTTTCCCTTCCAAGTCTTCACAGATCACAAAAATTTGGTGTATCTGCAGACAGCTCAGCGGTTGAATTCTCGCCAGGCCAGATGGTCCTTGTTCTTCTCCCGGTTTCATTTCACCCTCCATTTCCTTTCTGGGGAGAAGAACATTCGGGCCGACGCTCTCTCTCGCTCCGTTGTGTCATCTGCGGAGGAGGAAGAGGAGCCTCGGCTTATTGTCCCCACCGAGAGTTTGAGAACCGTGGCCCCGGTTTCGCTGGAGTCTGTGCCCCCGGGCAAGACTTTTGTTCCATCTAGTTTGCGACCGGAGGTTCTCTCTTGGGCGCACTCGTCCAGGGTGGGTGGACATTTTGGTACTAAAAGGACATCAGAGTTACTGGCGAGGACATACTGGTGGCCGCATATGGCTCGTGATGTCGCGGAGTACGTTCGGGCGTGTGTCTCTTGCGCCAGGAACAAGACTCCTCGGCAACGGCCAGCTGGTTTGCTTTATCCTCTGCCCGTGGCTGACAGGCCCTGGGAGATGGTCGGGATGGACTTTGTGGTTGGCTTACCCAAGTCTCGTAATTGCACCATTATCTGGGTGATCACCGATCATTTTTCCAAAATGGTGCATTTGGTGCCTCTTCCACGGCTACCATCTGCACGGGCGTTGGCTGTCTTGTTTATCAAGCATATCTTTCGCTTACACGGTATGCCAGACAAAATGGTTAGTGACCGGGGTCCCCAGTTTGCATCTCGATTCTGGAGGGAGCTATGTCGTCTACTCAGTATTGAGTTAAATCTCTCTTCGGCATATCATCCCGAGACGAATGGGTTGGTAGAAAGGGCCAACCAGACCTTGGTCACATATCTGCGACATTTTGTTTCTGCCAGACAGGATGACTGGGCATCCTTGCTACCGTGGGCAGAGTTTGCACTTAACAATGCCGTAGCCGACTCCACCGGTCAGACTCCATTCCTCTTAAATTACGGCCAGCATCCGCGTGTTCCTGTGCCCATGCCTGTGTCTTCCGCTGATCCCAGGGTGGCAGACTGGGCTGTGGAGGCACGGAACATTTGGGATCGCACGCAGGATGCCATTCGGGCCTCCAAGGAGAGAATGAGGTCCTCCGCCAATGTTCATCGGCGCCCCGCTCCGACTTTTTCCCCTGGCGACTTGGTGTGGCTCTCCGCCCGTAACATCAGGCTGCGAGTTGAGTCCACTAAGTTTGCTCCTCGCTACTTGGGTCCCTTCAAGGTTCTCGAACAGGTTAATCCTGTGGTCTACCGCCTAGCTCTTCCTCCACGCTTGGGTATCACCGACACCTTTCATGTGTCCCTCTTGAAACCCGTATACATGTCCCGGTTTTCCGAGTCATCTGCCGGGACATCGGGTTTGTCTACGGACGATTACGAGGTGAACGCTATTTTGGGGTGCAAGGTGGTACGCGGCAAAAAGTTTTATTTGGTGGATTGGAAGGGTTATGGTCCAGAGGACAGGTCTTGGGAGCCTGCTGAAAACATTCGGGCCCCACAGCTCATTGCTGCCTTCGAGCGTATCGAGGCCCAAGGAGGGGGGGCCCTAGGAGGGGGGGTAATGTTAGGAGTCGAGTTTCCTCTGCTGCACAGGGGGAATCTCGATCCGTCTCCGCTGCGGTCTCCCATTCTCCTCCAGCCGCAGTGGAGTCTGCTCAGCAGGGACGTCGCTCCCAGTGTCTTGCTCGCTCTCACTCTGTACAGAGAGTTACTGCTGCTTCTTCAGCTCCTGCCATTAAAGTCAGTGCTGGTCAGCGGCGAGCGGACTTCCCTGGGACTAAGTCCTTGTTTGCGCACACTGAGCATGCCCAGAGCAAGATCTCCCGTTGGAGATCGAGGGTCATGTGCTCTGGCTCTGCAGCGCATTCCATTGGTCCTCTTGGCAGGCCCTGGAAGGGCAAAGTTTCTGTGGCCACTTCCTGTCCTGCAATTATATAAACTGCGCATGACCGCACGGCCATGCGCTAGTGTACAATTGAATACGTGTGTTTGTTGTGAGTGCAAGTCGTTCATTAAATACCCCTACCCTATTGTATGACTGTTCGCGTATGGCGTATGGCTGCTATCTAGCGCCCGACAAATCACTCAACGTGTCACACACGTATCAGCGTCTATTGCTGTGACCGCCAGTGCGGCGCCACGCGCCAGTAGTGCGCTTCCTGACCCACGTCTGGGTGCTTAGTGGTGCCTGCCAGCACGGCACAGTTCGCACTTCGGTGCTCTAATCATAAGAGTTGCCTAACACACCCTGTTGCGGTGTTGTGCCAGCAAGGGTCTAATCGGACTTCAATCCTAGTTGGGGTTAAGTTCGCTGACTGCTTGCTCGCCTTCTATGTGCGGTACCGCGACCCTGTGACGCAACAGGATCGCTTCCTTCACGTTGGGTGAAGTTTAACCCACGCGAGTATACTTATGAGTACCGCCATACAGTCCGTCATTACTCAGCAGCAGGTTCCATCTCTGCACGGTGGACCCCGGGCTACGAACGCACCGTACACTATCAGTCTTATTATTTGGTGCGTTCCGCTAGCCCTAACAACATACAGGTATACTTTATACAGGAGGAGATGACACACACATATATACTATATACAGGAGGAGATGACACACTGGTATATACTATATACAGGGGAGATGACATACAGGTACATACTATATACAGGGAAGATGACACATGTATATACTATATGGAGAGATGACACACAGGTATATGCTATATACAGGGGAGATGACACACAGGTATATACTATATACAGGAGGAGATGACACACAGGTATATAATATATACAGGAGGAGATGAAATACAGGTACATACTATATACAGGGGAGATGACACACTGATATGTACTATATACAGGAGGAGATGACACACATGTATATACTATATACAGGAGGAGATGACACACAGGTATATACTATAAACAGGGGAGATTACACACATATATACTATATACAGGAGGAGATGACACACAGATATATACTATACACAGGAGCAGATGACACACAGGTATATACTATATACAGGAGGAGATGACACACAGGTATATACTATATACAGGAGGAGATGACATACAGGTACATACTATATACAGGAGAAGATGACACACAGGTATATACTATATGCAGGAGCAGATGACACACAGGTATATACTATATACAGGAGGAGATGAATTACAGGTATATACTATATACAGGAGGAGGTGACACATATATACTATATACAGTAGGAGATGACATACAGGTATATTCTATATAAAAGAGGAGATGACACATAGGTATATAGAGGAGATGACATACAGCAGGTATATACTATATACAGGGGAGATGACATACAGGTATATACTATATACAGGAGATGATTTACAGGTATATACTATATATAGGAGGAGATGACATACAGGTATATAGTATATACAGAAGAGATGACATACAGGTATATACTATATACAGGAGGAGATGACACATAGGTATATACAATATACAGGAGATGACATACAGCAGGTATAGACTATTTACAGGGGAGATGACATACAGGTATATACTATATACAGGAGATGACATACAGGTGTATACTATATATAAGGGAGATGACAAACATGTATATACTGAGGGGAAAATGAGAGGTGTGAGGTGAAAATGAGGGGTGTGAGGTGAAAATGAAAAGGTGTGAGTGCAAAATGAGAGGAGTGAGGGAAAATAGTGGAGTGATCGGAAAATGGCAGATGTGACGCCGAAATGACAAGTGTTAGGAGGGAATGAGAGGCCTGATGGGGAATGAGAGGAGTGAGGGGGAAAATAAGAGGAGGGGAAAATGAGAGGTGTAAGGGATAAAATGAGAGATGTGATGGGGAAAATGAGAGCCTTGATGGAAAAATAAGAGAAGTGAGGTGCTATAACTAAGCACAGATATTTACTATGCCCAGGCAACGCCAGGCTCTTCAGCTAGTACACATATAAAATAGTACATATGTGACATTTTGTGGCGCCACAGACACAGCACTTTATATCAAAGCATGTATCATTTGGTAAACATTTACTAGCTGATCTGTCAGCTGGCTATGGACATTTGTACTATGACACTTTCATATGGTTTAACATCAAATATGGGGTCATAGTAATAACATTATTGTCTATGCACATCCACTAGACACCCATTTGTGCAAGCTGTTCATTTAGCACAGATCATCCGTGATTGATTGTACAGCAATACAGAGAAGAAATGTCTGGTTAATTAAAATAATTGATGTGAGCCCTAATGGTTTTGGCTCAGAGGATCTATATAAGCACTGATATTTAATCAGGCTATTTGCAGGTTTTTTAATTGGGAATATAGTACAAAGAAAGGATTAAATCTTTATTGTGGGCTGTGATGAGACTTACTGTATTTATGTGATTCCCATGCACACAGGCATACATTGAAAACAGTATGACATTTTGTCCTGCTTGATTTACCTTGTTAGTAGGGTGTTGTGGGTATATTGTGCACTGTCACTAAATGTATTAAGTGCTAATATTGTCCTTGCAACAACTTTACAGGAACTCAGCTTATATTCACCCTGTTCTTTTGCTCAATTTCTTTCTGTCTACCTAGTATGCAGTTGGATCTGATATATTGTATGGTTGTTGTGTTCCCTGTTGATTTTCAATTCACAGGGTCACATTCATTCCCCAGTTTTTACAGGCAGGGGCAGCTGCATTAGCAGTCTCCTGCTTGTAAAATTATTTAACCCCTTCAGATGGATTTACATCGTGGGACATGACTGAGCATCGGGGAGGTATGGGATGTTGTTGTTTTTTTATTTTAACTTTGTTTCAGGTGACAAGGGTCTTCAATTGGATTGAGAGTATAATAAACTATTACAACACCCTGTGTCTTTATTTCAATAAAATATTTTTTTTCATATTGTGTGTGTGTTTTATTAACCATTTACTAGTATTGGATTAATAATGGATAGGTGTCTTATTGACGCCTCTCCATTATTAACCTGGCTTAATGTCACCTTACAATAGCAAGGTGACATTAACCCTTTATTACCCCATATCCCACAGCTACTCGGGAGTGGGAAGAGAGAGGCTAAGTGCCAGAATAGGCGCATCTTCCAGATGTGCCTTTTCTGGGGTGGCTGGGGGCAGATGTTTTTAGCCGGGGGGGGGCAATAACCATGGTCCTTCTCTAGGCTATTAATATCTGCCATCAGTCACTGGCTTTCCCACTCTGGCGGAGAAAATTGCGCGGGAGCCCACGCCAATTTTTTCCGTGATTTAACCCTTTATTTTAACAGCTAGAGCCCCCAAATTTTACACAAAGACACTTGTAACATTACTAATGAGGAATATGTAAAAAAATAACGGATATGAAATGGTTTACTGTATGTAAACCATGTCTCATATCCTGTCGGGTTTGAGAAGGAGATAGCAAAAGCTGGCAATTGAATTACCGGCTTTTAAGCTATCTAGCACTGTATTAAATATAAACATATATATATATCTCACTGACATATTTATATCTATATATCTATATATATATATATATATATATATATAGTCATGGACAAAAATTTTGAGAATGAGACAAATATTAATTTTTCCAAAGTCTACTGCTTCATTTTTTCTAATGGCAATTTGCATATACTCCTGAATGTCAGAGTGATCAGCTTAACAGCAATTACTGTACTTGCAAAGTCAATATTTGCCCAGAAAATGAACTTTAACCCCCAAAACACATTTCAACATCATTGCAGTCCTGCCTTAATAGGAGCAGCTAACATCGTTTTAGTGATTGATCCATTAACACAGGTGTGGGTGTTGATGAGGACAGGGCTGGCGATCAATCATGATTAAGTAAGAATGACATAACTGGACACTTTAAAAGGAGGCTGGTGCTTGGTATCATTGTTTCTCTTCAGTTAACCATGGTTATCTCTAAAGAAACACGTGCAGCCATCATTGCACTGCACAAAAATGGCCTAACAGGGAAGAGTATCACAGCTACAAAGATTGCACCTCAGTCAACAATCTATCACATCATCAAGAACTTCAAGGAGAGAGCTTCCATTGTTGTCAAAAAGGCCCCAGGGCGCCCAAGAAAGACCAGCAAGCGCCAGGACCGTATCTTAAAACTGTTTCAGCTGCGGGATCGGACTACCAGTAGTGCCGAGCTTGCTCAGGAATGGCAGCAGGCTGGTGTGGGTGCTTCTGCACGCACTGTGAGGCGGAGACTCTTTGAGCAAGGCCTGGTTTCAAGGAGGGCAGCAAAGAAGCCACTTCTCTCCAGAAAAAACATCAGGGACCGACTGATATTCTGCAAAAGGTACAGGGAGTGGACGGCTGAGGACTGGGGCAAAGTGATTTTCTCTGATGAATATCCTTTTCGATTGTTTGGGACATCTGGAAAACAGCTTATTCGGAGAAGAAGAGGTGAGCGCTACCACCAGTCTTGTCTCATGCCAACTGTAAAGCATCCTGAAACCATTCATGTGTGGGGTTGCTTCTCAGCCAAGGGAATCGGCTCACTCACAGTCTTGCCTAAAAACACAGCCATGAATAAAGAATGGTACCAGAATGTCCTCCAAGAGCAACTTCTCCCAACCGTCCAAGAGCAGTCTGGCGCCCAACAATGCCTTTTCCAGCATGATGGAGCACCTTGCCATAAAGCAAAGGTGATAACTAAATGGCTCATGGAACAAAATATAGAGGTTTTGGGTCCATGGCCTGGAAACTCCCCAGATCTTAATCCCATTGAGAACTTGTGGTCAACCATCAAGAGACGGGTGGACAAACAAAAACCAACAAATTCTGGCAAAATGCAAGCATTGATTATGCAAGAATGGACTGCTATCAGTCAGGATTTGGTCCAGAAGTTGATTGAAAGCATGCCAGGGAGAATTGCAGAGGTCTTGAAGAAGAAGGGTCAACACTGAAAATATTGGCTTGCTGCATTAACTCATTCTAACTGTCAATATAACCTATTGGTACTCATAATATGATTGCAATTATATTTCTGTATGTGATATAAACATCAGACAAACACTAATAAAAACCAGAGGGCAGCAGATCATGTGAAAATATAATTTTGATGTCAATGGCCATGACTCTATATATATATATATATATATATATATATATATATATATCCCTATTCTATGTGTAGACATTTATTCTATCTATTCTAATAAAACCTGTCAGTGTGATTTTACTGTACACCGCACTGAATTGCCGGCTTTTCTGTAGAACACCGCTGCGTATTTCTCGCAAGTCACACTGATGCTCCGTGTGTAATCCGTATTTTTCTCGCACCCATTGACTTTCATTGACGGATTTTTTGTGCAATACGCTGACAAACGCAGCATGCTGCGATTTTCTACGCCCGTAAAATACGGCCGAGAAAAATACGGCAGATAGGAGCTGCCCCATAGAGAATCATTGGTCCGTGTGCAATGCGTTGTTTTTGCGCCTCTCATACGTCCGTAATACTCGTTAGTGTGACCCCGGCCTAATACTTTCACAAAAAGTCGCCAAATCACCAAAACTGGGAAAGATACTAAGGATTTTTGTTCAAAACATTAGGAGGCATTTAAGAGAGCAAAAAATAAGAGGAAAAATTAGTTTTGAAAGAATTACAAATAAATCACGAGGTAGTGAAATGCACAGCATATGCCAATGGCATATATATACTGTATATGCCACTTAAAAGGGTTGTTGTGACACAAACATAAGTATATTTTAATGAACAGATCTTGGAATTGGATCTGTTTAGAACTTGGAATTGGATTTGTTTAAAAAAAAATTCCTGTCCCAAGGTCATTTGCACTGATCAAAGCACTGTTGCTTTGCAGAGCTGAGGTTTTGGGTTCAAATCCCACGAAGGACAACATCTGCAAGGAGTTTGCTTGGGTTTCCTCTGGGTTCTATGGTTTTCTCCCACACGCCAAGACATACTAATAGGAAATTTAGATTGTGCACCGCATCGGGGACAGTGATGATAATGTACAGTGGCTTGCAAAAGTATTTGTGACACTAGTCACTTCTCACGGCCAAACCATGTGTCAGAATGGACAAGGAGTTTAAGGTCAGAAGCCAGGAGGTTACATCATAAACAGAAGAAAGAGACAAAACCATGGTCAGGTAACATTCCGAGGTCAGAATACCAGGAAGATAATGGATCAGAGAAGAAGGGGTTAAACAGATGGATGGTCAGAACGAGGTCCAAGGTCAGGTAAGAAAAGATCAAGCATACAGAACTCAAGGCACAGGGAGCACAAACCTCACTACCTGAATGCACGTCTGGGAGAAAAAGCTTAGTTAAGTAGCATGGCAATCACCAGGGATAATGAACACATGAAGACAGCTGACGCCTCCCAGACTCAGATTGCATAGTCGAGCTGTCAATCAATATACAAAAAACTTTGCCCCTTGTCATGCTAAAGCATGTAGATATGGAATATATGAAATATGAATAGCAATACAACTCTGGATAATTGGAAAAAATTGAGACGCTTAGCACATAATTTGGCCAATTTATGCATGCTCAGGAACCAACGACAAGGTGATCCTCGCTAAAAAGTCTTACGGTGCAGAGGTGAGTTCACTGGAAGCGATGACGTCACTGAGACCACGTTCCCAGCTGGACTGAACTGCGGTGACCTCGGTGAGATTCCCGCTAAAAAGTTTCATGGTGCAAAGGCAAGCTCACTGGGAGAATTTCACTGCAGTGAACTCGCCTCTGCACGCACCATCGCCTCTGCACCATGCGACTTTCTCACGGTGCTAGCGGGGATCTCACCAAGGTCATCGCAGTTTAGCTCGGCTGGGAACGCAGCCTCAGTGACGTCACCGCTAGTCACTGATGCCAGGCTCCTAGCAGCAGTGCAGTGGTTCTCAGCCTGGACGGTCGAATCTTGGCACCGTCCAGGTTGAAAACCAATTCTCCCCCAGACATGGATTACGGCAAAAATGTTGTTTTATTATTTTTGGTTTTACAGGAAAATGAGGGCTTCAGTTGAATTAGGCGAGATTGTAAGTATGGTTTAATTAAGATTATTAAAGGAGTCGGTGTCATTTTTTCAATTAAAGGACTTTATTCTTAGTGTGTGCTTTTATACAATGTGACTATGGGGTAAGTAATGGGGGCGTCTTATTGACGCCTCTCCATTACTAACCTCGGGGCTTGATGTCACCTGACAGTACAAAGGTGACATCAACCCCACAAATATGAACCCCACTTGCCACCGCTACAGGGCAAGTGGGAAGGGACAGGCAAAGCACCAGAATTGGCACATCTAATAGATATGCCTTTTCTGGGCAGCTGCGGGCTGCTATTTTTAGGTTGTCAAAAATAGGGGGGACACCACTCCGTTTTTTAAAAAATTATTCATTTAAATAATTTAAAAAACGCGTGGGGAGCCCTCTATTTTTGATAACCAGCCTTGCTAACGCTAACAGCTGAGAGTTGCAGCCCCCAGCTGTGAGTTTTGCCTGGCTGGTTATCACAAATACAGGGGAACCCACGCAGGGGTTTTGTTTTAATTATTTGTTTACAGTGCAGAAGCAGCTGATGAATACCCCCATCATCTGCTGCTGCTCTCACTGTTATTAGCGTCAACAGGTGTCAGATGATGGGGGCTGTTGTCCCATCAGCTGACATCAATGACCGGAGGTAAACTTTATACTCCCGATCACAGCTGAGCGCTCACACTGTCTTTTGACAGCTTGGGAACCGCGGCTCTCTGACTGGCGGGGATGGTTTCACCACCAATCAGAAGCGGTGTTTGCTCCTATCATGCATATGACAGCGTGTCAAACAGGTACGGACTGGGGATGAAATTCAGTCCTGGCATTTGAAATCACCCAGACCCATGGTATCCCCGTCTCCAATAACCAGATGGGATATATTACTAATATTACCCTGGATGGAGGAAAGGAAGATTTACTACAAGACCAATATTTCTAATTATACCCACGGCATGCTGAGGTAAGTGACGGAGTTACCGGCTTTGTGCTCCATCACAACTGTTAACAGTATGGGTGTCTTGAGAACATTGATTCTGTTAACAAAGTAGCACACAAGGCAACCCACGACCAGACTGGCCCTTCTGGCATTTGCCAGAATTGCCAAATGGCCAGTCCGGCCGTGGTGTCAAACATTGTATTGTCAGGCTCCCCATTCAAGTGAATGGGGTTTGGGTCCGCTCTGCTGGATGACAGGCTGTATGGATGCATCATGCAGCCTGACGTCTAGATGTAACGGAGCTAAAGGTACCTTCACACTAAACGACGCTGCAGCGATCCAGATTTGGTCGCTGGAGAGCTGTCACACAGACCAACACAGACCAACGATGCCGGTAACCAGGGTAAACATCGGGTTACTAAGCGCAGGGCCGTGCTTAGTAACCCGATGTTTACCCTGGTTACCATCCTAAAAGTAAAAAAAACAAACGCTTCATACTTACCTTCCGCTGTCTGTCCCCGGCGCTGTGCTTCTCTGTACTGGCTGAGAGCACAGCGGCCGGAAAGCAGAGCGGTGACGTCACCGCTCTGCTTTCCGGCCGCTGTGCTCACAGTGAGTGCAGGAAAGCACAGCGCCGGAGGACAGACAGCGGAAGGTAAGTATGAAGCGTTTGTTTTTTTTACTTTTAGGATGGTAACCAGGGTAAACATTGGGTTACTAAGCGCGGCCCTGCGCTTAGTAACCCGATGTTTACCCTGGTTACCAGCGAAGACATCGCTGAATCGGCGTCACACACACCGATTCAGCAATGTCAGCGGGAGAGCCAGCGATCAAATAAAGTTCTGGCCTTCTAGCCCCGACCAACGACATCACAGCAGGATTCTGATCGCTGCTGCGTGTCAAACTAAACGATATCGCTAGCCAGGACGCTGCAACATCACAGAACGCTAGCGATATCGTTTAGTGTGAAGGTACCTTAACTGTGAGGTCACATCCTGCTGTCCTTGACTTTTCTGCAGCACCTATGCTGCAAGAAAAGTTAACCTGCGTAATTGCTGCATTTTTTCACCATCCATTCAAGTCAATGAGTGAAAAACGCTGCAAAAACGGTGAAAAAAAGCTGCAAGAAGTGACATGCTCTTTGTGAAAAAATAAACACTGCAAAGCACAAAATACTGATAACAATAAAAACCAATGTGTGTGCATGAGATTTCTGAAATCTCATAGGCTATGCTGGTATTGTAAAAAGCAGCTGAAAATTAGCATATGAAAGCAGCAAAAACGCCCTGTGTGAACTTACGCTAAATGTGTATACCTCTCTCCAAAGCCTATATTTATGGGAAGGTAGGATCCTGCTGTAAATAAAACCATCACATACTGAAAGGTGGAGTGCTCGGTAAGAGAGCTAACGTACAAATAACTAAAGACTGACTGGCACTTCCAAACTAATGTGAATAGGTGCATACTAAGAGCAGCAGCCTCCATATACAATATACATACAAAGTTGCTCTCTGTCATACTAAATCAACACATTGACTGCTTAGCATGCCCCTGTACCAGATAGGATGGCTGAGCTGTCAATCAAAGTACTGACAGCTTCACCACGCCCCTGGTTCAGATTGGATGGCCGAGCTGTCAATATTTGCATATTAGACACACTGAGGGATGGAACCGTGACAGTATTTAACCCCTTGGCTTTTCACCTATGTTGTTATCTTACAACCTATCCTTAAATATTTTTGTAATCCGACTTGTGTATGATGCATTAGCACTAAATAGTCTAAGTTGGTAAAGTGAGAAAAATGAAGGCATAAATTAAATTTATTGGATCAAATAACTAAAAATTGAAACCATATATTCTGAAGCCTCTAAGGGTATGTTTCCACGTTCAGGATTGCATCAGGATTTGATCAGGATTTGACGCAGGTAAAATCTGCACAAAATCGCCAAGTTTTTGACGCGTTTTTCATGCGTTTTTTATGTGTTTTTCATTCATTTTTTTCATGCGGATTTGTGTGTTTTTGTAAGCTTAATAAAGATATACAAAAAAAAAGGGTGATGTCATTTCTTGTCCAACCTCTTCATTTACATACTCCATTGAAGAATAATGTTTACACACAGACAGATAGATGATAGATAACAGATAGATCGATAGATAGATGATAGATATGGGATAGATAGATAATAGATAGATCTATCGTATCTATTATCTATCTATAAATATATCTATCGATAGATATATCTATAGATAACTATATATCTATCGATAGATAGATAATAGATAGATAAATATATAGATGATAGACAGATAATAGATAGATATGATAGATAGATAGATAATACCAAGCCCGATGTTTAGTGTATCTATGTATCTATAGATATATCTATCTACAAATATATCTATAGATAGATTATCCATCTATCTATATAATCATTTAAGGGGTACTTCTGTCTGTCTGTCTGTCTTTCTGTCTGCAACGGAAATCCCACATCGCTGATTGGTTGCGGCCAATGCATTGCGAAACTACCCAGATGACTTAGCGGTCTCGCGAAGTGGGAAAGCTTCAGTGGACGATGGAAGGTGAGTATCTATTTTTTATTTTAATAATTTTTTCACAGGGATATGGTGCCCACACTGCTGTATACTAAATGGGATGTGTTATATACTACGTGGGCTGTGCTATATACTACGTGGCCTGTGTTATATACTATGTGGGCTGTTATATACTACGTGGCTGCTATATATTAAGTGGCTGCTATATACTACGTGGCTGTGCTATCTACTGCGTGGGCTTTGTTATATACTACATCGCTGTGCTATATACTATGTGGCTGTGCTATATACTACGTGGCTGATATATACTACGTGGCTGTGCTATATACTTCGCGGCCGGTCACGACCAATCAGCGATATTGGCGTGGAATTTAACCCCACTCACAGTGCGACGTACATGCATACATATTCTAGAATACCCAATGCGTTAGAATCAAGCCACCATCTAGTATATATATAATCGTCTAAGGGTCTGTCTGTAACGGAAATCCTGCGTCGCTGATTGGTCGCGGGTGGCTGGCACAACCAATCAGCGTCAGGTGCAGTCCAGCCGCGAATTAGCGTGGTATTTAAACCACGCTTCGCTGATTGCTCACACCCGGCCGGCTGCGACCAATCAGCGATATTGCAGTGGAATTTAAACACCACTTTGTAGATAAACTACATACATATTCTAGAATACCCGATGCGTTAGAATCGGGCCACCATCTAGTAGATATGTAACAGCAAGGCCGATGTTTATTAATGAACGTTTAATTTAAAAAAACGGGAGGAAAAATGGTGTGGGCTCCCACGCAATTTTCTGCGCCAGAGGGGGAAAGCCGACGGCCGGGGCCAATATTTGTAGCCTGGGAAGGGGGTAATACCCATGGCCCCTCTCTAGGCTATGAATATCAGCCTGCAGCTGTCTGCGTAGCCTTTACTGGCTATTAAATTAAGGGACCCCTGTTATGTTTGCTAATGACAGGTGTTATGAAGGCAATCCAGAAACACAGTGTGCATAGCGATCAGAGCGCACACAGTGATCTGACAAATACCCAAAAATACAAGAACGAGCTCTGAGACGTGGAAACTCTGTAGACTGCACACCTGATCCTATCCTAAACACAACTAAAAGCGGCTGTGGATTGCGCCTAACAACTACCTAGGCAACTCGGCACAGCCTAAGAAACTAGCTAGCCTGAAGATAGAAAAATAGGCCTGACTTGCCCCAGAGAAATTCCCCAAAGGAAAAGGCAGCCTCCCACATATAATGACTGTGAGTAAGATGAAAAGACAAAACGTAGGGATGAAATAGATTCAGCAAAGTGGGGCCCGATATTCTAGGACAGAGCGAGGACAGTAAAGCGAACTTTGCAGTCTACAAAAAACCCTAAAGCAAAACCACGCAAGGGGGGCAAAAAAAAACCCACCGTGCCGAACTAACGGCACGGCGGTACACCCTTTGCGTCTCAGAGCTTCCAGCAAAACAAAAGACAAGCTGGACAGAAAAAAAGCTACAAAAAAACAAAAAGCACTTAGCTATACAGAGCAGCAGGTCACAGGAACAATCAGGAGAAGCTCAGATCCAACACTGAAACATTGACAAGGAGCAAGGATAGCAGCATCAGGCGGAGTTAAGTAATGAAGCAGTTAACGAGCTCACCAGAACACCTGAGGGAGGAAGCTCAGAAGCTGCAGTACCACTTGTGACCACAGGAGTGAATTCAGCCACAGAATTCACAACAGTACCCCCCCCTTGAGGAGGGGTCACCGAACCCTCACCAGAGCCCCCAGGCCGACCAGGATGAGCCGCATGGAAGGCACGAACAAGATCGGAAGCATGAACATCAGAGGCAAAAACCCAGGAATTATCTTCCTGAGCATAACCCTTCCATTTAACCAGATACTGGAGTTTCCGTCTAGAAACACGAGAATCCAAAATCTTCTCCACAATATACTCCAATTCCCCCTCCACCAAAACCGGGGCAGGAGGCTCAACAGATGGAACCATAGGTGCCACGTATCTCCGCAACAACGACCTATGGAATACATTATGTATGGAAAAGGAGTCTGGGAGGGTCAAACGAAAAGACACAGGATTGAGAACCTCAGAAATCCTATACGGACCAATAAAACGAGGTTTAAATTTAGGAGAGGAAACCTTCATAGGAATATGACGAGAAGATAACCAAACCAGATCCCCAACACGAAGTCGGGGACCCACACGGCGTCTGCGATTAGCGAAAAGTTGAGCTTTCTCCTGGGACAAGATCAAATTGTCCACTACCTGAGTCCAGATCTGCTGCAACCTATCCACCACAGAATCCACACCAGGACAGTCCGAAGACTCAACCTGTCCTGAAGAGAAACGAGGATGGAACCCAGAATTGCAAAAAAATGGAGAAACCAAGGAAGCCGAGCTGGCCCGATTATTAAGGGCGAACTCAGCCAACGGCAAAAAGGACACCCAATCATCCTGGTCTGCAGAAACAAAACATCTCAGATATGTTTCCAAGGTCTGATTGGTTCGTTCAGTCTGGCCATTAGTCTGAGGATGGAAAGCCGAGGAAAAGGATAGGTCAATGCCCATCCTACCACAAAAGGCTCGCCAAAACCTTGAAACAAACTGGGAACCTCTGTCAGAAACAATATTCTCAGGAATGCCATGCAACCGAACCACATGCTGAAAGAACAAAGGTACCAAATCAGAGGAGGAGGGCAATTTAGCCAAGGGCACCAGATGGACCATTTTAGAAAAGCGATCACAGACCACCCAAATGACTGACATCTTTTGAGAAACGGGAAGGTCAGAAATGAAATCCACCGAAATATGTGTCCAAGGCCTCTTTGGGAACGGCAAGGGCAAAAGCAACCCACTGGCACGAGAACAGCAGGGCTTAGCCCTAGCACAAATCCCACAGGACTGCACAAAAGTACGTACATCCCGTGACAGAGATGGCCACCAGAAGGATCTAGCCACTAACTCTCTGGTACCAAAGATTCCAGGATGACCAGCCAACACCGAACAATGAAGTTCAGAGATAAGTTTATTAGTCCACCTATCAGGGACGAACAGTTTCTCTGCTGGACAACGATCAGGTTTATTCGCCTGAAATTTTTGCAGCACCCGCCGCAAATCAGGGGAGATGGCAGACACAATGACTCCTTCCTTGAGGATACCCGCTGGCTCAGATAAACCCGGAGAGTCGGGCACAAAACTCCTAGACAGAGCATCCGCCTTCACATTTTTAGAGCCCGGAAGGTACGAAATCACAAAGTCGAAGCGGGCAAAAAATAACGACCAACGGGCCTGTCTAGGATTCAAGCGCTTGGCAGACTCGAGATAAGTCAAGTTCTTATGATCAGTCAATACCACCACGCGATGCTTAGCTCCTTCAAGCCAATGACGCCACTCCTCGAATGCCCACTTCATGGCCAGCAACTCTCGATTGCCCACATCATAATTACGCTCAGCGGGTGAAAACTTCCTGGAAAAGAAAGCACATGGTTTCATCACTGAGCAATCAGAACCTCTCTGTGACAAAACCGCCCCTGCTCCAATCTCAGAAGCATCAACCTCGACCTGGAACGGAAGAGAAACATCTGGCTGACACAACACAGGGGCAGAACAAAAACGACGCTTCAACTCCTGAAAAGCTTCCACAGCAGCAGAAGACCAATTAACCAAATCAGCACCCTTCTTGGTCAAATCGGTCAATGGTTTGGCAATGCTAGAAAAATTACAGATGAAGCGACGATAAAAATTAGCAAAGCCCAGGAACTTTTGCAGACTTTTCAGAGATGTCGACTGAATCCAATCCTGGATGGCTTGGACCTTAACTGGATCCATCTCGATAGTAGAAGGGGTAAAGATGAACCCCAAAAATGAAACTTTCTGCACACCGAAGAGACACTTTGATCCCTTCACAAACAAAGAGTTAGCACGCAGGACCTGAAAAACCATTCTGACCTGCTTCACATGAGACTCCCAATCATCTGAGAAGATCAAAATGTCATCCAAGTAAACAATCAGGAATTTATCCAGATACTCACGGAAGATTTCATGCATAAAAGACTGAAACACAGATGGAGCATTGGCAAGTCCGAACGGCATCACTAGATACTCAAAATGACCCTCGGGCGTATTGAATGCAGTTTTCCATTCATCTCCTTGCCTGATTCTCACCAGATTATACGCACCACGAAGATCTATCTTAGTGAACCAACTAGCCCCCTTAATCCGAGCAAACAAGTCAGATAACAATGGCAAGGGATACTGAAATTTAACAGTGATCTTATTAAGAAGGCGGTAATCAATACACGGTCTCAGCGAACCATCCTTCTTGGCTACAAAGAAGAACCCTGCTCCCAGTGGTGATGACGATGGGCGAATATGTCCCTTCTCCAGGGATTCCTTCACATAACTGCGCATAGCGGCGTGTTCGGGCACGGATAAATTAAATAATCGACCTTTAGGGAATTTACTACCAGGAATCAAATTGATAGCACAATCACAATCCCTATGCGGAGGTAGAGCATCGGACTTGGGCTCTTCAAATACATCCTGATAATCAGACAAGAACTCTGGGACCTCAGAAGGGGTGGATGACGAAATCGACAAAAATGGAACATCACCATGTACCCCCTGACAACCCCAGCTGGATACCGACATGGAATTCCAATCCAATACTGGATTATGGGTTTGTAGCCATGGCAACCCCAACACGACCACATCATGCAGATTATGCAACACCAGAAAGCGAATAACTTCCTGATGTGCAGGAGCCATGCACATGGTCAGCTGGGCCCAGTATTGAGGTTTATTCTTGGCCAAAGGTGTAGCATCAATTCCTCTCAATGGAATAGGACACCGCAAAGGCTCCAAGAAAAACCCACAACGTTTAGCATAATCCAAATCCATCAGATTCAGGGCAGCGCCCGAATCCACAAACGCCATGACAGAAAACGACGACAAAGAGCATATCAAGGTAATGGACAGAAGGAATTTGGACTGTACAGTACCAATGACGGCAGACCTAGCGGACCGCTTAGTGCGCTTAGGACAATCAGAAATGGCATGAGTGGAATCACCACAGTAGAAACACAGACCATTCAGACGTCTGTATTCCTGCCGTTCAACTCTAGTCATAGTCCTATCACACTGCATAGGCTCAGGTTTAACCTCAGGCAGTACCGCTAAATGGTGCACAGATTTACGCTCGCGCAAGCGTCGACCGATCTGAATGGCCAAAGACAAAGACTTATTCAAACCAGCAGGCATAGGAAATCCCACCATGACATCCTTAAGAGCCTCAGAGAGACCCTTTCTGAACAAAGCTGCCAGCGCAGATTCATTCCACTGAGTGAGTACTGACCATTTCCTAAATTTCTGACAATATACTTCTATATCATCCTGACCCTGGCACAAAGCCAGCAAATTTTTCTCAGCCTGATCCACTGAATTAGGCTCATCGTACAGCAATCCGAGCGCCAGGAAAAACGCATCGACACTACTCAATGCAGGGTCTCCTGGCGCGAGAGAAAATGCCCAGTCTTGAGGGTCGCCGCGCAAAAAAGAAATAATAATCAAAACCTGTTGAATAGGATTACCAGAAGAATGAGGTTTCAAGGCCAGAAATAGCTTACAATTATTTTTGAAACTTAGAAACTTAGTTCTATCTCCAAAAAACAAATCAGGAATAGGAATTCTTGGTTCTAACATAGATTTCTGATCAATAGTATCTTGAATTTTTTGTACATTTATAACGAGATTATCCATTGAAGAGCACAGACCCTGAATATCCATGTCCACACCTGTGTCCAGAATCACCCAAATGTCTAGGGGAAAAAAAAAAGTGAACACAGAGCAGAAAAAAAAAAAAATGATGTCAGAACTTTCCCTCTATTGAGAATCATTAGTCGGGCTCCTTGTACTGTTATGTTTACTAATGACAGGTGTTATGAAGGCAATCCAGAAACACAGTGTGCATAGCGATCAGAGCGCACACAGTGATCTGACAAATACCCAAAAATACAAGAACGAGCTCTGAGACGTGGAAACTCTGTAGACTGCACACCTGATCCTATCCTAAACACAACTAAAAGCGGCTGTGGATTGCGCCTAACAACTACCTAGGCAACTCGGCACAGCCTAAGAAACTAGCTAGCCTGAAGATAGAAAAATAGGCCTGACTTGCCCCAGAGAAATTCCCCAAAGGAAAAGGCAGCCTCCCACATATAATGACTGTGAGTAAGATGAAAAGACAAAACGTAGGGATGAAATAGATTCAGCAAAGTGGGGCCCGATATTCTAGGACAGAGCGAGGACAGTAAAGCGAACTTTGCAGTCTACAAAAAACCCTAAAGCAAAACCACGCAAGGGGGGCAAAAAAAACCCACCGTGCCGAACTAACGGCACGGCGGTACACCCTTTGCGTCTCAGAGCTTCCAGCAAAACAAAAGACAAGCTGGACAGAAAAAAAGCAACAAAAAAACAAAAAGCACTTAGCTATACAGAGCAGCAGGTCACAGGAACAATCAGGAGAAGCTCAGATCCAACACTGAAACATTGACAAGGAGCAAGGATAGCAGCATCAGGCGGAGTTAAGTAATGAAGCAGTTAACGAGCTCACCAGAACACCTGAGGGAGGAAGCTCAGAAGCTGCAGTACCACTTGTGACCACAGGAGTGAATTCAGCCACAGAATTCACAACAGACCCCCCTCAAAAAATGACGTGGGGGTCCCCCTATATTTTATAGCCAGAAAGGCTATGCAGACAGCTGCGGGCTGATATTCATAGCCTAGAGAGGGGCCATGGTTATTGGCCCACCCGATTACAAATACCAGCCCCAGTCGCCCCAGAAATGGCGCATCTGTAAGATGCACCAATTCCGGCACTTAGCCCCTCTCTTCCCACTCCCCTGTAGCGGTTGGATATGGGGTAATAAGGGGTTAATGTCACCTTGCTATTGTAAGGTGACTTTAAGTCTGGTTAATAATGGAGATTCGTCGATAAGATGCCTATCCATTATTAATCCTAGAGTAGTGAAAGGGTTAAAAAAAATAAAGACAAAGCCAGAAAAAGTATTTTAATCTTAATTTAACCATACTTACCATACTAGATCGCCTGTAAAAAAATTAAAATAATAAACCAACTGTATACTACCTGTCCGCCGTAGTCCAATTAATAAAGGATATGCTATATTCCGAAACGCGTAGGAAAGGAAGAGTGGACTTACTGCGCTATCCGTAGCCAGTCACGTGTGTTACCACGTGATCGTGACGTCACGTAAGGTCCTGCATCTGCAGTGTACCTAGCGGCTGAATTTACTAGCGCTTCTCCGTCCTGTGAAGTGGGTGAGTGTATGGTGCTTTTGCCACCGGCCGGGGCAGCACCTGCAATTCACCCACGTGAACGCACACCCGTGGACTCTAATAGAAAGGACACTGGGACCGCACAGAAAAATCTATCTATGAAAGCCCGGGATACCATTGGGCATACATTATAAGGTAATACTTTGCGTTCCTGTATTTATGAGGAACTAGCTATCTGTGCACTAATACCTGGTCTGTGCTATATATATTGACTGTGTTTTTCCGCATAGGGGTTTATGTATTCACATATACCAACGAGTTTGGTTTCCATTTTATCTTTATTTGTATTTGTATTTTTATTAAGTGGGTATTTTTTATATATATATATTTTTCACCACCCCTAGTTTTTTAGTCCACAGACACCTGGTCTGTGAGGGTATGTGTTATGAACTGGTGGTCAGGACAACAATGGACATGGTGGTTAAGAGCACACGGAATGACCTGATAGTTACTAATAATACAGGACGAGCTCTGAGACGTGGGAACTCTGCTGACCGCAATCCCTAATCCTATCACACACACTAGAAATAGCCGTGGATTGCTCCTAACGCTCCCTGTTGTGAATTCTGTGGCTGAATTCACTCCTGTGGTCACAAGTGGTATTGCAGCCTCTGGGCTTCCTCCTTCAGGTGTTTTGGTGAGCTCGTTGGCTGCCTTGCTATTTAACTCCACCTGAGTCTGTCTTCCTTGCTCCTTGTCAATGTTCCAGTGTTGGATCTGAGCTACTGCATCTTTCCTGTGGCCTGCTGCTCTGCTAGATAAGTGTTACTTTGTTTTTGTTTCCGTTTTTTCTGTCCAGCTGTGCTATTCTCTTTTGCTAGAAGCTCTGAGACGCAAAGGGTGCACCGCCGTGCCGTTAGTTCGGCACGGTGGGTCTTTTTGCCCCCCTTTGCGTGGTTCTGCTTTAGGGTTTTTTGTAGACAGCATAGTTCTCATTGCTATCCTCGCTCTGTCTAGAATATCGGGCCTCACTTTGCTGAATCTATTTCATTCCTACGTTTTGTCTTTTCATCTTGCTAACAGTCATTATATGTGGGGGGCTGCCTATTCCTTTGGGGTATTTCTCTGAGGCAAGTCAGGCTTGTATTTCTATCTTCAGGCTAGTCAGCTCCTCAGGCAGTGCCGAGTTGCATAGGTAGTGTTAGGCGCAATCCACTGCTGCTTTTAGTTGTGTGAGGATAGGTTCAGGTATTGCAGTCTGCAGAGATTCCACGTCTCAGAGCTTGTTCTATTGTTTTTGGGTTATTGCCATATCACTGTATGTGCGCTGATTACTGCACACTGTGTTGCCTGATAGCACAGCATAACAGCTCCCTATGCAACTCGTCACAGCCTAAGGAACTAGCTAGCCCTAAAGATAGAAAAATAAAGCCTACCTTGCCTCAGAGAAATTCCCCAAAGGAAAAGGCAGCCCCCCACATATAATGACTGTGAGTAAAGATGAAAATTACAAACACAGAGATGAAAAAGATTTAGCAAAGTGAGGCCCGATTTACTGAACAAACAGAGGATAGAAAAGGTAACTTTGCGGTCAGCACAAAAACTACAAAAAGACCACGCAGAGGGCGCAAAAAGACCCTCCGCACCGACTCACGGTGCGGAGGCGCTCCCTCTGCGTCCCAGAGCTTCCAGCAAGCAAGGCAAAAAACAAAATAGCAAGCTGGACAGAGAAATAGCAAACAAGCAGGAACTTAGCTTCTGCTGGGAAGACAGGTCACAAGAACGATCCAGGAGCGAACTAGACCAATACTGGAACATTGACAGGTGGCATGGAGCAATGATCTAAGTGGAGTTAAATAGAGCAGCCAGCTAACGAATTAACCTCGTTGTCACCTGTGGAAGGAAACTCAGAAGCCGCAGCCCCATTCACAACCACCAGAGGAAGCCCATGGACAGAACCAGCCGAAGTGCCATTCACGACCACAGGAGGGAGCTTGACAACAGAATTCACAACAGGTATGGAGTAAGAGGATCCAGCGCAGATAATTTGTTTATGCGTCTAATATAGTTATAGATACAGGAGAGTGGCTCTGTATTTTTTTGCTGCAGGACTCTGGGAATCTTTAGCGCTACTGGTACACCTGTTTTTATCTATATTTTTATTTTTTGAAGTTAGATGTTAGGCTGTGCCGAGGGGTCTAGAGAGTGTCAGGTACCCCCCCACGGCTATTTTTAGTTGCGCTGCTAGGTTCAGGGTTTGCGGTCAGTACAGATACCACCTCCTTCAGAGCTTGTCTCATGTTGTTCCTAAACCACCAGATCATAACACCGCCCCCACCACATCACCACACATAATCCCGCCCCCCAACACATCACCACACATAATCCTGGCCCGCAACACCACACATAATCCTGCCCCCCAATACCACACAAAATCATGCCCCCAACACATCACCACACATTATCCAGCCCCCCACCACATCATCACACATACAGTTAGGTCCACATATATTTGGACAGAGCCAACATTTTTCTAATTTTGGTTAAAGACATTACCACAATGAATTTTAAACAAACCAATTCAGATGCAGTTGAAGTTCAGACTTTCAGCTTTCATTTGAGTGTATCCATATTAAAATTGGATGAAGGATTTAGGAATTTCAGCTCCTTAACATATGCCACCCCGTTTTTAAAGGGACCAAAAGTAATTGGACAGATTCAATCATTTTAAATAAAATGTTCATTTTTAGTACTTGGTTGAAAACCCGTTGTTAGCAATGACTGCCTGAAGTCTTGAACTCATGGACATCACCAGACGCTGTGTTTCCTCCTTTTTGATGCTCTGCCAGGCCTTCACTGTGGTGGTTTTCAGTTGTTGTTTGTTTGTGGGCCTTTCTGATTGAAGTTTAGTCTTTAACAAGTGAAATGCATGCTCAGTTGGGTTGAGATCAGGTGACTGACTTGGCCATTCAAGAATATTCCACTTCTTTGCTTTAATAAACTCCTGGGTTGCTTTGGCTTTAAGTTTTGGGTCATTGTCCATCTGTAGTATGAAACGACAACCAATCAGTTTGGCTGCATTTGGCTGGATCTGAGCACACAGGATGTCTCTGAATACCTCAGAATTCATTCGGCTGCTTCTGTCCTGTGTCACATCATCAATACACACTAGTGACCCAGTGCCACTGGCAGTCATGCATGCCCAAGCCATCACACTGCCTCCGCCGTATTTTACAGATGATATGGTATGCTTTGGATCATGAGCTGTACCACACCTTCGCCATACTTTTCTCTTTCCATCATTCTGGTAGAGGTTGATCTTGGTTTCATCTGTCAAAAGAATGTTCTTCTACAACTGTGCTGGCTTTTTTAGATGTTTTTTTGGCAAAGTCCAGTCTAGCCTTTCTATTCTTGATGCTTATGAGTGGCTTGCACCGTGCAGTGAACCCTCTGTATTTCCTTTCATGCAGTCTTCTCTTTATGGTAGATTTGGATATTGATACGCTGACCTCCTGGAGAGTGTTGGTCACTTGGTTGGCTGTGGTGAAGGGGTTTCTCTTCACCATGGAGATTATTCTGTGATCATCCACCACTGTTGTCTTCCGTGGGCGCCCAGGTCTGTTTGCATTGATGAGTTCACCAGTGCTTTCTTTCTTTCTCAGGATGTACCAAACTGTAGATTTTGCCACTCCTAATATTGTAGCAATTTCTCTGATGGGTTTTTTCTGTTTTCACAGCTTAAGGATGGCTTGTTTCACCTGCATGGAGAGCTCCTTTGACTGCATGTTTACTTCACAGCAAAACCTTCCAAATGCAATTACCACACCTCAAATCAACTCCAGGCCTTTTATCTGCTTAACTGAGAATGACATAACGAAGGGATTGCCCACACCTGTCCATGAAATATCCTTGGAGTCAATTGTCCAATTACTTTTGGTCCCTTTAAAAACAGGGTGGCACATGTTAAGGAGCTGAAACTCCTAAATCCTTCATCCAATTTTAATGTGGTTACCCTCAAATGAAAGCTGAAAGTCTGAACTTCAACTGCATCTGAATTGTTTTGTTTAAAATTCATTGTGGTAATGTCTATAACCAAAATTAGAAAAATGTTGTCTCTGTCCAAATATATATGGACCTAACTGTAATCCTGCCCCCACCACATTACCACACACAATACCGCTCCCCCACCACATTAACATACACAATCCCGCCCCCACCACATCACCACACACAATCCCGCCTCCACCACATCACCACACAAAATCCCACCCCCACATCACCACACATAATCCCGCCCACCCACCACATCACCACACAATCCTGCCCCCACCACATCAGCACACATAATCCTGCCCCCACCACATTACCACACACAATACCGCTCCCCCACCACATTAACATACACAATCCCGCCCTCACCACATCACCACACACAATCCCGCCCCCACCACATCACCACACAAAATCCCACCCCCACATCACCACACATAATCCCGCCCACCCACCACATCACCACACAATCCTGCCCCACCACATCAGCACACATAATCCTGCTCCCTCCACCACATCACCACACATAATCCTGCCCCCCACCACATCACCACACATAATCCAGCCCCCCACCACATTAACATACATAATCCTGCCCCCCACATTACCACACGAGGCTCCTTCCCCACACATTACCATAACACACAATCCTGCACCCCAACACATCACCACACATAATCCCGCCCGCCCACCACATCACCACACATAATGCCACCCCCAACACATCACCACACATTACCACATGAGGCTCCGTCCCTGCACATTGCCACACGATGCTCTGTCCCCCCACATTACCACACGAAGCTTCGTCCCCACACATTACCACACGAGGCTCCGTCCCCACACATTACCACACGAGGCTCCATCCCCACACATTACCACACGAGGCTCCATCCCCACACATTACCACACGAGGCTCCGTTTCCCCACATTAACACACGAGGCTCCGTCCCCACACATTACAACACGAGGCTCCGTCCCCACACATTACCACACGAAGCTCCGTCCCCACACATTACCACACGAGGCTCCGTCCCCCCACATTACCACACGAGGCTCCGTCCCCACGCATTACCACATGAGGCTCTGTCCCCACACATTACCACATGAGGCTCCGTCCGCCCACATTACCACACGAGGCTCCGTCCTCACACATTACCACATGAGGCTGCATCCCCACACATTACCACACGAGGCTCCGTCCTCACACATTAACACACAAGGCTCCGTCCCTCCACATTACCACACGAGGCTTTGTCCCCACACATTACCACACGAGGCTCCGTCCTCATACATTACCACACGAGTCTGCGTCCCCACACATTACCACACGAGGCTCTGTCCCCACACATTACCACACGAGGCTATTGAATGTTGTCATTATTTACTTTAGTTTAATCACCAGCAGGGTTAATTAGACAGCAATGAGCGTGCCGAGCGTCAGCTGGCTGGAAACAGCTAGTTTTCTTATATGACTTTTGTGCTGTTCTGTCCATTAGGGGGCCTTATGCTATGGGAAATTTTGTAGGAATATATATATATATATATATATATATATGTGCACACGTTGCAGAATTGCCGCAATTCTGCAACTCCCTGCCACGGGTATAACGCATGCAGAATTGGCATGCCATTTCCCGCTAAACACTAGCGTTTTGCAAGCGTAATTAGCTTGCAGAATGCTAGAGTTTTCCAAGCGATCTGTAGCATTGCTTGGACAACTGATTGACAGGTTGGTCACACTTGTCAAGCATAGTGCTTGACAAGTGTGACCAACTTTTTACTATTGATGCTGCCTATGCAGCATCAATAGTAAAAGATAGAATGTTAAAAATAAAAAAAAAATAAAAAAAATAGTTATTCTCACCTTCCGACGGCCCCCGATCTCCTTAGCGGCGCTCCCGGCGGCTTCCATTCCCAGGGATGCATTGCGCGAAGGACCTTTGTGATGTCACGGTCACGTGACCGCGACATCATCCCAGGTCCTTCGCGCAATGCATCCCTGGGAACGGAAGCAGCCGCGTGCACCGCTGAGAGGCGGGAGGACTCCGGGGGCCATCGGAAGGTAAATATATCAATTTTTTTATTTTAATTCTTTTTTTTTAACAGAAATATAGTTCCCAAGGGCCTGGATGAGAGTCTCCTGTCCTCCAGACCCAGGTACCACCGCACATGATCCGCTTACTTCCCGCATGGTGGGCATAGCCACCCACCCACCATGCTTGTTTCCGGCTGAAACAAGGTAAGACATTATTTAAATTAGTGCACATGAGTAGTAAGCTGTGTTCCCGCACTAAATACGCATGTGATTAAGAGGATAATGCAGTTTTACTGCATGTAATGATAGTCTATGGGTAATTTATGTGGTGGTCTGGAAAGATGCACTGCATGTGCGTCTCTGCAGGTAAGCCGGAGGTTTGAGGGGTGAATAATTACAAACAATCAAGTTTTCAGTAATTTTATCCCATTTGTTGTTTATATCACGATAAAAAGAAAGCCAAATGTTCACTGTTGTAGACATGTTCTTTACATGAACTGATGCAAACCGTAAAAAAACGAAGAGTGAAAATCCAGCTTGTGAGGTAGCAAAAATAGGCTGGAGCCCTTTTGCCGTCTCCGGCTAATTTAAAATCACCTATGCCAAATGGGAGGAGTGCTGGTCCAAGAAAGGGGACAGAGAATGCAATACGCTAAAAAAATAATTTTGCTTTCATTTTAGAGTTTGAGGAAGGTGAGTTTCAATGCTCCTTTCATTTGGTGTTGGTGCTGTGTGGTGGCCATTGTTGCTGTGGTTTTTGCTTGTGGGACGGTGCGGTCTGGAGTCATGGGGGGACTCAGTATTACAGCATGGCTGCTGTGAGGCACCAGGCTGTCCGCCATTGTAGCTGCAACTGTTGTCAATTCATGACGCCCCTCCTTTAAGGCGACAGAAGTTAAGACCCACTGAGACGTTCGCCGTGACATGGCAGTGGGCTTCATACAGTCTGATCAGAATGTTAAACTAAGAACCTCGTGTTTCATAATATATAATTTGCCTAACAGCATTAGATCAATGTATCATTTTTGGAGGTGCGGTCCATGCTATTTTTTAGCATATTGAATGTTAGGCTACTGTAGAATATGTCTGAGTGGTATGCAAGAAAACATCACATAGCGCTCGGCTCAGTGTTAATCTATGGGGCAGCTAACAGCGTTTTTTTTCCGTGGCGTATTCGACGTGTATGTAAAATCGCAGCCGGCTGTAATTGGCACCGACACTCAGCCAAGACTCGCCAATGCAAGCCTATGGGTGTGAGAAAAAAAATCGCACATTATTCGGACCATGTGATTGCTGTCCGATTGTTGCGCACCAATGTCCTTTGAAAAGGACCCACATAACAATGCGACGTTTCAGCTCTAGTGAACCTTTCTCAATCAGTAGATACAGCGTTTTAGTGCATATATATAGTGTTAACCTTCCTTAATTGCAGCCATTTGTGATTAATTACATACATATGTTACATTATACTTAATAAAGTGCATCTGTGCATAGTTGTGCCATATATATGTATAGACTGAACTGTTCTTACCACCGTATGGACCTGCTAATAATGTCTATATATAATATAGATATATACACTGCTCAAAAAATAAAGGGAACACTAAAATCCCACATCCTAGCTATCACTGAATTAAATATTCCAGTTGTAAATCTTTATTCATTACATAATGGAATGTGCTGAGAACAATAAAACCTAAAAATTATCAACGTAAATCACAACTAATATCCCACGGATAATATCCCAAGGTCTGGAGTTGGAATGATACTCAAAATCAAAGTGGAAAATGAAGTTACAGGCTGATCCAACTTCAGTGGAAATGCCACAAGACAAGGAAATGATGCTCAGTAGTGTGTGTGGCCTCCACGTGCCTGTATGACCTCCCTACAATGCCTGGGCATGCTCCTGATGAGGCGGCAGATGGTCTTCTGAGGGATCTCCTCCCAGACTTGGACTAAAGCATTTGCCAACTCCTGGACTGGCCTGTGGTCCAACGTGGCGTTGGTGGATGGTGCAAACATGATGTCCGATGTGTTCAATCGTATTCAGGTCTGGGGAACAGGCGGGCCAGTCCATAGCTTCAATGCCTTCATCTTGCAGGAACTGCTGACACACTCCAGCCACATGAGGTCTGGCATTGTCCTGCATTAAGCGGAACCCAGGGCTAACCACACCAGCATATGGTCTCACAAGGGGTCTGAGGATCTCATCTCGGTACCTAATGGCAGACAGTCTACCTCTGGCGAGCACATGGAGGGCTGTGCGGCACTCCAAAAAAAATGCCACCCCACACCATTACTGACCCACTGCCAAACCGGTCATGCTGAAGGATGTTGCAGGCAGCAGATCGCTCTCCACGGCGTCTCCAGACTCTGTCACATCTGTCACATCTGCCAAGTGTGAACCTGCTTTCATCTTTGAAGACCACAGGGCGCCAGTGGTGAATTTGAGCAGACACATGCATATTTGTAGCCTGCTGGAGGTCATTTTGCAGGGCTCCGGCAGTGCTCCTCCTGTTCCTCCTTGCACAAAGTCTGAGGTGGCGGTCCTGCTGCTGGGTTGCTGCCCTCCTACGGCCCCCACCACGTCTCCTGGTGTACTGGCCTGTCTCCTGGTAGCGCTCCCAGCCTCTGGACACTCGCTGACAGACACAGCAAACATTCTTGCCACAGCTCGCATTGATGTGCCCTCCTGGATGAGCTGCACTACCTGAGCCACTTGTGTGGGTTGTAGAGTCTGTCTCATGCTACCATGAGTGTGAAAGCACAACCAACATTCAAAAGTGACTAAAACATCAGCCAGAAAGCATAGGTACTGAGTCTGTGGTCCCCACCTGCAGAACCACTCCTTTATTGAGTGTGTCTTGATAATTGCCAATAATTTCCATCTGTTGTCTATTCCATTTGCACAACAACATGTGAAATTGATTGTCAAACAGTGTTGTTTCCTAAGTGGACAGTTTGATTTCACAGAAGTTTGATTTACTTGAAGTAATATTCTGTTGTTTAAGTGTTCCCTTTATTTTTTGAGGAGTGTATATTACACAGATAGATAGAAGAAAATCCGGCAATTCATTAGCCGCGTGCTGTAAAATCACAGCGGGAGCTGACAGAATAGAATAGATGGATTACATACAGTAAATACACATAGAATAGATAGATATACAGATGTCAGTGACATATACAATTAGTGCAATGTGTGTGCAGCTTACTGTACATGTATTTACAGTAGGGAAAAAAAGTATTTAGTCAGCCACCAATTGTGCACTTTCTCCCACTTAAAAAGATGAGAGAGGCCTGTAATTGACATCATAGGTAGACCACAACTATGAGAGTCAAAGTTGAGAAAACAAATCCAGAAAATCACCTTGTCTGATTTGGCAAGATTTATTTTGCAAATTATGGTGGAAAATAAGTATTTGGTCACCTAAAAACATGCAAGATTTCGGGCGCAGGCGCCGGGAAAGGTCAGAGAGGACCGGCGCCTGCGCACTGCAGTACTTTGCTCTGCCCTCAACAGGGCAGATAAAGTAGGCCTGCGCAGGAGCCGCGACAGGGAGTAAAGAAGAGGACGACATCGTATGAAGATAGGAGACGCCGGACCCCGACCTGCAATGCCCATCGGTCCGGACAGCAGCGGGACTGCCCATAGGTGAGTATAATCTAACTTGTTTTTCTTATCTTTCAAGTTACATCTGGGGCTTATCTACAGCATTACAGAATGCTGTAGATAAGCCCCTGATGACGGTGGCCGCAGTTTATAGGCCCAAAATTAGGTAACAGATTCCATTTAAAAGTATTTTTTGAACACATATGGGGCATTGCTGTACTCTGGAGGCATTGTGTAACAAATGTGGTCCATTTTCTCCTAATATCTCTTTTGAAAATTTAAAACTTGGGGATAAAACAACATTTTAATGGAAAAAATGTAACTTTATATTTTTACAAACCAATGTTATACAATATCTGTGAAATACCTGTGGGTTACAAATGCTCACTACACCCCTAGTGCAATTCTTTAAAAGGTGTAGTTTCCAAAATGAGGTAACTACTGTTCTGGAACCTTGGTGGCTCTCCAAATCCAACATGACTGGCGTCCACAATTTATTCCAGACAATTTTGCAATCCAAAAATCAAATTGCGCTCTATCCCTTCCAAGCCCTGCCATTTGCCCAAACAAGAGCTTCTGAGCAAATGTGGGGTATCCCTATACTCAGAAGAAATTGCACAACAAACTACATGGTCAATTTTATCCTGTTACCTGTGGGAAAATTAAAAATTTTAGGACATTTCTGGGGAAGAAGTGCGACGCCCGCTAGGGCTGTGGGGTACTCAGAACCGGGTTGGACGGTTCTTAAAGGGGTGGTCACGGCAGCAGTGACCCAGTCCATGGCCCTGGGCATGCAATAGTAGTGATGATGAAAAGGGAAAAGGGGAATAAAGTTTATGGGGAATATGTTCGTGATGCCACCTGTGGTATTGGGCTAGGGATAGCCAAAGCTGCTTAAAGAGACCGCTGGGGCTGATGGTGAAGCAGCATAGTTGGTACAGCTCTCCACAGGTAGAGCTAAGTCCCAGGGCACTTAATGATGTTAAAGATGGTGATGATGGATGTAGTGCAGGGCGAATGGCGCAGTAAAGAGAGAGGACGGTTATGTTTGCTAATGACAGGTGTTATGAAGGCAATCCAGAAACACAGTGTGCTTAGCGATCAGAGCGCACACAGTGATCTGACAAATACCCAAAAATACAAGAACGAGCTCTGAGACGTGGAAACTCTGTAGACTGCACACCTGATCCTATCCTAAACACAACTAAAAGCGGCTGTGGATTGCGCCTAACAACTACCTAGGCAACTCGGCACAGCCTAAGAAACTAGCTAGCCTGAAGATAGAAAAATAGGACTGACTTGCCCCAGAGAAATTCCCCAAAGGAAAAGGCAGCCCCCCACATATAATGACTGTGAGTAAGATGAAAAGACAAAACGTAGGGATGAAATAGATTCAGCAAAGTGGGGCCCGATATTCTAGGACAGAGCGAGGACAGTAAAGCGAACTTTGCAGTCTACAAAAAACCCTAAAGCAAAACCACGCAAAGGGGGCAAAAAAAACCCACCGTGCCGAACTAACGGCACGGCGGTACACCCTTTGCGTCTCAGAGCTTCCAGCAAAACAAAAGACAAGCTGGACAGAAAAAAAAGCAACAAAAAAGCAAAAGGCACTTAGCTATACAGAGCAGCAGGTCACAGGAACAATCAGGAGAAGCTCAGATCCAACACTGAAACATTGACAAGGAGCAAGGATAGCAGCATCAGGCGGAGTTAAGTAATGAAGCAGTTAACGAGCTCACCAGAACACCTGAGGGAGGAAGCTCAGAAGCTGCAGTACCACTTGTGACCACAGGAGTGAATTCAGCCACAGAATTCACAACAGTACCCCCCCTTGAGGAGGGGTCACCGAACCCTCACCAGAGCCCCCAGGCCGACCAGGATGAGCCGCATGAAAGGCACGAACAAGATCGGAAGCATGAACATCAGAGGCAAAAACCCAGGAATTATCTTCCTGAGCATAACCCTTCCATTTAACCAGATACTGGAGTTTCCGTCTAGAAACACGAGAATCCAAAATCTTCTCCACAATATACTCCAATTCCCCCTCCACCAAAACCGGGGCAGGAGGCTCAACAGATGGAACCATAGGTGCCACGTATCTCCGCAACAACGACCTATGGAATACATTATGTGTGGAAAAGGAGTCTGGGAGGGTCAAACGAAAAGACACAGGATTGAGAACCTCAGAAATCCTATACGGACCAATAAAACGAGGTTTAAATTTAGGAGAGGAAACCTTCATAGGAATATGACGAGAAGATAACCAAACCAGATCCCCAACACGAAGTCGGGGACCCACACGGCGTCTGCGATTAGCGAAAAGTTGAGCTTTCTCCTGGGACAAGATCAAATTGTCCACTACCTGAGTCCAGATCTGCTGCAACCTATCCACCACAGAATCCACACCAGGACAGTCCGAAGACTCAACCTGTCCTGAAGAGAAACGAGGATGGAACCCAGAATTGCAAAAAAATGGAGAAACCAAGGTAGCCGAGCTGGCCCGATTATTAAGGGCGAACTCAGCCAACGGCAAAAAGGACACCCAATCATCCTGGTCTGCAGAAACAAAACATCTCAGATATGTTTCCAAGGTCTGATTGGTTCGTTCGGTCTGGCCATTAGTCTGAGGATGGAAAGCCGAGGAAAAGGATAGGTCAATGCCCATCCTACCACAAAAGGCTCGCCAAAACCTTGAAACAAACTGGGAACCTCTGTCAGAAACAATATTCTCAGGAATGCCATGCAACCGAACCACATGCTGAAAGAACAAAGGTACCAAATCAGAGGAGGAAGGCAATTTAGCCAAGGGCACCAGATGGACCATTTTAGAAAAGCGATCACAGACCACCCAAATGACTGACATCTTTTGAGAAACGGGAAGGTCAGAAATGAAATCCATTGAAATATGTGTCCAAGGCCTCTTTGGGAACGGCAAGGGCAAAAGCAACCCACTGGCACGAGAACAGCAGGGCTTAGCCCTAGCACAAATCCCACAGGACTGCACAAAAGTACGTACATCCCGTGACAGAGATGGCCACCAGAAGGATCTAGCCACTAACTCTCTGGTACCAAAGATTCCAGGATGACCAGCCAACACCGAACAATGAAGTTCAGAGATAAGTTTATTAGTCCACCTATCAGGGACGAACAGTTTCTCTGCTGGACAACGATCAGGTTTATTCGCCTGAAATTTTTGCAGCACCCGCCGCAAATCAGGGGAGATGGCAGACACAATGACTCCTTCCTTGAGGATACCCGCTGGCTCAGATAAACCCGGAGAGTCGGGCACAAAACTCCTAGACAGAGCATCCGCCTTCACATTTTTAGAGCCCGGAAGGTACGAAATCACAAAGTCGAAGCGGGCAAAAAATAACGACCAACGGGCCTGTCTAGGATTCAAGCGCTTGGCAGACTCGAGATAAGTCAAGTTCTTATGATCAGTCAATACCACCACGCGATGCTTAGCTCCTTCAAGCCAATGACGCCACTCCTCGAATGCCCACTTCATGGCCAGCAACTCTCGATTGCCCACATCATAATTACGCTCAGCGGGCGAAAACTTCCTGGAAAAGAAAGCACATGGTTTCATCACTGAGCAATCAGAACCTCTCTGTGACAAAACCGCCCCTGCTCCAATCTCAGAAGCATCAACCTCGACCTGGAACGGAAGAGAAACATCTGGCTGACACAACACAGGGGCAGAACAAAAACGACGCTTCAACTCCTGAAAAGCTTCCACAGCAGCAGAAGACCAATTAACCAAATCAGCACCCTTCTTGGTCAAATCGGTCAATGGTTTGGCAATGCTAGAAAAATTACAGATGAAGCGACGATAAAAATGAGCAAAGCCCAGGAACTTTTGCAGACTTTTCAGAGATGTCGGCTGAATCCAATCCTGGATGGCTTGGACCTTAACTGGATCCATCTTGATAGTAGAAGGGGTAAAGATGAACCCTAAAAATGAAACTTTCTGCACACCGAAGAGACACTTTGATCCCTTCACAAACAAAGAGTTAGCACGCAGGACTTGAAAAACCATTCTGACCTGCTTCACATGAGACTCCCAATCATCTGAGAAGATCAAAATGTCATCCAAGTAAACAATCAGGAATTTATCCAGATACTCACGGAAGATGTCATGCATAAAAGACTGAAACACAGATGGAGCATTGGCAAGTCCGAACGGCATCACTAGATACTCAAAATGACCCTCGGGCGTATTGAATGCAGTTTTCCATTCATCTCCTTGCCTGATTCTCACCAGATTATACGCACCACGAAGATCTATCTTAGTGAACCAACTAGCCCCCTTAATCCGAGCAAACAAGTCAGATAACAATGGCAAGGGATACTGAAATTTAACAGTGATCTTATTAAGAAGGCGGTAATCAATACACGGTCTCAGCGAACCATCCTTCTTGGCTACAAAGAAGAACCCTGCTCCCAGTGGTGATGACGATGGGCGAATATGTCCCTTCTCCAGGGATTCCTTCACATAACTGCGCATAGCGGCGTGTTCGGGCACGGATAAATTAAATAATCGACCTTTAGGGAATTTACTACCAGGAATCAAATTGATAGCACAATCACAATCCCTATGCGGAGGTAGAGCATCGGACTTGGGCTCTTCAAATACATCCTGATAATCAGACAAGAACTCTGGGACCTCAGAAGGGGTGGATGACGAAATCGACAAAAATGGAACATCACCATGTACCCCCTGACAACCCCAGCTGGATACCGACATGGAATTCCAATCCAATACTGGATTATGGGTTTGTAGCCATGGCAACCCCAACACGACCACATCATGCAGATTATGCAACACCAGAAAGCGAATAACTTCCTGATGTGCAGGAGCCATGCACATGGTCAGCTGGGCCCAGTATTGAGGTTTATTCTTGGCCAAAGGTGTAGCATCAATTCCTCTCAATGGAATAGGACACCGCAAAGGCTCCAAGAAAAACCCACAACGTTTAGCATAATCCAAATCCATCAGATTCAGGGCAGCGCCCGAATCCACAAACGCCATGACAGAAAACGACAACAAAGAGCATATCAAGGTAATGGACAGAAGGAATTTGGACTGTACAGTACCAATGATGGCAGACCTAGCGGACCGCTTAGTGCGCTTAGGACAATCAGAAATAGCATGAGTGGAATCACCACAGTAGAAACACAGACCATTCAGACGTCTGTATTCCTGCCGTTCAACTCTAGTCATAGTCCTATCGCACTGCATAGGCTCAGGTTTAACCTCAGGCAGTACCGCCAAATGGTGCACAGATTTACGCTCGCGCAAGCGTCGACCGATCTGAATGGCCAAAGACAAAGACTCATTCAAACCAGCAGGCATAGGAAATCCCACCATGACATCCTTAAGAGCCTCAGAGAGACCCTTTCTGAACAAAGCTGCCAGCGCAGATTCATTCCACTGAGTGAGTACTGACCATTTCCTAAATTTCTGACAATATACTTCTATATCATCCTGACCCTGGCACAAAGCCAGCAAATTTTTCTCAGCCTGATCCACTGAATTAGGCTCATCGTACAGCAATCCGAGCGCCAGGAAAAACGCATCGACACTACTCAATGCAGGGTCTCCTGGCGCAAGAGAAAATGCCCAGTCTTGAGGGTCGCCGCGCAAAAAAGAAATAATAATCAAAACCTGTTGAATAGGATTACCAGAAGAATGAGGTTTCAAGGCCAGAAATAGCTTACAATTATTTTTGAAACTTAGAAACTTAGTTCTATCTCCAAAAAACAAATCAGGAATAGGAATTCTTGGTTCTAACATAGATTTCTGATCAATAGTATCTTGAATTTTTTGTACATTTATAACGAGATTATCCATTGAAGAGCACAGACCCTGAATATCCATGTCCACACCTGTGTCCAGAATCACCCAAATGTCTAGGGGAAAAAAAAAAAGTGAACACAGAGCAAAAAAAAAAAAAAAAAAAAATGATGTCAGAACTTTTTCTTTCCCTCTATTGAGAATCATTAGTTTGGCTCCTTGTACTGTTATGTTTGCTAATGACAGGTGTTATGAAGGCAATCCAGAAACACAGTGTGCTTAGCGATCAGAGCGCACACAGTGATCTGACAAATACCCAAAAATACAAGAACGAGCTCTGAGACGTGGAAACTCTGTAGACTGCACACCTGATCCTATCCTAAACACAACTAAAAGCGGCTGTGGATTGCGCCTAACAACTACCTAGGCAACTCGGCACAGCCTAAGAAACTAGCTAGCCTGAAGATAGAAAAATAGGCCTGACTTGCCCCAGAGAAATTCCCCAAAGGAAAAGGCAGCCCCCCACATATAATGACTGTGAGTAAGATGAAAAGACAAAACGTAGGGATGAAATAGATTCAGCAAAGTGGGGCCCGATATTCTAGGACAGAGCGAGGACAGTAAAGCGAACTTTGCAGTCTACAAAAAACCCTAAAGCAAAACCACGCAAAGGGGGCAAAAAAAACCCACCGTGCCGAACTAACGGCACGGCGGTACACCCTTTGCGTCTCAGAGCTTCCAGCAAAACAAAAGACAAGCTGGACAGAAAAAAAAGCAACAAAAAAGCAAAAGGCACTTAGCTATACAGAGCAGCAGGTCACAGGAACAATCAGGAGAAGCTCAGATCCAACACTGAAACATTGACAAGGAGCAAGGATAGCAGCATCAGGCGGAGTTAAGTAATGAAGCAGTTAACGAGCTCACCAGAACACCTGAGGGAGGAAGCTCAGAAGCTGCAGTACCACTTGTGACCACAGGAGTGAATTCAGCCACAGAATTCACAACAGAGGACACAGCCTTCACGTTTTACTCACAGTTCAGATCCGGTACCCAGCCGGGTGCTGTGTCCTCTGGGTCAGTGGTCCAGCCAACTCTCCAGTAGCTTGGGGCACTTGTCCAGAACTCTCTTCTTATGTGCCTTTTCCTGGCTTCCACCTCTCCTGCCCTGCACTCCACACACAGTCTCCTAAGCCGGTAGCTGTGGGTCCTGTCAGGCGACATCCTCACTGTCCCTTTGACCCTCTTTGGCCCCTTTCACACATCAGTTTTTTGCCATCAGTCGCAGTCAGTTGAATTTTGAAAAAAAAACAGATCCAGAGACTGATGCTGCCGGATCTGTTTTTTTTTCATAGACTTGAATTAGCGATGGATTGTGACAGATGGCCTCTCGTTTCATCCGTCGTTTGCCGGATCCATCGAAAATTGTCTGGCGGCCTGAGACAACAGACAAAGTAACGTTTTTTGTGTACGTTGAAAAAACGGACAGCGATGGATTCAACGCCATCCGTCATTTGCTAGAATGGAAGCCTATGGCGCCGGACCAGTCAAGTGACGGAATCCGGCGACAGATTCCGTTTTTTTAAAATGAGCATGCTCTGATCCAATTAGCCAGATCCACTAGTCGGATCCGTCCAAAAAACAGATCAGTCGCATCAGTTTTTCACAATCTGCGACGGATCCGTCGATCCGTTGAGCCAACAGATTGTGACTGACGGCAAAAAACTGATGTGTGAAAGGGGCCTTTGGCTTCCTTTTTCATGAAATATGTGGGAATGTGACTGTTGCACTTACAAATACGACTGCCTCAGGGTTTTTAGCTGGGACTTGTAGCTCCTCAACTATTTTGGGGCCGGTCCCCTACTATGACCTGGTCCCTCCACCTGACTACAGTCAGTGTGGATGCGGGCTCCACGGGTGGTTTCCACACTTCCCGTACCCCTAGGACCTCTTTGTTCCTTCTGGGATCTTCTCTCCCCTCTCTCTCTTGTTCTCTCTCTCATACTGGGATGAGCTCCTCACAGCTCCAGTCTCGAGCTCCAACTCTGTCTGCTTTTTCTCACTGACTCACTAACTAACTCCTCCTTCTCCACTTTCTTCACCCACACCTAGTACCTAATCCCTCCCTAGCCTTGAGAGGTCTAGTGATGGGTGCTAGTGTCAGGGTTCTGTATAGTGTCCCCTCCTTATCTTGCTGAGGTGCAGTACCTCTGTGGCGACTGGACCCTCAGGGGCGCCACAGAAGCGTTATTTTTAATGATAAAGATAATAAAACCCTGTGTCTTCCTTTCTTTCATTAAAAGACTTTATCCTTAATGTGTGTGTGTGTTTTTAACCCTTTACTACTATTGGATTAATAATGGAGAGGTGTCTTATTGACACCTCTCCATTATTAACCAGGCTTAATGTCACCTTACAATAACAAGGTGACATTAACCCCTTATTACCCAATATCCCACTGCTACTCGGGAGTGGGAAGAGAGAGGCTAAGTGACAGAATATGTGCATCTTACAGATTTGCCTTTTCTGGGGTGGCTGGGGGCAGATGTTTTTAGCTGGAGGGCTATAACCATGGTCCCTCTCTAGGCTATTAATATCTGTCCTCAGCCACTGGCTTTCCCTCTCTGACAGAGAAAATTGCACGGGAGCCCATGCCTGATTTTTCCTTGATTTAACCCTTTATTTTAACACCTAAAGCTCCCAAATTTTGCACACACACCACTAACATTATTAGTGAGGGATATGTAAAAATCTAAAGGATATGGAATGGTGTACTGTATGTAAACCATGTCTCATATCCTCTTGGGTTTGGTAAGGACTTAGCAAAAGCCGGCAATTGAATTACTGGCTTTTCTGCTATCTAGCTCTGTATGAAATATGAATGAATGAATATATATATATATATATATATATATATATATATATATATATATATACAGTTAGGTCCATATATATTTGGACAGAGACAACATTTTTCTAATTTTGGTTATAGACATTACCACAATGAATTTTAAACAAAACAATTCAGATGCAGTTGAAGTTCAGACTTTCAGCTTTCATTTGAGGGTATCCACACTAAAATTGGATGAAGGATTTAGGAGTTTCAGCTCCTTAACATGTGCCACCCTGTTTTTAAAGGGACCAAAAGTAATTGGACAATTGACTCCAAGGATATTTCATGGACAGGTGTGGGCAATCCCTTCGTTATGTCATTCTCAGTTAAGCAGATAAAAGGCCTGGAGTTGATTTGAGGTGTGGTAATTGCATTTGGAAGGTTTTGCTGTGAAGTAAACATGCAGTCAAAGGAGCTCTCCATGCAGGTAAAACAAGCCATCCTTAAGCTGTGAAAACAGAAAAAACCCATCCGAGAAATTGCTACCATATTAGGAGTGGCAAAATCTACAGTTTGGTACATCCTGAGAAAGAAAGAAAGCACTGGTGAACTCATCAATGCAAACAGACCTGGGCGCCCACGGAAGACAACAGTGGTGGATGATCACAGAATAATCTCCATGGTGAAGAGAAACCCCTTCACCACAGCCAACCAAGTGACCAACACTCTCCAGGAGGTCGGCGTATCAATATCCAAATCTACCATAAAGAGAAGACTGCATGAAAGGAAATACAGAGGGTTCACTGCACGGTGCAAGCCACTCATAAGCATCAAGAATAGAAAGGCTAGACTGGACTTTGCCAAAAAAACATCTAAAAAAGCCAGCACAGTTCTAGAAGAACATTCTTTTGACAGATGAAACCAAGATCAACCTCTACCAGAATGATGGAAAGAGAAAAGTATGGCGAAGGTGTGGTACAGCTCATGATCCAAAGCATATCATATCATCTGTAAAATACGGCGGAGGCAGTGTGATGGCTTGGGCATGCATGACTGCCAGTGGCACTGGGTCACTAGTGTGTATTGATGATGTGACACAGGACAGAAGCAGCCGAATGAATTCTGAGGTATTCAGAGACATCCTGTGTGCTCAGATCCAGCCAAATGCAGCCAAACTGATTGGTTGTCGTTTCATACTACAGATGGACAATGACCCAAAACTTAAAGCCAAAGCAACCCAGGAGTTTATTAAAGCAAAGAAGTGGAATATTCTTGAATGGCCAAGTCAGTCACCTGATCTCAACCCAACTGAGCATGCATTTCACTTGTTAAAGACTAAACTTCAATCAGAAAGGCCCACAAACAAACAACAACTAAAAACCACCACAGTGAAGGCCTGGCAGAGCATCAAAAAGGAGGAAACACAGCGTCTGGTGATGTCCATGAGTTCAAGACTTCAGGCAGTCATTGCTAACAAAGGGTTTTCAACCAAGTACTAAAAATGAACATTTTATTTAAAATGATTGAATCTGTCCAATTACTTTTGGTCCCTTTAAAAACAGGGTGGCATATGTTAAGGAGCTGAAATTCCTAAATCCTTCATCCAATTTTAATATAGATACACTCAAATGAAAGCTGAAAGTCTGAACTTCAACTGCATCTGAATTGGTTTGTTTAAAATTCATTGTGGTAATGTCTTTAACCAAAATTAGAAAAATGTTGTCTCTGTCCAAATACAGTGGGGCAAAAAAGTATTTAGTCAGTCAGCAATAGTGCAAGTTCCACCACTTAAAAAGATGAGAGGCGTCTGTAATTTACATCATAGGTAGACCTCAACTATGGGAGACAAACTGAGAAAAAAAAATCCAGAAAATCACATTGTCTGTTTTTTTAACATTTTATTTGCATATTATGGTGGAAAATAAGTATTTGGTCAGAAACAAACAACCAAGATTTCTGGCTCTCACAGACCTGTAACTTCTTCTTTAAGAGTCTCCTCTTTCCTCCACTCATTACCTGTAGTAATGGCACCTGTTTAAACTTGTTATCAGTATAAAAAGACACCTGTGCACACCCTCAAACAGTCTGACTCCAAACTCCACTATGGTGAAGACCAAAGAGCTGTCAAAGGACACCAGAAACAAAATTGTAGCCCTGCACCAGGCTGGGAAGACTGAATCTGCAATAGCCAACCAGCTTGGAGTGAAGAAATCAACAGTGGGAGCAATAATTAGAAAATGGAAGACATACAAGACCACTGATAATCTCCCTCGATCTGGGGCTCCACGCAAAATCCCACCCCGTGGGGTCAGAATGATCACAAGAACGGTGAGCAAAAATCCCAGAACCACGCGGGGGCACCTAGTGAATGAGCTGCAGAGAGCTGGGACCAATGTAACAAGGCCTACCATAAGTAACACACTACGCCACCATGGACTCAGATCCTGCAGTGCCAGACGTGTCCCACTGCTTAAGCGAGTACATGTCCGGGCCCGTCTGAAGTTTGCTAGAGAGCATTTGGATGATCCAGAGGAGTTTTGGGAGAATGTCCTATGGTCTGATGAAATCAAACTGGAACTGTTTGGTAGAAACACAACTTGTCGTGTTTGGAGGAAAAAGAATACTGAGTTGCATCCATCAAACACCATGCCTACTGTAAAGCATGGTGGTGGAAACATCATGCTTTGGGGCTGTTTCTCTGCAAAGGGGCCAGGACGACTGATCCAGGTACATGAAAGAATGAATGGGGCCATGTATCGTGAGATTTTGAGTGCAAACCTCCTTCCATCAGCAAGGGCATTGAAGATGAAACGTGGCTGGGTCTTTCAACATGACAATGATCCAAAGCACACCGCCAGGGCAAAGAAGGAGTGGCTTCGTAAGAAGCATTTCAAGGTCCTGGAGTGGCCTAGCCAGTCTCCAGATCTTAACCCTATAGAAAACCTTTGGAGGGAGTTGAAAGTCCGTGTTGCCAAGCGAAAAGCCAAAAACATCACTGCTCTAGAGGAGATCTGCATGGAGGAATGGGCCAACATACCAACAACAGTGTGTGGCAACCTTGTGAAGACTTACAGAAAACGTTTGACCTCTTTCATTGCCCTCAAAGGATATATTACAAAGTATTGAGATGAAATTTTGTTTCTGACCAAATACTTATTTTCCACCATAATATGCAAATAAAATGTTAAAAAAACAGACAATGTGATTTTCTGGACTTTTTTTTCTCAGTTTGTCTCCCATAGTTGAGGTCTACCTATGATGTAAATTACAGACGCCTCTCATCTTTTTAAGTGGTGGAACTTGCACTATTGCTGACTGACTAAATACTTTTTTGCCCCACTGTATATGTGGACCTAACTGTATATGTGTCTTACTGATATATATATATACGAATATTTGAGCCCATAGATCCATTATACGTCCATTTTGCAAACCGGTGAGAAATCTCGCCATACGGATGCCATACGGATGCTTTTTGGAGAAAAAAATTGCATCCTTGCATTGAATACAGATCACTGTTCAGGATCTTTTCTGCGTATCTCGGCCGTAAAAAACTAACCGTATTTTTATATGTTAGGTGTGACCCCGGCAGGACTATATATATCTTATATATACAATATATATATATAAATATATATATATATATAATGATCAGAAGTACAGTCATAGCTCCCAACTATCCCAGATTCAGCGGAACTTCAGGGTGCAGTCCCACTGTCCGGCACATCTGCGCTTTGTCCGACATTCACTCAGACTCTTTCCTATCTCTTCCCTACCCTCTTCATCATTCAGTAGCTCCTCCCACCTCGGGGGAGGGACCTGCTTCTCTCTATACACACACACACACACATAAACTAAATAAACAATTCTCTTCTTTTCTTGTGAGTTGGTCTCCCTGGAATCGCTATGCAATGAGCCACAGCCTGCACTGATCAGCATGGGAGAATTTGCACTGATCAACATGGGAGAATTCAGCTCTGACCAGTTTCCCTGTCACTGTTAAAAAGAAAAGCTTCCCCACAGCATCATGCTGCCACCACCATGTTTGACAGTAGGGATGTTTTTTCAGGATAATGTGCAGTGTTAGTTTTCCTCCACATATAGTCGTTTGCATTTAGCCCTAAAAGTTCTACCTTGGTCTCATCTGACTATTGCACCTCCTTCCACATGCTTTGTCGTCTATATAGCTTTTTGCAAACTGCAAATGGGACTTCTTATGGCTTACTTTAAAAAATGGCTTTCTTTATGCCACTCTTTCATAGAGGCCAGATTTGTGGAGTATACGACTAATAGTTGTCCTGTGGACAGATTCTCCCACCTTAGCTGTGTCTCTCTGCAGCTCCTATAGTCCTTTGGGCTTTTTCTCTAAGTAGTGCTCTCCTTGCTTGGGATGTCAGTTTAGGCGGATGGCCATGTCTTGGTAGGTTTGCAGTTGCACTATTTGCTTTAATAATGCCTCTAACTCAGTATTATGACCCCCACCAGGCCCCCCTTATTATTATGGTTTACACAAGCCCCCATTCAGTATGATGGCCCAGACAAGCTCTTCATTCAGTATAAATGCTGCCACCAGCCCTCTATTCAGTATGAATGGCTGCTATCAGCCCACCATTCAGTATGATTAGCCCCCACCAATCCCTTAATCAGGTTCAGGGCTCACATCAGCCTCCTACTCAGTATGAAGGTCCCCAACAGTCCCATAGTCAGTGTGGGGGTCCCCTGCAGCCTTCTAATGAATATGATTTCAAAAAACCTGACCGGCACATCCAAACATAGACTAAGTGTGAACAGGTGCTGAACCTAGAGTCGCCAACTCGTATATAGTTAAGTAAATAAGGCAGCACACTGCAGCGCTAGAACATGCAAACTTGAAAAGCGAAATTTGAACTGCATTACTGCACTAGAAATATGAAAAATGAGAGCGTTTAGCGCATAAAAATGGCCAATTTTATGTGTACCTGGTAGCCCCTTTACGGCATCTCTCTTATACCAGGTCCTACACTTGCCGTACCTCGCTGAGAATAAACGTCTCCATCTGAATGGGTACATGTGAAACCTCTTACTAGACTAAAATTCTCTCTCTCTGTGGAGGGGTATTGGACCTGCTGTAATTAAAACACCTGTGGCTAGGAGGCGGAGTGCACGATCAGAAGGCTAAAGAATACATTTCAAAAACCTGACCGGCACATCCAAACATAGACTAAGTGTGAACAGGTGCTGAACCTAGAGTCGCCAACTCGTATATAGTTAAGTAAATAAGGCAGCACACTGCAGCGCTAGAACATGCAAACTTGAAAAACGAAATTTGAACTGCATTACTGCACTAGAAATATGAAAAATGAGAGCGTTTAGCACATAAAAATGGCCAATTTTATGTGTACCTGGTAGCCCCTTTACGGCATCTCTCTTTTACCAGGTCCTACACTTGCCTTACCAATTACTTACTTAATTGGCCATTTTTATGCGCTAAACGCTCTCATTTTTCATATTTCTAGTGCAGTAATGCAGTTCAAATTTCATTTTTCAAGTTTGCATGTTCTAGCGCTGCAGTGTGCTGCTTTCTAATCAATATGAGGCACTCAAAGTCTCTCACACAGTTTGAGGACCTCTACAGCACCCCACACAGTTTGAGTGCCTTCATAGCACCCCACACAGAATTACGGTCCCCAACTTAATATTGAGGCTCTTACAGTCCCTCACATCCCTTAACTCAGCCCCCAACAGCCCCTCACTCAGTATAATGCCCCCAGCAGCTTCCCACTCAGTATTATGACCCCAACCAGCAATCCACTTATTATAATGCCCCTGACAACCCTCACTCAGTATAATAGCACCAACAGCCCCCCCAATCAGTATTATGACCTCCACCAGCCACCCAATCAGTATTATGATCCCCACCAGTCCCATACTCAGTATTATGGCCCCCACAATACCCCTCATTCAGTATGATGGCCCCACAAGCCCCTATTCAGTATGATTTTTTCCACCTTGCCCATATTCAGTATGATGGCCCCCATTTAGTATGATTGGCCACCACAAGTCCCCCATTTATTATGATGGCCCCCACAATTGCTGACAGTAAAAACAAATATCATTACTCACCTCACCCCATTCCCCCAAAGCGCTGCTCTGATCTGTGCAATGTGAGTACTGAGGCTTCAGTACAGTAGGTGTGATGTAGTGACCTCACCAGCACAGGTATCCATGTCCTGAGGATGCGGATACTGCTGAAAGTGTGATGACTAGGTAGGAGAGGGTTCCCATGTCAATGGCATGCCTCTGCCTGGCTATTTATGATATTTATCTGCCGATTATCCCTTTATCTGCAGGAAAATAATGTTTTAAAAGGTGACAGGTTCCCTTAAATAGTAACTCTTTACAACAGCTACTGCGGCCCATGGGATAGAAGACCTTTGGCAATGTCATAAAAATACATAACATTGTTTTGGATGAAATCTTGACCTTTTGGACAAGGCAAGATATAATGACACATCTCTCTTTGACGCCTTTTGACATTTAAGCTTATGAATACGGTAATCAGTATTGTACACAAAGGATAAGCCGGTGTACTGTTTAACCTGAATAGCTGACTTCTCAGAGAACGTGTAGTTAAAATATAATGTTTCATTTTTTTTGCCATTATAATATTGTTTTTTTGGAAGATTCTCTTTCAGGGTTATCGGAATAAGGTGAAGCAATCAAAAAAAGAAAGGTTGTGTTCCATGATATTTACTCCATATAAAAGGAAGGCGATTCATACGTCCCAGCCGTACCTTCTGCCAAACAATATGATGTTCTTTAGCTGTTTCTTACTGCTGAACTTCATAGCAGCACATGGGACTGCAGAACCTGTTCCAGTCAATGAGAACCTCGGAAAGAACCAGCGCACTCCTCTGAACTTTCAATCTCAATACACACAAGATGGAATGGAATGTCCCAAATATCGTGTGCTGAAAAAGTATCCCGTAAGCCATAGTTCACCTTATTAATATTCAGGGTTTGTATTATTTTATCATGTGTTCTAGAAGAATCCTTACTCAAAAAGTATTCACAGCATTGTAATTTGCCCTACATGTGATAATATTGATATTTGTTTAAAATCGAACTCAATAATATGCTAAGTAAATATGTCATTTTGTACTGATAAGTGTTTTGGTGGTACCTTTTGTTGTAGAGATGACCTCTCATATGCAAGTAAAATCTCCACTGAATGTCAGACCCAATTCACAAGTCAGGTTTTTTTCCTCATACTCAAAAAAATTTAATCAGTTTGCTGAATGTAATCTTCATCAGCTTTTGGTTCATTTCCGTATCTACTCTCTGTTTGTCATCTTTTTTTTTTTAATTATTGTATGCCAGGCATTAAAAAAGGAGCCAGTCAGCGAAAATCAAAAACTTACTGAAGCAATTCCAATGATATCCACATGCTGTCTGTTTTTTTTTTTAATTTAAATATGGTCAGAACAGCAGGAGTAAGGGTATGTTCACACGTTCAGGATTTCCATCCTTTTTTTTTCCTGACTGTTTTTTAAAAAACTGCAGCTCTTGGCAGAAAACGCAGGTCCTTTTTTTGGTCCTTTTTTGGTCCGTTTTTGATGCGTTTTTTGATGCGTTTTTTGATGCGTTTTTTTGATGCAGTTTTCTAGCCAGAGTCTGTGTGTTTTCTAGGAATTTTTTTAGGGTTAAAATGGCTGAAAATACCCTAACCCTACCCCTAACCCTACCCCTAACCCTAACCCTACCCCTAACCCTAACCCTACCCCTAACCCTACCCCTAACCCTACCCCTACCCCTACCCCTACCCCTAACCCTAACCCTACCCCTAACCCTACCCCTACCCCTATTCTAACCTTAGTGAAAAAAAAAAAAAAAAAATTCTTTATTTTTTTTATTGTCCCTACCTATGGGGGTGACAAAGGGGGGGGGGTGTCATTTACTATTTTTTTATTTTGATCACTGAGATAGGTTATATCTCAGTGATCAAAATGCACTTTGGAACGAATCTGCCGGCCGGCAGATTCGGCGGGCGCACTGCGCATGCGCCCGCCATTTTGCAAGATGGCGGCGCCCAGGGAGAAGACGGCCGGACGGACACCGGGACGCCGGGTGAGTATAAGGGGGGGAGATTAGGGCACGGGGGGGGCATCAGAGCACTGGGGGGGGGCATCGGAGCACTGGGGGGGGGCATCGGAGCACGGGGGGGCGGGATCGGAACACGGGGGGGGCAGCCACACTCCGCCCACGCACTTCCGCCCGCTCCCCGCACTTCCTGCTGCAGCGGTTCTGCACATCAAACCGCAGTAAAACCCGCAGATATATTTTTGATCTGCGGGTTTTACTGCGGTTTGGACCTCACAATGGAGGTCTATGGGTGCAGAACCGCTGCGGCTCCGGAAAAAGAATTGACATGCTCCTTCTTTTTTCCGGGAGCTATTCAGCGCGTCTTTTTTTTTACAATTTCCGGACCATGTGCACAGTGTGTCCTGTTTTCCATAGGGTACAGTGTACTGTACCCTGCATGGAAAACAGCTGCGGAACCGCAGCGGCAAAACCGCCGCGGTTCCGCGGTAAAAAACGCACTGTGTGAACATGGCCAAAGACTTAGGTATTCTGGTTACTTGTAAGCTGAACAGAACTACTCAATGTCAAGCAGCAGCCACAAAAGCAAACAATATTTTAGGGTGTACAAAAGGAGAGATACAATCACATGATCCCAATGTATTAATACCCCTCTATAAATCACTTGTAAGGCCACATCTAGAATATGGGATCTAGTTTTGGGCACCATATTTTAAAAAAGATACTGGAAACTTAGAGTTTGATTAAAAGTGGGCAACTAGATTATTACATGGAAAGGAAGGTTTCTCTTACAATGAGAGGTTAGAATTGTTGGAATTGTTCGGCTTAAAAAAATGTATGAGTACATGTGTGGTCAATATAAAATACTGGAAGATGATTTATCCTTGCAAGAATCTTGCAATGGATATTCTTTAGGGCCCTTTTCCACTTGCGAGGAAAACGGACGAGTGCAATCCGATAAAAAATCGGATTGCACTCGGACCAATGTTATTCAATATGTAACATTCCATTTGCGATTTTTTTTTTCTCAGCCGAAATCGGACTGAGAAAAAAATCGCAGCATGCTGCGTATTGCTGCGATTCTCGGACGAGACTCGCCAATGCAAGTCAATGGGTGCGAGAAAAGAAAAGCACAACACTCGCACCATGCGAGTGCTGTCCGATTTTTATGCACCTGTGTCCTTAGAAAAGCCAGCAATTCAGCGCAGAGTACAGTAAAATCACACTGACAGGTTAGATTAGAGTAGATATATACACATAGAACAGGTATATATACATATATATATGTCAGGGAGACACCTATATATATATATTTATATTTAATGCAACACTAGATAGCTTAAAAGCCGGTAATTCAGTTGCCGGCTTTTGCTATCTCCTTCACAAACCCGACATGATATGAGACATGGTTTACATACAGTAAACCATCTCATATCCCCATTTTTTTGCACATTCCACACTACTAATGTTAGTAGTGTGTATGTGCAAAATTTGGGCGCTCTAGCTATTAAATGAAAGGGTTAAATGGCGGAAAAAATTGGCGTGGGCTCCCGTGCAATTTTCTCCGCCAGAGTAGTAAAGCCAGTGACTGAAGGCAGATATTAATAGCCTGGAGAGGGTCCATGGTTATTGGCCCCCCCTGGCTAAAAACATCTGCCACCGGCCACCCCAGAAAAGGCACATCTGGAAGATACGCCTGTTCTGGCACTTGGCCACTCTCTTCCCATTTCCGTGTAGCGGTGGGATATGGGGTAATGAAGGGTTAATGTCACCTTGCTATTGTAAGGTGACATTAAGCCAGATTAATAATGGAGAGGCGTCAATTCTGACACCTATCCATTATTAATCCAATTGTATGAAAGGGTTAAAAAAAAACACCCATTATTAAAAAGTATTTTAATGAAATAAACACACAGGTTGTTTTAATATTTTATTGCTCTCTCAATCCACCTGAAGACTCTTGCTCTGTAACAAAGGAAAAATAATAAACCAACAATATACATACCTTCCGTTGATCTGTAACTGTTGTGAAGTGCCTATTCGGAGTTCAGAAGGTCTCTTTTTTGGATTTTATTTTTTCTCCCTCGTCTATAGAAATGGATCTTGTTAAGGTCCAGGCTATTCATGACTGGATCCAACCCACATCTGTGAAGGGTCTTCAAAAATTTTGGGGCTTTGCTAATTTCTATCGCCGTTTCATTGCCAACTTTTCCAGTGTGGTTAAGCCCCTTACTGATTTGACGAAGAAAGGCGCTGATGTGACGAATTGGTCCTCTGAGGCTGTTGAGGCCTTTCAGGAGCTTAAGCGCCGATTTACTTCTGCCCCTGTGTTGCGTCAACCGGATGTTTCTCTTCCTTTTCAGGTTGAGGTCGACGCTTCTGAGATTGGGGCAGGGGCCGTTTTGTCTCAGAGGGAGTCTGATGGTTCTTTGATGAAACCATGTGCTTTTTTTTCCAGAAAGTTTTCACCCGCGGAACGCAATTATGATGTCAGCAATCGGGAGTTGTTGGCTATGAAGTGGGCGTTTGAGGAGTGGCGACATTGGCTTGAGGGAGCTAAACACCGTGTTGTGGTCCTGACCGATCATAAGAATCTGATTTACCTCGAGTCGGCCAAGCGGCTGAATCCTAGACAGGCTCGATGGTCCCTGTTTTTCTCCCGTTTTGATTTCGTGGTCTCGTATCTTCCGGGATCTAAGAATGTTAAGGCTGATGCCCTCTCTAGGAGTTTTTCGCCTGATTCTCCTGGAGTCCTTGAGCCGGTTGGCATTCTTAAGGAGGGGGTGATTCTTTCTGCTATCTCCCCTGATTTGCGGCGGGTGCTTCAGGAATTTCAGGCTGATAGGCCTGACCGCTGTCCAGTAGGGAAGCTGTTTGTTCCTGATAGATGGACAAGTAAGGTAATTTCTGAGGTTCATTGTTCAGTGTTTGCTGGTCATCCTGGGATTTTTGGTACCAGAGATTTGGTTGCTAGGTCCTTTTGGTGGCCTTCCTTGTCGCGCGATGTGCGTGCTTTTGTGCAGTCCTGTGGGACTTGCGCCCGGGCCAAGCCTTGCTGTTCACGCGCTAGTGGGTTGCTTTTGCCTTTGCCGGTCCCTGAGAGGCCCTGGACGCATATTTCCATGGATTTTATTTCGGATCTTCCTGTTTCCCAGAAGATGTCTGTTATCTGGGTTGTTTGTGACCGGTTCTCTAAAATGGTCCATCTGGTACCTCTGCCTAAGTTGCCTTCCTCCTCAGATCTGGTTCCATTATTATTTCAGCATGTGGTTCGTTTGCATGGCATTCCGGAGAATATTGTGTCTGACAGGGGTTCTCAGTTTGTCTCTAGATTTTGGCGGGCCTTTTGTGCTAGGATGGGCATTGATTTGTCTATTTCTTCGGCGTTTCATCCTCATACTAATGGCCAAACTGAGCGAACTAATCAGACCTTGGAGACGTATTTGAGATGCTTTGTGTCTGCTGATCAGGATGATTGGGTGTCTTTCTTGCCGTTGGCCGAGTTTGCCCTTAATAATCGGGCTAGTTCGGCTACTTTGGTTTCACCTTTCTTTTGTAATTTTGGTTTTCATCCTCGTTTTTCTTCTGGGCAGGTTGAGCCTTCTGATTGTCCTGGTGTTGATTCTGTGGTGGACAGGCTGCAGCAGATTTGGACTCATGTGGTGGACAATTTGACGTTGTCTCAGGAAAGGGCTCAACGTTTTGCTAACCGCCGTCGGTGTGTTGGTCCCCGGCTTCGTGTGGGGGATTTGGTTTGGTTGTCTTCTCGTCATGTTCCTATGAAGGTTTCTTCTCCTAAATTTAAGCCTCGGTTTATTGGTCCTTATAAAATTTCTGAAATTATTAATCCGGCGTCTTTTCGTTTGGCTCTTCCTGCCTCTTTTTCCATTCATAATGTTTTCCATAGATCTTTGTTGCGGAGATATGTGGTGCCCGTTGTTCCCTCGGTTGACCCTCCTGCCCTGGTGTTGGTTGAGGGAGAGTTGGAATATGAGGTTGAGAAGATTTTGGATTCTTGTTTTTCGAGGCGGAGGCTTCAGTATCTTGTCAAGTGGAAGGGTTATGGCCAGGAGGATAATTCTTGGGTTGTTGCCTCCGATGTCCATGCCACCGATTTGGTTAGTGCTTTTCACTTGGCTCGTCCTGATCGGCCTGGGGGTTCTGGTGAGGGTTCGGTGACCCCTCCTCAAGTGGGGGTACTGTTGTGAATTCCGCTCTTGGGCTCCCTCCGGTGGTTGTAAGTGGCACTTTTGTGAGTTCTGCTCTTGGGCTCCCTCTTGTGGTTTCTAGTGGTATGGCTGCTCCTTGGAGTTAGCTGTCTTCAGCTGCTTCCACCTGATCGTCGTTTCTGCTCGGCTATTTAAGCCTGGCTTTTCCTTCAGCTTGTGCCACTTGTAAATGGTTTCTGGTTGGATTCACATCTCTTTGGATTTCCCTGTTATCCTGACCAGTTCAGCTAAGCTAAGTTCTTGCTTGCGCTTTTCTGTCCACAGTTTGTGGACTTATCCGTTCTGTGTTTTCTATGTTTGTCCAGCTTATCAGTATGAATTAATTCTGTCTTGCTGGAAGCTCTGGGAAGCAGATTTACCCTCCACACCTTTAGTCAGGTGTGGAGTTTTTAGTAAACTCTGCATGGATTTTTGTAGTGTTTTATACTGATCGCACAGTATTCCATCCTGTCCTATCTATCTAGCTAGACTGGCCTCCTGTGCTCACTCTGGTTTCATTCTGTGTATGTCTTTTCCCTCTCCACTCACAGTCATTATTTGTGGGGAGCTAATCTATCCTTTGGGGATTTTCTCTGAGGCAAGATAGATTTCCTGCTTCTATCTTAGGGGTAGTTAGCTCTTAGGCTGTGTCGAGATGTCTAGGGAGTGACAGGTACATCCCACGGCTACTTCTAGTGTGGTGTTGAGCTTAGGGACTGCGATCAGTACAGATACCACTTCCTTCAGAGCTCGTTCCATGTTGCTCCTAAACCACCGCATCATAACAGTAACGTCCCACGATGTAAATCCATCTGAAGGGGTTAAAATATTTTACAGGCAGGAGCTCTGCTATAATGCAGCTGTGCTTGTGGCTGTAAAACCCCGGGGAATGAAGGTAATGTAGGTCAATGACCTATAGTTACCTTCAGTTGCGGTGAGGCATCCTCTGCTGGATGTCCTCAAATGACCTTGAGCGTGGGAACTTTCCTGGAAAGCTCCCAGGCTCGAGTTCATTTGAGGACAACCAGCAGAGGGCGCATCACCGCAAATGAAGGTAACTATAGGTCATTGACCTACATTACCTTCATTCCCCGGGGTTTTACAGGCACGAGCACAGCTGCATTATAGCAGAGCTCCTGCCTGTAAAATATTTTAACCCCTTCAGATGGATTTACATTGTGGGACGTTACAGATCAACGAAAGGTATGTATATTGTTGGTTTATTATTTTTCCTTTGTTACAGAGCGAGGGTCTTCAGGTGGATTGAGAGAGCAATAAAATATTAAAACAACCTGTGTGTTTATTTCATTAAAATACTTTTTAATAATGTGTGTTTTTTTTAACCCTTTCATACAATTAGATTAATAATGGATAGGTGTCAGAATTGACGCCTCTCCATTATTAATTTGGCTTAATGTCACCTTACAATAGCAAGGTGACTTTAACCCTTTATTACCCCATATCCCACCGCTACACGGGAATGGGAAGAGAGTGGCCAAGTGCCAGAACAGGCGCATCTTCCAGATTTGCCTTTTCTGGGGTGGCTGGGGGCAGATGTTTTTAGCCATGGGGGGGGGAGCAATAACCATGGACCCTCTCCAGGCTATTAATATCTGCTCTCAGTCCCTGGCTTTACTACTCTGGCGGAGAAAATTGCACGGGAGCCCACGCCAATTTTTTCCGCGATTTAACCCTTAAATATAATAGCTAGAGCGCGCAAATTTTGCACATACACACTACTAACATTAGTAGTGTGGAATATGCAAAAAAAAGGGGATATGAGATGGTTTACTGTATGTAAACCATGTCTCATATCATGTCGGGTTTGTGAAGGAGATAGCAAAAGCCGGCAATTGAATTACCGGCTTTAAAGATATCTTGCGCTGCATTAAATATAAATATATATATATATATATATATATAGGTGTCTCCCTTACATATATATATATATACCTATTCTATGTGTATATATCTACTCTAATCTAACCTGTCAGTGTGATTTTACTGTAAACTGCCCTGAATTACCGGCTTTTCAAAGGAGACCCATGCGTAAAAATCGGACAGCAATACGGATGTCATACGGATGTTGCGATAAAAAAAAATCGCATCACACTCGCATGACACTCGCAGACGTTACATCCGTTTTTTCGGTCCGTAATTCGGACCGTTTTTTTTTCTCTCAAGTGGAAAGGGACCCTTAGGTGTAGAAAAAAAAAGCGATTTCGGCAGCTAAAGAGGGAAGAGTAAGCCTTCGGTATAAATGGCACTAAGGCCAAGTGATCCCACATTCTGCACTCCTGCAGAGAAGCATTCCTGCCAATCCCAACACTAGATTCATCATTACCTTTTTCTTGTTCCACAGGGCTTTGAATACAGAGAATATGAAGAATCCGCATGGATAACCACTGCAGTGGAACTAACTGAAGAGGGTTTAAAGACCAGTTACAATAATTTATGTCAATTTTATAAAGGATTCAATTCAGCAGGTACGTGCGATTTGCACAACCTTCTTTAATATTTCTAGTAAATACAGATTAGAATTCAGATACGTACATTCTGTAATATGGCAGACTGAGATTTTTTTAATTTTTACATGTAGCATGTATAGGACCACACGATAATAAACATTGTGTCAGTCACAAGGATTATAATGCGGTGACACCAATATACATGGGCCTATCACGTTGTCACTGTAAATTGATTGATCCTTTATGTATTATACATCATATACATGATCTGCTACATTCATCACCAATATTAAGATCCTCTGTGGGACTGCCAGAGATAGTCAGATACAGCACACGGATATATCTAAGGCTGCCGGCACACTAGCAGTATTTGGTCAGCATTTTACATCAGTATTTGTAAGCCAAAACCAGGAGTGGGTGATAAATGCAGAAGTGGTGCATATGTGGAGCGCCCCCAGACGCAGGGCCGCGGGTTACTCGATACCGGTCCTCTGCTGGCTCAGTTCTGGGGATGTCACGGTGGCTGGACCCGGTCCGTGACCCTGCCAAGGGGCGTCCAATGAAACGTGATGGGAGTCTGTCAAGGTTTTGTGACGCCACCTGTGGTATCCGGTCAGAGTGACCGACACTGCTTGGGGTCCACTGGAGTGATGTGATTGCAGCTAGATGGTAAACCTTCCCACAGGTGAAGTGAATCCCCAGGGCTTCCCAGTAGTGTGGGTGGCGATGGTGTGAGGTGCAGACAATAACGAGGACACAGGATGCAGTCTCTTTACCTCTTTACTGGTGACTTCAGGATCCTCAATCCAGAGCACAGTTAGCAGGGCTGTCTGAGACCGGCTGGTCCGAAGGCACATCCAGAGTTCCCTTTGCAGGTGAAAATCGTTGCCTACCACTAGCGCCTGTGTGTTGTAGTGCTTCCCTGCTGAGCATTCGGGATAGTCCTCACAACTTCTATTCTCGTTCTTTCTAATTTGTTCCAGTTCTTTCTAGTTCTCCGTCCCCCAAGTATGTTATGGCTAGGATGCACCCATTTGACGGGTAGGCTCGGAGTTCTTCCGGGACCCTAGAGAGGTCCCTCTCCATGCGGTGCCCCCTATGTCTGCTTAGGTGATGTAAGGTAGACAGCCAACCTATAATTAACTGTCCTGTGGAGTTTGAAGTAAGGCATAGAGTCAGTTACTTCCTCGGTGTTCCGGCCACCGGCTACGCGCCTCAGTAGGATGTTGCCGTTCTCCGGGCATGACTCCTACTGGCTCTCCTTTGTGCTTGATCTCGTTTCTCACTGTCCACAATATCCTTCGCTTCGTGTTTCTTTCTTAGGATACCACCGCTGGTAGTGCAGGCGCGGTTCCGTAACGTTCTGTTCTTGTCGCTAGGTACCTGCCAGGTTCCCACGCCTGACAGGGACCCCCCTGAATCTTCCCCCTGCAACACCTCCTGCCACGGGATGTTGCCTGAACAAAACCCAGTCAGCTTCTGACTAACTTCCTATCCAACCACTAGTTTTACCAGTGTGAGGAGTGGCCTAATAAATAAAACCTTTTGCTCCCCCTAGGGGCCAAAGTGTGAAGAGTAATGTGTGCTGGTGATACCTGGTCAGATGAACTCCTTTAGTGCCATCAGACGTACCATCACTCCCCTTAGTGGCAGAGCGACACTACTGCAACGACCAGGTCTCTGGGGTGCTGCATATGTTTCTATTATACTTTTCCTCTATTTGTTCCACTCCTGGTTTTAGCTTACAAATATTGATGTAAAATACTGACCAAATACTGCTAGTGTGACGGCAGCCTAAAAGTCCCATTGAGAATGAATGGAAAAATGGCACAGATGATTCTTAATTTTTACTGGGCATTTCTGAGCCAGTTCTGTTCAGTTCAATGTTGACCCCAGCATTCGGACTCTGAATGATCCACAAGTTATCACTTATCTCGTTGACAGCTGATAACTTTAACTTTTGGGAATGTTGTGGGAGAATAAACTGTTTTACTTGGGACATACAGCAACCAATTCCTTCTTTATCATAATATGGAGTATTAGAAGAGAGAACTGATGCAAATAAACCAAAAAAGTCGCACTGTATCTACTATATAATTGTCTAAGGGTCACTTCCATCTTTCTGTCCTTCTGTCTTTCTGTCTGTCACGGATATTCATTGGTCGCGGCCTCTGTCTGTCATGGAATCCAAGTCGCTGATTGGTCTCGCCAGCTACCTGTCATGGTTGCCGCGACCAATCAGCGACGGCCACAGTCCGATAATTCCCTCCCTAATCCCCTGCAGTCGGTGCCCGCTCCATACTCCCCGCAGTCACCGCTCACACATGGTTAATGCCAGCGGAACGGACCGCGTTATGCCGCGGGTAACTCACTCCGCTATTAACCCTGTGTGACCAAGTTTTTACTATTGATGCTGCCTATACAGCGTCAATAGTAAAAAGATCTAATGTTAAAAATAATTAAAAAAATAAAAAATCATCATATACTCACCCTCCGGCGCCTTTCCCGCTCTTTGCGATGTTCTGGTGCTAAGGATGGTATGCGACAAGGACCTTCCATGACGTCACGGTCATGTGACCGCGACGTCATCACAGGTCCTGCGCGCCTACGCGAGAAAGACCTGCCATTACGTCACGGTCATGTGACCACGATGTCATCACACCCTGGGACCGGAAGCTGGCGACAGAACTACAAGGGGCCCTCAGATCGGAAGGTGTGTATATATTTATTTTTTATTTTTTAACCTGTGACATACGTGGCTGGGCAATATACTACGTAGCTGGGCAATATACTATGTGACTGGGCAATATACTACGTAACTGGGCAATATACTACGTAACTGGGCAATATACTACTTGGCTGTTCAATATGCTCTGTGCTGTATACTACGTCGCTGGGCAATATACTACGTGGCTGGGCAATATACTACGCGACTGGGCAATATACTACGTGACTGGGCAATATACTACGTAACTGGGCAATATACTACTTGGCTGGTCAATATGCTCTGTGCTGTATACTACGTTGCTGGGCAATATACTACGTGGCTGGGCAATATACTACGCGACTGGGATATATACTACGTAGCTGGGCAATATAGTATGTGACTGGGCAATATACTACGTGGGCTGTGCAATATACTATGTGGCTCTGTCCTGTATACTACGTTGCTGGGCAATATACTACGTAACTGGGAAATATACTACGTAACTGGGCAATATACTACGTGGCTAGGCAATATGCTCTGTGCTGTATACTACGTGGCTGGGCAATATACTACGTGGCTGGGCAATATACTACGTGGCTGGGCAATATACTACGTAGCTGGGCAATATACTGCATAGCTGGGCAATATACTACATGGCTGGACAATATACTACGTAACTGTGCAATATACTACGTGGCTGGGCAATATACTACGTAGCTGGGCAATATACTACGTAGCTGGGCAATATACTACGTAGCTGGGCAATATACTACATGGCTGGACAATATACTACGTAACTGTGCAATATACTACGTGGCTGGGCAATATGCTGTGTGCTGTATACTACGTCGCTGGGCAATACACTACGTGGCTGGGCAATATACTACGTGACTGGGCAATATACTACATGGCTGGGCAATATACTACGAGGACATGCATATTCTAGAATACCCGATGCGTTAGAATCGGGCCACCATCTAGTACTACTATAAAACTCTAAAATTCAACACAGCGCCATCTACTGTTTGCTCAATATAGTCCTTCAGGGATAAGCCTGCAGGTGTTTTATATTGTAACAGGGGCAACTGTTCAAAGGAGAAGTTTATCTGAAATGGGTTGTTCACTACTCCGACAACCCCTTTTCAATCAATATGTTTCCTCAATATATAATAACAGCTTTACTCACCTCCGGTGAGGGTGAAATGCCAGCACTGGCTCTCTCGGGGTTGCGTGATATCGTTATGTCACACAAGCCCTGCAGCCAATCAGCAGCCATTTCACCCTCTCCTAAGACAAATCAGACATCCGGAAAAAGTGAAAAAGCAGCAACAGCTCACTTCCTCCAGATGTCTGATTTGTCTGAAAGCGGGTAGACTGAGGGTACGTGCACACATTGTGGATTTCGCTGCGGATCCGCAGTGGATTTGACGCTGCAGATCTGCATCTGTTTTCCATGCATTTTACAGTAGCATGTAACGCTATGGAAAACCAAATCCGCTGTGCACATGCTGTGGAAAATTCCGTGCACATTTGCGGCGGTTTATTTTCTGCAGCATGTCAATTCTTTGTGTGGATTCCGTAGCGTTTTACACTTATTCCTTAATAGGTGTAAAAACGCAGGTGAAATCCGCACAAAAACCGTAGTAAATCCGCAGGTAAAAAAAAATTCACACACAAATCCACAACGTGTGCACATACCCCGAGAATCGGCTGGTAATTGACTGCAGGGCTTGTGTGACATAGCAGTGTCACGCAAACCCCTGGAGAGCCAGTGCTGGAATGGTGCCCGCATCAGAGGTGAGTATAGCTTTTATTATTTTATATGGGGGAAACATATTTATTGAGAAGAGGTTGTCCGAATGGTGGACAACTCCTTTAATGCAACTCAAAAATATCCTGTAACATGGTATGGATGGGGTGTTCTGGGAGTCTGATTTCTGTGTCTAAAACCCTATAATAGTGAATACTAATGCAAAGTTTAGTTTTGTAAACTCTATATTTGCCCTGACCTTCACAATGTAGACCTAAACCATGGTACATTATTAGTAAAAACTGTATTTTTCTCCTGAAACATTTTTTTTAGCTTATAGTGTTTGTCTGTTGGTATTTTTTTTCCTTTTGCATTTCTTTTCATTATTTTGAGGGCATCTCTTTTACTGGTGTTTCCCGCACTTTCATTAACTCCTTTCAACAATGAAGAAACTGCTAGAGGCTTTATAATCAAAATTGTTGTCGGCACTCTCAAAAAGACATTTGGGCGTCTTATACGTTTTTAAAGCCTTCTTATTGAATTGTATTGTAAGGTAAAGAGCATCTTTTGAGCGCAAGACACCTGATCACTTGTTTTAACCGCTTGGCAACATTGGAAACCTGAAGAGGATAAAGTCACTTAAAAGACTGGACAAAATGAACAGCAAGTTGTGGTTACATAGAAATGCACATGTTCATTATTTTGAGCATTTAGTAAGTAGAGATGAGCAAATATTTCAATGTTCGGTTTGGATTGCGATCACCCGAATTTGCAATATTCGCTGAACGCCATTCATATCAATGGGAGACAGAAACAAACGCATGCACAACACCTTATAATGGCCCCAAATGCTGCCAAAACACATCAAATGAGGGACAGACACCAGGAAAGTGGCCTCAATTCACCCACAGTATAAATTGTAGCACTGCAGCAATCAGCCAGGCATGAGGTATCGGGGTCTGGGACAGCATTTACAGCTTTAAATTGAACGTCACAGTAAGACGAGGTGGGTGAGGAATCGGTGTAGGCCTCCTTTGCTGGGAGCTCTGATACCACATGCAACACCTCTACCTGCTTTCATGCTGAGCCACACTCAGGTGGCACAAATATCAGTTTCGTTGAGTACCATTGTCAGAAAAAAATTAAGGATAGTAACATGGGTAGTTAAGTCCGAGGAAGTGGAGGGCCGACGGTCTCGGAGGCCTACTGGTACAAGCAACACGCATGAAGGAGACCAGGAGTGGTCACATTTCCAAAAATTAATGGCAAACATCAAATAAGTGGCATTAATTTCACCACAGTAGAAATAGTATAATAAGGACAGACAGGTCTTCCACTATGCCCAATCCAGCAGATGGACACCCAAACAGGAATGTTCACATTTAAACAAATGAGGGCCTTACAACAAAGAAGGGGCATCAATTTCACCACAGTAGAAATAGTATAATAGGGACGGACATGTCTTCCACTGCATCCAACCCAGCAGATGGACACCCAACCAGGAGTGTTCACATTTAAACAAATGAGGGCCTTACAACAAAGAAGGGGCATCAATTTCACCATAGTAGAAATAGTATAATGGGGACGGACAGGTCTTCCACTATGCCCAATCCAGCAGATGGACACCCAACCAGGAGTGGTCACATTTAAACAAATGAGGGCCTTACACCACAGAAGTAACATCAATTTCACCATAGTAGAAATAGTATAATAGGGACCGACAGGTCTTCCACTACACCCAATCCAGCAGATAGACACCCAACCAAGAGTGTTCACATTTCCAAAAACTACTGGCAGACACCACAATAGTGGCATCAATTTCACCTCAGTAGAAATGGTATAATAGGGACCGACAGGTCTTCCACTACGCCAAATGCAGCAGATAGACACCCAACCTGGAGTTTTCATATTTTAAAAAATGAGGGCCTGACATCACCGAAGTGGAATAACTGTCATGAGAATAGAAATAATATAATTAGGACCGACACGTCTTCCAATACAGCTAACCCAGCAGATGTAGACCAACCATGACTGTTAACATTTCCACAAATTTGTGTTAACATCATCAGCAGCAGCCACAGCAGGCACAGAAGCCATACTAAAGATATCACAGAGTGCAGTTACATGACATTAATGCATTACACTAAAAAATGCAATATTACCTAGTCTGTACAGTCTGCGATTGGGGTGCAAAAGTCCTTGGAGGTCCACGATGTATTCATCTTGATGAAAGTTAGGCGATCTACACTTTCAGGGGATAGCCGGCTGTGCTTATCTATCAGGACAAGGTGTGTGAGGTGAGCTCAGGCCACTCATCTATTTTGGAAGACCAAAATGTGAAAGGGTCCAAACCCTCCATGATGGTATTGATATTAAGTTCTAGATACTCCTACACCATTCTCTACATTCATTCACCAGATGTAAGACTTGGACTTTGTTGTGCTGATGCAAGAGCTGGTCTTAAAAAAAGTGTCAAAAGACTCAAAGCAATTGCTTCTTCCACTTACACCACTGCTGTTGCTTCTAATGTTTTGGCGTTGACGAATTGATGTGACGGAGGTTGGAAGTCTAGAAATGTGATGCAAACTGTTTGCTTCACTGCTGACTTGGGGAAAAGCTCTCTCATGGTGGTGTAAAAGCGTGTTTTGATACTCCAGCATTCCTGGGTCCCTTTTCAGGGTGGGAAGCATCTGGCAAAATTTGGTTTTATAATGTGGATCTAACAGAGCGGCAACCCAGTATTCAGCAGTACTCCTAATCATAACTATATGGGGATCATGTTGCAGATAGTGCAGCAAGAAGGCACTTATATCTTGGGCTCTACCATGAGGTCCAAGGCCATGCTATGTTGATGGCTGGGTAACAATGAGGCTTGTTTCCTCTGTTCCCTCCCATCAACCACGGACAACAGAGAGGGAAGGATTATCCTCTTCATTTGACAGTTGTTCACCCATCACTTCTTCCTCCTCCATTTGTTCCTCGGATCTTGCACCTTTGATAACAGTTTGTTATCACCAGCACCCCCGATTGCAGTAATCCACCCTCCCTTGGCACCTGCCTGTGTGACGACAGTCTGGAACGTAGAGACAATGTTATCCTCTCCGCATCCTCCTCTGCTTCCTTCTCTTCTTCAGGGACCACCATCTTCTCCCGCAGGCTATTTAAAGTCTGCTCCAGCACATAGATGACAGGAATAGTAGTAATGGTGATGACGGCATCATCAGCACTAACCACCTTAGTAGCCATTTCAAAACTGTGCAGTAGGGTGCAGAGGTCCTTAATCTGTGCCCACTCTGTAAACGTGATATGCGCCACGTTTGTAATGCGTTGGCCCAGGCTATACGACATGACATACTGTGCCAGGGCTCGTTGCTGCTGCCACAGTCGCTACAACATGGGCACAGTGGAATTCAACTGTGTTGGCACATTGCATATCAACCTGTGAACTGGTATGGACAAAGACCTCTGTATCGATACAAGTTGATGGCCTGAAGGGTGCGAATGGTGGAAATGAGCTCACAGCTTCCATGCTTTCTGGAGCAGCTCACCCACAACAGTATAGTGGTGGAGAAAACGATTTACAACCAGGATGAGGATGTGAGTCATGCAAGGCACGTGTGTGAGCTTGCCTTGTCATAGGGCCGCCACCAGTTTTGCACCATTATCGGACACGACCTTCCCTGGATGCAGGGTCGGCAGAGACAGCCATTGATCAAACTCAGCCTGGAGAGCTGGCCACAACTCTTCAGCTGTATGACTGTGATCTCCTAGGCATATCAATTTTAATACTGCCTGACTGTGGTGAGCCCTAGCTGCACAGTACGGAGGTGGTGGGGATTTGTTCTGCACTGTTGGAATGTATGTCTCATTAAGGCAGAGGTTGAGGGCGCAGGTGGAGACCCTAGAGGAGATAGAGGTGGAGGCAGACGCAGTGGAGGAAGTGTAAAGTGTAGAGGTTTATCCTGAAAGCCGTGGAGGTTCCAAGACTCGTGGAGCAGCGCCTGCCCCCACAGCCACCAGTCACCCAGTGCCCAGTCAGTGAAATGTAACCCCCTTGGCCATGCTTACTCGTCCAAGTGTCTGTGGTGAACTGATCCCTGGCAGACACAGATTTAGTCAAGGAATGGGTGATGTTGTCTGCAACATGTTGCTGTAGCGCAGGCACAGCTTTCTTAAGAAAGTAATGGCGACTGGGCAATTGGCACCGGGAGATTGCGATAGCCACCAGCTTTTGAAAACTGTCTGTATCTTCCAGGCAAAAAGGCAGCATTTTTGTTGCCAACAGATTGGAGATGGTGGAGTTCAACCTCTTAGCTTTGTCATGCGTAGGAAGAAACAAACTTTTACGTGACCACAACTGCAGCCAGGGCGGAGTGCTGTGAACAAACTGCTGGACCATGAGAGAGGTGAAGGCGGAGATGTTACGTTGGATTGAGAAGGTTGTGTGTGGTGTACTCGTTCTCTGAGATCGGTCAAAAACAGCAGACATGTCCACTTCCATTACAGCTGACGGCAGGCTCTCAGTTAGCATAATTGGAGCGGGGTAAAGTACCCGAGGTTCTGCAGTTGAAGACCTGCGTTTCAATCATTGGCATGGTAACAGAGGAGGAGGAAGAAGCAGCAGATGCGATTGATGGGGTGGCTGATGGTTATTGAGGTCCACATTTTAGCACAGTGGGATTCCCAGAGTAACGCATGCTGATTGTGCATGTGAAGGTTCATACATGTTGTAGTCAAATTATTACACATTTTACCTCTACAGATTATGTGAGTTGGCTCATCCTTTGCAGTGTCAAAAATGGCCCAGGCTAGATAACCCTTGCCACCCCTGTGAGCTGCAGATCCGCGGATGCTACTAGTTACAGCCACAGTCGTGGCTGAGGATGTATTGCTCGTCGTAGTTGCATCACTACATGTCTGCGATGTACGATGCACTGTAAGCTCCTCGTCTTCCTTCTCAGATGACCTACTCAGCTGTGTGCCTCTAGGAACAGAAGAATTATTTTTGTGGCCTCTGGATCAGGCCTCTATAACACACTAGATGTTACAAACTATTTAAAAGTAAGGTCCCCTACTGTATGACATTAGGAACACAATAATTTTTGGGTGGCCTCTCGATCAGGCCTCCACAACTTAATTTCAACACAACAAAATGACAAAGTGTGATGCGGTGGGCAGTCTAAGTTTTTGCAACTGAAAAATTATAATTTTTTTTAAGGTGCCTTAGGTCTGCGGACAGTTTCATATCACCACAGCACTAAATGACAAGGTGGGATACAGAAAAAAACAAAAACACAAGGATCCCCAAAATATAACTTTTAATAGAAAAAGCTAAAACCACTTAGTTCCAAAATTGAGGACATCAAAAAATGAAAAAAATACAAATAACCACAGGAAAAATGTAATAGGAGCTAACTGACCCTATCAAATGCCCTATTACTGTCCACTACCTGTCTGCGGAGGTTGGCACCCTAAGTTTCTGAGGTTGACGCCCCCGCTCCACGAAGACAGGCCCTAATAGCCCTATAAACTCCCAGTAGTCCCTAATAAATAGTATCACAAATACTTTAATACCCAAAAAGGAAAGCAATATAAAAAATTAGCAAAAAGTTTGTGAAAAACATAATAAAAAACTCAAGTTCCTTATGATCTCTGACCAGTAATATGCCAAAAAGGGGTAATTTTATTCAATAAAAGAAAAACAATATAACCAAAATCAGGAAAATGTGAAAAAAATATGAAAAAAACCAAGCAAAACAAAAATCAGCAAAAAAAACACAATAGTTCTTTTAGCCACCAGGCCAAAACCCTAGATAGGGTAATGATGTATATTATACCAATTTTTGGGCAAAAAAGAGGGAATTATTGATGTCCCGTTTATGCAAAAATACTCAATTATGGAGGACCACTCAAAACTGACCCATAACTCTCACATAATAGTGAGATCAGCCTTATAGATACATAAATGCAGGAAACTGTATTGTCAGAGTGACTAGTTTCTAATTGCAGCAAGAAAAACATTCACAGAGTGGTAGCCCCAGAGTGTAGTACACAAACATATCCCAAGGAGATATACACACAGTGCGTCATTTGGTAGCTACAATGGCAATATCCAATCACGATAAATCAATCATTAAGAACCACAGAGCGCTTTTACTCATCTGATTCACAGAAGTCCCTCAGTAGCGCTAAGGATATCCATTCAGCCATAGACGAAAACCTCCATACAGGATGTCATCTCTTATGGTACCCGACGCGTTTCCCCCCCGTGGGAATAACGGGGGTTCATCAGGGGGTATTGACCGTCCAAATAATGAGAGGGTAATGGAACGCCGCTCATCAGTACACAATATATAGCCTGCCATCTTACCGGCTTCATTTCCACGTAGGGTTAGTCTCCACCCACCGGTGTGCGCCCATAATACGCCTCATGTATTTGTATTTTTTTCATTTTTTGATGTCCTCAATTTTGGAACTAAGTGGTTTTAGCTTTTTCTATTAAAAGTTATATTTTAGGGATCCTTGTGTTTTTGTTTTTTTCTTTGTCTAGGATTCCGTTTTGTACTTGCTTTATGGTTTGTTGCAAGGTGGGATACAGCAGGCTGTTTCACATTTAGCTAGTGAAAAAATATTAATTAGAATTCTATACTCGTGGATGGAGCACAATACAAGCAGTGAACAATACAACACACTTGTAGGACACGTGCCCTGCTGGCTTTGTCTGTGGACCTCAGTAATGGCAAAAAAAATGCTGCAAGGTAAATTTAACAGTCACACTGGACACTAGCTAACTACACTATCTGACTGATTTACAACCTCCTAGCTAGCGAGCTAAAATCTTGCTGCTAACATTGCCAGCATCAGGAGCAGCCTCTCTGCACTGTTACAGTGTCAAAATGGCGCTTGAACAAGATGTCTGCTTTTTATATGGAGAGGGACATGTGATTTTAGCAGCCGATGACACAAGCCGTTGTGTCAGGACATTGTGGATGTTTCCTGTGCCCTGATTGGCTAGCCGCAATGTGCAAACAAAGTTAGGGGAAAAAAATTACTGTTTGCAAGAATGCCACGCCTCTGAGCTCGCAAACCCCCTCCCCTCATCAAACACGTACAAAATGCTCCTCATACACTACCATTATCGTTCCTAAAGTGCTGAAAATACTTTTGTGGCAAGGCAAACATTTTCCCGCACTTTTTACCAAATGTTACCGATTCTTTCCGATTTTATAAAATTTTGCTTGTGTTTCCGATCACGAATTCGAATATGCCCATATCCGTGCCGAATTTATGTTTGGTAATCTTTTCCGAACAAATTCATTCATCACTATTAGTAAGCACTTTTTCATATGGTTTCGGAGAGGACCCGCCTGAAAAAAAATGATGTAAATGAAAATTCCATAATAGGGTACATGTTTTATTGTCATGTGAATATCCCCATTTAGAAAAGATGTAGTATAGTCTTCTTATCAATGTTCTTATCAATCCTTTTCACAAAGAAAATCAATTCTGTTAGAAAAAAGGAATCTTTATGTTCTTGCATGGAATTAATAAAATAAAATTAAGGCTTTACTTGATTGATAAACATATTTTAATTGAAGATGCATTATACAATTCTTGTCTTTAAGGTGTGCACATGAGTTTTACTGCTCCTGTACAACTATTATTTTCATTTGGCAATGGAGACTCTATATCCACTAGAATGGGTATGTTCCTGTCGGCAAAACTGAAAAGTATACCGTTCCCGTTAAAGTCTGACAAATACCTTTTAAAACTTAAGACGCTTATTAAAATTTCAACTTACGTAAGGTAAGTATGTACTGTAACAAAGCTACTCACTTGGGAGAGAGATGAGGTATCACAGGAACTGTTTCTATTTAAAAGTCTTGCTGGTTTTATTCAGTCTTCATAAACTACATCACCGGAAACTCAAATACATCCCTTGTCCAGCACAAAGTGGAACATAAAGTAAACAGTCCAAACAATAGTGCAGGCTCACTCTCTTGATCTAGAGTCCAGCTTTCTAGTCCTTTAGCAAAGGCACACAATCATGGTGATTTGCACACCTCAATATACAGACATGTGTGAGAGAAACAGTCCTCATTTTACAGTGTGATAGGAATAAAGGGAAATAGGTTGACACTCCATGCTGTAGCGTGGTGCTGGAGAAGGGAAACTGTAAGTAGAAAAAAAGGGTCCTGGCACTCACGTGTTGAATAATTGCTATTTAATTCAGTGCAAATCCAATTAAATGTTTTAGCCCATCCCAGGCTTTTTTCAATAATAATAACTTTACAGTTTAAACCACAGCCAGGGGTGAAAATATGGTGGGCAGCTGTCCTGCTCAGTTCTTCAGCTGCTCATATTAAAACCCAGCCCTGTCATGGCTGATTAACCCCTTTTAGTACTATGTGTACTAGAGCATTACTCTAAGTTTTACATCACAGAAGACATCCATCTCTGTGATACATATCTGCCATCAACTATATGTCTGGCAGCCATCTTACAGTTCAATAACTAATCAAGTATACCAAACTTGGGCAAAGTGTGTATTTCTATGCAGCCGCACACACCGGTCCGAGTGCCGGCGGCAGTGTCGGGTGTTGATGCGAGAGACTCGCGCGAGTTTCTCACATCACACTCGCAAGTGTGACCCCGGCCTGTCACGTACTTCCGGATGTGACACAATATTCAACATATGTAAATTAGTACACATGCGTAGTAAGCTGCGTTCCCATAGTTATTACAGTTATTACGCATGTGACTAATAATTACATGTGGTTTTACCTAATGATAGTCTATAGGAAATTTACACTGCGGAGACGGAGCGTCTCCGCATCATAAATAGACATGCTGCGGTCTGGAAAGACACGCCGCATGTCCATTTACGTAGGGAGCCCCGGGCGTCTTTGAACACGTAGTGGAGATGGGATTTCATGAAATGCCATCCACTATGCTGTAACATCTGGACGCTGCGGGTTGGACGCTGCAGATTTGCACAGCGTCCAACCTGCAGCGTTTACTGACTGTGTGCACATACCCTAATAAATCTGCAAACAGGAAATCCCTTTTTTTTCCTTCCCAGAAGCCAACTTTCAATAAGCTTTATTTCAAGTGACCAAAAAACGCATGCAATGAAAAAACGCATCAAAAACACATGTAAAAAATACAAAGTATCGGCACACGTGACCGCAGGCCCCAGCAGGAAGTCTCCGGTTGACACTGCGAGCTACTGAAGAGGAATGGATACTCACCGTTCTCTGTGACAAACGGTCCTGGTGAGTATTCTGGCAGCTGTGCTCTGCTTGTGAGCAGTGCATGACGTCCCTGCCATGCGCTGCTTACAAGCATTACGCAACTGCACGCACCGGAGCAGGACGCCGTGTAGGCGAGTGTAATTTTTTTTTTTTAATTATTTTTCCTGATGGGGCCATGGATACCAAGAACGGGATGGGGTCAATTATAAAAGAAAAAGGATGGGGCGATGCATGCCAGGAACAGGATGGGGTCATTTGTACCAGAGAAAGGATGGGACCAATCATACCAGGAACGGGATGGGGCCAATTATACAAGAAAATGGATAGGACCAAGCATACCAGGAACAGGATGGGGCCATTTATACCAGAAAAAGGAAGGGGCCAATCATACCAGGAATGGGATGGGAACAATTATACCAGAATAAGAATGGAACCAATCGAACCAGGACCGTCATGGGGCCATGCACACCAGGATAGGGTTGAGGGGGCCATGCGTACCAGGATAGAGATGAGGGGGCAATGCATACCAGGATAAGGATGAGGGAGCCATGCATACCAGGATAGGAATGAGGGGCCATGTGTATCAGAATGGGGATGAGGGGACCATATATACCAGGATATGGGATATTACAGTACAGAATTGACCATTTTTTTGCCTCAATTTTTTTTCCCCTAATTTCCTCCTCTAAAACCTATGTGTGTCTTATGATCCGGTGCGTTTTAATACCCGAAAATCCCATGCTATAAACAACGGCCACCAGTCACTGGCTTTTCCTTTGATTGTTTGGAAAATTGCACGGGAACCCATGCCATTTAAAAAAAATATATATTTATTTAGTAAAAAAAAAGGAAAAGACATTACATATTCCTGTGTGGCCAGTGTCACACTTGCGAGTGTGATGTGAGAAACTCGCGCTAGTCTCTCCCATCAACACCCGGCACTCAGGACCGGAGTGTGCGGCTGCATGTATTTCTATGCAGCCGCACATGCCGGTCCAAGTGCCGGTGGCAGTGCCAGGTGTTGATGCGAGAGACTCGTGTGAGTTTCTCACATCACACTCGCAAGTATGATGTCGGCCTGTCAGGTACTTACGGATGTGACACAAGATTCAACATATGTAAATTAGTACACGTGCATAGTAAGCTGTGTTTCCGCAGTTATTACGCATGTGACTAATAATTAAATGCGGTTTTACTGCATGTAACGATAGTCTATGGGAAATTTACGCTATGGTGACTGAGCGTCTCCGTATCTTAAATAGACATGCTGCAGTCCATTTACGCAGGTCTACCGCTTGCGTCTTTGAACGCATAGTGAATGCCAGATGTTACAGAATAGTGGAGTGGATTTTATGAAATCCCATCTCCACTATGCGTGCAAACACTCAGGTGGCAGACCTGCTAACCGGACATGCGGCGCGTCTTTATAGACTGCAGCATGTCTATTTATCTTGCGGAGACGCTCCGTCTCCGCAAGATAAATAACACAGTCTATGTATAGGACGCGGTAATTCCGCATGTGTTTAATGAACACATGTGGAATCACCGTGTGTACAAAAGGGGGCGGCGCTTTGGGCGGAGCAGGGTATCCACTGCGTTCAAAGTGCTTCCAATACGCCTCCTGGACACATAGCCTAATAATCAAAATTGAATGATGGAGGGGAATAAAAAGCTAGGAGTATGAACTGACACCTGAAACCAACTACAGATATAACACAGGGCAACAACCAACCATAGATTACATTAAACATCTAAGTAGAAAGCAATGCATATTTGCACCCAAGTACAATGGCAGTAATAGATCCTGATATGTAAAAATATTATCTTTCAGCAGCCTTATAAATCATTATATGATAGTAGATGCAAAGATGAACCTACAAAAAGGAAACTGGGTCACTCCTTTGAGTAATAGCAAGAAGCTGCAAGATAATTAGGCTATGTGCACACGTAGAATGAACCACTGCGGATTTTTCCGCAGCAGATTTGATAAATCCGCATTGGAAAACCGCTGCGGTTTTTAATGCGGATTTATTGCAGATTCTACTGCGGATTCCGCTGCTGTTTTCCATCTGCAGTTTTCTATTGGAGCAGATGGAAAACCGCTGCGGATTCCACACAAAGAATTGACATGCTGCGGAAAATAATCCACTGCGTTTCCGCGCAGCTTTTTCCGCAGCATGGCCACAGCCTTTTTGGTTTCCCATAAGTTTATATTGTACTGTAAACTCATGGGAAACTGCTGTAGATCCGCAGCTGCGGAAACGCTGCGGATCCGCAGCAAAATCCGCATCGTGTGCCTTAGAGTCCATCTTGTGCATCTCTGTCCCATTAATGCAATTGGAACCAGGCTGCACTACAATAAACAGCTGTGTGAACAGGTATCTTTTAAATTGTCAGTGAATTAAACATTTTGTTTAAGCCAAGTGGCCCATACTGTATGTATAACTTGGTCTACTAATGGGCTGCTGAACTCTCATGTCCTGCAAATGAAACTGATATTAGGAGCAAGTTATAACTGCTGCTCTCTGACTTAGGCCGGGGTCACACTTGCGAGTGCAATGTGAGGAACTCACGCGAGTCTCTCGCATCAATACCTGGCACTGCCGCCGGCACTCGGGACCAGAGCGTGCAGCTGCATAGAAATACATGCAGCCGCACGCTCCAGTCCCGAGTGCCAGCGGCAGTGCCGGGACTTGATGCGAGAGACTCGCGTGAGTTTCTCGCATTGTACTTGCAAGTGTGACCCCGACCCCGGCCTTCATCTGGATTTCAGTTTTGTTCAAAGGAAGTGAGAGTGCAGCGGTCCATCAGCAGCTGCTGATTGGCTGCAGGGATCACGTGACATAACGTCACAGAGCTTGAACCGAAGGTGAGCACAGGCTGTTTTAATTTTACATGGGGGAATGTACTAACTGAGAAAGTGTTGTCCGAGTAGTGGACAGCTCCTTTAAATAGGTTTTTTGGGTTGAGCGAGGTCACACACGCTGCATCTTGCTGTATGCATCTGAAACTCTGCAAAATGTGATGCCCCATGGCTGTACGATATTGATACCAAATCATGTGGCTATTAGACAATGGTCAGGTTCTTGGACACATGCAGCAAGACAAATAGTAGGGCATTTTGAGTTAATAAAGGGGAGACCTCTGTACAGGACCTCATCTCTCGGCCAGAGTGGAGATTGATTACAAGGAGTATAGTATATCTTTCTCTGAAGAACCTGTTCTGTCCTGCATTACACAGACCGCTGAGATAAATGGGCACTGTGTAATGCTTTATTTCACCTGTGATGGTGCTGCAGAGATATTGATCACTTATCGCCAGATTTTCTAACAGATTACAGCTAATTGCTGGGGGTCTCAGGAGGTGGACAATTTGTGATTAGCTTATTGTGAAAAGATCCCTTATTAAAGTCAGGATTGTCCAAAACAAAGAAACCCTTGGAAGCGATTGCCCCTCCTTTCTTCTTTAAAGGTTAATAATTATGTTTTAAGTTGATAGTATAATTTTCACATTCAGAGCTTGTCCAGATGAGCATATTATGTAAGTATAGATCGTGGAGAGAATGAGAGAAAAATATTTGTGATAGAAGTTCTGAATTTAGAAAAAAAATAATTCTATGGATTTGGCATATACTTTACTTAAATAGAACCTGCCAAGTCCAAAAACACTCTTTACCTGCAGATATAGTGTCAATCTGTAGGCAAATAGCATTAACATCCTTCTTGGCCGCGTTACTAGAAAAGTGGCCACAGGGAGAAAATGAACTTATTTTCTCCCAGTAGCTGCTTGCTTCCAGTCATCAGGATTGTGTGTTGGTGCTTACAGTCACCAATCACTACAGAGTGTGTGTGCACCGTGTATGCTGTCAATCAAAGTGTCGGGGAGCAATTACAGCGCGCTCACTGTAACTTCTCTGGTTACTGGAAACTAGTGACTATAGGGAGGATTTAAAGAATTATTTCCATCTCCAAGATCCTCTCCCAAAATGTAGTAAGTGTAATAATATTAGAAAATACCTCCAATTAGAAATGTAGTTTAGTTCTCCTTATTTACTATGTCGCTTACCCCATGTGCAGAGCATTGCAGTAGCTTAGGTATCTGTGGTTATGACCACTAGCAACTAGCTGTCACTATGAGTGGTTGATACCTAAGTTACTGCAATACCCTGCACGTGGGATAAGAGACATAGTGAATCTGAAGAACTATACTAGATTTCTAATTGGTGGCATTCACTGATATTAGTATTATTACACCTACTACATATCGGGACAGGATCTTGGAGATGGGAATAGCCTTTTATGTTAGTTTTCTACCACTGCTCCAGGAAGGCCGCCAGGCAGGATTTTAAAGCTATCTACATGCAGAGTAACCCAAAATCTGCAGGTGAATAACATTTTTAGACATGACGGGTTCCTATTAAGACATTGTCTTTTACTATAACAAGCCTGTGTCTGCCATTGTTTTGCAGATCTTTCACTGGGGATATTTCAGGAGACAACATTCAAGAAAACATGGATGCTTTGACAACAGAACTAAAGGGGCAGGGTCTTGATTTTGATACGTCATTCATTGTCTGTAACGTCTTTGATTTCAATTCTAGATTTACTAAAACTAATAATGAAATCTGGGTCCTTGCAATATAGGGTTAACAAACTTTGGTCACCTCAGAATGGTTCATCACATGGTTGAAAAATGGTCATTATTTGGAAAATGCGACATGAACGCGTGTGAATAAGGCCCAATGCTAAATGCATCTGCTGTGAATAATTGATGAAGTTCTGGATCAGCTATGAATCTTTTATAACAGCAAAAGGAACCAACAAAACTAAAAAAAATATGTAGGGACTGGTGTTGAGTAGGGTTGAGCGAAACGGGTCGAACATTTTCAAAAGTCGCCGACTTTTGGCTAAGTCGGGGTTTCATGAAACCCGATCCGACCCCTGTGCGGGGTCGGCCATGCGGTACGCGACTTTCGCGCCAAAGTCGCGTTTCAATGACGCGAAAAGCGCCATTTCTCAGCCAATGAAGGTAAACGCAGAGTGTGGGCAGCGTGATGACATAGGTCCTGGTCCCCACCATCTTAGAGAAGGGCATTGCAGTGATTGGCTTGCTGTCTGCGACGTCACAGGGGCTATAAAGAGGCGTTCCCGCCGACCGCCATCTTACTGCTGCTGATCTGAGCTTAGGGAGAGGTTGCTGCCGCTTTGTCAGAAGCAGGGATAGCGTTAGGCAGGGTCCATTAACCACAAAACCGCTTGTGCTGCAGCGATTTGCACTGTCCAACACCACCCTCGGTGTGCAGGGACAGTGGAATTTTTTTTTTTTTTTTTTTTCCCCTCAGCGCTGTAGCTCATTGGGCTGCCCTAGAAGGCTCCCTGATAGCTGCATTGCTGTGTGTACGCCGCTGTGCAAACCAACTGCTTTTTTCAAAGCACAAATCCTCTTGTTCCTTCCTTTCTGCACAGCTATCTTTTTTGTTTGTCCACACTTTTTATTTCATTTGTGCATCAGTCCACTCCTTATTGCTGCCTGCCATACCTGGCTGAGATTACTGCAGGCAGGGAGATAGTAGCTGCCTGCCATACCTGGCTGAGATTACTGCAGGCAGGGAGATAGTAATTGTAGGACATTCCCTGTTTTTTTTTTTTTTTTTTTTTTGGTGGGAGATTAAGATTGGCAATTTGGCATTTCTGCTAGAGTGCCATCCCTGTGTGTGCCATCTCTCTCATATAGTGGGCCATAGAAAGCCTTTTCATTTTTCTGTATTTTTTTTTGTGGGGTGTATAAATTCTCCCTGATAAAAATACAGTGGGAGATTAATATTGGCCTTTGGGCTTGTGTGCCAGTCCTGAGTGTGCCATCTCTCTCACAAATAGTGGGCCATAGAAAGCCTATTTTATTTTTTTTTGGGTTTTATAAATTCTCCCTGAAAAAAAGGGAGATTAATATTGGCCTCTGGGCTTCTGTGCCAGTCCTGAGCGTGCCATCTGTGCCAGTCCTGAGCGTCCCATCTCTCTCACAAATAGTGGGCCATAGAAAGCCTATTTAATTTTTTTTTTGGTTTTATAAATTTTCCCTGAAAAAAGGGAGATTAATATTGGCCTCTGGGCTTGTGTGCCAGTTGTGAGCGTGCCATCTGTGCCAGTCCTGAGCGTGCCATCTCTCTCACAAATAGTGGGCCATAGAAAGCCTATTTAATTTTTTTTTTGGTTTTATAAATTTTCCCTGAAAAAAGGGAGATTAATATTGGCCTCTGGGCTTGTGTGCCAGTTGTGAGCGTGCCATCTGTGCCAGTCCTGAGCGTGCCATCTCTCTCACAAATAGTGGGCCATAGAAAGCCTATTTAAATATTTTTTTGGTTTTATAAATTCTCCCAGAAAAAAAGGGAGATTAATATTGGCCTCTGGGCTTCTGTGCCAGTTGTGAGCGTGCCATCTGTGCCAGTCCTGAGCGTGCCATCTCTCTCACAAATAGTGGGCCATAGAAAGCCTATTTAAATATTTTTTTGGTTTTATAAATTCTCCCAGAAAAAAAGGGAGATTAATATTGGCCTCTGGGCTTCTGTGCCAGTCCTGAGCGTGCCATCTGTGCCAGTCCTGAGCGTCCCATCTCTCTCACAAATAGTGGGCCATAGAAAGCCTATTTTATTTTTTTTTTGGGTTTCAGAAATTCTCCCTGGAAAAAAAAAGGGAGATTAATATTGCCCTTTGGGCTTGTGTGCCAGTACTAAGCGTTCCATCTCTCTCTCTCTCTCAGTCAGTGGGCCATAGAACGCATATTTTTGGTTTTATTTGTTTTCTAAATTCTCCCTGAAAAAATCATTTTATTTTATTTGGTTTCTAAATTCTTCCTGATAAAATCATATTTTTTTTATTATTTTTATTTCTAAAGTCTCCCTGAAAAAAAAAAAAAAAAAAAACAACCAAAAAAACAGTGGGAGATTAATATTGGCCTTTCTGCTTGTGTGCCAGTCTTGACTCCTGGGTGTGCCATCTCTCTCTCTCTCTCTCTCTCTCTCTCTCTCTCTCTCTCTCTCTCCAATTGTGGTCCATAGAAAGCCTATATTTTTTTTCCTTGATTTGGGTTCTAAAATCTACCAGAGAAAATAACTACATCAATCATTGGTAGAAAAATATTGGCCTCTGGGTTTGTGTGCCACTCCTGACTCCTGTGTGCGTCATCTCTCAGTCAGTGGGCCATAGAACGCCTATTTTTGGTTTTATTTGTTTTCTAAATTCTCCCTGAAAAAATTATTTTATTTTATTTGGTTTCTAAATTCTTCCTGATAAAATCATATTTTTTTTATTATTTTTTTTTCTAAAGTCTCCCTGAAAAAAAAAAAAAAAACAGTGGGAGATTAATATTGGCCTTTCTGCTTGTGTGCCAGTCTTGACTCCTGGGTGCGTCATCTCTCAGTCAGTGGGCCATAGAACGCCTATTTTTGGTTTTATTTGTTTTCTAAATTCTCCCTGAAAAAATCATTTTATTTTATTTGGTTTCTAAATTCTTCCTGATAAAATCATATTTTTTTTATTATTTTTTTTTCTAAAGTCTCCCTGAAAAAAAAAAAAAAAAACAACCAAAAAAAACAGTGGGAGATTAATATTGGCCTTTCTGCTTGTGTGCCAGTCTTGACTCCTGGGTGCGTCATCTCTCAGTCAGTGGGCCATAGAACGCCTATTTTTGGTTTTATTTGTTTTCTAAATTCTCCCTGAAAAAATCATTTTATTTTATTTGGTTTCTAAATTCTTCCTGATAAAATCATATTTTTTTTATTATTTTTTTTTCTAAAGTCTCCCTGAAAAAAAAAAAAAAAAAAACAACCAAAAAAAACAGTGGGAGATTAATATTGGCCTTTCTGCTTGTGTGCCAGTCTTGACTCCTGGGTGCGTCATCTCTCAGTCAGTGGGCCATAGAACGCCTATTTTTGGTTTTATTTGTTTTATAAATTCTCCCTGAAAAAATCATTTTATTTTATTTGGTTTCTAAATTCTTCCTGATAAAATCATATTTTTTTTATTATTTTTTTTTCTAAAGTCTCCCTGAAAAAAAAAAAAAAAAAACAACCAAAAAAAACAGTGGGAGATTAATATTGGCCTTTCTGCTTGTGTGCCAGTCTTGACTCCTGGGTGCGTCATCTCTCAGTCAGTGGGCCATAGAACGCCTATTTTTGGTTTTATTTGTTTTCTAAATTCTCCCTGAAAAAATCATTTTATTTTATTTGGTTTCTAAATTCTTCCTGATAAAATCATATTTTTTTTATTATTTTTTTTTCTAAAGTCTCCCTGAAAAAAAAAAAAAAAAAAACAACCAAAAAAAACAGTGGGAGATTAATATTGGCCTTTCTGCTTGTGTGCCAGTCTTGACTCCTGGGTGCGTCATCTCTCAGTCAGTGGGCCATAGAACGCCTATTTTTGGTTTTATTTGTTTTCTAAATTCTCCCTGAAAAAATCATTTTATTTTATTTGGTTTCTAAATTCTTCCTGATAAAATCATATTTTTTTTATTATTTTTTTTTCTAAAGTCTCCCTGAAAAAAAAAAAAAAAAAAACAACCAAAAAAAACAGTGGGAGATTAATATTGGCCTTTCTGCTTGTGTGCCAGTCTTGACTCCTGGGTGTGCCATCTCTCTCTCTCTCTCTCTCTCTCCAATTGTGGTCCATAGAAAGCCTACATTTTTTTTCCTTGATTTGGGTTCCAAAATCTACCAGAGAAAATAACTCCATCAATCATTGGTAGAAAAATATTGGCCTCTGGGCTTGTGTGCCACTCCTGATTCCTGTGTGCGTCATCTCTCACTCAGTGGCCCATAGAAAGCATATAGTTTGTTACATTTGTTTTCTAAATTCTCCCTGCAAAAATCTATTTTTTTTTTTTTGGGGGGTTTCTAAAGTGTTCCTGAAAAAAATAAAAATAAAAAAAAAATAATAGTGTGACATTAATATTAACATTTGTGCTTCAGTGACAGTCCTGCGTGTGGGGCATCTCTCTAATTTGCAGCCACCAAAAAAAGAGTGTGTAACATTGGGCCTGATTTTCGCTGTGGTCTCACCAACCTGTAAAGGGGTAGCTAAATCATACAGAAGTTATAGCTCACCGTGTAAGTTGTGTGACTGCAACAAATAACGTTAGTTTGGTTACGTTTTTAAAACAATGAGGAAGTCTAGTGGAAGAGGTCGTGGCCGGGGGCGTTCATTGTCAGCTGGTAATGAGGGTAGTGGTAGTGGTGGAGCATCAGGTGGTCGTGGGGGAAAAAATATTGCACCTAAGTCTGGAGCTGTGGAGCCAGGTTCGTCGTCCGGCTACACAAGGCCTCGAACGCTCCCTTTTCTGGGATTAGGAAAACCGCTTTTAAAGCCGGAGCAGCAAGAGCAAGTTTTGGCTTATCTTGCTGACTCAGCCTCTAGCTCTTTTGCCTCATCTCGTGAAACTGGTAAAAGTAAAAGCAGCGCGTCGTTAGTGGATGTTCACGGTCAGGGACAAGTCACTTCCTTGTCCTCTTCAGCAAAAACAACAACAGAGAAGAATGCAGCAGGCGACACAACGGGTTACTCCATGGAGCTCTTTACACATACCGTCCCTGGCTTAGAAAGTGAAGCAGTTAACAGTCCATGCCCATTACAAATTGAATCTGACATGGAGTGCACTGACGCACAGCCACAGCCAGACTACTATGCTGGTCCTTTGACTCAGACCACAACATTGCCCTCGCAGGGTGCTGATCAAGAATCAGACCCTGATGAGACTATGTTGCCCCATCACGAACGCTATACCACCGAACGACACGGTGACACAGACGAAGTTGCGCAGGAGGTACAAGAAGAGTTATTAGATGACCCAGTTCTTGACCCCGATTGGCAGCCATTGGGGGAACAGGGTGCAGGCGGCAGCAGTTCTGAAGCAGAGGAGGAGGAGGGGCCGCAGCAGGCATCAACATCGCCACAGGTTCCATCTGCCGGGCCCGTATCTTGCCCAAAACGCGTGGCAAAGCCAAAACCTGGTGGAGGACAGCGTGGCCATCCGGTTAAAGCTCAGTCTGCAATGCCTGAAAAGGTATCCGATGCTAGAAAGAGTGCAGTCTGGCATTTTTTTAAACAACATCCAATTGATCAGCGCAAAGTCATCTGTCAAAAATGTTCTACTTCCTTAAGCAGAGGTCAGAATCTGAAAAGTCTCAATACTAGTTGCATGCATAGACATTTAACCACCATGCATTTGAAAGCTTGGACTAACTACCAAACGTCCCTTAAGGTTGTTGCACCCTCGGCCAATGAAGCTAGTCATCAACGCAACATCCCTTCCGGCAGTGTAGGACCACCATTTAGCGCACCACCTGCTGTATCTGTGCAGGTATCTTTGCCAGGCCAAAGCAGTCAGGGTCAGGGAATCACCAGTTTCGTAGTAGGAAACACTGCATCTAGGGCACCGGCGGCAACAATACCATCTCCCACCGTCTCTCAGTCTGCCATGTCCACCGGCACCCCCGCTAGTTCCACGATCTCCAGCTCTCCAGTCCAGCTCACCCTACATGAGACTATGGTTAGAAAAAGGAAATACTTAGCCTCGCATCCGCGTACACAGGGTTTGAACGCCCACATAGCTAGACTAATCTCGTTAGAGATGATGCCCTACCGGTTAGTTGAAAGCGAAGCTTTCAAAGACCTGATGGACTACGCTGTACCACGCTACGAGCTACCCAGTCGACACTTTTTTTCCAGAAAAGCCATCCCAGCCCTCCACCAGCATGTTAAAGAGCGCATCGTCCATGCACTCAGGCAATCTGTGAGCACAAAGGTGCACCTGACAACAGATGCATGGACCAGTAGGCATGGCCAGGGACGTTACGTGTCCATCACGGCACACTGGGTAAATGTGGTGGATTCAGGGTCCACAGGGGACAGCAAGTTTGGGACAGTTCTGCCTAGCCCACGGTCTAGTAAACAGTTGTCTGTAGCCGTTCGCACCCCCTCCTCCTCCTCCTCCTCGTCCTCCTGCAGAAGCAAGAGCTCGTCCACAGACCGCAGTCGCACAAACACTCCATCCGCACCTGCCACTGTTGCACACCAGGTCTCCCATTATGGGGCAGCTACTGGCATACGTCAGCAGGCTGTATTGGCTATGAAGTGTTTGGGCGACAATAGACACACCGCGGAAGTTCTGTCCGAGTTCTTGCAGCAAGAAACGCAGTCGTGGCTGGGCACTGTAGATCTTGAGGCAGGCAAGGTAGTGAGTGATAACGGAAGGAATTTCATGGCTGCCATCTCCCTTTCCCAACTGAAACACATTCCTTGCCTGGCTCACACCTTAAACCTGGTGGTGCAGTGCTTCCTGAAAAGTTATCCGGGGTTATCCGACCTGCTCCTCAAAGTGCGTGGACTTTGCGCACATATCCGCCGTTCGCCTGTACACTCCAGCCGTATGCAGACCTATCAGCGTTCTTTGAACCTTCCCCAGCATCGCCTAATCATAGACGTTGCAACAAGGTGGAACTCAACACTGCACATGCTTCAGAGACTGTGCGAACAGAGGCGGGCTGTTATGTTTTTGTGGGAGGATACACATACACGGGCAGGCAGTAGGATGGCAGACATGGAGTTGTCAGGTGTGCAGTGGTCGAAGATTCAAGACATGTGTCAAGTCCTTCAGTGTTTTGAGGAATGCACACGGCTGGTTAGTGCAGACAACGCCATAATAAGCATGAGCATCCCCCTAATGCGTCTGCTGATGCAAAGTTTGACGCACATAAAGGATCAGGCGTCTGCACCAGAGGAAGAGGAAAGCCTTGATGACAGTCAGCGATTGTCTGGTCAGGGCAGTGTACATGACGAGGTACCGGGCGAAGAGGAGGTGGAGGATGAGGAGGATGATGGGGATGAGTATATTTTTAATGAGGAAGCTTTCCCGGGGGCACGGGAAATTGGTGGCGTGGCAAGGCCGGGTTCTGGTTTTTTGAGGGACACAAGTGACGTAGATTTGCCTGCAACTGCCCCTCAACCAAGCACAACCGCAGATTTGACAACGGGAACTTTGGCCCACATGGCGGATTATGCCTTGCGTATCCTCAAAAGGGACACACGCATTACAAAAATGATGAACGATGACGATTACTGGTTGGCCTGCCTCCTTGATCCTCGCTATAAAGGCAAATTGCAAAATATTATGCCACATGAGAACTTGGAACTAATATTAGCAACAAAACAATCAACTCTTGTTGACCGTTTGCTTCTGGCATTCCCTGCACACAGCGCCCGTGATCGTTCTCACACGAGCTCCAGGGGCCAGCAGACCAGAGGTGTTAGAGGGGCAGAAATCAGAAGTGGCGTTGGACAGAGGGGTTTTCTGACCAGGTTGTGGAGTGATTTTTCTATGACCGCAGACAGGACAGGTACTGCAGCATCAATTCAAAGTGACAGGAGACAACATTTGTCCAGTATGGTTACAAACTATTTTTCATCCCTTATCGACGTTCTCCCTCAACCGTCATTCCCATTTGATTACTGGGCATCCAAATTAGACACCTGGCCAGAATTGGCAGAATATGCATTGCAGGAGCTTGCTTGCCCGGCAGCTAGTGTCCTATCAGAAAGAGTATTCAGTGCTGCAGGTTCAATACTAACAGAAAAAAGGACTCGTCTGGCTACCCAAAATGTAGATGATCTAACCTTCATTAAAATGAACCACAACTGGATTTCAAAATCTTTTGCCCCACCCTGCCCGGCTGACACCTAGCTTTCCTATGAAAAGGTCTTGCCTGTGGACTATTCTGAATGACTTTTCCAATCTCGTAATTTTCTTCACCTGATTGTCCAGCATACGACATGTTTCCACCTCACGAAATGGCCAAACTCCCCACACGGGGCCGTGCTATCGCCACTTTGCGCTTGGACCCTTGAGAGTGCTGTTTGTCTGAAGAGGTGGGTGTGGCCGCTTTTGGTCGACGGCACTGCCACTGGGTCCCTCATAGTACAATAAAGTGTCTCTGGCGGTGGTGGTGCGCACCCAACGTCAGACACACCGTTGTAATATGAGGGGCCCTGTGCCTGTACCGCCGGCCACAAGACAGTTCCCCCCCCCAGCTCAAACAGTGCTCTACCACTAGCAAAATTATCTCTCACAGCTTCACCAATGTGTAGTCTAGCCGCTGACATCCTTCAATGCCTGGCACTGACAATACCATTGTTTTGACATTTTTGTTATGTTAGGCCTTCGAAGCCTGTCTGCGGTCCCTTCTTTCTACAACTACTACACTGACCAGGCCACTGCTGGCCGTGTTACCCTGGAACCAATTTAAAAGTGCCTACAGTCAGCCCAATTTTGTTATGTTAGGCCTTCGAAGACTGTCTGCCGTCACTCCTTCCACTAGACTTCCACTGACCATACACTGCTGCCCATGTACCCCTGGAACCAATTTAAAGTGCCTACAGCCAGCCCAATTTTGTTATGTTAGGCCTTCGAAGCCTGTCTGCGGTCACTCCTTCCACTAGACTTCCACTGACCAGACCACTGCTGCCCGTGTACCCCTGGAACCAATTTAAAAGTGCCTACAGCCATGTGTTATTATTTTAGGCCTTCGATGCCTGTCTGCGGTCACTCCTTCCACTAGGCCTCCACTGACCACACCACTGCTGCCCGTGTACCCCTGGAACCAATTTAAAATTGCCTACAGCCAGCCCAATTTTTTTATTTTAGGCCTTCGATGCCTGTCTGCGGTCCATTCTTTCAACTACTACTACACTGACCAGGTCACTGCTGCCCGTGTACCCCTGGAACCAATTTAAAATTGCCTACAGCCAGCCCAATTTTTTTATTTTAGGCCTTCGATGCCTGTCTGCGGTCCATTCTTTCAACTACTACTACACTGACCAGGTCACTGCTGCCCGTGTACCCCTGGAACCAATTTAAAATTGCCTACAGCCAGCCCAATTTTTTTATTTTAGGCCTTCGATGCCTGTCTGCGGTCCATTCTTTCAACTACTACTACACTGACCAGGTCACTGCTGCCCGTGTACTCCTGGAACCAATTTAAAATTGCCTACAGCCAGCCCAATTTTTTTATTTTAGGCCTTCGATGCCTGTCTGCGGTCCATTCTTTCAACTACTACTACACTGACCAGGTCACTGCTGCCCGTGTACCCCTGGAACCAATTTAAAATTGCCTACAGCCATGTGTTATTATTTTAGGCCTTCGATGCCTGTCTGCGGTCACTCCTTCCACTAGGCCTCCACTGACCACACCACTGCTGTCCGTGTACCCCTGGAACCAATTTAAAATTGCCTACAGCCATGTGTTATTATTTTAGGCCTTCGATGCCTGTCTGCGGTCACTCCTTCCACTAGACTTCCACTGACCAGACCACTGCTGCCCGTGTACCCCTGGAACCAATTTAAAAGTGCCTACAGCCAGCCCAAGTTTGTTATGTTAGGCCTTCGATGCCTGTCTGCGGTCCATTCTTTCAACTACTACTACACTGACCAGGTCACTGCTGCCCGTGTACCCCTGGAACCAATTTAAAATTGCCTACAGCCAGCCCAATTTTTTTATTTTAGGCCTTCGATGCCTGTCTGCGGTCCATTCTTTCAACTACTACTACACTGACCAGGTCACTGCTGCCCGTGTACCCCTGGAACCAATTTAAAATTGCCTACAGCCATGTGTTATTATTTTAGGCCTTCGATGCCTGTCTGCGGTCACTCCTTCCACTAGGCCTCCACTGACCACACCACTGCTGCCCGTGTACCCCTGGAACCAATTTAAAATTGCCTACAGCCAGCCCAATTTTTTTATTTTAGGCCTTCGATGCCTGTCTGCGGTCCATTCTTTCAACTACTACTACACTGACCAGGTCACTGCTGCCCGTGTACCCCTGGAACCAATTTAAAATTGCCTACAGCCATGTGTTATTATTTTAGGCCTTCGATGCCTGTCTGCGGTCACTCCTTCCACTAGGCCTCCACTGACCACACCACTGCTGCCCGTGTACCCCTGGAACCAATTTAAAATTGCCTACAGCCAGCCCAATTTTTTTATTTTAGGCCTTCGATGCCTGTCTGCGGTCCATTCTTTCAACTACTACTACACTGACCAGGTCACTGCTGCCCGTGTACCCCTGGAACCAATTTAAAATTGCCTACAGCCAGCCCAATTTTTTTATTTTAGGCCTTCGATGCCTGTCTGCGGTCCATTCTTTCAACTACTACTACACTGACCAGGTCACTGCTGCCCGTGTACCCCTGGAACCAATTTAAAATTGCCTACAGCCATGTGTTATTATTTTAGGCCTTCGATGCCTGTCTGCGGTCACTCCTTCCACTAGGCCTCCACTGACCACACCACTGCTGTCCGTGTACCCCTGGAACCAATTTAAAATTGCCTACAGCCATGTGTTATTATTTTAGGCCTTCGATGCCTGTCTGCGGTCACTCCTTCCACTAGACTTCCACTGACCAGACCACTGCTGCCCGTGTACCCCTGGAACCAATTTAAAAGTGCCTACAGCCAGCCCAAGTTTGTTATGTTAGGCCTTCGATGCCTGTCTGCGGTCCATTCTTTCAACTACTACTACACTGACCAGGTCACTGCTGCCCGTGTACCCCTGGAACCAATTTAAAATTGCCTACAGCCAGCCCAATTTTTTTATTTTAGGCCTTCGATGCCTGTCTGCGGTCCATTCTTTCAACTACTACTACACTGACCAGGTCACTGCTGCCCGTGTACCCCTGGAACCAATTTAAAATTGCCTACAGCCATGTGTTATTATTTTAGGCCTTCGATGCCTGTCTGCGGTCACTCCTTCCACTAGGCCTCCACTGACCACACCACTGCTGCCCGTGTACCCCTGGAACCAATTTAAAATTGCCTACAGCCAGCCCAATTTTTTTATTTTAGGCCTTCGATGCCTGTCTGCGGTCCATTCTTTCAACTACTACTACACTGACCAGGTCACTGCTGCCCGTGTACCCCTGGAACCAATTTAAAATTGCCTACAGCCATGTGTTATTATTTTAGGCCTTCGATGCCTGTCTGCGGTCACTCCTTCCACTAGGCCTCCACTGACCACACCACTGCTGCCCGTGTACCCCTGGAACCAATTTAAAATTGCCTACAGCCAGCCCAATTTTTTTATTTTAGGCCTTCGATGCCTGTCTGCGGTCCATTCTTTCAACTACTACTACACTGACCAGGTCACTGCTGCCCGTGTACCCCTGGAACCAATTTAAAATTGCCTACAGCCAGCCCAATTTTTTTATTTTAGGCCTTCGATGCCTGTCTGCGGTCCATTCTTTCAACTACTACTACACTGACCAGGTCACTGCTGCCCGTGTACCCCTGGAACCAATTTAAAATTGCCTACAGCCATGTGTTATTATTTTAGGCCTTCGATGCCTGTCTGCGGTCACTCCTTCCACTAGGCCTCCACTGACCACACCACTGCTGTCCGTGTACCCCTGGAACCAATTTAAAATTGCCTACAGCCATGTGTTATTATTTTAGGCCTTCGATGCCTGTCTGCGGTCACTCCTTCCACTAGGCCTCCACTGACCACACCACTGCTGTCCGTGTACCCCTGGAACCAATTTAAAATTGCCTACAGCCATGTGTTATTATTTTAGGCCTTCGATGCCTGTCTGCGGTCACTCCTTCCACTAGACTTCCACTGACCAGACCACTGCTGCCCGTGTACCCCTGGAACCAATTTAAAAGTGCCTACAGCCAGCCCAAGTTTGTTATGTTAGGCCTTCGATGCCTGTCTGCGGTCACTCCTTCCACTAGGCCTCCACTGACCACACCACTGCTGCCCGTGTACCCCTGGAACCAATTTAAAATTGCCTACAGCCAGCCCAATTTTTTTATTTTAGGCCTTCGATGCCTGTCTGCGGTCCATTCTTTCAACTACTACTACACTGACCAGGTCACTGCTGCCCGTGTACCCCTGGAACCAATTTAAAATTGCCTACAGCCAGCCCAATTTTTTTATTTTAGGCCTTCGATGCCTGTCTGCGGTCCATTCTTTCAACTACTACTACACTGACCAGGTCACTGCTGCCCGTGTACCCCTGGAACCAATTTAAAATTGCCTACAGCCATGTGTTATTATTTTAGGCCTTCGATGCCTGTCTGCGGTCACTCCTTCCACTAGGCCTCCACTGACCACACCACTGCTGTCCGTGTACCCCTGGAACCAATTTAAAATTGCCTACAGCCATGTGTTATTATTTTAGGCCTTCGATGCCTGTCTGCGGTCACTCCTTCCACTAGGCCTCCACTGACCACACCACTGCTGTCCGTGTACCCCTGGAACCAATTTAAAATTGCCTACAGCCATGTGTTATTATTTTAGGCCTTCGATGCCTGTCTGCGGTCCATTCTTTCAACTACTACTACACTGACCAGGGCACTGCTGGCCGTGTACCCCTGGAACCAACATCAGAAAATATAAAAATAAGTATTTTGCTTATAAAAAAGAAAATACTGGTGAGATATCAAATGCAGACATTTTAACATTAAAAACAAACACACAACTCTAATCTGGTACAGTACTAAAAATGGCCACCAGCTACAATTACTTTCTCCTGCAAGTAGTTAACTGAAAGTTTTTTTAAATTGAAAACACACATATGGCATCCACCGAGTGTTGTCCTGTCGCGTCTTCTTTATATTATTGCCGAGAAGATGCAAAATAATGAAAATAATAAAATCATTAATTACCAAAATAATAGAGAAAGTCAACACCACATTGCAAATAAACATTCATTCCAAATAAAGAAGCAGGGCGCGTCCGAGGGTGAGTATATACCTAATAAGAATATAATCACCCTCGGACGCGCAATGCTTATTTCCAACAGCCTTCCTTCCTAAGAATCAGCCCTTCCGTCGTGTAGAGAGACGTTGTGTTACACTCCAAGGTGTTCCCCAGGTTGCCTTTCCTGAGCTTCGATCTTCCGGCTCTCGTTTAGTAGTTCTTGGAAACTACTCTGCATTAGGCCTTCAAATTGGGTATGGGGTGTAGAGAGATGGTGTGTTCCACTCCAAGGTGTTCCCCAGGTTGCCTTTCCTGAGCTTCGATCTTCCGGCTCTCGTTTAGTAGTTGTTGGAAACTACGCTGCATTAGGCCTTCAAATTGGGTATGGGGTGTAGCGAGAGGGTGTGTTACACTCCAAGGTGTTCCCCAGGTTGCCTTTCCTGAGCTTCGATCTTCCGGCTCTCGTTTAGTAGTTCTTGGAAACTACACTGCATTAGGCCTTCAAATTGGGTATGGGGTGTAGAGAGAGGGTGTGTTACACTCCAAGGTGTTCCCCAGGTTGCCTTTCCTGAGCTTCGATCTTCCGGCTCTCGTTTAGTAGTTGTTGGAAACTACGCTGCATTAGGCCTTCAAATTGGGTATGGGGTGTAGCGAGAGGGTGTGTTACACTCCAAGGTGTTCCCCAGGTTGCCTTTCCTGAGCTTCGATCTTCCGGCTCTCGTTTAGTAGTTCTTGGAAACTACACTGCATTAGGCCTTCAAATTGGGTATGGGGTGTAGAGAGAGGGTGTGTTACACTCTAAGGTGTTCCCCAGGTTTCCTTGCCATTGCTTCGGTCTTCCGACTCTCGTTTAGTAGTTGTAGAAAAGTACACTGCATTAGGCCATACAAAATGGGTATGGGGTGGAGAGAGATGGTGTGTTACACTCCAAGGTGTTCCCCAGGTTGCCTTTCCTGAGCTTCTATCTTCAGGCTCTCATTAAATTGTGGTTAAATGGAACAACTGCATTTGGCGTACTAGTTGGTTTGGGGCCTACTATCGGTGTCTGCCACTCCTTGCTGTTCTCCTCCACTGAACAAAGCTGTGCCGCCTGTTTACTACGGTTGCCAATTTTGAACTGCATTTCGACTACTTACTGATTTGGCCCTACTCTCTGTGTCAGCCTCTCATTCCAGTTGTCCTCCACTGCAATGCCCCCTGGTTATTCCTGTGTTACCAATTTTGAACTGCATTTAGCCCACTTTCTTCTTTGGGCCTATATCTGTGTTTCCACTTCATCGTGCCCATTGCCCAGCCAGTGATAGATGAGTCTGCTGGTACATTGACCCATAACGCAACATTCCCCGTGCACGCTACACAACAACATTGTGACCCTGCTGAAAGTCAGGTTGCTCTTCCCGCATACCATACCACCTTACACGGGGACAAAGAGGAAGGTGCAGATGAAAGTGCAGGTTCCTTCATCAGGTGGGGGGAGGAATACTAGTTGGCGACGTCACTGGCACAGGGCCTCTCATAGTACGCAAAAGTGTTGCTGCCGGTGGGAGGCGCCCCCGCCGTGCAAACACACCGCTGTACTTTGAGGGGCCCTGTGCCAGTGCCAATGCCAACGAGTGGGCCCCCCCTGCTTGCTCAGGTTCACAGCACTTGCAAAGTTGAAATACTTACCTCTCCCTGCTCCACTGCCGTGACGTGGTCCAGATTTCCTGGGCCCACTAATTACTTGAACCAGCCCTACCCCCCACAACTTTAGCCAAATGACCCCCAATTTCAAATGCCTTCCAATTATTATAAGGTAAATTACGCTTGACAAGCTTCATTAAGAAGAATGGATGGTTTTGACATTAAAATGGCCACTCTAGGTGTTTTCCTGGCCCCCACTCACTGCCGACTATGCTGCCCCATTGACTTGCATTGGGTTTCGTGTTTCGGTCGATCCCGACTTTACGTCATAATCGGCCGATTTCACTCGACCCGACTTTGGACATAGTCGGGTTTCGCAAAACCCGGCTCGACTCTAAAAAGGTCAAGGTCGCTCAACTCTAGTGTTGAGCATTCTGATACTGCAAGTATCGGGTATCGGCCGATATTTGCTGTATCGGAATTCCGATACCGAGTTCCGATATTTTTGATATCGGAATCGGAGTGTGCGGTGCGTATGGTTCCAAGGGTCTGGAGGAGAGGAAACTCTCCTTCAGGCCCTGGGATCCATATTAATGTAAAAAATAAAGATTAAAAATAAAAAATATGGCTATACTCACCCCTCGGACGAACCCTGGCTGTCACCGCTGCGAGCGTCCGCCTCCGTTTCTGAGAATGTAGTGAGTGAAGGACCTTCGATGACGTCGCGGTCAGGTGAGCGGTCACGTGAGCGGTCAGGTGACCGGTCATCTGATCGCGATGTCATCGATGGTCCTTCACTCACAGCATTCTTAAGGACGGAGGCGGACGCTTGCAGCGGTGACAGCCTGGGTTCTTCGGAGGGGTGAATAATAGCCATATTTTTTATTTTTATTCTTTATTTTTTTATATTAATATGAATCCCAGGGCCTGAAGGAGAGTTCCCTCTCCTTCAGACCCTGGGAACCATGCAGGATACATTCCGATATTTGTGTCCCATTGACTTGTATTGGTATCGGGTATCGGTATCGGCGAGATCCGATATTTTGCCGGTATCGGCCGATACCATCTAATGCCGATACCATCCGATACCGATACTTTCAAATATCGGAAGGTATCGCTCAACACTAGTAGGGACCAAAGTAATTGCAAAAAGGGTAAAAATGAGCTTTTATTAAAATGTAGGTTACAAAAACATAAATATATTAAACACAACAAACACAAAGACATATTGATGGGTGAACCAACGTGGAAACCCCCATAATAAAATGGCACCAGTCACCACAAAAAGACATTAAATGAAAGACGTACATATTCTCTCAAAAGTGTTATAGTGATTAGTGAAATTGGTCAATATCGAGAATATATAGTACATAGACTAGTTTAGATTTCAGTGACAAATATTGATTCCCAGAGTACAAGTAATAGGACAGAGGAGTACTCATAGGCTCACACATCAAACACCCGATCCTCGTTTCACAAATGCTTCATCAGGCATCCCCACTTTGGTCCATGCGCATTTTTTTCATTTTGTTGGTTCCTGCTTCATGGTTGTGGGACTTTCTACTTTGCCTAGAGTTACACTTTCGATTTTCATATAATAATAATCATAATCATATAATAATAAAATTTTGTTTGCATTGTACCATTATGTATATTTGTCTATTGCTACCGTGTTGTCTGTGAACATTTTTATATCAAGCTAATTTTCCTATTTCACACTGTTTGTCTTATCCATCATACAATAGTACTGTAATAAGTAATTTCCTCCAAAAAAGTAATGCAAAGTATTAGCAGATTATGATATTAATATCACATTAACATACTGTTTCAATTACTTGCACACTGGCTCCTTATTAGTGGCAGTGATGGGTATTTCAGCGTCGTTCCGTTAAAGGGGTGGTCCGAGGTCTAAAGTAATGTTCCTCAGAAATCCCTATCTATTTAGTGCCATAATTTAAACTATTTCCTAATATACCTGAATTGAAAATTACCTATCCTTCCCTAACTACACTGTCTAACTGCTTTTTTTTTCACTTCCTTTTTGATGACAGTCCATTTGAGAATCCCAGTGCATGCTGGGATACTCAAAGCGTCATCAGGGGGCAATGGCTGTGATCACTGCTGCAACCTCTAACCCCTACCAGAAACGAAATGTCATCAGTTATGCTCATTTCAGGGACTGGGCTAGTTCCTGATCGCGCGCTCTCTGTTGTCGGCTCAGATCAACAGTAACGAGCCGGCAACAGAGCGCATTGTAAGAGTAATTAGCATGCAGAGACCAGTGACGCCACTTGTAAGGTTCAATATATCACAGCTTTTGGCATCTGAGCCTGCTCCATTGGTCATTAAGGCCTTAAGAAGCCTAGTCATTAAGAGGTTCAAGCAAGGAATACCCCTTTAATTGCCAACAATTAGGAGCTAAAGTTGAGATTTTTCTATGTAATTGACATTGATCTTTGCAGCTTCCTGCACTTAAACAAAAACAAGTGGCATTTTGCAGTGGGTCCACAAATAATTGCTGAAAACGGCGCAACAATTTGACTACAATATAAGAATATATTCTTAGTTTTAATTTTCCACTGGAGCATTTAGAAATTGTTCCCCACACACTGATAAATATGGCTATGGATATTGCTGTGTACAATGCATTACATTGCAATAGGTGAATAGATGGTAACATCTGCAGTGCCGATCATTTAGCTTACTCTGCAAGTATATTCTCAGCAGGGTGTGCATGAGATTTCCAAAAATCTCATGCGCAATGGCAGTAGTTAGTGATGAGCAAATACATTGGGAACTATTCGTTACTCGCACGAATAGTATGCTATTCGGATTATTCGTTACTCAGCGAGTAATTTTGTATTTGCCTCGGTACATTTGGGTGATCCGCCCAGCATGTTTGGTGTTTTATTTGCTTGCCATTCACAGTAATGCTGTCACCATCCTTGTTGTGGCATTACTGTGATTGGCCACCCAAACACCAGGTGTTTGTTGCACTGTCTTGTGCATGGCAGCGCGCCAAATTTTGCTTCTGAACAGTGGTGAAATCATTCCGGCCGGTCAGAGAGCCGTGGTTCCCTCGCTGTCAAAAGACAGAGTGAGCGCGCAGCTGTGATCGAAGATATAAAGTTTACCTTCAGTCCCAGGTGTCAGCTGATGTGACTACTGCTCCCATCAAACAATGCCTACTGCTGCTAATAACAGTGAGAGCAGGAGCAGCTGATGGGTGTATTCATCAGCCGGCTCCTGTGCTGTAAATAAATAATTAAAAGGAAAAAATGGCGTTTGTTCCCCTGTATTTTTGATAACCAACAAGGCAAAACGCACAGCTGTGGGTTAAAACCCTTTGTTGTCAACTTCAGCAGGGCCGGTTATCAAGAAAAGAAGTGTCCCCATGCCATATTTATTAATTAATTAAATAATTTAAAAAAAAACGCTGTGGGGTCCCCCCATTTTTGACAACCAGCCTTGCTAAATCAGACAACTGGGGGCTGGTATTCTCAGGCTGGTAAGGGGCCATGGATATGGCCCCCCAGCCGAAAAATAGCAGGTGTGCCAAATCTGGTGCTTTGCCTGGCTCTTCCCACATGCCCTGTAGTAGTGCCAAGTGGGGCTGATGTCACCTTTGTATTGTCAGGTGACATCAAGCCCACGGCTTAGTAATGGAGAGGTGTCTATAAGACACCCATCCATTACTAATCCTATAGTTATATGGTAAATACAGACACTGCAAGAATAAAGTCCTTTATTAGAAATAAAACAAAACACACTTTTCCATTTTATTTAAAAATAACAAACACATTTACACTCACCTAACACCTAATTCCACTGTATCACCAGTGGTTCTCAACCTGGACGATCGCATCTTGGCACCATCCAGGTTGAAACTATTTATCCCCCAGGCATGGATCATGGCGTGAGACAGAACGATGGAGAGGTGAGGGATATTTTTTTTTCTTACAGGAGACGAGGGATTCAGTGAAATTAGGCATTAGGTGAGTATAACTGTGTTTGCTATTTTTAAATAAAAATGGAAAAGTGTGTTTTGTTTTATTTCTAATAAAGGATTTTATTCTGGCTGTGTCTTTATTCTTCTTGCGATGCCGCCCTCCTGTTGCTTCATGGCTCCCCGCCATCGCGCTCCTGTGCAGGCATACTTATCTGTCCTGCTGAGGGCAGAGTAAAGTACTGCAGTACTTTTGCATTATAGAATGCTGTAGAGAAGCCCTGAAAGGCAGTGGCTGTATCTTATATCGGCCAAAACTGCTGACAGGTTCCCTTTGAATCATAATGAAAACCCAAAACATCCAAATGACCCTGATCAAAAGTTTACATAGCCATTCAAACCCATTTGTGTCAACTTCTGTGCATGTTATCAAGCCAAAATCATCAGGATATGTAAATTGTTGATCAGGGTCATTTGGATGTTTTGGGTTGTCATTACGATTTAAAAAGAGAAAACACAGTAGTTTGACAATAAATGGCTTCACCCAACCACTAACCATGAGTGGAGAAAAAGGTTTGGTGTTATCATTCATATTCTCTGAAAAAAGGCCAAGAAAGTAAAAATTCTGCCGGGGTATGTAAACTTTTGAGCACAACTGTACTTTTTCAAGGCACGGTGATATAAGTATTGAACACATCAACAGATAAACACATCAGTAGTTTCGCAATTCTTCTGTAACCAATGCCATCAATATGTTTATACACACATCACACACAAATACAGTGGGGAAAATAAGTATTTGATACACTGTTGATTTTGCAGTTTTCCCACCTACAAATAATGTAGGTACACTTCAACTGTGAGAGACAGTATCTTAAAAAAAACCCCAGAAAATCACACTGTATGATTTTTACATAATTACTTAGAATTGATAGTCCTTAGTGGTTGATACCTTTTAATGGCTAACTGAAAAGATGGTAACAAATTGCAAGCTTTCGAGGTTACTCAGGCCTCTTCATCAGGCAAAGACTAAAACAAATTCTGAAGAATCACATATTTATGCACAACATAGCATAGAAAAAAAAGGAAAAAAAGGGAAAAACCATGGTAAGACAGGTGGCATGAAGCAGAATTACCACACACCTGGTCAATGACCTGAAGAGAGCTGGGACCGAAGTGTCAAACATTACCACTTACCATTACCATTAGCACGCAAGGTTCCCCTACTCAAGCCAGCACACGTCCAGGCCAGTTTGAAGTTTGTCAATAACCATCTGGATGATCCAAAGGAAGCATGGGATTTCAAGGCCCTGGAGTGGTCTAGCCAGTCTCCAGATCTGAACCCAATAGAAAATCTTTGGAGGGAGCTGAAATTCAACCCAGCGACAGCCCAAAAACGTGAAAGATCTGGAGAAGATCTGTATGGAAGAGTGGGCCAAAATCCTTGACCTCTGTAATTGTAAACAAAGGTTTCTGTACCAAAAATTAAGTTCTGTTTTTCTATTGTATCAAATACTTATTTCATGCAATAGAATGAAAATGAATTATGTAAGAATCACACAAAGTGATTTTCTGGATTTTTTTTCAGAGATTTTGTCTCTGACAGTTGAAGTGAACCTGCGACAAAAATTACAGACCTCTCCATTTTTTATAGGTGGGAAAACTTGACATTGCATCAAATACCTATTTTTCCCACTATGTGTAATATATATTTATCTATATATCTATTATATATATATATATATATATATATATATATATATATATATATATATATATATATATATATTTGCGAAGCAGCGAGGGGGATCATATGCGAGGATCGATATGTATACTGAAGGAAGCCCATAAAAGAGTATTAAACCCGCTGTAGTTCATTGGAGTCACAGGCATAGCTGTGGCTGCAGTGCAAAATAAACTTAAGTGTGGACCTGGTTGAGTTACTTGACCAAGGCAATGTTCAGGAAAACCCGTTGAGGGCTTTTATTTTTGGAGTGAACTACAGGATTGTAGTGGGGCAGTTCACTCCCTCTGGACCAGGTCTTACAAGTGGCCCATGGCCACGGATTCCATTTCAAAACCCTGCAGCAAATGGTTGGGTATGTCAGTCTTGGTTTGCAAACTAAAGAGCAGGCGAGTCTGCAAGATTCATGAAAACCTACAAAATTGTCCTCATGGCCAAAATAGTACAATATGCCCCTAAGCCGAACACATAAAAACTGACTTACAAATAGGATAACTGAGTTAATGATGTCAAAATGATCAGTCACTCACAACATAGCTGTTGACACAGAATCCATACGAATGTACGGGTTTAGTACAAATCAATACAAAATTTTAATAAACGATAATAAACAAAGACAAGGTATTAAGGTGAGGAAATAACAATAGCTGAAAAAGCCAGTGCGAGAAGCCTGTGTGAAGTAACATGGAGCTGAGCGAAACCAACCTGGCACCCCTCAGCGTGACACAGTGGTGCAGTCGCCCACGGTAACTGGTCTTGGATACGGACTGTCTTGACGTCCCAGCTGCAATCTGGAGGATACCGTTTGCTTTCCAGTTGTAAGTTACTTTGAACATTAACAGACATTTGCTTTGAACTTTTCTGTGGTCCCTGCTGCACTGCACCAACCTTGTTGCACTACAATATATATATGTATATACACATATACACACACATAGCGCATACAGACACATATATACAAACTATACCACACAAACACAAATACAGGTGCTTCTCACAGAATTAGAATATCATCAAAAAGTTACTTTATTTCAGTTCTTCAATACAAAAAGTGAAACTCATTGTATTGTATAGAGTCATTACAAACAGAGTGATCTATTTCAAGTGTTTATTTCTGTTAATGTTGATGATTATGGCTTACAGCCAACGAAAACCCAAAAGTCATTATCTCCTAAGGAAGCAAACTTGTGTATATGTGAAACGTATGTCGTACCTTTTAGTAGTGGACTGTATCTCCTTTTTTTTTCTCATCTCAGTAAATTAGAATACTTTATAACACCACTTGAAAAATGATTTTTAAAACCAGAAATGTTGGCCTACTGAAATGTATGTTCAGTAAAAGCACTCAATACTTGGTCGGGGCTCCTTTTGCATCAATTACTGCATCAATGCGGCATGGAGGCCATCAGCCTGTGGCACCGCTGAGGTGTTATTGAGGCCGAGGTTGCTTTGATAGCAGCCTTCAGCTCATTTGCATTGTTGGATCTGGTGTCGCTCATCTTCCTCTTTGCAATACATCATAGATTCTCTATAGGGTTAACGTCAGGAAAGTTTGCTGGTCAATCAAGCACAGTGATACTGTTGTTTTTAAACCAGGTATTGGTACCTTTGGCAGTGTGGACAGGAGCCAAGTCCTGCTGGAGAATGAAATTTCCATCTTCATAAAGCTTGTTGGCAGAGGGAAGCATGAAGTGCTCTAAAATGTCCTGGTAGATGGCTGCGCTGACTTTGGTCTTGGTAAAACACAGTTGACCTACACCAGCAGATGACATGGCTCCCGAAACCATCATTGATTGTGGAAACTTGACACTACACCTCAAGAAGCTTGGATTGTGGCCTCTCCACTCTTCCTCCAGATGCTGGGACCTTGATTTCCAAATGAAATCCAAAATTTACATTATTCTGAAATCAACAAATTGGACCACTGAGCAACAGTCCAGTTCTTTTTCTCCTTGGCCCAGGTAAGATGCTTCTGGCATTGTCTATTGGCCATGAGTGGCCTGACACAAGGAATGCGACACTTGTAGCCAATGTCCTGGATACGTCTGTGTGTGGTGGCTCTTGAAGCAATGACCCCATCAGTAGTCCACTCCTTGTGAATCTCCTCCAAATTTTTGAATGGACTTTTCTTAACAATCCTTTCAAGGATGCTGTTATCCCGGTTGCTTGTGCACTTTTTTCAACCACACTTTTTCCTTCTGCTCAACTTTCCATTAATATGCTTGAATACAGCACTTTGAACAGCCAGCTTCTTTAGCAATGAAGTTTTGTGGCTTAACCTCCTTGTGGAGTGTGTCAATAACTACCTTCTGGGCATCTTTCAAGTCTGCAGTCTTCCCCATGATTTTGGAGCCTTCTGAAACAGACTATGGGATATTTTTAAATGCTTAAGAAGCCTTTGCAGGTGTTTTTTGTTAATTCTTCTAATTTACTGAGGTAATGACTTTTGGGTTTTCATTGGCTGTAAGCCATAATCATCGACATTAAACAGATATATAAACTTGAAAAAGATTGGCAACTTAAAAAATCAGCAAGGGATCAAATACTTATTTCCCCCACTGTACATACTGCACACAAATACAGTTGTGAGAAAAAGTGTTTGCACCCTTCCTGATTTCCTCTTCTTTTGCATGTTTATTACACCCAAATGTTTCACATCACCAAACAATTGTAATATTAGACAAAGATAACACAAGTAAACACAGAATGCAGTTCTTATTAAATGAAGGTCTTTATTATTAAGGGAAAAAGAAACTCAAACCTACAAGGTCCTGTGTGAAAAAGTGATTGTGGTTTATCACAACTTCGGGAAGCTGAGTTTAAATTCCCAAGCCACACCCAGGACTGATTACTGCTACAATTGTTTTCAATCAAGAAATCACTTAAATAGGATCTGCCTGACACAAAGAAGTAGACCAAAAGATCCACAAAAGCTAGACATCATGCCGCAATCCAGATAAATTCTGGAACGAATGAGAAACCAAGTATAGAAGAGCTATCAGTCTGGAAAATGTTATAATGCCATTTCTAAAGCTTTGGGACTACAGCAAACCACAGTGAGAGCCATTATCCACAAATTATGGAAACATGGAAGAGTGGTGAACCTTCCCATGAGTGGTCAGCCAACCAAAATTACCCCAAGAGTGCAGCGACGACTCATACAAGAGGTCACAAAAGACCCCAAACCAACATCCAAAGAACTGTAGGCCTCACTTGCCTCAGTTAAAGTCAGCATTTAGGACTCCACCATAAGAAATAGACTGGGCAAAAAAAAAACACTACTGAGCAATAAGAACATAAAGGCTCATCTCCATTTTGCCAAAAACCATTGTGATAGTCCCACAGACTTTTGGGAGAATGCTCTGTGAAATGGTGAGACAAAAGTTGAACCTTTTCGAAGGTGTATGTCCCATTACATCTGGCGTAGAAGTAACACAGCATTTTAGAAAAGGAACATCATACAAACAGTAAAATATGGCGGTGGTAGTATGATTGTCTGGGTCTGTTTTGCTGCTTCAGGACCTGGAAGACTTGATGTGGTAAATAAAACCATGGAACCATGAATTCTGCTGTCTACCAAGAAATCCTGAAGAAGAATGTGTGACCATCTGTTTGTGACCTCTGGCTGAAGCGGACTTCGGTTATGCAGGACAATTATTCAAAACACACCAAGTCCACCTCTGAATGGCTTAAAGGGAACCTGTCACCTGAATTTGGCGGGACTGGTTGTGGGTCATATGGGCGGAGTTTTCGGGCGTTCCTTACCCGCTGACTGCATGCTGGCCGCAATATTGGATTGAAGTTCATTCTCTGTCCTCTGTAGTACACGGCTGCGCAAGGCAATCTTGCATTGCGCAGGAGTGTACTATGGAGGACAGAGAATGAACTTCAATCCAATATTGCGGCCAGCATGCAGCCAGCGGGTAAGGAAAGGGTGAATCAAACACCCGAAAACTCCGCCCATATGACCCAAAACCGGTCCCGCCAAATTCAGGTGACAGGTTCCCTTTAAGAATAGCAAAATTAAGACTTTGGAGTGACCTAGTCAAAGTCCTGACTTTAATCCTATTGACATGTTGTGGCATGATTTTAAAAAGGCAGTTCATGCTGAGAAAACCTCCAATGTGGCTGAATTACAACAATTCTGCAAAGATGAGTGGGCCAAAATTCCTCTAGAGCATTGTAAAAGACTCATTGACAGTTATGGCAAATGCTGGATTGCAGATGTTGCTGCTAAGGGTGGCCCAACCAGTTATTAGGTTTAAAGGGCAATCACTTTTCACACAGGGCCCTGTAGGTTTGGATTTCTTTTTCCCTTAATAATAAAGACCATCATTTAAAAACTGCATTTTAAAATCTGAGCATGCACCGCCCCCGGCGGCCATTTTCCCGGAGGCCACCACATCACAGTAGATTGAGATCTCGTCAACGAGAGCTCGTCCTGAGATCTTGGGACGAGATTTTGTTGCCAAGATCTCAATCTTAGCATGCGCCGCCCCCTTCGGCCATTTTCCCTGGAGGCCACCGCATAGCAGCAATGGATCTGCGGGGCCTTCGGGCTTTCACAAAATGCTGGCAGAGCCCTGCCGCACCACAGAGCATCACTGCCGCACCTATCGCAAAATGCAGGAGGAGCCCCGCAGCCGAATCTGTCGCAAAATACCGGCAGAACCACCGGGAACCCCAGAGCACCACCGCCGCACCAGCCTGGGATGGGATTTACCGGAGGCCACCGCTCAAGCCTGGACCACCGAACGATCTCTGTGACCACGCTCCCCCTGTGACCACTCTTCGACCTGTGCCGATTCCTCCTCCCGGTAAGCTGAATTCGAACTGTAAGACGGACCCCCATTTGGCACATTATTTTTTTTCCCATATTTTCCTTCTGAAAATTTGGGGTGCACCTTATGGTCTTATAGTCTGAAAAATACGGTAAATGCATATTATACATGTGATCATGGTGCAGAACAGGCGCCTGCCTGCTGAAGGTGATTTTTTTTTTTCAATATAGATAATATTCATTATGTAAACTAGGGGGCAGGTCAGTGAGAGATCAGTGACCTGTCAGCAGTCTTCATTAAGGATATCTAATCAGAGCACCACATGAAGACCCCCACAGGCCGCCCTGGAGCACAGACATTAACTCAAAACTGAAAATAAAGATTAAACAACAACCACAAGACGGATTCCAACAATCCAGGTATCATTGTAATCAGTACAACGGCGCCGACCTGACACTGTCTGTAGGTTACTGTGCACAATCCTGCTGACAGGTTCCCTTTAAAAATAAATAATAATAAAAATACATATTTGGTATCTCTGTGTCCATAAAAGTCTGGTCTATCAGAATCTAAAATTAATTAACAAGATTGGTAAACAACATGAATAGAAAATTGAAAAGCCAGAATTAGTCATTTTCAGGAGGCACGCCTCCTTGGAAGAACACAATAAAAAGCTATTAAATCGTTGTACAGTATGTACGCCAAATCAATAACAATGAAACCATCCGCTCGGCCCACCAAAAACAAGCTCTCATTTAGTTTCATTGACCAAAAAAAGAAGTTTGTCTCGGAAAATGGAGGCACAAACTGATTTTATTTTTTTAATACAAACTTACTTTTTTTTCACTATTTAATTAGTAAAAAAGCAAAAACTATATAAGTTTGGTATTCCCATAATTGTACTGGCCTGGAGAATCATGCGCCCAGCCTATTATTACCATAAAATGAATGCCATATGAACAAAATCCAAAAAAACATGGCAGAATTGAGGTCTTCTTTCACCATTTGATTGCACGATTGTATTTTTGTTAGTACATTTTGTGGTAAAATGAATGGTGTCACTCAAAACTACCACTAATCCTGTAAAAAAGACAAAAATATGAAGCCCTTGTATGCCTACAAAATCTATGGCTCTTGAAAAAAGGGAAGAAAAAACTAACGAGGAAAAAAACAAAAATCACCCGAAGTGAAGTGGTTATTTAAGCTGGTATTATTGAAGCCAAACTTATCATTAGGTGCAATATTTGTTATTTAAGGCGTAGGGGAGATGAAGTGGGTACCATAAAGATTTTGAGTAAATTACCATATTTTATTATTTTCCATATGCCACTCACAGTAAGGCTACGTTCACACTAGCGTTGTGCGCCGCTGCGTCGGCGACGCGACGCACCGAAAAACGCGTGCAAACGCACGCAAAAACGCTGCGTTTTTCGACGCGTGCGTCGTTTTTTGACGAAAATCGGACGCAAGAAAAATGCAACTTGTTGCGTTTTCTTGGTCCGACGCTAGCGTCAAAAAAGATGCACGTGTCGGAAAACGCAACAAGCAAAAACGCATGCGTCCCCCATGTTAAACATAGGGGCGCATGACGCGTGCGTCGCCGCTGCGTCGCCCGACGCTAGCGCGACGCACACTAGCCAAACGCTAGTGTGAACGTAGCCTTATGCCCCATTTTTAGCATAATTTCCCCCATGATGCGTTTTACTTCCTGACTGCTCCTCTCTGGACAAACTATGCTTGCAGCCTGTAATTATCAGTTGTACCACAAGAGGGCGCCAGAACACCAAGCTACTTGTAGGAAACGGAGCTGCTGCTGCGAGTTGACAGCTCAAACCGACTGCTCCTTTCTGGTCCCCAAACAAAGCACAATGAGAGCGGTAATCCAAAGGGTGACTAAGGCCAGTGTAACTGGTAAGTGCTGGCCACTAGCCTGCTGCTCAGGCACGCGGATGTACCGTGCACGGGGATGAGTCCTGTCACTCGTGTCTGATCATAGAGTCTCCTCCCAATGCAGTGCGGCAGGGAACTTCCTTCCTGTCAGCCGGCACCGACATGGAGGCACTGACATGTGTCAGCTGGGGCAGATCTGTACATGGAGGCAGTGTCATGTGTCAGCTGGGGCAGATCTGTACATGGAGGCAGTGTCATGTGTCAGCTGGGGCAGATCTGTACAGACATGGAGGCGGTGTCATGTGTCAGCTGGGGCAGATCTGTACATGGAGGCAGTGTCGTGTCAGCTGGGGCAGATCTGTACATGGAGGCGGTGTCATGTGTCAGCTGGGGCAGATCTGTACAGACATGGAGGCAGTGTCATGTGTCAGCTGGGGCAGATCTGTACATGGAGGCAGTGTCATGTGTTAGCTGGGGCAGATCTGTACATGGAGGCAGTGTCATGTGTTAGCTGGGGCAGATCTGTACATGGAGGCAGTGTCATGTGTCAGCTGGGGCAGATCTGTACATGGAGGCAGTGTCATGTGTCAGCTGGGGCAGATCTGTACAGACATGGAGGCAGTGTCATGTGTCAGCTGGGGCAGATCTGTACATGGAGGCAGTGTCATGTGTCAGCTGGGGCAGATCTGTACAGACATGGAGGCAGTGTCATGTGTCAGCTGGGGCAGATCTGTACATGGAGGCAGTGTCATGTGTCAGCTGGGGCAGATCTGTACATGGAGGCAGTGTCATGTGTCAGCTGGGGCAGATCTGTACATGGAGGCAGTGTCATGTGTCAGCTGGGGTAGATCTGTACATGGAGGCAGTGTCATGTGTCAGCTGGGGCAGATCTGTACATGGAGGCAGTGTCATGTGTCAGCTGGGGCAGATCTGTACATGGAGGCAGTGTCATGTGTCAGCTGGGGTAGATCTGTACAGACATGGAGGCAGTGTCATGTGTCAGCTGGGGCAGATCTGTACATGGAAGCAGTGTCATGTGTCAGCTGGGGCAGATCTGTACATGGAGGCAGTGTCATGTGTCAGCTGGGGCAGATCTGTACATGGAGGCAGTGTCATGTGTCAGCTGGGGCAGATCTGTACATGGAGGCGGTGTCATGTGTCAGCTGGGGCAGATCTGTACAGACATGGAGGCAGTGTCATGTGTCAGCTGGGGCAGATCTGTACATGGAGGCAGTGTCATGTGTCAGCTGGGGCAGATCTGTACATGGAGGCAGTGTCATGTGTCAGCTGGGGCAGATCTGTACATGGAGGCAGTGTCATGTGTCAGCTGGGGCAGATCTGTACATGGAGGCAGTGTCATGTGTCAGCTGGGGTAGATCTGTACATGGAGGCAGTGTCATGTGTCAGCTGGGGCAGATCTGTACATGGAGGCAGTGTCATGTGTCAGCTGGGGCAGATCTGTACATGGAGGCAGTGTCATGTGTCAGCTGGGGCAGATCTGTACATGGAGGCAGTGTCATGTGTCAGCTGGGGCAGATCTGTACATGGAGGCAGTGTCATGTGTCAGCTGGGGCAGATCTGTACATGGAGGCGGTGTCATGTGTCAGCTGGGGCAGATCTGTACAGGCATGGAGGCAGTGTCATGTGTCAGCTGGGGCAGATCTGTACATGGAGGCAGTGTCATGTGTTAGGTGGGGCAGATCTGTACATGGAGGCGGTGTCATGTGTCAGCTGGGGCAGATCTGTACAGACATGGAGGCAGTGTCATGTGTCAGCTGGGGCAGATCTGTACATGGAGGCGGTGTCATGTGTCAGCTGGGGCAGATCTGTACATGGAGGCAGTGTCATGTGTCAGCTGGGGCAGATCTGTACATGGAGGCGGTGTCATGTGTCAGCTGGGGCAGATCTGTACAGGCATGGAGGCAGTGTCATGTGTCAGCTGGGGCAGATCTGTACATGGAGGCGGTGTCATGTGTCAGCTGGGGCAGATCTGTACAGGCATGGAGGCGGTGTCATGTGTCAGCTGGGGCAGATCTGTACATGGAGGCGGTGTCATGTGTCAGCTGGGGCAGATCTGTACAGACATGGAGGCAGTGTCATGTGTCAGCTGGGGCAGATCTGTACATGGAGGCAGTGTCATGTGTCAGCTGGGGCAGATCTGTACATGGAGGCAGTGTCATGTGTTAGGTGGGGCAGATCTGTACATGGAGGCGGTGTCATGTGTCAGCTGGGGCAGATCTGTACAGACATGGAGGCAGTGTCATGTGTCAGCTGGGGCAGATCTGTACATGGAAGCAGTGTCATGTGTCAGCTGGGGCAGATCTGTACATGGAGGCGGTGTCATGTGTCAGCTGGGTCAGATCTGTACATGGAGGCAGTGTCATGTGTTAGGTGGGGCAGATCTGTACATGGAGGCAGTGTCATGTGTCAGCTGGGGCAGATCTGTACATGTAGGCGGTGTCATGTGTCAGCTGGGGCAGATCTGTACATGGAGGCAGTGTCATGTGTCAGCTGAGGCAGATCTGTACATGGAGGCAGTGTCATGTGTCAGCTGGGGCAGATCTGTACATGGAGGCGGTGTCATGTGTCAGCTGGGTCAGATCTGTACATGGAGGCGGTGTCATGTGTCAGCTGAGGCAGATCTGTACATGGAGGCAGTGTCATGTGTCAGCTGGGGCAGATCTGTACATGGAGGCAGTGTCATGTGTCAGCTGGGGCAGATCTGTACATGGAGGCGGTGTCATGTGTCAGCTGGGTCAGATCTGTACATGGAGGCGGTGTCATGTGTCAGCTGGGGCAGATCTGTACATGGAGGCAGTGTCATGTGTTAGCTGGGGCAGATCTGTACATGGAAGCAGTGTCATGTCAACTGGGGCAGATCTGTACATGGAGGCAGTGTCATGTGTCAGCTGGGGCAGATCTGTACATGGAGGCAGTGTCATGTGTCAGCTGGGGCAGATCTGTACAGACATAGAGGCAGTGTCATGTGTCAGCTGGGGCAGATCTGTACATGGAGGCGGTGTCATGTGTTAGCTGGGGCAGATCTGTACATGGAGGCAGTGTCATGTGTCAGCTGGGGCAGATCTGCACCGACATGGAGGCAGTGTCATGTGTCAGCTGGGGCAGATCTGTACATGGAGGCAGTGTCATGTGTCAGCTGGGGCAGATCTGTACATGGAGGCGGTGTCATGTGTCAGCTGGGGCAGATCTGTACATGGAGGCAGTGTCATGTGTCAGCTGGGGCAGATCTGTACATGGAGGCGGTGTCATGTGTCAGCTGGGGCAGATCTGTACAGACATGGAGGCAGTGTCATGTGTCAGCTGGGGCAGATCTGTACATGGAGGTGGTGTCATGTGTTAGGTGGGGCAGATCTGTACATGGAGGCGGTGTCATGTGTCAGCTGGGGCAGATCTGTACAGACATGGAGGCAGTGTCATGTGTCAGCTGGGGCAGATCTGTACATGGAGGCGGTGTCATGTGTCAGCTGGGGCAGATCTGTACATGGAGGCAGTGTCATGTGTCAGCTGGGGCAGATCTGTACATGGAGGCAGTGTCATGTGTCAGCTGGGGCAGATCTGTACAGACATGGAGGCAGTGTCATGTGTCAGCTGGGGCAGATCTGTACATGGAGGCGGTGTCATGTGTCAGCTGGGGCAGATCTGTACAGACATGGAGGCAGTGTCATGTGTCAGCTGGGGCAGATCTGTACATGGAGGCAGTGTCATGTGTCAGCTGGGGCAGATCTGTACATGGAGGCAGTGTCATGTGTTAGGTGGGGCAGATCTGTACATGGAGGCGGTGTCATGTGTTAGGTGGGGCAGATCTGTACATGGAGGCGGTGTCATGTGTCAGCTGGGGCAGATCTGTACAGACATGGAGGCAGTGTCATGTGTCAGCTGGGGCAGATCTGTACATGGAAGCAGTGTCATGTGTTAGGTGGGGCAGATCTGTACATGGAGGCAGTGTCATGTGTTAGGTGGGGCAGATCTGTACATGGAGGCAGTGTCATGTGTCAGCTGGGGCAGATCTGTACATGGAGGCAGTGTCATGTGTTAGCTGGGGCAGATCTGTACATGTAGGCGGTGTCATGTGTCAGCTGGGGCAGATCTGTACATGGAGGCAGTGTCATGTGTCAGCTGGGGCAGATCTGTACATGGAGGCGGTGTCATGTGTCAGCTGGGTCAGATCTGTACATGGAGGCGGTGTCATGTGTCAGCTGGGGCAGATCTGTACATGGAGGCAGTGTCATGTGTCAGCTGAGGTAGATCTGTACATGGAGGCAGTGTCATGTGTCAGCTGGGGCAGATCTGTACATGGAGGCGGTGTCATGTGTTAGGTGGGGCAGATCTGCACCGACATGGAGGCAGTGTCATGTGTCAGCTGGGGCAGATCTGTACATGGAGGCAGTGTCATGTGTCAGCTGGGGCAGATCTGTACATGGAGGCAGTGTCATGTGTCAGCTGGGGCAGATCTGTACATGGAGGCAGTGTCCTGTGTCAGCTGGGGCAGATCTGTACATGGAGGCAGTGTCATGTGTCATCTATGGCAGATCTGTACATGGAGGCAGTGTCATGTGTCAGCTGGGGCAGATCTGCACAGACATGGAGGCGGTGTCATGTGTCAGCTGGGGCAGATCTGTACATGGAAGCAGTGTCATGTGTCAGCTGGGGCAGATCTGTACATGGAGGCAGTGTCATGTGTCAGCTGGGGCAGATCTGTACATGGAGGCAGTGTCATGTGTCAGCTGGGGCAGATCTGTACATGGAGGCAGTGTCATGTGTCAGCTGGGGCAGATCTGTACATGGAGGCAGTGTCATGTGTCAGCTGGGGCAGATCTGTACAGACATGGAGGCGGTGTCATGTGTCAGCTGGGGCAGATCTGCACCGACATGGAGGCAGTGTCATGTGTCAGCTGGGGCAGATCTGTACATGGAAGCAGTGTCATGTGTCAGCTGGGGCAGATCTGTACAGGCATGGAGGCAGTGTCATGTGTCAGCTGGGGCAGATCTGTACATGGAGGCAGTGTCATGTGTCAGCTGGGGCAGATCTGTACAGACATGGAGGCGGTGTCGTGTCAGCTGGGGCAGATCTGTACAGACATGGAGGCAGTGTCATGTGTCAGCTGGGGCAGATCTGTACATGGAGGCAGTGTCATGTGTTAGCTGGGGCAGATCTGTACATGGAGGCAGTGTCATGTGTTAGGTGGGGCAGATCTGTACATGGAGGCAGTGTCGTGTCAGCTGGGGCAGATCTGTGCATGGAGGCAGTGTCGTGTCAGCTGGGGCAGATCTGTGCATGGAGGCAGTGTCATGTGTTAGGTGGGGCAGATCTGTACATGGAGGCAGTGTCATGTGTTAGGTGGGGCAGATCTGTACATGGAGGCAGTGTCATGTGTCAGCTGGGGCAGATCTGTACATGGAGGCAGTGTCATGTGTCAGCTGGGGCAGATCTGTACATGGAGGCAGTGTCATGTGTTAGCTGGGGCAGATCTGTACATGGAGGCGGTGTCATGTGTCAGCTGGGGCAGATCTGTACAGACATGGAGGCAGTGTCATGTGTCAGCTGGGGCAGATCTGTACATGGAAGCAGTGTCATGTGTCAGCTGGGGCAGATCTGTACATGGAGGCAGTGTCATGTGTTAGGTGGGGCAGATCTGTACATGGAGGCAGTGTCATGTGTTAGGAGGGGCAGATCTGTACATGGAGGCAGTGTCATGTGTCAGCTGGGGCAGATCTGTACATGGAGGCAGTGTCATGTGTTAGCTGGGGCAGATCTGTACATGTAGGCGGTGTCATGTGTCAGCTGGGGCAGATCTGTACATGGAGGCAGTGTCATGTGTCAGCTGGGGCAGATCTGTACATGGAGGCGGTGTCATGTGTCAGCTGGGTCAGATCTGTACATGGAGGCAGTGTCATGTGTCAGCTGAGGCAGATCTGTACATGGAGGCAGTGTCATGTGTCAGCTGGGGCAGATCTGTACATGGAGGCAGTGTCATGTGTTAGCTGGGGCAGATCTGTACATGGAAGCAGTGTCATGTCAACTGGGGCAGATCTGTACATGGAGGCAGTGTCATGTGTCAGCTGGGGCAGATCTGTACAGACATGGAGGCGGTGTCATGTGTCAGCTGGGGCAGATCTGCACCGACATGGAGGCAGTGTCATGTGTCAGCTGGGGCAGATCTGTACATGGAGGCGGTGTCATGTGTCAGCTGGGGCAGATCTGTACAGACATGGAGGCGGTGTCATGTGTCAGCTGGGGCAGATCTGTACATGGAGGCGGTGTCATGTGTTAGGTGGGGCAGATCTGTACAGACATGGAGGCAGTGTCATGTGTCAGCTGGGGCAGATCTGTACATGGAGGCGGTGTCATGTGTCAGCTGGGGCAGATCTGTACATGGAGGCAGTGTCATGTGTCAGCTGGGGCAGATCTGTACATGGAGGCAGTGTCATGTGTCAGCTGGGTCAGATCTGTACATGGAGGCGGTGTCATGTGTCAGCTGGGGCAGATCTGTACATGGAGGCGGTGTCATGTGTCAGCTGGGTCAGATCTGTACATGGAGGCGGTGTCATGTGTCAGCTGGGGCAGATCTGTACATGGAGGCGGTGTCATGTGTCAGCTGGGGCAGATCTGTACATGGAGGCAGTGTCATGTGTCAGCTGGGGCAGATCTGTACAGACATGGAGGCAGTGTCATGTGTCAGCTGGGGCAGATCTGTACATGGAGGCAGTGTCATGTGTCAGCTGAGGCAGATCTGTACATGGAGGCAGTGTCATGTGTCAGCTGGGGCAGATCTGTACATGGAGGCAGTGTCATGTGTCAGCTGAGACAGATCTGTACATGGAGGCAGTGTCATGTGTCAGCTGGGGCAGATCTGTACATGGAGGCAGTGTCATGTGTCAGCTGGGGCAGATCTGTACAGACATGGAGGCGGTGTCATGTGTCAGCTGGGGCAGATCTGTACAGACATGGAGGCAGTGTCATGTGTCAGCTGGGGCAGATCTGTACAGGCATGGAGGCAGTGTCATGTGTCAGCTGGGGCAGATCTGTACATGGAGGCAGTGTCATGTGTCAGCTGGGGCAGATCTGTACATGGAGGCAGTGTCATGTGTTAGCTGGGGCAGATCTGTACATGTAGGCGGTGTCATGTGTCAGCTGGGGCAGATCTGTACATGGAGGCAGTGTCATGTGTCAGCTGGGGCAGATCTGTACATGGAGGCGGTGTCATGTGTCAGCTGGGTCAGATCTGTACATGGAGGCGGTGTCATGTGTCAGCTGGGGCAGATCTGTACATGGAGGCAGTGTCATGTGTCAGCTGAGGCAGATCTGTACATGGAGGCAGTGTCATGTGTCAGCTGGGGCAGATCTGTACATGGAAGCAGTGTCATGTCAACTGGGGCAGATCTGTACATGGAGGCAGTGTCATGTGTCAGCTGGGGCAGATCTGTACATGGAGGCAGTGTCATGTGTCAGCTGGGGCAGATCTGTACATGGAGGCAGTGTCATGTGTCAGCTGGGGCAGATCTGTACAGACATGGAGGCGGTGTCATGTGTCAGCTGGGGCAGATCTGCACCGACATGGAGGCAGTGTCATGTGTCAGCTGGGGCAGATCTGTACAGGCATGGAGGCAGTGTCATGTGTCAGCTGGGGCAGATCTGTACAGACATGGAGGCAGTGTCATGTGTCAGCTGGGGCAGATCTGTACATGGAGGCAGTGTCATGTGTCAGCTGGGGCAGATCTGTACATGGAGGCGGTGTCATGTGTCAGCTGGGGCAGATCTGTACAGACATGGAGGCAGGGTCATGTGTCAGCTGGGGCAGATCTGCACAGACATGGAGGCAGTGTCATGTGTCAGCTGGGGTAGATCTGTACATGGAAGCAGTGTCATGTGTCAGCTGGGGCAGATCTGTACATGGAGGCAGTGTCATGTGTCAGCTGGGGCAGATCTGTACATGGAGGCGGTGTCGTGTCAGCTGGGGCAGATCTGTACATGGAGGCAGTGTCATGTGTTAGCTGGGGCAGATCTGTACATGGAGGCAGTGTCATGTGTCAGCTGGGGCAGATCTGTACATGGAGGCGGTGTCATGTGTCAGCTGGGGCAGATCTGTACATGGAGGCGGTGTCATGTGTTAGCTGGGGCAGATCTGTACATGGAGGCAGTGTCATGTGTTAGCTGGGGCAGATCTGTACATGGAGGCAGTGTCATGTGTCAGCTGGGGCAGATCTGTACATGGAGGCAGTGTCATGTGTCAGCTGGGTCAGATCTGTACATGGAGGCAGTGTCATGTGTCAGCTGGGGCAGATCTGTACATGGAGGCAGTGTCATGTGTCAGCTGGGGCAGATCTGTACATGGAGGCAGTGTCATGTGTCAGCTGGGGCAGATCTGTACATGGAGGCAGTGTCATGTGTTAGCTGGGGCAGATCTGTACATGTAGGCGGTGTCATGTGTCAGCTGGGGCAGATCTGTACATGGAGGCGGTGTCATGTGTCAGCTGGGGCAGATCTGTACATGGAGGCAGTGTCATGTGTCAGCTGGGGCAGATCTGTACATGGAGGCAGTGTCATGTGTCAGCTGGGGCAGATCTGTACATGGAGGCAGTGTCCTGTGTCAGCTGGGGCAGATCTGTACATGGAGGCAGTGTCATGTGTCAGCTATGGCAGATCTGTACATGGAGGCAGTGTCATGTGTCAGCTGGGGCAGATCTGCACAGACATGGAGGCAGTGTCATGTGTCAGCTGGGGCAGATCTGTACATGGAAGCAGTGTCATGTGTCAGCTGGGGCAGATCTGTACATGGAGGCAGTGTCATGTGTCAGCTGAGGCAGATCTGTACATGGAGGCAGTGTCATGTGTCAGCTGGGGCAGAACTGTACATGGAGGCAGTGTCATGTGTTAGCTGGGGCAGATCTGTACATGGAAGCAGTGTCATGTCAACTGGGGCAGATCTGTACATGGAGGCAGTGTCAGGTGTCAGCTGAGGCAGATCTGTACATGGAGGCAGTGTCATGTGTCAGCTGGGGCAGATCTGTACATGGAGGCAGTGTCATGTGTCAGCTGAGGCAGATCTGTACATGGAGGCAGTGTCATGTGTCAGCTGGGGCAGATCTGTACATGGAGGCAGTGTCATGTGTCACCTGGGGCAGATCTGTACATGGAGGCAGTGTCATGTGTCAGCTGGGGCAGATCTGTACAGACATGGAGGCGGTGTCATGTGTCAGCTGGGGCAGATCTGCACCGACATGGAGGCAGTGTCATGTGTCAGCTGGGGCAGATCTGTACATGGAAGCAGTGTCATGTGTCAGCTGGGGCAGATCTGTACAGGCATGGAGGCAGTGTCATGTGTCAGCTGGGGCAGATCTGTACATGGAGGCAGTGTCATGTGTCAGCTGGGGCAGATCTGTACATGGAGGCGGTGTCATGTGTCAGCTGGGGCAGATCTGTACAGACATGGAGGCAGTGTCATGTGTCAGCTGGGGCAGATCTGTACAGACATGGAGGCGGTGTCATGTGTCAGCTGGGGCAGATCTGTACAGACATGGAGGCAGTGTCATGTGTCAGCTGGGGCAGATCTGTACATGGAAGCAGTGTCATGTGTCAGCTGGGGCAGATCTGTACATGGAGGCAGTGTCATGTGTTAGCTGGGGCAGATCTGTACATGGAGGCAGTGTCATGTGTTAGGTGGGGCAGATCTGTACATGGAGGCAGTGTCATGTGTCAGCTGGGGCAGATCTGCACAGACATGGAGGCAGTGTCATGTGTCAGCTGGGGCAGATCTGTACATGGAAGCAGTGTCATGTGTCAGCTGGGGCAGATCTGTACATGGAGGCAGTGTCATGTGTCAGCTGGGGCAGATCTGTACATGGAGGCGGTGTCGTGTCAGCTGGGGCAGATCTGTACATGGAGGCAGTGTCATGTGTTAGCTGGGGCAGATCTGTACATGGAGGCAGTGTCATGTGTCAGCTGGGGCAGATCTGTACATGGAGGCGGTGTCATGTGTCAGCTGGGGCAGATCTGTACATGGAGGCAGTGTCATGTGTTAGCTGGGGCAGATCTGTACATGGAGGCAGTGTCATGTGTTAGCTGGGGCTGATCTGTACATGGAGGCAGTGTCATGTGTCAGCTGGGGCAGATCTGTACAGACATGGAGGCAGTGTCATGTGTCAGCTGGGGCAGATCTGTACATGGAGGCAGTGTCACGTGTCAGCTGAGGCAGATCTGTACATGGAGGCGGTGTCATGTGTCAGCTGGGTCAGATCTGTACATGGAGGCAGTGTCATGTGTCAGCTGGGGCAGATCTGTACATGGAGGCAGTGTCATGTGTCAGCTGGGGCAGATCTGTACATGGAGGCAGTGTCATGTGTTAGCTGGGGCAGATCTGTACATGGAGGCGGTGTCATGTGTCAGCTGGGGCAGATCTGTACATGGAGGCAGTGTCATGTGTCAGCTGGGGCAGATCTGTACATGGAGGCAGTGTCATGTGTCAGCTGGGGCAGATCTGTACATGGAGGCAGTGTCATGTGTCAGCTGGGGCAGATCTGTACATGGAGGCAGTGTCCTGTGTCAGCTGGGGCAGATCTGTACATGGAGGCAGTGTCATGTGTCAGCTATGGCAGATCTGTACATGGAGGCAGTGTCATGTGTCAGCTGGGGCAGATCTGCACAGACATGGAGGCAGTGTCATGTGTCAGCTGGGGCAGATCTGTACATGGAAGCAGTGTCATGTGTCAGCTGGGGCAGATCTGTACATGGAGGCAGTGTCATGTGTCAGCTGAGGCAGATCTGTACATGGAGGCAGTGTCATGTGTCAGCTGGGGCAGATCTGTACATGGAGGCAGTGTCATGTGTTAGCTGGGGCAGATCTGTACATGGAGGCAGTGTCATGTGTTAGCTGGGGCAGATCTGTACATGGAGGCAGTGTCATGTGTCAGCTGGGGCAGATCTGTACATGGAGGCAGTGTCATGTGTTAGCTGGGGCAGATCTGTACATGGAGGCAGTGTCATGTGTCAGCTGGGGCAGATCTGTACAGACATGGAGGCAGTGTCATGTGTCAGCTGGGGCAGATCTGTACATGGAGGCAGTGTCATGTGTTAGCTGGGGCAGATCTGTACATGGAGGCAGTGTCATGTGTCAGCTGGGGCAGATCTGTACATGGAGGCAGTGTCATGTGTTAGCTGGGGCAGATCTGTACATGGAGGCAGTGTCATGTGTTAGCTGGGGCAGATCTGTACATGGAGGCAGTGTCATGTGTCAGCTGGGGCAGATCTGTACATGGAGGCAGTGTCATGTGTTAGCTGGGGCAGATCTGTACATGGAGGCAGTGTCATGTGTTAGCTGGGGCAGATCTGTACATGGAGGCAGTGTCATGTGTCAGCTGGGGCAGATCTGTACATGGAAGCAGTGTCATGTGTCAGCTGGGGCAGATCTGTACATGGAGGCAGTGTCATGTGTCAGCTGGGGCAGATCTGTACATGGAGGCAGTGTCATGTGTCAGCTGGGGCAGATCTGTACATGGAGGCGGTGTCATGTGTCAGCTGGGGCAGATCTGTACAGACATGGAGGCAGTGTCATGTGTCAGCTGGGGCAGATCTGTACATGGAGGCAGTGTCATGTGTCAGCTGGGGCAGATCTGTACAGACATGGAGGCAGTGTCATGTGTCAGCTGGGGCAGATCTGTACATGGAGGCAGTGTCATGTGTCAGCTGGGGCAGATCTGTACATGGAGGCGGTGTCATGTGTCAGCTGGGGCAGATCTGTACAGACATGGAGGCAGTGTCATGTGTCAGCTGGGGCAGATCTGTACATGGAGGCAGTGTCATGTGTTAGCTGGGGCAGATCTGTACATGGAGGCAGTGTCATGTGTCAGCTGGGGCAGATCTGTACATGGAGGCAGTGTCATGTGTTAGCTGGGGCAGATCTGTACATGGAGGCAGTGTCATGTGTTAGCTGGGGCAGATCTGTACATGGAGGCAGTGTCATGTGTCAGCTGGGGCAGATCTGTACATGGAGGCAGTGTCATGTGTTAGCTGGGGCAGATCTGTACATGGAGGCAGTGTCATGTGTCAGCTGGGGCAGATCTGTACAGACATGGAGGCAGTGTCATGTGTCAGCTGGGGCAGATCTGTACATGGAGGCAGTGTCATGTGTTAGCTGGGGCAGATCTGTACATGGAGGCAGTGTCATGTGTCAGCTGGGGCAGATCTGTACATGGAGGCAGTGTCATGTGTTAGCTGGGGCAGATCTGTACATGGAGGCAGTGTCATGTGTTAGCTGGGGCAGATCTGTACATGGAGGCAGTGTCATGTGTCAGCTGGGGCAGATCTGTACATGGAGGCAGTGTCATGTGTTAGCTGGGGCAGATCTGTACATGGAGGCAGTGTCATGTGTTAGCTGGGGCAGATCTGTACATGGAGGCAGTGTCATGTGTCAGCTGGGGCAGATCTGTACATGGAAGCAGTGTCATGTGTCAGCTGGGGCAGATCTGTACATGGAGGCAGTGTCATGTGTCAGCTGGGGCAGATCTGTACATGGAGGCAGTGTCATGTGTCAGCTGGGGCAGATCTGTACATGGAGGCGGTGTCATGTGTCAGCTGGGGCAGATCTGTACAGACATGGAGGCAGTGTCATGTGTCAGCTGGGGCAGATCTGTACATGGAGGCAGTGTCATGTGTCAGCTGGGGCAGATCTGTACAGACATGGAGGCAGTGTCATGTGTCAGCTGGGGCAGATCTGTACATGGAGGCAGTGTCATGTGTCAGCTGGGGCAGATCTGTACATGGAGGCGGTGTCATGTGTCAGCTGGGGCAGATCTGTACAGACATGGAGGCAGTGTCATGTGTCAGCTGGGGCAGATCTGTACATGGAGGCAGTGTCATGTGTTAGCTGGGGCAGATCTGTACATGGAGGCAGTGTCATGTGTCAGCTGGGGCAGATCTGTACATGGAGGCAGTGTCATGTGTTAGCTGGGGCAGATCTGTACATGGAGGCAGTGTCATGTGTTAGCTGGGGCAGATCTGTACATGGAGGCAGTGTCATGTGTCAGCTGGGGCAGATCTGTACATGGAGGCAGTGTCATGTGTTAGCTGGGGCAGATCTGTACATGGAGGCAGTGTCATGTGTTAGCTGGGGCAGATCTGTACATGGAGGCAGTGTCATGTGTCAGCTGGGGCAGATCTGTACATGGAAGCAGTGTCATGTGTCAGCTGGGGCAGATCTGTACATGGAGGCAGTGTCATGTGTCAGCTGGGGCAGATCTGTACATGGAGGCAGTGTCATGTGTCAGCTGGGGCAGATCTGTACATGGAGGCGGTGTCATGTGTCAGCTGGGGCAGATCTGTACAGACATGGAGGCAGTGTCATGTGTCAGCTGGGGCAGATCTGTACATGGAGGCAGTGTCATGTGTCAGCTGGGGCAGATCTGTACAGACATGGAGGCAGTGTCATGTGTCAGCTGGGGCAGATCTGTACATGGAGGCAGTGTCATGTGTCAGCTGGGGCAGATCTGTACATGGAGGCAGTGTCATGTGTCAGCTGGGGCAGATCTGTACATGGAGGCAGTGTCATGTGTCAGCTGGGGTAGATCTGTACATGGAGGCAGTGTCATGTGTCAGCTGGGGCAGATCTGTACATGGAGGCAGTGTCATGTGTCAGCTGGGGCAGATCTGTACATGGAGGCAGTGTCATGTGTCAGCTGGGGTAGATCTGTACAGACATGGAGGCAGTGTCATGTGTCAGCTGGGGCAGATCTGTACATGGAAGCAGTGTCATGTGTCAGCTGGGGCAGATCTGTACATGGAGGCAGTGTCATGTGTCAGCTGGGGCAGATCTGTACATGGAGGCAGTGTCATGTGTCAGCTGGGGCAGATCTGTACATGGAGGCGGTGTCATGTGTCAGCTGGGGCAGATCTGTACAGACATGGAGGCAGTGTCATGTGTCAGCTGGGGCAGATCTGTACATGGAGGCAGTGTCATGTGTCAGCTGGGGCAGATCTGTACAGACATGGAGGCAGTGTCATGTGTCAGCTGGGGCAGATCTGTACATGGAGGCAGTGTCATGTGTCAGCTGGGGCAGATCTGTACATGGAGGCAGTGTCATGTGTCAGCTGGGGCAGATCTGTACATGGAGGCAGTGTCATGTGTCAGCTGGGGTAGATCTGTACATGGAGGCAGTGTCATGTGTCAGCTGGGGCAGATCTGTACATGGAGGCAGTGTCATGTGTCAGCTGGGGCAGATCTGTACATGGAGGCAGTGTCATGTGTCAGCTGGGGTAGATCTGTACATGGAGGCAGTGTCATGTGTCAGCTGGGGCAGATCTGTACATGGAGGCAGTGTCATGTGTCAGCTGGGGCAGATCTGTACATGGAGGCAGTGTCATGTGTCAGCTGGGGCAGATCTGTACATGGAGGCAGTGTCATGTGTCAGCTGGGGCAGATCTGTACATGGAGGCAGTGTCATGTGTCAGCTGGGGCAGATCTGTACATGGAGGCGGTGTCATGTGTCAGCTGGGGCAGATCTGTACAGGCATGGAGGCAGTGTCATGTGTCAGCTGGGGCAGATCTGTACATGGAGGCAGTGTCATGTGTTAGGTGGGGCAGATCTGTACATGGAGGCGGTGTCATGTGTCAGCTGGGGCAGATCTGTACAGACATGGAGGCAGTGTCATGTGTCAGCTGGGGCAGATCTGTACATGGAGGCGGTGTCATGTGTCAGCTGGGGCAGATCTGTACATGGAGGCAGTGTCATGTGTCAGCTGGGGCAGATCTGTACATGGAGGCGGTGTCATGTGTCAGCTGGGGCAGATCTGTACAGGCATGGAGGCAGTGTCATGTGTCAGCTGGGGCAGATCTGTACATGGAGGCAGTGTCATGTGTTAGGTGGGGCAGATCTGTACATGGAGGCGGTGTCATGTGTCAGCTGGGGCAGATCTGTACAGACATGGAGGCAGTGTCATGTGTCAGCTGGGGCAGATCTGTACATGGAGGCAGTGTCATGTGTCAGCTGGGGCAGATCTGTACATGGAGGCAGTGTCATGTGTTAGGTGGGGCAGATCTGTACATGGAGGCGGTGTCATGTGTCAGCTGGGGCAGATCTGTACAGACATGGAGGCAGTGTCATGTGTCAGCTGGGGCAGATCTGTACATGGAAGCAGTGTCATGTGTCAGCTGGGGCAGATCTGTACATGGAGGCGGTGTCATGTGTCAGCTGGGTCAGATCTGTACATGGAGGCAGTGTCATGTGTTAGGTGGGGCAGATCTGTACATGGAGGCAGTGTCATGTGTCAGCTGGGGCAGATCTGTACATGTAGGCGGTGTCATGTGTCAGCTGGGGCAGATCTGTACATGGAGGCAGTGTCATGTGTCAGCTGGGGCAGATCTGTACATGGAGGCGGTGTCATGTGTCAGCTGGGTCAGATCTGTACATGGAGGCGGTGTCATGTGTCAGCTGAGGCAGATCTGTACATGGAGGCAGTGTCATGTGTCAGCTGGGGCAGATCTGTACATGGAGGCAGTGTCATGTGTCAGCTGGGGCAGATCTGTACATGGAGGCGGTGTCATGTGTCAGCTGGGTCAGATCTGTACATGGAGGCGGTGTCATGTGTCAGCTGGGGCAGATCTGTACATGGAGGCAGTGTCATGTGTTAGCTGGGGCAGATCTGTACATGGAAGCAGTGTCATGTCAACTGGGGCAGATCTGTACATGGAGGCAGTGTCATGTGTCAGCTGGGGCAGATCTGTACATGGAGGCAGTGTCATGTGTCAGCTGGGGCAGATCTGTACAGACATGGAGGCAGTGTCATGTGTCAGCTGGGGCAGATCTGCACCGACATGGAGGCAGTGTCATGTGTCAGCTGGGGCAGATCTGTACATGGAGGCAGTGTCATGTGTCAGCTGGGGCAGATCTGTACATGGAGGCGGTGTCATGTGTCAGCTGGGGCAGATCTGTACATGGAGGCAGTGTCATGTGTCAGCTGGGGCAGATCTGTACATGGAGGCGGTGTCATGTGTCAGCTGGGGCAGATCTGTACAGACATGGAGGCAGTGTCATGTGTCAGCTGGGGCAGATCTGTACATGGAGGTGGTGTCATGTGTTAGGTGGGGCAGATCTGTACATGGAGGCGGTGTCATGTGTCAGCTGGGGCAGATCTGTACAGACATGGAGGCAGTGTCATGTGTCAGCTGGGGCAGATCTGTACATGGAGGCGGTGTCATGTGTCAGCTGGGGCAGATCTGTACATGGAGGCAGTGTCATGTGTCAGCTGGGGCAGATCTGTACATGGAGGCAGTGTCATGTGTCAGCTGGGGCAGATCTGTACAGACATGGAGGCAGTGTCATGTGTCAGCTGGGGCAGATCTGTACATGGAGGCGGTGTCATGTGTCAGCTGGGGCAGATCTGTACAGACATGGAGGCAGTGTCATGTGTCAGCTGGGGCAGATCTGTACATGGAGGCAGTGTCATGTGTCAGCTGGGGCAGATCTGTACATGGAGGCAGTGTCATGTGTTAGGTGGGGCAGATCTGTACATGGAGGCGGTGTCATGTGTTAGGTGGGGCAGATCTGTACATGGAGGCGGTGTCATGTGTCAGCTGGGGCAGATCTGTACAGACATGGAGGCAGTGTCATGTGTCAGCTGGGGCAGATCTGTACATGGAAGCAGTGTCATGTGTTAGGTGGGGCAGATCTGTACATGGAGGCAGTGTCATGTGTTAGGTGGGGCAGATCTGTACATGGAGGCAGTGTCATGTGTCAGCTGGGGCAGATCTGTACATGGAGGCAGTGTCATGTGTTAGCTGGGGCAGATCTGTACATGTAGGCGGTGTCATGTGTCAGCTGGGGCAGATCTGTACATGGAGGCAGTGTCATGTGTCAGCTGGGGCAGATCTGTACATGGAGGCGGTGTCATGTGTCAGCTGGGTCAGATCTGTACATGGAGGCGGTGTCATGTGTCAGCTGGGGCAGATCTGTACATGGAGGCAGTGTCATGTGTCAGCTGAGGCAGATCTGTACATGGAGGCAGTGTCATGTGTCAGCTGGGGCAGATCTGTACATGGAGGCGGTGTCATGTGTTAGGTGGGGCAGATCTGCACCGACATGGAGGCAGTGTCATGTGTCAGCTGGGGCAGATCTGTACATGGAGGCAGTGTCATGTGTCAGCTGGGGCAGATCTGTACATGGAGGCAGTGTCATGTGTCAGCTGGGGCAGATCTGTACATGGAGGCAGTGTCCTGTGTCAGCTGGGGCAGATCTGTACATGGAGGCAGTGTCATGTGTCATCTATGGCAGATCTGTACATGGAGGCAGTGTCATGTGTCAGCTGGGGCAGATCTGCACAGACATGGAGGCGGTGTCATGTGTCAGCTGGGGCAGATCTGTACATGGAAGCAGTGTCATGTGTCAGCTGGGGCAGATCTGTACATGGAGGCAGTGTCATGTGTCAGCTGGGGCAGATCTGTACATGGAGGCAGTGTCATGTGTCAGCTGGGGCAGATCTGTACATGGAGGCAGTGTCATGTGTCAGCTGGGGCAGATCTGTACAGACATGGAGGCGGTGTCATGTGTCAGCTGGGGCAGATCTGCACCGACATGGAGGCAGTGTCATGTGTCAGCTGGGGCAGATCTGTACATGGAAGCAGTGTCATGTGTCAGCTGGGGCAGATCTGTACAGGCATGGAGGCAGTGTCATGTGTCAGCTGGGGCAGATCTGTACATGGAGGCAGTGTCATGTGTCAGCTGGGGCAGATCTGTACAGACATGGAGGCGGTGTCGTGTCAGCTGGGGCAGATCTGTACAGACATGGAGGCAGTGTCATGTGTCAGCTGGGGCAGATCTGTACATGGAAGCAGTGTCATGTGTCAGCTGGGGCAGATCTGTACATGGAGGCAGTGTCATGTGTTAGCTGGGGCAGATCTGTACATGGAGGCAGTGTCATGTGTTAGGTGGGGCAGATCTGTACATGGAGGCAGTGTCGTGTCAGCTGGGGCAGATCTGTGCATGGAGGCAGTGTCGTGTCAGCTGGGGCAGATCTGTGCATGGAGGCAGTGTCATGTGTTAGGTGGGGCAGATCTGTACATGGAGGCAGTGTCATGTGTTAGGTGGGGCAGATCTGTACATGGAGGCAGTGTCATGTGTCAGCTGGGGCAGATCTGTACATGGAGGCAGTGTCATGTGTCAGCTGGGGCAGATCTGTACATGGAGGCAGTGTCATGTGTTAGCTGGGGCAGATCTGTACATGGAGGCGGTGTCATGTGTCAGCTGGGGCAGATCTGTACAGACATGGAGGCAGTGTCATGTGTCAGCTGGGGCAGATCTGTACATGGAAGCAGTGTCATGTGTCAGCTGGGGCAGATCTGTACATGGAGGCAGTGTCATGTGTTAGCTGGGGCAGATCTGTACATGTAGGCGGTGTCATGTGTCAGCTGGGGCAGATCTGTACATGGAGGCAGTGTCATGTGTCAGCTGGGGCAGATCTGTACATGGAGGCGGTGTCATGTGTCAGCTGGGTCAGATCTGTACATGGAGGCAGTGTCATGTGTCAGCTGAGGCAGATCTGTACATGGAGGCAGTGTCATGTGTCAGCTGGGGCAGATCTGTACATGGAGGCAGTGTCATGTGTTAGCTGGGGCAGATCTGTACATGGAAGCAGTGTCATGTCAACTGGGGCAGATCTGTACATGGAGGCAGTGTCATGTGTCAGCTGGGGCAGATCTGTACAGACATGGAGGCGGTGTCATGTGTCAGCTGGGGCAGATCTGCACCGACATGGAGGCAGTGTCATGTGTCAGCTGGGGCAGATCTGTACATGGAGGCGGTGTCATGTGTCAGCTGGGGCAGATCTGTACAGACATGGAGGCGGTGTCATGTGTCAGCTGGGGCAGATCTGTACATGGAGGCGGTGTCATGTGTTAGGTGGGGCAGATCTGTACAGACATGGAGGCAGTGTCATGTGTCAGCTGGGGCAGATCTGTACATGGAGGCGGTGTCATGTGTCAGCTGGGGCAGATCTGTACATGGAGGCAGTGTCATGTGTCAGCTGGGGCAGATCTGTACATGGAGGCAGTGTCATGTGTCAGCTGGGTCAGATCTGTACATGGAGGCGGTGTCATGTGTCAGCTGGGGCAGATCTGTACATGGAGGCGGTGTCATGTGTCAGCTGGGTCAGATCTGTACATGGAGGCGGTGTCATGTGTCAGCTGGGGCAGATCTGTACATGGAGGCGGTGTCATGTGTCAGCTGGGGCAGATCTGTACATGGAGGCAGTGTCATGTGTCAGCTGGGGCAGATCTGTACAGACATGGAGGCAGTGTCATGTGTCAGCTGGGGCAGATCTGTACATGGAGGCAGTGTCATGTGTCAGCTGAGGCAGATCTGTACATGGAGGCAGTGTCATGTGTCAGCTGGGGCAGATCTGTACATGGAGGCAGTGTCATGTGTCAGCTGAGACAGATCTGTACATGGAGGCAGTGTCATGTGTCAGCTGGGGCAGATCTGTACATGGAGGCAGTGTCATGTGTCAGCTGGGGCAGATCTGTACAGACATGGAGGCGGTGTCATGTGTCAGCTGGGGCAGATCTGTACAGACATGGAGGCAGTGTCATGTGTCAGCTGGGGCAGATCTGTACAGGCATGGAGGCAGTGTCATGTGTCAGCTGGGGCAGATCTGTACATGGAGGCAGTGTCATGTGTCAGCTGGGGCAGATCTGTACATGGAGGCAGTGTCATGTGTTAGCTGGGGCAGATCTGTACATGTAGGCGGTGTCATGTGTCAGCTGGGGCAGATCTGTACATGGAGGCAGTGTCATGTGTCAGCTGGGGCAGATCTGTACATGGAGGCGGTGTCATGTGTCAGCTGGGTCAGATCTGTACATGGAGGCGGTGTCATGTGTCAGCTGGGGCAGATCTGTACATGGAGGCAGTGTCATGTGTCAGCTGAGGCAGATCTGTACATGGAGGCAGTGTCATGTGTCAGCTGGGGCAGATCTGTACATGGAAGCAGTGTCATGTCAACTGGGGCAGATCTGTACATGGAGGCAGTGTCATGTGTCAGCTGGGGCAGATCTGTACATGGAGGCAGTGTCATGTGTCAGCTGGGGCAGATCTGTACATGGAGGCAGTGTCATGTGTCAGCTGGGGCAGATCTGTACAGACATGGAGGCGGTGTCATGTGTCAGCTGGGGCAGATCTGCACCGACATGGAGGCAGTGTCATGTGTCAGCTGGGGCAGATCTGTACAGGCATGGAGGCAGTGTCATGTGTCAGCTGGGGCAGATCTGTACAGACATGGAGGCAGTGTCATGTGTCAGCTGGGGCAGATCTGTACATGGAGGCAGTGTCATGTGTCAGCTGGGGCAGATCTGTACATGGAGGCGGTGTCATGTGTCAGCTGGGGCAGATCTGTACAGACATGGAGGCAGTGTCATGTGTCAGCTGGGGCAGATCTGCACAGACATGGAGGCAGTGTCATGTGTCAGCTGGGGTAGATCTGTACATGGAAGCAGTGTCATGTGTCAGCTGGGGCAGATCTGTACATGGAGGCAGTGTCATGTGTCAGCTGGGGCAGATCTGTACATGGAGGCGGTGTCGTGTCAGCTGGGGCAGATCTGTACATGGAGGCAGTGTCATGTGTTAGCTGGGGCAGATCTGTACATGGAGGCAGTGTCATGTGTCAGCTGGGGCAGATCTGTACATGGAGGCGGTGTCATGTGTCAGCTGGGGCAGATCTGTACATGGAGGCGGTGTCATGTGTTAGCTGGGGCAGATCTGTACATGGAGGCAGTGTCATGTGTTAGCTGGGGCAGATCTGTACATGGAGGCAGTGTCATGTGTCAGCTGGGGCAGATCTGTACATGGAGGCAGTGTCATGTGTCAGCTGGGTCAGATCTGTACATGGAGGCAGTGTCATGTGTCAGCTGGGGCAGATCTGTACATGGAGGCAGTGTCATGTGTCAGCTGGGGCAGATCTGTACATGGAGGCAGTGTCATGTGTCAGCTGGGGCAGATCTGTACATGGAGGCAGTGTCATGTGTTAGCTGGGGCAGATCTGTACATGTAGGCGGTGTCATGTGTCAGCTGGGGCAGATCTGTACATGGAGGCGGTGTCATGTGTCAGCTGGGGCAGATCTGTACATGGAGGCAGTTTCATGTGTCAGCTGGGGCAGATCTGTACATGGAGGCAGTGTCATGTGTCAGCTGGGGCAGATCTGTACATGGAGGCAGTGTCCTGTGTCAGCTGGGGCAGATCTGTACATGGAGGCAGTGTCATGTGTCAGCTATGGCAGATCTGTACATGGAGGCAGTGTCATGTGTCAGCTGGGGCAGATCTGCACAGACATGGAGGCAGTGTCATGTGTCAGCTGGGGCAGATCTGTACATGGAAGCAGTGTCATGTGTCAGCTGGGGCAGATCTGTACATGGAGGCAGTGTCATGTGTCAGCTGAGGCAGATCTGTACATGGAGGCAGTGTCATGTGTCAGCTGGGGCAGAACTGTACATGGAGGCAGTGTCATGTGTTAGCTGGGGCAGATCTGTACATGGAAGCAGTGTCATGTCAACTGGGGCAGATCTGTACATGGAGGCAGTGTCAGGTGTCAGCTGAGGCAGATCTGTACATGGAGGCAGTGTCATGTGTCAGCTGGGGCAGATCTGTACATGGAGGCAGTGTCATGTGTCAGCTGAGGCAGATCTGTACATGGAGGCAGTGTCATGTGTCAGCTGGGGCAGATCTGTACATGGAGGCAGTGTCATGTGTCACCTGGGGCAGATCTGTACATGGAGGCAGTGTCATGTGTCAGCTGGGGCAGATCTGTACAGACATGGAGGCGGTGTCATGTGTCAGCTGGGGCAGATCTGCACCGACATGGAGGCAGTGTCATGTGTCAGCTGGGGCAGATCTGTACATGGAAGCAGTGTCATGTGTCAGCTGGGGCAGATCTGTACAGGCATGGAGGCAGTGTCATGTGTCAGCTGGGGCAGATCTGTACATGGAGGCAGTGTCATGTGTCAGCTGGGGCAGATCTGTACATGGAGGCGGTGTCATGTGTCAGCTGGGGCAGATCTGTACAGACATGGAGGCAGTGTCATGTGTCAGCTGGGGCAGATCTGTACAGACATGGAGGCGGTGTCATGTGTCAGCTGGGGCAGATCTGTACAGACATGGAGGCAGTGTCATGTGTCAGCTGGGGCAGATCTGTACATGGAAGCAGTGTCATGTGTCAGCTGGGGCAGATCTGTACATGGAGGCAGTGTCATGTGTTAGCTGGGGCAGATCTGTACATGGAGGCAGTGTCATGTGTTAGGTGGGGCAGATCTGTACATGGAGGCAGTGTCATGTGTCAGCTGGGGCAGATCTGCACAGACATGGAGGCAGTGTCATGTGTCAGCTGGGGCAGATCTGTACATGGAAGCAGTGTCATGTGTCAGCTGGGGCAGATCTGTACATGGAGGCAGTGTCATGTGTCAGCTGGGGCAGATCTGTACATGGAGGCGGTGTCGTGTCAGCTGGGGCAGATCTGTACATGGAGGCAGTGTCATGTGTTAGCTGGGGCAGATCTGTACATGGAGGCAGTGTCATGTGTCAGCTGGGGCAGATCTGTACATGGAGGCGGTGTCATGTGTCAGCTGGGGCAGATCTGTACATGGAGGCAGTGTCATGTGTTAGCTGGGGCAGATCTGTACATGGAGGCAGTGTCATGTGTTAGCTGGGGCTGATCTGTACATGGAGGCAGTGTCATGTGTCAGCTGGGGCAGATCTGTACAGACATGGAGGCAGTGTCATGTGTCAGCTGGGGCAGATCTGTACATGGAGGCAGTGTCACGTGTCAGCTGAGGCAGATCTGTACATGGAGGCGGTGTCATGTGTCAGCTGGGTCAGATCTGTACATGGAGGCAGTGTCATGTGTCAGCTGGGGCAGATCTGTACATGGAGGCAGTGTCATGTGTCAGCTGGGGCAGATCTGTACATGGAGGCAGTGTCATGTGTCAGCTGGGGCAGATCTGTACATGGAGGCAGTGTCATGTGTTAGCTGGGGCAGATCTGTACATGTAGGCGGTGTCATGTGTCAGCTGGGGCAGATCTGTACATGGAGGCAGTGTCATGTGTCAGCTGGGGCAGATCTGTACATGGAGGCGGTGTCATGTGTCAGCTGGGTCAGATCTGTACATGGAGGCGGTGTCATGTGTCAGCTGGGGCAGATCTGTACATGGAGGCAGTGTCATGTGTCAGCTGGGGCAGATCTGTACATGGAGGCAGTGTCATGTGTCAGCTGGGGCAGATCTGTACATGGAGGCAGTGTCATGTGTCAGCTGGGGCAGATCTGTACATGGAGGCAGTGTCCTGTGTCAGCTGGGGCAGATCTGTACATGGAGGCAGTGTCATGTGTCAGCTATGGCAGATCTGTACATGGAGGCAGTGTCATGTGTCAGCTGGGGCAGATCTGCACAGACATGGAGGCAGTGTCATGTGTCAGCTGGGGCAGATCTGTACATGGAAGCAGTGTCATGTGTCAGCTGGGGCAGATCTGTACATGGAGGCAGTGTCATGTGTCAGCTGAGGCAGATCTGTACATGGAGGCAGTGTCATGTGTCAGCTGGGGCAGATCTGTACATGGAGGCAGTGTCATGTGTTAGCTGGGGCAGATCTGTACATGGAAGCAGTGTCATGTCAACTGGGGCAGATCTGTACATGGAGGCAGTGTCATGTGTCAGCTGAGGCAGATCTGTACATGGAGGCAGTGTCATGTGTCAGCTGGGGCAGATCTGTACATGGAGGCAGTGTCATGTGTCAGCTGAGGCAGATCTGTACATGGAGGCAGTGTCATGTGTCAGCTGGGGCAGATCTGTACATGGAGGCAGTGCCATGTGTTAGCTGGGGCAGATCTGTACATGGAAGCAGTGTCATGTCAGCTGGGGCAGATCTGTACATGGAGGCAGTGTCATGTGTCAGCTGGGGCAGATCTGTACATGGAGGCGGTGTCATGTGTCAGCTGGGGCAGATCTGTACAGACATGGAGGCAGTGTCATGTGTTAGCTGGGGCAGATCTGTACAGACATGGAGGCGGTGTCATGTGTCAGCTGGGGCAGATCTGTACAGACATGGAGGCGGTGTCATGTGTCAGCTGGGGTAGATCTGTACATGGAGGCAGTGTCATGTGTCAGCTGGGGCAGATCTGTACATGGAGGCAGTGTCATGTGTCAGCTGGGGCAGATCTGTACATGGAGGCGGTGTCATGTGTCAGCTGGGGCAGATCTGTACAGACATGGAGGCAGTGTCATGTGTCAGCTGGGGCAGATCTGTACATGGAAGCAGTGTCATGTGTCAGCTGGGGCAGATCTGTACATGGAGGCAGTGTCATGTGTTAGCTGGGGCAGATCTGTACATGGAGGCAGTGTCATGTGTTAGGTGGGGCAGATCTGTACATGGAGGCAGTGTCATGTGTCAGCTGGGGCAGATCTGTACATGGAAGCAGTGTCATGTGTCAGCTGGGGCAGATCTGTACATGGAGGCAGTGTCATGTGTCAGCTGGGGCAGATCTGTACATGGAGGCAGTGTCATGTGTCAGCTGGGGCAGATCTGTACATGGAAGCAGTGTCATGTGTCAGCTGGGGCAGATCTGTACATGGAGGCAGTGTCATGTGTCAGCTGGGGCAGATCTGTACATGGAGGCGGTGTCGTGTCAGCTGGGGCAGATCTGTACATGGAGGCAGTGTCATGTGTTAGCTGGGGCAGATCTGTACATGGAGGCAGTGTCATGTGTCAGCTGGGGCAGATCTGTACATGGAGGCAGTGTCATGTGTCAGCTGGGGCAGATCTGTACATGGAGGCAGTGTCATGTGTTAGCTGGGGCAGATCTGTACATGGAGGCAGTGTCATGTGTTAGCTGGGGCAGATCTGTACATGGAGGCAGTGTCATGTGTCAGCTGGGGCAGATCTGTACAGACATGGAGGCGGTGTCATGTGTCAGCTGGGTCAGATCTGTACATGGAGGCAGTGTCATGTGTCAGCTGGGGCAGATCTGTACATGGAGGCAGTGTCATGTGTTAGCTGGGGCAGATCTGTACATGTAGGCGGTGTCATGTGTCAGCTGGGGCAGATCTGTACATGGAGGCAGTGTCATGTGTCAGCTGGGGCAGATCTGTACATGGAGGCAGTGTCATGTGTCAGCTGGGGCAGATCTGTACATGGAGGCAGTGTCATGTGTTAGCTGGGGCAGATCTGTACATGTAGGCGGTGTCATGTGTCAGCTGGGGCAGATCTGTACATGGAGGCGGTGTCATGTGTCAGCTGGGGCAGATCTGTACATGGAGGCAGTGTCATGTGTCAGCTTGGGCAGATCTGTACATGGAGGCAGTGTCATGTGTCAGCTGGGGCAGATCTGTACATGGAGGCAGTGTCATGTGTTAGCTGGGGCAGATCTGTACATGGAGGCAGTGTCAGCTGAGGCAGATCTGTACATGGAGGCAGTGTCATGTGTCAGCTGGGGCAAATCTGTACATGGAGGCAGTGTCATATTTCAGCTGGGGCAGATCTGTACATGGAGGCAGTGTCATGTGTCAGCTGAGGCAGATCTGTACATGGAGGCAGTGTCATGTGTCAGCTGGGGCAGATCTGTACATGGAGGCAGTGTCATGTGTTAGCTGGGGCAGATCTGTACATGGAAGCAGTGTCATGTCAGCTGGGGCAGATCTGTACATGGAGGCAGTGTCATGTGTCAGCTGGGGTAGATCTGTACATGGAGGCAGTGTCATGTGTCAGCTGGGGTAGATCTGTACATGGAGGCAGTGTCATGTGTCAGCTGGGGCAGATCGGTACAGACATGGAGGCAGTGTCATGTGTCAGCTGGGGCAGATCTGTACATGGAGGCAGTGTCATGTGTCAGCTGGGGCAGATCTGTACATGGAAGCAGTGTCATGTGTCAGCTGGGGCAGATCTGTACATGGAGGCAGTGTCATGTGTTAGCTGGGGCAGATCTGTACATGGAGGCAGTGTCATGTGTTAGCTGGGGCAGATCTGTACATGGAGGCAGTGTCATGTGTCAGCTGGGGCAGATCTGTACATGGAGGCAGTGTCATGTGTCAGCTGGGGCAGATCTGTACATGGAGGCAGTGTCATGTGTTAGCTGGGGCAGATCTGTACATGGAGGCAGTGTCATGTGTTAGCTGGGGCAGATCTGTACATGGAGGCAGTGTCATGTGTCAGCTGGGGCAGATCTGTACAGACATGGAGGCGGTGTCATGTGTCAGCTGGGTCAGATCTGTACATGGAGGCAGTGTCATGTGTCAGCTGGGGCAGATCTGTACATGGAGGCAGTGTCATGTGTCAGCTGGGGCAGATCTGTACATGGAGGCAGTGTCATGTGTCAGCTGGGGCAGATCTGTACATGGAGGCAGTGTCATGTGTCAGCTGGGGCAGATCTGTACATGGAGGCAGTGTCATGTGTTAGCTGGGGCAGATCTGTACATGTAGGCGGTGTCATGTGTCAGCTGGGGCAGATCTGTACATGGAGGCAGTGTCATGTGTCAGCTGGGGCAGATCTGTACATGGAGGCAGTGTCATGTGTCAGCTGGGGCAGATCTGTACATGGAGGCAGTGTCATGTGTCAGCTGGGGCAGATCTGTACATGGAGGCAGTGTCATGTGTTAGCTGGGGCAGATCTGTACATGGAAGCAGTGTCATGTCAACTGGGGCAGATCTGTACATGGAGGCAGTGTCATGTGTCAGCTGAGGCAGATCTGTACATGGAGGCAGTGTCATGTGTCAGCTGGGGCAGATCTGTACATGGAGGCAGTGTCATGTGTCAGCTGGGGCAGATCTGTACATGGAGGCAGTGTCATGTGTCAGCTGATGCAGATCTGTACATGGAGGCAGTGTCATGTGTCAGCTGGGGCAGATCTGTACATGGAGGCAGTGTCATGTGTCAGCTGGGGTAGATCTGTACATGGAGGCAGTGTCATGTGTCAGCTGGGGCAGATCTGTACATGGAGGCAGTGTCATGTGTCAGCTGGGGCAGATCGGTACAGACATGGAGGCAGTGTCATGTGTCAGCTGGGGCAGATCTGTACAGACATGGAGGCAGTGTCATGTGTCAGCTGATGCAGATCTGTACATGGAGGCAGTGTCATGTGTCAGCTGGGGCAGATCTGTACATGGAGGCAGTGTCATGTGTCAGCTGGGGCAGATCTGTACATGGAGGCAGTGTCATGTGTCAGCTGATGCAGATCTGTACATGGAGGCAGTGTCATGTGTCAGCTGGGGCAGATCTGTACATGGAGGCAGTGTCATGTGTCAGCTGGGGTAGATCTGTACATGGAGGCAGTGTCATGTGTCAGCTGGGGCAGATCTGTACATGGAGGCAGTGTCATGTGTCAGCTGGGGCAGATCGGTACAGACATGGAGGCAGTGTCATGTGTCAGCTGGGGCAGATCTGCACAGACATGGAGGCAGTGTCGTGTCAGCTGGGGCAGATCTGTACATGGAGGCAGTGTCATGTGTCAGCTGGGGCAGATCGGTACAGACATGGAGGCAGTGTCATGTGTCAGCTGGGGCAGATCTGTACAGACATGGAGGCAGTGTCATGTGTCAGCTGGGGCAGATCTGTACAGACATGGAGGCAGTGTCATGTGTCAGCTGGGGCAGATCTGTACATGGAGGCAGTGTCATGTGTCAGCTGGGGCAGATCTGTACATGGAGGCAGTGTCATGTGTCAGCTGGGGCAGATCTGCACAGACATGGAGGCAGTGTCATGTGTCAGCTGGGGCAGATCTGTACATGGAGGCAGTGTCCTGTGTCAGCTGGGGCAAATCTGTACATGGAGGCAGTGTCATGTGTCAGCTGGGGCAGATCTGTACATGGAGGCAGTGTCATGTGTCAGCTGGGGCAGATCTGTACATGGAGGCAGTGTCATGTGTCAGCTGGGGCAGATCTGTACATGGAGGCAGTGTCATGTGTCAGCTGGGGCAGATCTGTACATGGAGGCAGTGTCATGTGTCAGCTGGGGTAGATCTGTACATGGAGGCAGTGTCATGTGTCAGCTGGGGGAGATCTGTACACGGAGGCAGTGTCATGTGTCAGCTGGGGTAGATCTGTACATGGAGGCAGTGTCATGTGTCAGCTGGGGCAGATCTGTACATGGAGGCAGTGTCATGTGTCAGCTGGGGGAGATCTGTACACGGAGGCAGTGTCATGTGTCAGCTGGGGTAGATCTGTACATGGAGGCAGTGTCATGTGTCAGCTGGGGCAGATCTGCACAGACATGGAGGCAGTGTCATGTGTCAGCTGGGGCAGATCTGTACAGACATGGAGGCAGTGTCATGTGTCAGCTGGGGCAGATCTGTACAGACATGGAGCCAGTGTCATATGTCAGCTGGGGCAGATCTGTACATGGAGGCAGTGTCATGTGTCAGCTGGGGCAGATCTGTACATGGAGGCAGTGTCATGTGTCAGCTGGGGCAGATCTGTACATGGACTCAGTGTCATGTGTCAGTTGGGGCAGATCTGTACATGGAGGCAGTGTCATGTGTCAGCTGGGGCAGATCTGTACATGGAGGCAGTGTCATGTGTCAGCTGGAGTAGATCTGTACATGGAGGCAGTGTCATGTGTCAGCTGGGGTAGATCTGTACATGGAGGCGGTGTCATGTGTCAGGTGGGGCAGATCTGCACATGGAGGCAGTGTCATGTGTCAGCTGGGGCAGATCTGTACAGACATGGAGGCAGTGTCATGTGTCAGCTGGGGTAGATCTGTACATGGAGGCAGTGTCATGTGTCAGCTGGGGCAGATCTGTACATGGAGGCAGTGTCATGTGTCAGCTGGGGCAGATCTGTGCATGGAGGCAGTGTCGTGTCAGCTGGGGCAGATCTGTACATGGAGGCAGTGTCATGTGTCAGCTGGGGCAGATCTGCACAGACATGGAGGCAGTGTCATGTGTCAGCTGGGGCAGATCTGTACATGGAGGCAGTGTCATGTGTCAGCTGAGGCAGATCTGTACATGGCGGCAGTGTCATGTGTCAGCTGGGGCAGATCTGTACATGGAGGCAGTGTCATGTGTTAGCTGGGGCAGATCTGTACATGGAAGCAGTGTCATGTCAGCTGGGGCTGATCTGTACATGGAGGCAGTGTCATGTGTCATCTGGGGTAGATCTGAACATGGAGGCAGTGTCATGTGTCAGCTGGGGCAGATCTGTACATGGAGGCAGTGTCATGTGTCAGCTGGGGCAGATCTGTACATGGAGGCAGTGTCATGTGTCAGCTGGGGCAGATCTGTACAGACATGGAGGCAGTGTCATGTGTCAGCTGGGGCAGATCTGTACATGGAGGCAGTGTCATGTGTCAGCTGGGGCAGATCTGCACAGACATGGAGGCAGTGTCATGTGTCAGCTGGGGCAGATCTGTACATGGAGGCAGTGTCATGTGTCAGCTGGGGCAGATCTGTACATGGAGGCAGTGTCATGTGTCAGCTGGGGCAGATCTGTACATGGAGGCAGTGTCATGTGTCAGCTGGGGCAGATCTGTACAGACATGGAGGCAGTGTCATGTGTCAGCTGGGGCAGATCTGTACAGACATGGAGCCAGTGTCATGTGTCAGCTGGGGCAGATCTGTACAGACATGGAGCCAGTGTCATGTGTCAGCTGGGGCAGATCTGTACATGGAGGCAGTGTCATGTGTCAGCTGGGGCAGATCTGCACAGACATGGAGGCAGTGTCATGTGTCAGCTGGGGCAGATCTGTACATGGAGGCGGTGTCATGTGTCAGCTGGGGCAGATCTGTACATGGAGGCAGTGTCCTGTGTCAGCTGGGGCAGATCTGTACATGGAGGCAGTGTCATGTGTCAGCTGGGGCAGATCTGTACATGGAGGCGGTGTCATGTGTCAGCTGGGGCAGATCTGTACATGGAGGCAGTGTCCTGTGTCAGCTGGGGCAGATCTGTACATGGAGGCAGTGTCCTGTGTCAGCTGGGGCAGATCTGTACATGGAGGCAGTGTCATGTGTCAGCTGGGGCAGATCTGTACATGGAGGCGGTGTCATGTGTCAGCTGGGGCAGATCTGTACAGACATGGAGGCAGTGTCATGTGTCAGCTGGGGCAGATCTGTACAGACATGGAGCCAGTGTCATGTGTCAGCTGGGGCAGATCTGTACAGACATGGAGCCAGTGTCATGTGTCAGCTGGGGCAGATCTGTCCAGACATGGAGGCAGTGTCATGTGTCATCTGGGGCAGATCTGTACAGACATGGAGGCAGTGTCATGTGTCAGCTGGGGCAGATCTGTACATGGAGGCAGTGTCATGTGTCAGCTGGGGCAGATCTGCACAGACATGGAGGCAGTGTCATGTGTCAGCTGGGGCAGATCTGTACATGGAGGCAGTGTCCTGTGTCAGCTGGGGCAGATCTGTACATGGAGGCAGTGTCATGTGTCAGCTGGGGCAGATCTGTACATGGAGGCAGTGTCATGTGTCAGCTGGGGCAGATCTGTACATGGAGGCAGTGTCATGTGTCAGCTGGGGCAGATCTGTACATGGAGGCAGTGTCATGTGTCAGCTGGGGCAGATCTGTACATGGAGGCAGTGTCATGTGTCAGCTGGGGCAGATCTGTACAGACATGGAGGCGGTGTCATGTGTCAGCTGGGGTAGATCTGTACATGGAGGCAGTGTCATGTGTCAGCTGGGGCAGATCTGTACATGGAGGCAGTGTCATGTGTTAGCTGGGGCAGATCTGTACATGGAGGCAGTGTCATGTGTCAGCTGGGGCAGATCTGTGCATGGAGGCAGTGTCATGTGTCAGCTGGGGCAGATCTGTACATGGAGGCAGTGTCATGTGTCAGCTGGGGCAGATCTGCACAGACATGGAGGCAGTGTCATGTGTCAGCTGGGGCAGATCTGTACATGGAGGCGGTGTCATGTGTCAGCTGGGGCAGATCTGTACATGGAGGCAGTGTCATGTGTCAGCTGGGGCAGATCTGTACATGGAGGCAGTGTCATGTGTCAGCTGGGGCAGATCTGTACATGGAGGCAGTGTCATGTGTCAGCTGGGGCAGATCTGTACATGGAGGCAGTGTCCTGTGTCAGCTGGGGCAGATCTGTACATGGAGGCAGTGTCATGTGTCAGCTGGGGCAGATCTGTACATGGAGGCAGTGTCATGTGTCAGCTGGGGCAGATCTGTACATGGAGGCAGTGTCCTGTGTCAGCTATGGCAGATCTGTACATGGAGGCAGTGTCATGTGTCAGCTGGGGCAGATCTGCACAGACATGGAGGCAGTGTCATGTGTCAGCTGGGGCAGATCTGTACATGGAAGCAGTGTCATGTGTCAGCTGGGGCAGATCTGTACATGGAGGCAGTGTCATGTGTCAGCTGAGGCAGATCTGTACATGGAGGCAGTGTCATGTGTCAGCTGGGGCAGATCTGTACATGGAGGCAGTGTCATGTGTTAGCTGGGGCAGATCTGTACATGGAAGCAGTGTCATGTCAACTGGGGCAGATCTGTACATGGAGGCAGTGTCATGTGTCAGCTGAGGCAGATCTGTACATGGAGGCAGTGTCATGTGTCAGCTGGGGCAGATCTGTACATGGAGGCAGTGTCATGTGTCAGCTGAGGCAGATCTGTACATGGAGGCAGTGTCATGTGTCAGCTGGGGCAGATCTGTACATGGAGGCAGTGCCATGTGTTAGCTGGGGCAGATCTGTACATGGAAGCAGTGTCATGTCAGCTGGGGCAGATCTGTACATGGAGGCAGTGTCATGTGTCAGCTGGGGTAGATCTGTACATGGAGGCAGTGTCATGTGTCAGCTGGGGCAGATCTGTACATGGAGGCAGTGTCATGTGTCAGCTGGGGCAGATCTGTACATGGAGGCAGTGTCATGTGTCAGCTGGGGCAGATCTGTACATGGAGGCGGTGTCATGTGTCAGCTGGGGCAGATCTGTACAGACATGGAGGCAGTGTCATGTGTTAGCTGGGGCAGATCTGTACAGACATGGAGGCGGTGTCATGTGTCAGCTGGGGCAGATCTGTACAGACATGGAGGCGGTGTCATGTGTCAGCTGGGGCAGATCTGTACAGACATGGAGGCAGTGTCATGTGTCAGCTGGGGCAGATCTGTACATGGAAGCAGTGTCATGTGTCAGCTGGGGCAGATCTGTACATGGAGGCAGTGTCATGTGTTAGCTGGGGCAGATCTGTACATGGAGGCAGTGTCATGTGTTAGGTGGGGCAGATCTGTACATGGAGGCAGTGTCATGTGTCAGCTGGGGCAGATCTGTACATGGAAGCAGTGTCATGTGTCAGCTGGGGCAGATCTGTACATGGAGGCAGTGTCATGTGTCAGCTGGGGCAGATCTGTACATGGAGGCAGTGTCATGTGTCAGCTGGGGCAGATCTGTACATGGAAGCAGTGTCATGTGTCAGCTGGGGCAGATCTGTACATGGAGGCAGTGTCATGTGTCAGCTGGGGCAGATCTGTACATGGAGGCGGTGTCGTGTCAGCTGGGGCAGATCTGTACATGGAGGCAGTGTCATGTGTTAGCTGGGGCAGATCTGTACATGGAGGCAGTGTCATGTGTCAGCTGGGGCAGATCTGTACATGGAGGCAGTGTCATGTGTCAGCTGGGGCAGATCTGTACATGGAGGCAGTGTCATGTGTTAGCTGGGGCAGATCTGTACATGGAGGCAGTGTCATGTGTCAGCTGGGGCAGATCTGTACAGACATGGAGGCGGTGTCATGTGTCAGCTGGGTCAGATCTGTACATGGAGGCAGTGTCATGTGTCAGCTGGGGCAGATCTGTACATGGAGGCAGTGTCATGTGTTAGCTGGGGCAGATCTGTACATGTAGGCGGTGTAATGTGTCAGCTGGGGCAGATCTGTACATGGAGGCAGTGTCATGTGTCAGCTGGGGCAGATCTGTACATGGAGGCAGTGTCATGTGTCAGCTGGGGCAGATCTGTACATGGAGGCAGTGTCATGTGTTAGCTGGGGCAGATCTGTACATGTAGGCGGTGTCATGTGTCAGCTGGGGCAGATCTGTACATGGAGGCGGTGTCATGTGTCAGCTGGGGCAGATCTGTACATGGAGGCAGTGTCATGTGTCAGCTGGGGCAGATCTGTACATGGAGGCAGTGTCATGTGTCAGCTGGGGCAGATCTGTACATGGAGGCAGTGTCATGTGTTAGCTGGGGCAGATCTGTACATGGAGGCAGTGTCAGCTGAGGCAGATCTGTACATGGAGGCAGTGTCATGTGTCAGCTGGGGCAGATCTGTACATGGAGGCAGTGTCATGTGTCAGCTGGGGCAGATCTGTACATGGAGGCAGTGTCATGTGTTAGCTGGGGCAGATCTGTACATGTAGGCGGTGTCATGTGTCAGCTGGGGCAGATCTGTACATGGAGGCGGTGTCATGTGTCAGCTGGGGCAGATCTGTACATGGAGGCAGTGTCATGTGTCAGCTGGGGCAGATCTGTACATGGAGGCAGTGTCATGTGTCAGCTGGGGCAGATCTGTACATGGAGGCAGTGTCATGTGTTAGCTGGGGCAGATCTGTACATGGAGGCAGTGTCAGCTGAGGCAGATCTGTACATGGAGGCAGTGTCATGTGTCAGCTGGGGCAGATCTGTACATGGAGGCAGTGTCATGTGTCAGCTGGGGCAGATCTGTACATGGAGGCAGTGCCATGTGTCAGCTGGGGCAGATCTGTACATGGAGGCAGTGTCATGTGTCAGCTGGGGCAGATCTGTACATGGAGGCAGTGTCATGTGTTAGCTGGGGCAGATCTGTACATGGAAGCAGTGTCATGTCAGCTGGGGCAGATCTGTACATGGAGGCAGTGTCATGTGTCAGCTGGGGTAGATCTGTACATGGAGGCAGTGTCATGTGTCAGCTGGGGTAGATCTGTACATGGAGGCAGTGTCATGTGTCAGCTGGGGCAGATCGGTACAGACATGGAGGCAGTGTCATGTGTCAGCTGGGGCAGATCTGTACATGGAGGCAGTGTCATGTGTCAGCTGGGGCAGATCTGTACATGGAAGCAGTGTCATGTGTCAGCTGGGGCAGATCTGTACATGGAGGCAGTGTCATGTGTTAGCTGGGGCAGATCTGTACATGGAGGCAGTGTCATGTGTTAGCTGGGGCAGATCTGTACATGGAGGCAGTGTCATGTGTCAGCTGGGGCAGATCTGTACAGACATGGAGGCGGTGTCATGTGTCAGCTGGGTCAGATCTGTACATGGAGGCAGTGTCATGTGTCAGCTGGGGCAGATCTGTACATGGAGGCAGTGTCATGTGTCAGCTGGGGCAGATCTGTACATGGAGGCAGTGTCATGTGTCAGCTGGGGCAGATCTGTACATGGAGGCAGTGTCATGTGTTAGCTGGGGCAGATCTGTACATGTAGGCGGTGTCATGTGTCAGCTGGGGCAGATCTGTACATGGAGGCAGTGTCATGTGTCAGCTGGGGCAGATCTGTACATGGAGGCAGTGTCATGTGTCAGCTGGGGCAGATCTGTACATGGAGGCAGTGTCATGTGTCAGCTGGGGCAGATCTGTACATGGAGGCAGTGTCATGTGTTAGCTGGGGCAGATCTGTACATGGAAGCAGTGTCATGTCAACTGGGGCAGATCTGTACATGGAGGCAGTGTCATGTGTCAGCTGAGGCAGATCTGTACATGGAGGCAGTGTCATGTGTCAGCTGGGGCAGATCTGTACATGGAGGCAGTGTCATGTGTCAGCTGGGGCAGATCTGTACATGGAGGCAGTGTCATGTGTCAGCTGAGGCAGATCTGTACATGGAGGCAGTGTCATGTGTCAGCTGGGGCAGATCTGTACATGGAGGCAGTGTCATGTGTCAGCTGGGGCAGATCGGTACAGACATGGAGGCAGTGTCATGTGTCAGCTGGGGCAGATCTGTACATGGAGGCAGTGTCATGTGTCAGCTGGGGTAGATCTGTACATGGAGGCAGTGTCATGTGTCAGCTGGGGCAGATCTGTACATGGAGGCAGTGTCATGTGTCAGCTGGGGCAGATCGGTACAGACATGGAGGCAGTGTCATGTGTCAGCTGGGGCAGATCTGTACAGACATGGAGGCAGTGTCGTGTCAGCTGGGGCAGATCTGTACATGGAGGCAGTGTCATGTGTCAGCTGGGGCAGATCGGTACAGACATGGAGGCAGTGTCATGTGTCAGCTGGGGCAGATCTGCACAGACATGGAGGCAGTGTCGTGTCAGCTGGGGCAGATCTGTACATGGAGGCAGTGTCATGTGTCAGCTGGGGCAGATCGGTACAGACATGGAGGCAGTGTCATGTGTCAGCTGGGGCAGATCTGTACAGACATGGAGGCAGTGTCATGTGTCAGCTGGGGCAGATCTGTACAGACATGGAGGCAGTGTCATGTGTCAGCTGGGGCAGATCTGTACATGGAGGCAGTGTCATGTGTCAGCTGGGGCAGATCTGTACATGGAGGCAGTGTCATGTGTCAGCTGGGGCAGATCTGCACAGACATGGAGGCAGTGTCATGTGTCAGCTGGGGCAGATCTGTACATGGAGGCAGTGTCATGTGTCAGCTGGGGCAGATCTGTACATGGAGGCAGTGTCATGTGTCAGCTGGGGCAGATCTGTACATGGAGACAGTGTCATGTGTCAGCTGGGGTAGATCTGTACATGGAGGCAGTGTCATGTGTCAGCTGGGGCAGATCTGCACAGACATGGAGGCAGTGTCATGTGTCAGCTGGGGGAGATCTGTACACGGAGGCAGTGTCATGTGTCAGCTGGGGTAGATCTGTACATGGAGGCAGTGTCATGTGTCAGCTGGGGCAGATCTGCACAGACATGGAGGCAGTGTCATGTGTCAGCTGGGGCAGATCTGTACAGACATGGAGGCAGTGTCATGTGTCAGCTGGCGCAGATCTGTACAGACATGGAGCCAGTGTCATATGTCAGCTGGGGCAGATCTGTACAGACATGGAGGCAGTGTCATGTGTCAGCTCGGGCAGATCTGTACATGGAGGCAGTGTCATGTGTCAGCTGGGGCAGATCTGTACATGGACTCAGTGTCATGTGTCAGTTGGGGCAGATCTGTACATGGAGGCAGTGTCATGTGTCAGCTGGGGCAGATCTGTACATGGAGGCAGTGTCATGTGTCAGCTGGAGTAGATCTGTACATGGAGGCAGTGTCATGTGTCAGCTGGGGTAGATCTGTACATGGAGGCGGTGTCATGTGTCAGGTGGGGCAGATCTGCACATGGAGGCAGTGTCATGTGTCAGCTGGGGCAGATCTGTACAGACATGGAGGCAGTGTCATGTGTCAGCTGGGGTAGATCTGTACATGGAGGCAGTGTCATGTGTCAGCTGGGGCAGATCTGTACATGGAGGCAGTGTCATGTGTCAGCTGGGGCAGATCTGTGCATGGAGGCAGTGTCATGTGTCAGCTGGGGCAGATCTGTACATGGAGGCAGTGTCATGTGTCAGCTGGGGCAGATCTGCCCAGACATGGAGGCAGTGTCATGTGTCAGCTGGGGCAGATCTGTACATGGAGGCAGTGTCATGTGTCAGCTGAGGCAGATCTGTACATGGCGGCAGTGTCATGTGTCAGCTGGGGCAGATCTGTACATGGAGGCAGTGTCATGTGTTAGCTGGGGCAGATCTGTACATGGAAGCAGTGTCATGTCAGCTGGGGCAGATCTGTACATGGAGGCAGTGTCATGTGTCATCTGGGGTAGATCTGAACATGGAGGCAGTGTCATGTGTCAGCTGGGGCAGATCTGTACATGGAGGCAGTGTCATGTGTCAGCTGGGGCAGATCTGTACATGGAGGCAGTGTCATGTGTCAGCTGGGGCAGATCTGTACATGGAGGCAGTGTCATGTGTCAGCTGGGGCAGATCTGTACAGACATGGAGGCAGTGTCATGTGTCAGCTGGGGCAGATCTGTACATGGAGGCAGTGTCATGTGTCAGCTGGGGCAGATCTGCACAGACATGGAGGCAGTGTCATGTGTCAGCTGGGGCAGATCTGTACATGGAGGCAGTGTCATGTGTCAGCTGGGGCAGATCTGTACATGGAGGCAGTGTCATGTGTCAGCTGGGGCAGATCTGTACAGACATGGAGGCGGTGTCATGTGTCAGCTGGGTCAGATCTGTACATGGAGGCAGTGTCATGTGTCAGCTGGGGCAGATCTGTACATGGAGGCAGTGTCATGTGTTAGCTGGGGCAGATCTGTACATGTAGGCGGTGTAATGTGTCAGCTGGGGCAGATCTGTACATGGAGGCAGTGTCATGTGTCAGCTGGGGCAGATCTGTACATGGAGGCAGTGTCATGTGTCAGCTGGGGCAGATCTGTACATGGAGGCAGTGTCATGTGTTAGCTGGGGCAGATCTGTACATGTAGGCGGTGTCATGTGTCAGCTGGGGCAGATCTGTACATGGAGGCGGTGTCATGTGTCAGCTGGGGCAGATCTGTACATGGAGGCAGTGTCATGTGTCAGCTGGGGCAGATCTGTACATGGAGGCAGTGTCATGTGTCAGCTGGGGCAGATCTGTACATGGAGGCAGTGTCATGTGTTAGCTGGGGCAGATCTGTACATGGAGGCAGTGTCAGCTGAGGCAGATCTGTACATGGAGGCAGTGTCATGTGTCAGCTGGGGCAGATCTGTACATGGAGGCAGTGTCATGTGTCAGCTGGGGCAGATCTGTACATGGAGGCAGTGTCATGTGTTAGCTGGGGCAGATCTGTACATGTAGGCGGTGTCATGTGTCAGCTGGGGCAGATCTGTACATGGAGGCGGTGTCATGTGTCAGCTGGGGCAGATCTGTACATGGAGGCAGTGTCATGTGTCAGCTGGGGCAGATCTGTACATGGAGGCAGTGTCATGTGTCAGCTGGGGCAGATCTGTACATGGAGGCAGTGTCATGTGTTAGCTGGGGCAGATCTGTACATGGAGGCAGTGTCAGCTGAGGCAGATCTGTACATGGAGGCAGTGTCATGTGTCAGCTGGGGCAGATCTGTACATGGAGGCAGTGTCATGTGTCAGCTGGGGCAGATCTGTACATGGAGGCAGTGCCATGTGTCAGCTGGGGCAGATCTGTACATGGAGGCAGTGTCATGTGTCAGCTGGGGCAGATCTGTACATGGAGGCAGTGTCATGTGTTAGCTGGGGCAGATCTGTACATGGAAGCAGTGTCATGTCAGCTGGGGCAGATCTGTACATGGAGGCAGTGTCATGTGTCAGCTGGGGTAGATCTGTACATGGAGGCAGTGTCATGTGTCAGCTGGGGTAGATCTGTACATGGAGGCAGTGTCATGTGTCAGCTGGGGCAGATCGGTACAGACATGGAGGCAGTGTCATGTGTCAGCTGGGGCAGATCTGTACATGGAGGCAGTGTCATGTGTCAGCTGGGGCAGATCTGTACATGGAAGCAGTGTCATGTGTCAGCTGGGGCAGATCTGTACATGGAGGCAGTGTCATGTGTTAGCTGGGGCAGATCTGTACATGAGGCAGTGTCATGTGTTAGCTGGGGCAGATCTGTACATGGAGGCAGTGTCATGTGTCAGCTGGGGCAGATCTGTACATGGAGGCAGTGTCATGTGTCAGCTGGGGCAGATCTGTACAGACATGGAGGCGGTGTCATGTGTCAGCTGGGTCAGATCTGTACATGGAGGCAGTGTCATGTGTCAGCTGGGGCAGATCTGTACATGGAGGCAGTGTCATGTGTCAGCTGGGGCAGATCTGTACATGGAGGCAGTGTCATGTGTCAGCTGGGGCAGATCTGTACATGGAGGCAGTGTCATGTGTTAGCTGGGGCAGATCTGTACATGTAGGCGGTGTCATGTGTCAGCTGGGGCAGATCTGTACATGGAGGCAGTGTCATGTGTCAGCTGGGGCAGATCTGTACATGGAGGCAGTGTCATGTGTCAGCTGGGGCAGATCTGTACATGGAGGCAGTGTCATGTGTCAGCTGGGGCAGATCTGTACATGGAGGCAGTGTCATGTGTTAGCTGGGGCAGATCTGTACATGGAAGCAGTGTCATGTCAACTGGGGCAGATCTGTACATGGAGGCAGTGTCATGTGTCAGCTGAGGCAGATCTGTACATGGAGGCAGTGTCATGTGTCAGCTGGGGCAGATCTGTACATGGAGGCAGTGTCATGTGTCAGCTGGGGCAGATCTGTACATGGAGGCAGTGTCATGTGTCAGCTGAGGCAGATCTGTACATGGAGGCAGTGTCATGTGTCAGCTGGGGCAGATCTGTACATGGAGGCAGTGTCATGTGTCAGCTGGGGCAGATCGGTACAGACATGGAGGCAGTGTCATGTGTCAGCTGGGGCAGATCTGTACATGGAGGCAGTGTCATGTGTCAGCTGGGGTAGATCTGTACATGGAGGCAGTGTCATGTGTCAGCTGGGGCAGATCTGTACATGGAGGCAGTGTCATGTGTCAGCTGGGGCAGATCGGTACAGACATGGAGGCAGTGTCATGTGTCAGCTGGGGCAGATCTGTACAGACATGGAGGCAGTGTCGTGTCAGCTGGGGCAGATCTGTACATGGAGGCAGTGTCATGTGTCAGCTGGGGCAGATCGGTACAGACATGGAGGCAGTGTCATGTGTCAGCTGGGGCAGATCTGCACAGACATGGAGGCAGTGTCGTGTCAGCTGGGGCAGATCTGTACATGGAGGCAGTGTCATGTGTCAGCTGGGGCAGATCGGTACAGACATGGAGGCAGTGTCATGTGTCAGCTGGGGCAGATCTGTACAGACATGGAGGCAGTGTCATGTGTCAGCTGGGGCAGATCTGTACAGACATGGAGGCAGTGTCATGTGTCAGCTGGGGCAGATCTGTACATGGAGGCAGTGTCATGTGTCAGCTGGGGCAGATCTGTACATGGAGGCAGTGTCATGTGTCAGCTGGGGCAGATCTGCACAGACATGGAGGCAGTGTCATGTGTCAGCTGGGGCAGATCTGTACATGGAGGCAGTGTCATGTGTCAGCTGGGGCAGATCTGTACATGGAGGCAGTGTCATGTGTCAGCTGGGGCAGATCTGTACATGGAGACAGTGTCATGTGTCAGCTGGGGTAGATCTGTACATGGAGGCAGTGTCATGTGTCAGCTGGGGCAGATCTGCACAGACATGGAGGCAGTGTCATGTGTCAGCTGGGGGAGATCTGTACACGGAGGCAGTGTCATGTGTCAGCTGGGGTAGATCTGTACATGGAGGCAGTGTCATGTGTCAGCTGGGGCAGATCTGCACAGACATGGAGGCAGTGTCATGTGTCAGCTGGGGCAGATCTGTACAGACATGGAGGCAGTGTCATGTGTCAGCTGGGGCAGATCTGTACAGACATGGAGCCAGTGTCATATGTCAGCTGGGGCAGATCTGTACAGACATGGAGGCAGTGTCATGTGTCAGCTGGGGCAGATCTGTACATGGACTCAGTGTCATGTGTCAGTTGGGGCAGATCTGTACATGGAGGCAGTGTCATGTGTCAGCTGGGGCAGATCTGTACATGGAGGCAGTGTCATGTGTCAGCTGGAGTAGATCTGTACATGGAGGCAGTGTCATGTGTCAGCTGGGGTAGATCTGTACATGGAGGCGGTGTCATGTGTCAGGTGGGGCAGATCTGAACATGGAGGCAGTGTCATGTGTCAGCTGGGGCAGATCTGTACAGACATGGAGGCAGTGTCATGTGTCAGCTGGGGTAGATCTGTACATGGAGGCAGTGTCATGTGTCAGCTGGGGCAGATCTGTACATGGAGGCAGTGTCATGTGTCAGCTGGGGCAGATCTGTGCATGGAGGCAGTGTCATGTGTCAGCTGGGGCAGATCTGTACATGGAGGCAGTGTCATGTGTCAGCTGGGGCAGATCTGCCCAGACATGGAGGCAGTGTCATGTGTCAGCTGGGGCAGATCTGTACATGGAGGCAGTGTCATGTGTCAGCTGGGGCAGATCTGTACATGGCGGCAGTGTCATGTGTCAGCTGGGGCAGATCTGTACATGGAGGCAGTGTCATGTGTTAGCTGGGGCAGATCTGTACATGGAAGCAGTGTCATGTCAGCTGGGGCAGATCTGTACATGGAGGCAGTGTCATGTGTCATCTGGGGTAGATCTGAACATGGAGGCAGTGTCATGTGTCAGCTGGGGCAGATCTGTACATGGAGGCAGTGTCATGTGTCAGCTGGGGCAGATCTGTACATGGAGGCAGTGTCATGTGTCAGCTGGGGCAGATCTGTACATGGAGGCAGTGTCATGTGTCAGCTGGGGCAGATCTGTACAGACATGGAGGCAGTGTCATGTGTCAGCTGGGGCAGATCTGTACATGGAGGCAGTGTCATGTGTCAGCTGGGGCAGATCTGCACAGACATGGAGGCAGTGTCATGTGTCAGCTGGGGCAGATCTGTACATGGAGGCAGTGTCATGTGTCAGCTGGGGCAGATCTGTACATGGAGGCAGTGTCATGTGTCAGCTGGGGCAGATCTGTACATGGAGGCAGTGTCATGTGTCAGCTGGGGCAGATCTGTACATGGAGGCAGTGTCATGTGTCAGCTGGGGCAGATCTGTACAGACATGGAGGCAGTGTCATGTGTCAGCTGGGGCAGATCTGTACAGACATGGAGCCAGTGTCATGTGTCAGCTGGGGCAGATCTGTACAGACATGGAGCCAGTGTCATGTGTCAGCTGGGGCAGATCTGTACATGGAGGCAGTGTCATGTGTCAGCTGGGGCAGATCTGCACAGACATGGAGGCAGTGTCATGTGTCAGCTGGGGCAGATCTGTACATGGAGGCAGTGTCCTGTGTCAGCTGGGGCAGATCTGTACATGGAGGCAGTGTCCTGTGTCAGCTGGGGCAGATCTGTACATGGAGGCAGTGTCATGTGTCAGCTGGGGCAGATCTGTACATGGAGGCGGTGTCATGTGTCAGCTGGGGCAGATCTGTACAGACATGGAGGCAGTGTCATGTGTCAGCTGGGGCAGATCTGTACAGACATGGAGCCAGTGTCATGTGTCAGCTGGGGCAGATCTGTACAGACATGGAGCCAGTGTCATGTGTCAGCTGGGGCAGATCTGTCCAGACATGGAGGCAGTGTCATGTGTCATCTGGGGCAGATCTGTACAGACATGGAGGCAGTGTCATGTGTCAGCTGGGGCAGATCTGTACATGGAGGCAGTGTCATGTGTCAGCTGGGGCAGATCTGCACAGACATGGAGGCAGTGTCATGTGTCAGCTGGGGCAGATCTGTACATGGAGGCAGTGTCCTGTGTCAGCTGGGGCAGATCTGTACATGGAGGCAGTGTCCTGTGTCAGCTGGGGCAGATCTGTACATGGAGGCAGTGTCATGTGTCAGCTGGGGCAGATCTGTACATGGAGGCGGTGTCATGTGTCAGCTGGGGCAGATCTGTACAGACATGGAGGCAGTGTCATGTGTCAGCTGGGGCAGATCTGTACAGACATGGAGCCAGTGTCATGTGTCAGCTGGGGCAGATCTGTACAGACATGGAGCCAGTGTCATGTGTCAGCTGGGGCAGATCTGTCCAGACATGGAGGCAGTGTCATGTGTCATCTGGGGCAGATCTGTACAGACATGGAGGCAGTGTCATGTGTCAGCTGGGGCAGATCTGTACATGGAGGCAGTGTCATGTGTCAGCTGGGGCAGATCTGCACAGACATGGAGGCAGTGTCATGTGTCAGCTGGGGCAGATCTGTACATGGAGGCAGTGTCCTGTGTCAGCTGGGGCAGATCTGTACATGGAGGCAGTGTCATGTGTCAGCTGGGGCAGATCTGTACATGGAGGCAGTGTCATGTGTCAGCTGGGGCAGATCTGTACATGGAGGCAGTGTCATGTGTCAGCTGGGGCAGATCTGTACATGGAGGCAGTGTCATGTGTCAGCTGGGGCAGATCTGTACAGACATGGAGGCAGTGTCATGTGTCAGCTGGGGTAGATCTGTACATGGAGGCAGTGTCATGTGTCAGCTGGGGCAGATCTGTACATGGAGGCAGTGTCATGTGTTAGCTGGGGCAGATCTGTACATGGAGGCAGTGTCATGTGTCAGCTGGGGCAGATCTGTGCATGGAGGCAGTGTCATGTGTCAGCTGGGGCAGATCTGTACATGGAGGCAGTGTCATGTGTCAGCTGGGGCAGATCTGCACAGACATGGAGGCAGTGTCATGTGTCAGCTGAGGCAGATCTGTACATGGAGGCAGTGTCATGTGTCAGCTGGGGCAGATCTGTACATGGAGGCAGTGTCATGTGTTAGCTGGGGCAGATCTGTACATGGAAGCAGTGTCATGTGTCAGCTGGGGCAGATCTGTACATGGAGGCAGTGTCATGTGTCAGCTGGGGTAGATCTGTACATGGAGGCAGTGTCATGTGTCAGCTGGGGCAGATCTGTACATGGAGGCAGTGTCATGTGTCAGCTGGGGCAGATCTGCACAGACATGGAGGCAGTGTCATGTGTCAGCTGGGGCAGATCTGTACAGACATGGAGGCAGTGTCACGTGTCAGTTGGGGCAGATCTGTACATGGAGGCGGTGTCATGTGTCAGCTGGGGCAGATCTGTACATGGAGGCAGTGTCATGTGTCAACTGGGGCAGATCTGTACATGGAGGCAGTGTCATGTGTCAGCTGGGGTAGATCTGTACATGGAGGCAGTGTCATGTGTCAGCTGGGGTAGATCTGTACATGGAGGCGGTGTCATGTGTCAGCTGGGGAAGATCTATACAGACATGGAGGCAGTGTCACGTGTCAGTTGGGGCAGATCTGTACATGGAGGCAGTGTCATGTGTCAGCTGGGGCAGATCTGTACATGGAGGCAGTGTCATGTGTCAGCTGGGGCAGATCTGTACATGGAGGCAGTGTCATGTGTCAGCTGGAGTAGATCTGTACATGGAGGCAGTGTCATGTGCCAGCTGGGGTAGATCTGTACATGGAGGCGGTGTCATGTGTCAGCTGGGGCAGATCTGCACATGGAGGCAGTGTCATGTGTCAGCTGGGGCAGATCTGCACATGGAGGCGGTGTCATGTGTCAGCTGGGGCAGATCTGTACAGACATGGAGGCAGTGTCATGTGTCAGCTGGGGCAGATCTGCACATGGAGGCGGTGTCATGTGTCAGCTGGGGCAGATCGGTACAGACATGGAGGCAGTGTCATGTGTCAGCTGGGGCAGATCTGCACAGACATGGAGGCAGTGTCATGTGTCAGCTGGGGCAGATCTGTACATGGAGGCAGTGTCATGTGTCAGCTGGGGCAGATCTGTACATGGAGGCAGTGTCATGTGTCAGCTGGGGCAGATCTGTACATGGAGGCAGTGTCATGTGTTAGGTGGGGCAGATCTGTACATGGAGGCAGTGTCGTGTCAGCTGGGGCAGATCTGTGCATGGAGGCAGTGTCATGTGTCAGCTGGGGCAGATCTGTACATGGAGGCAGTGTCATGTGTCAGCTGGGGCAGATCTGCACAGACATGGAGGCAGTGTCATGTGTCAGCTGGGGCAGATCTGCACATGGAGGCGGTGTCATGTGTCAGCTGGGGCAGATCTGTACAGACATGGAGGCAGTGTCATGTGTCAGCTGGGGCAGATCTGCACATGGAGGCGGTGTCATGTGTCAGCTGGGGCAGATCGGTACAGACATGGAGGCAGTGTCATGTGTCAGCTGGGGCAGATCTGCACAGACATGGAGGCAGTGTCATGTGTCAGCTGGGGCAGATCTGTACATGGAGGCAGTGTCATGTGTCAGCTGGGGCAGATCTGTACATGGAGGCAGTGTCATGTGTCAGCTGGGGCAGATCTGTACATGGAGGCAGTGTCATGTGTTAGGTGGGGCAGATCTGTACATGGAGGCAGTGTCGTGTCAGCTGGGGCAGATCTGTGCATGGAGGCAGTGTCATGTGTCAGCTGGGGCAGATCTGTACATGGAGGCAGTGTCATGTGTCAGCTGGGGCAGATCTGCACAGACATGGAGGCAGTGTCATGTGTCAGCTGGGGCAGATCTGTACATGGAAGCAGTGTCATGTCAGCTGGGGCAGATCTGTACATGGAGGCAGTGTCATGTGTCAGCTGGGGCACATCTGCACAGACATGGAGGCAGTGTCATGTGTCAGCTGGGGCAGATCTGTACATGGAGGCAGTGTCATGTGTCAGCTGGGGCAGATCTGTACATGGAGGCAGTGTCATGTGTCAGCTGGGGCAGATCTGTACAGACATGGAGGCAGTGTCATGTGTCAGCTGGGGCAGATCTGTACATGGAGGCAGTGTCATGTGTCAGCTGGGGCAGATCTGTACATGGAGGCAGTGTCATGTGTCAGCTGGGGCAGATCTGCACAGACATGGAGGCAGTGTCATGTGTCAGCTGGGGCAGATCTGTACATGGAGGCAGTGTCCTGTGTCAGCTGGGGCAGATCTGTACATGGAGGCAGTGTCATGTGTCAGCTGGGGCAGATCTGTACATGGAGGCAGTGTCATGTGTCAGCTGGGGCAGATCTGTACATGGAGGCAGTGTCATGTGTCAGCTGGGGCAGATCTGTACATGGAGGCAGTGTCATGTGTCAGCTGGGGCAGATCTGTACATGGAGGCAGTGTCATGTGTCAGCTGGGGCAGATCTGCACAGACATGGAGGCAGTGTCATGTGTCAGCTGGGGGAGATCTGTACACGGAGGCAGTGTCATGTGTCAGCTGGGGTAGATCTGTACATGGAGGCAGTGTCATGTGTCAGCTGGGGCAGATCTGCACAGACATGGAGGCAGTGTCATGTGTCAGCTGGGGCAGATCTGTACAGACATGGAGGCAGTGTCATGTGTCAGCTGGGGCAGATCTGTACAGACATGGAGCCAGTGTCATATGTCAGCTGGGGCAGATCTGTACAGACATGGAGGCAGTGTCATGTGTCAGCTGGGGCAGATCTGTACATGGAGGCAGTGTCATGTGTCAGCTGGGGCAGATCTGTACATGGACTCAGTGTCATGTGTCAGTTGGGGCAGATCTGTACATGGAGGCAGTGTCATGTGTCAGCTGGGGCAGATCTGTACATGGAGGCAGTGTCATGTGTCAGCTGGAGTAGATCTGTACATGGAGGCAGTGTCATGTGTCAGCTGGGGTAGATCTGTACATGGAGGCGGTGTCATGTGTCAGGTGGGGCAGATCTGCAAATGGAGGCAGTGTCATGTGTCAGCTGGGGCAGATCTGTACAGACATGGAGGCAGTGTCATGTGTCAGCTGGGGTAGATCTGTACATGGAGGCAGTGTCATGTGTCAGCTGGGGCAGATCTGTACATGGAGGCAGTGTCATGTGTCAGCTGGGGCAGATCTGTGCATGGAGGCAGTGTCATGTGTCAGCTGGGGCAGATCTGTACATGGAGGCAGTGTCATGTGTCAGTTGGGGCAGATCTGTACATGGAGGCAGTGTCATGTGTCAGCTGGAGTAGATCTGTACATGGAGGCAGTGTCATGTGTCAGCTGGGGCAGATCTGCACATGGAGGCAGTGTCATGTGTCAGCTGGGGCAGATCTGTACAGACATGGAGGCAGTGTCATGTGTCAGCTGGGGTAGATCTGTACATGGAGGCAGTGTCATGTGTCAGCTGGGGCAGATCTGTACATGGAGGCAGTGTCATGTGTCAGCTGGGGCAGATCTGTGCATGGAGGCAGTGTCATGTGTCAGCTGGGGCAGATCTGTACATGGAGGCAGTGTCATGTGTCAGCTGGGGCAGATCTGCACAGACATGGAGGCAGTGTCATGTGTCAGCTGGGGCAGATCTGTACATGGAGGCAGTGTCATGTGTCAGCTGAGGCAGATCTGTACATGGCGGCAGTGTCATGTGTCAGCTGGGGCAGATCTGTACATGGAGGCAGTGTCATGTGTTAGCTGGGGCAGATCTGTACATGGAAGCAGTGTCATGTCAGCTGGGGCAGATCTGTACATGGAGGCAGTGTCATGTGTCATCTGGGGTAGATCTGAACATGGAGGCAGTGTCATGTGTCAGCTGGGGCAGATCTGTACATGGAGGCAGTGTCATGTGTCAGCTGGGGCAGATCTGTACATGGAGGCAGTGTCATGTGTCAGCTGGGGCAGATCTGTGCATGGAGGCAGTGTCATGTGTCAGCTGGGGCAGATCTGTACATGGAGGCAGTGTCATGTGTCAGTTGGGGCAGATCTGTACATGGAGGCAGTGTCATGTGTCAGCTGGAGTAGATCTGTACATGGAGGCAGTGTCATGTGTCAGCTGGGGCAGATCTGCACATGGAGGCAGTGTCATGTGTCAGCTGGGGCAGATCTGTACAGACATGGAGGCAGTGTCATGTGTCAGCTGGGGTAGATCTGTACATGGAGGCAGTGTCATGTGTCAGCTGGGGCAGATCTGTACATGGAGGCAGTGTCATGTGTCAGCTGGGGCAGATCTGTGCATGGAGGCAGTGTCATGTGTCAGCTGGGGCAGATCTGTACATGGAGGCAGTGTCATGTGTCAGCTGGGGCAGATCTGCACAGACATGGAGGCAGTGTCATGTGTCAGCTGGGGCAGATCTGTACATGGAGGCAGTGTCATGTGTCAGCTGAGGCAGATCTGTACATGGCGGCAGTGTCATGTGTCAGCTGGGGCAGATCTGTACATGGAGGCAGTGTCATGTGTTAGCTGGGGCAGATCTGTACATGGAAGCAGTGTCATGTCAGCTGGGGCAGATCTGTACATGGAGGCAGTGTCATGTGTCATCTGGGGTAGATCTGAACATGGAGGCAGTGTCATGTGTCAGCTGGGGCAGATCTGTACATGGAGGCAGTGTCATGTGTCAGCTGGGGCAGATCTGTACATGGAGGCAGTGTCATGTGTCAGCTGGGGCAGATCTGTACATGGAGGCAGTGTCATGTGTCAGCTGGGGCAGATCTGTACAGACATGGAGGCAGTGTCATGTGTCAGCTGGGGCAGATCTGTACAGACATGGAGCCAGTGTCATGTGTCAGCTGGGGCAGATCTGTACAGACATGGAGCCAGTGTCATGTGTCAGCTGGGGCAGATCTGTACATGGAGGCAGTGTCATGTGTCAGCTGGGGCAGATCTGTCCAGACATGAAGGCAGTGTCATGTGTCATCTGGGGCAGATCTGTACAGACATGGAGGCAGTGTCATGTGTCAGCTGGGGCAGATCTGTACATGGAGGCAGTGTCATGTGTCAGCTGGGGCAGATCTGCACAGACATGGAGGCAGTGTCATGTGTCAGCTGGGGCAGATCTGTACATGGAGGCAGTGTCCTGTGTCAGCTGGGGCAGATCTGTACATGGAGGCAGTGTCCTGTGTCAGCTGGGGCAGATCTGTACATGGAGGCAGTGTCATGTGTCAGCTGGGGCAGATCTGTACATGGAGGCGGTGTCATGTGTCAGCTGGGGCAGATCTGTACAGACATGGAGGCAGTGTCATGTGTCAGCTGGGGCAGATCTGTACAGACATGGAGCCAGTGTCATGTGTCAGCTGGGGCAGATCTGTACAGACATGGAGCCAGTGTCATGTGTCAGCTGGGGCAGATCTGTCCAGACATGGAGGCAGTGTCATGTGTCATCTGGGGCAGATCTGTACAGACATGGAGGCAGTGTCATGTGTCAGCTGGGGCAGATCTGTACATGGAGGCAGTGTCATGTGTCAGCTGGGGCAGATCTGCACAGACATGGAGGCAGTGTCATGTGTCAGCTGGGGCAGATCTGTACATGGAGACAGTGTCATGTGTCAGCTGGGGCAGATCTGTACATGGAGGCAGTGTCCTGTGTCAGCTGGGGCAGATCTGTACATGGAGGCAGTGTCATGTGTCAGCTGGGGCAGATCTGTACATGGAGGCAGTGTCATGTGTCAGCTGGGGCAGATCTGTACATGGAGGCAGTGTCCTGTGTCAGCTGGGGCAGATCTGTACATGGAGGCAGTGTCATGTGTCAGCTGGGGCAGATCTGTACATGGAGGCGGTGTCATGTGTCAGCTGGGGCAGATCTGTACAGACATGGAGGCAGTGTCATGTGTCAGCTGGGGCAGATCTGTACAGACATGGAGCCAGTGTCATGTGTCAGCTGGGGCAGATCTGTACAGACATGGAGCCAGTGTCATGTGTCAGCTGGGGCAGATCTGTCCAGACATGGAGGCAGTGTCATGTGTCATCTGGGGCAGATCTGTACAGACATGGAGGCAGTGTCATGTGTCAGCTGGGGCAGATCTGTACATGGAGGCAGTGTCATGTGTCAGCTGGGGCAGATCTGCACAGACATGGAGGCAGTGTCATGTGTCAGCTGGGGCAGATCTGTACATGGAGGCAGTGTCCTGTGTCAGCTGGGGCAGATCTGTACATGGAGGCAGTGTCATGTGTCAGCTGGGGCAGATCTGTACATGGAGGCAGTGTCATGTGTCAGCTGGGGCAGATCTGTACATGGAGGCAGTGTCGTGTCAGCTGGGGCAGATCTGTACATGGAGGCAGTGTCATGTGTCAGCTGGGGCAGATCTGTACAGACATGGAGGCAGTGTCATGTGTCAGCTGGGGTAGATCTGTACATGGAGGCAGTGTCATGTGTCAGCTGGGGCAGATCTGTACATGGAGGCAGTGTCATGTGTTAGCTGGGGCAGATCTGTACATGGAGGCAGTGTCATGTGTCAGCTGGGGCAGATCTGTGCATGGAGGCAGTGTCATGTGTCAGCTGGGGCAGATCTGTACATGGAGGCAGTGTCATGTGTCAGCTGGGGCAGATCTGCACAGACATGGAGGCAGTGTCATGTGTCAGCTGAGGCAGATCTGTACATGGAGGCAGTGTCATGTGTCAGCTGGGGCAGATCTGTACATGGAGGCAGTGTCATGTGTTAGCTGGGGCAGATCTGTACATGGAAGCAGTGTCATGTGTCAGCTGGGGCAGATCTGTACATGGAGGCAGTGTCATGTGTCAGCTGGGGTAGATCTGTACATGGAGGCAGTGTCATGTGTCAGCTGGGGCAGATCTGTACATGGAGGCAGTGTCATGTGTCAGCTGGGGCAGATCTGCACAGACATGGAGGCAGTGTCATGTGTCAGTTGGGGCAGATCTGTACATGGAGGCGGTGTCATGTGTCAGCTGGGGCAGATCTGTACATGGAGGCAGTGTCATGTGTCAACTGGGGCAGATCTGTACATGGAGGCAGTGTCATGTGTCAGCTGGGGCAGATCTATACAGACATGGAGGCAGTGTCACGTGTCAGTTGGGGCAGATCTGTACATGGAGGCAGTGTCATGTGTCAGCTGGGGCAGATCTGTACATGGAGGCAGTGTCATGTGTCAGCTGCGGCAGATCTGTACATGGAGGCAGTGTCATGTGTCAGCTGGAGTAGATCTGTACATGGAGGCAGTGTCATGTGCCAGCTGGGGTAGATCTGTACATGGAGGCGGTGTCATGTGTCAGCTGGGGCAGATCTGCACATGGAGGCAGTGTCATGTGTCAGCTGGGGCAGATCTGTACAGACATGGAGGCAGTGTCATGTGTCAGCTGGGGCAGATCTGCACATGGAGGCGGTGTCATGTGTCAGCTGGGGCAGATCTGTACAGACATGGAGGCAGTGTCATGTGTCAGCTGGGGCAGATCTGCACATGGAGGCGGTGTCATGTGTCAGCTGGGGCAGATCGGTACAGACATGGAGGCAGTGTCATGTGTCAGCTGGGGCAGATCTGCACAGACATGGAGGCAGTGTCATGTGTCAGCTGGGGCAGATCTGTACATGGAGGCAGTGTCATGTGTCAGCTGGGGCAGATCTGTACATGGAGGCAGTGTCATGTGTCAGCTGGGGCAGATCTGTACATGGAGGCAGTGTCATGTGTTAGGTGGGGCAGATCTGTACATGGAGGCAGTGTCGTGTCAGCTGGGGCAGATCTGTGCATGGAGGCAGTGTCATGTGTCAGCTGGGGCAGATCTGTACATGGAGGCAGTGTCATGTGTCAGCTGGGGCAGATCTGCACAGACATGGAGGCAGTGTCATGTGTCAGCTGGGGCAGATCTGCACATGGAGGCGGTGTCATGTGTCAGCTGGGGCAGATCTGTACAGAAATGGAGGCAGTGTCGTGTCAGCTGGGGCAGATCTGCACATGGAGGCGGTGTCATGTGTCAGCTGGGGCAGATCGGTACAGACATGGAGGCAGTGTCATGTGTCAGCTGGGGCAGATCTGTACATGGAGGCAGTGTCATGTGTCAGCTGGGGCAGATCTGTACATGGAGGCAGTGTCATGTGTCAGCTGGGGCAGATCTGTACATGGAGGCAGTGTCATGTGTCAGCTGGGGCAGATCTGCACAGACATGGAGGCAGTGTCATGTGTCAGCTGGGGCAGATCTGTACATGGAAGCAGTGTCATGTCAGCTGGGGCAGATCTGTACATGGACGCAGTGTCATGTGTCAGCTGGGGCAGATCTGTACATGGAGGCAGTGTCATGTGTCAGCTGGGGCAGATCTGCACAGACATGGAGGCAGTGTCATGTGTCAGCTGGGGCAGATCTGTACATGGAGGCAGTGTCATGTGTCAGCTGGGGCAGATCTGCACAGACATGGAGGCAGTGTCATGTGTCAGCTGGGGCAGATCTGTACATGGAGGCAGTGTCATGTGTCAGCTGGGGCAGATCTGTACATGGACGCAGTGTCATGTGTCAGCTGGGGCAGATCTGTACATGGAGGCAGTGTCGTGTCAGCTGGGGCAGATCTGTGCATGGAGGCAGTGTCATGTGTCAGCTGGGGCAGATCTGTACATGGAGGCAGTGTCATGTGTCAGCTGGGGCAGATCTGCACAGACATGGAGGCAGTGTCATGTGTCAGCTGGGGCAGATCTGTACATGGAAGCAGTGTCATGTCAGCTGGGGCAGATCTGTACATGGACGCAGTGTCATGTGTCAGCTGGGGCAGATCTGTACATGGAGGCAGTGTCATGTGTCAGCTGGGGCAGATCTGCACAGACATGGAGGCAGTGTCATGTGTCAGCTGGGGCAGATCTGTACATGGAGGCAGTGTCATGTGTCAGCTGGGGCAGATCTGCACAGACATGGAGGCAGTGTCATGTGTCAGCTGGGGCAGATCTGTACATGGAGGCAGTGTCATGTGTCAGCTGGGGCAGATCGGTACAGACATGGAGGCAGTGTCATGTGTCAGCTGGGGCAGATCTGTACATGGAGGCAGTGTCATGTGTCAGCTGGGGCAGATCTGTACAGACATGGAGGCAGTGTCATGTGTCAGCTGGGGCAGATCTGTACAGACATGGAGGCAGTGTCATGTGTCAGCTGGGGCAGATCTGCACATGGAGGCGGTGTCATGTGTCAGCTGGGGCAGATCGGTACAGACATGGAGGCAGTGTCATGTGTCAGCTGGGGCAGATCTGCACAGACATGGAGGCAGTGTCATGTGTCAGCTGGGGCAGATCTGTACATGGAGGCAGTGTCATGTGTCAGCTGGGGCAGATCTGTACATGGAGGCAGTGTCATGTGTCAGCTGGGGCAGATCTGTACATGGAGGCAGTGTCATGTGTTAGGTGGGGCAGATCTGTACATGGAGGCAGTGTCGTGTCAGCTGGGGCAGATCTGTGCATGGAGGCAGTGTCATGTGTCAGCTGGGGCAGATCTGTACATGGAGGCAGTGTCATGTGTCAGCTGGGGCAGATCTGTACATGGAGGCAGTGTCATGTGTCAGCTGGGGCAGATCTGCACAGACATGGAGGCAGTGTCATGTGTCAGCTGGGGCAGATCTGTACATGGAAGCAGTGTCATGTCAGCTGGGGCAGATCTGTACATGGAGGCAGTGTCATGTGTCAGCTGGGGCAGATCTGTACATGGAGGCAGTGTCATGTGTCAGCTGGGGCAGATCTGCACAGACATGGAGGCAGTGTCATGTGTCAGCTGGGGCAGATCTGTACATGGAGGCAGTGTCATGTGTCAGCTGGGGCAGATCTGCACAGACATGGAGGCAGTGTCATGTGTCAGCTGGGGCAGATCTGTACATGGAGGCAGTGTCATGTGTCAGCTGGGGCAGATCTGTACAGACATGGAGGCAGTGTCATGTGTCAGCTGGGGCAGATCTGTACAGACATGGAGGCAGTGTCATGTGTCAGCTGGGGCAGATCTGCACAGACATGGAGGCAGTGTCATGTGTCAGCTGGGGCAGATCTGTACATGGAGGCAGTGTCATGTGTCAGCTGGGGCAGATCTGCACAGACATGGAGGCAGTGTCATGTGTCAGCTGGGGCAGATCTGTACATGGAGGCAGTGTCATGTGTCAGCTGGGGCAGATCTGTACATGGAGGCAGTGTCATGTGTCAGCTGGGGCAGATCTGTACAGACATGGAGGCAGTGTCATGTGTCAGCTGGGGCAGATCTGTACATGGAGGCAGTGTCATGTGTCAGCTGGGGCAGATCTGTACATGGAGGCAGTGTCATGTGTCAGCTGGGGCAGATCTGCACAGACATGGAGGCAGTGTCATGTGTCAGCTGGGGCAGATCTGTACAGACATGGAGGCAGTGTCATGTGTCAGCTGGGGCAGATCTGTACATGGAGGCCGTGTCATGTGTCAGCTGGGGCAGATCTGCACAGACATGGAGGCAGTGTCATGTGTCAGCTGGGGCAGATCTGTACATGGAGGCAGTGTCCTGTGTCAGCTGGGGCAGATCTGTACATGGAGGCAGTGTCATGTGTCAGCTGGGGCAGATCTGTACAGACATGGAGGCGGTGTCATGTGTCAGCTGGGTCAGATCTGTACATGGAGGCAGTGTCATGTGTCAGCTGGGGCAGATCTGTACATGGAGGCAGTGTCATGTGTCAGCTGGGGCAGATCTGTACATGGAGGCAGTGTCATGTGTCAGCTGGGGCAGATCTGTACATGGAGGCAGTGTCATGTGTCAGCTGGGGTAGATCTGTACATGGAGGCAGTGTCATGTGTCAGCTGGGGCAGATCTGCACAGACATGGAGGCAGTGTCATGTGTCAGCTGGGGCAGATCTGCACAGACATGGAGGCAGTGTCATGTGTCAGCTGGGGCAGATCTGTACATGGACTTAGTGTCATGTGTCAGTTGGGGCAGATCTGTACATGGAGGCAGTGTCATGTGTCAGCTGGGGCAGATCTGTACATGGAGGCAGTGTCATGTGTCAGCTGGGGCAGATCTGTACATGGAGGCAGTGTCATGTGTCAGCTGGGGCAGATCTGTACATGGAGGCAGTGTCATGTGTCAGCTGGAGTAGATCTGTACATGGAGGCAGTGTCATGTGTCAGCTGGGGTAGATCTGTACATGGAGGCAGTGTCATGTGTCAGCTGGGGCAGATCTGTACATGGAGGCAGTGTCATGTGTCAGCTGGGGCAGATCTGTACATGGAGGCAGTGTCATGTGTTAGCTGGGGCAGATCTGTACATGGAGGCAGTGTCATGTGTCAGCTGGGGTAGATCTGTACATGGAGGCAGTGTCATGTGTCAGCTGGGGCAGATCTGTACATGGAGGCGGTGTCATGTGTCAGCTGGGGCAGATCTGTACATGGAGGCAGTGTCATGTGTCAGCTGGGGCAGATCTGTACATGGAGGCAGTGTCATGTGTCAGCTGGGGCAGATCTGCACAGACATGGAGGCAGTGTCATGTGTCAGCTGAGGCAGATCTGTACATGGCGGCAGTGTCATGTGTCAGCTGGGGCAGATCTGTACATGGAGGCAGTGTCATGTGTTAGCTGGGGCAGATCTGTACATGGAAGCAGTGTCATGTCAGCTGGGGCAGATCTGTACATGGAGGCAGTGTCATGTGTCATCTGGGGTAGATCTGTACATGGAGGCAGTGTCATGTGTCAGCTGGGGCAGATCTGTACATGGAGGCAGTGTCATGTGTCAGCTGGGGCAGATCTGTACAGACATGGAGGCAGTGTCATTTGTCAGCTGGGGCAGATCTGCACAGACATGGAGGCAGTTTCATGTGTCAGCTGGGGCAGATCTGCACAGACATGGAGGCAGTGTCATGTGTCAGCTGGGGCAGATCTGTACAGACATGGAGGCAGTGTCATGTGTCAGCTGGGGCAGATCTGTACATGGAGGCAGTGTCATGTGTTAGCTGGGGCAGAGCTGTACATGGAGGCAGTGTCATGTGTCAGCTGGGGCAGATCTGTGCATGGAGGCAGTGTCATGTGTCAGCTGGGGCAGATCTGTACATGGAGGCAGTGTCATGTGTCAGCTGGGGCAGATCTGCACAGACATGGAGGCAGTGTCATGTGTCAGCTGGGGCAGATCTGTACATGGAGGCAGTGTCATGTGTTAGCTGGGGCAGATCTGTACATGGAAGCAGTGTCATGTCAGCTGGGGCAGATCTGTACATGGAGGCAGTGTCATGTGTCAGCTGGGGTAGATCTGTACATGGAGGCAGTGTCATGTGTCAGCTGGGGCAGATCTGTACATGGAGGCAGTGTCATGTGTCAGCTGGGGCAGATCTGTACAGACATGGAGGCAGTGTCATGTGTCAGCTGGGGTAGATCTGTACATGGAGGCAGTGTCATGTGTCAGCTGGGGCAGATCTGCACAGACATGGAGGCAGTGTCATGTGTCAGCTGGGGCAGATCTGCACAGACATGGAGGCAGTGTCATGTGTCAGCTGGGGCAGATCTGTACATGGAGGCAGTGTCATGTGTCAGCTGGGGCAGATCTGTACATGGAGGCAGTGTCATGTGTCAGCTGGGGCAGATCGGTACAGACATGGAGGCAGTGTCATGTGTCAGCTGGGGCAGATCTGTACAGACATGGAGGCAGTGTCATGTGTCAGCTGGGGCAGATCTGTACAGACATGGAGGCAGTGTCATTTGTCAGCTGGGGCAGATCTGCACAGACATGGAGGCAGTGTCATGTGTCAGCTGGGGCAGATCTGTACATGGAGGCAGTGTCATTTGTCAGCTGGGGCAGATCTGTACATGGAGGCAGTGTCATGTGTCAGCTGGGGCAGATCTGCACAGACATGGAGGCAGTGTCATGTGTCAGCTGGGGCAGATCTGTACAGACATGGAGGCAGTGTCATGTGTCAGCTGGTGTAGATCTGTCCAGACATGGAGGCAGTGTCATGTGTCAGCTGGGGCAGATCTGTACATGGAGGCAGTGTCATGTGTCAGCTGGGGCAGATCTGTACATGGAGGCAGTGTCATGTGTCAGCTGGGGCAGATCTGCACAGACATGGAGGCAGTGTCATGTCAGCTGGGGCAGATCTGTACAGACATGGAGGCAGTGTCATGTGTCAGCTGGTGCAGATCTGTACAGACATGGAGGCAGTGTCATGTGTCAGCTGGGGCAGATCTGTACATGGAGGCAGTGTCATGTGTCAGCTGGGGCAGATCTGTACAGACATGGAGGTGGTGTTATGTGTCAGCTGGGTCAGATCTGTACATGGAGGCAGTGTCATGTGTCAGCTGGGGCAGATCTGTACATGGAGGCAGTGTCATGTGTCAGCTGGGGCAGATCTGCACAGACATGGAGGCAGTGTCATGTGTCAGCTGGGGCAGATCTGTACATGGAGGCAGTGTCCTGTGTCAGCTGGGGCAGATCTGTACATGGAGGCAGTGTCATGTGTCAGCTGGGGCAGATCTGTACATGGAGGCAGTGTCCTGTGTCAGCTGGGGCAGATCTGTACATGGAGGCAGTGTCATGTGTCAGCTGGGGCAGATCTGTACATGGAGGCAGTGTCATGTGTCAGCTGGGGCAGATCTGTACATGGAGGCAGTGTCATGTGTCAGCTGGGGCAGATCTGTACATGGAGGCAGTGTCATGTGTCAGCTGGGGCAGATCTGTGCATGGAGGCAGTGTCATGTGTCAGCTGGGGCAGATCTGTACATGGAGGCAGTGTCATGTGTCAGCTGGGGTAGATCTGTACATGGAGGCAGTGTCATGTGTCAGCTGGGGTAGATCTGTACATGGAGGCGGTGTCATGTGTCAGCTGGGGCAGATCTGCACATGGAGGCAGTGTCATGTGTCAGCTGGGGCAGATCTGTACAGACATGGAGGCAGTGTCATGTGTCAGCTGGGGTAGATCTGTACATGGAGGCAGTGTCATGTGTCAGCTGGGGCAGATCTGTACATGGAGGCAGTGTCATGTGTTAGCTGGGGCAGATCTGTACATGGAGGCAGTGTCATGTGTCAGCTGGGGCAGATCTGTGCATGGAGGCAGTGTCATGTGTCAGCTGGGGCAGATCTGTACATGGAGGCAGTGTCATGTGTCAGCTGGGGCAGATCTGCACAGACATGGAGGCAGTGTCATGTGTCAGCTGAGGCAGATCTGAACATGGAGGCAGTGTCATGTGTCAGCTGGGGCAGATCTGTACATGGAGGCAGTGTCATGTGTTAGCTGGGGCAGATCTGTACATGGAAGCAGTGTCATGTGTCAGCTGGGGCAGATCTGTACATGGAGGCAGTGTCATGTGTCAGCTGGGGTAGATCTGTACATGGAGGCAGTGTCATGTGTCAGCTGGGGCAGATCTGTACATGGAGGCAGTGTCATGTGTCAGCTGGGGCAGATCTGCACAGACATGGAGGCAGTGTCATGTGTCAGCTGGGGCAGATCTGTACAGACATGGAGGCAGTGTCACGTGTCAGTTGGGGCAGATCTGTACATGGAGGCAGTGTCGTGTCAGCTGGGGCAGATCTGTACATGGAGGCAGTGTCATGTGTCAACTGGGGCAGATCTGTACATGGAGGCAGTGTCATGTGTCAGCTGGGGCAGATCTGTACATGGAGGCAGTGTCATGTGTCAGCTGGGGCAGATCTGCACAGACATGGAGGCAGTGTCATGTGTCAGCTGGGGCAGATCTGTACAGACATGGAGGCAGTGTCACGTGTCAGTTGGGGCAGATCTGTACATGGAGGCAGTGTCATGTGTCAGCTGGGGCAGATCTGTACATGGAGGCAGTGTCATGTGTCAACTGGGGCAGATCTGTACATGGAGGCAGTGTCATGTGTCAGCTGGGGCAGATCTGTACATGGAGGCAGTGTCATGTGTCAACTGGGGTAGATCTGTACATGGAGGCAGTGTCATGTGTCAGCTGGGGCAGATCTGTACATGGAGGCAGTGTCATGTGTTAGCTGGGGCAGATCTGTACATGGAGGCAGTGTCATGTGTCAGCTGGGGCAGATCTGTGCATGGAGGCAGTGTCATGTGTCAGCTGGGGCAGATCTGTACATGGAGGCAGTGTCATGTGTCAGCTGGGGCAGATCTGCACAGACATGGAGGCAGTGTCATGTGTCAGCTGAGGCAGATCTGTACATGGAGGCAGTGTCATGTGTCAGCTGGGGCAGATCTGTACATGGAGGCGGTGTCATGTGTCAGCTGGGGCAGATCTATACAGACATGGAGGCAGTGTCACGTGTCAGTTGGGGCAGATCTGTACATGGAGGCAGTGTCATGTGTAAGCTGGGGCAGATCTGTACATGGAGGCAGTGTCATGTGTCAACTGGGGCAGATCTGTACATGGAGGCGGTGTCATGTGTCAGCTGGGGTAGATCTGTACATGGAGGCGGTGTCATGTGTCAGCTGGGGCAGATCTGTACATGGAGGCAGTGTCATGTGTCAGCTGGGGCAGATCTGCACAGACATGGAGGCAGTGTCATGTGTCAGCTGGGGCAGATCTGTACAGACATGGAGGCAGTGTCACGTGTCAGTTGGGGCAGATCTGTACATGGAGGCAGTGTCATGTGTCAGCTGGGGCAGATCTGTACATGGAGGCAGTGTCATGTGTCAACTGGGGCAGATCTGTACATGGAGGCAGTGTCATGTGTCAGCTGAGGTAGATCTGTACATGGAGGCGGTGTCATGTGTCAGCTGGGGCAGATCTATACAGACATGGAGGCAGTGTCACGTGTCAGCTGGGGCAGATGTGTACATGGAGGCAGTGTCATGTGTCAGCTGGGGTAGATCTGTACATGGAGGCGGTGTCATGTGTCAGCTGGGGCAGATCTGTACAGACATGGAGGCAGTGTCATGTGTCAGCTGGGGCAGATCTGCACATGGAGGCGGTGTCATGTGTCAGCTGGGGCAGATCTGTACAGACATGGAGGCAGTGTCATGTGTCAGCTGGGGCAGATCTGTACAGACATGGAGGCAGTGTCATGTGTCAGCTGGGGCAGATCTGCACATGGAGGCGGTGTCATGTGTCAGCTGGGGCAGATCGGTACAGACATGGAGGCAGTGTCATGTGTCAGCTGGGGCAGATCTGCACAGACATGGAGGCAGTGTCATGTGTCAGCTGGGGCAGATCTGTACATGGAGGCAGTGTCATGTGTCAGCTGGGGCAGATCTGTACATGGAGGCAGTGTCATGTGTTAGGTGGGGCAGATCTGTACATGGAGGCAGTGTCATGTGTCAGCTGGGGCAGATCTGTGCATGGAGGCAGTGTCATGTGTCAGCTGGGGCAGATCTGTACATGGAGGCAGTGTCATGTGTCAGCTGGGGCAGATCTGCACAGACATGGAGGCAGTGTCATGTGTCAGCTGAGGCAGATCTGTACATGGAGGCAGTGTCATGTGTCAGCTGGGGCAGATCTGTACATGGAGGCAGTGTCATGTGTTAGCTGGGGCAGATCTGTACATGGAAGCAGTGTCATGTCAGCTGGGGCAGATCTGTACATGGAGGCAGTGTCATGTGTCAGCTGGGGCAGATCTGTGCATGGAGGCAGTGTCATGTGTCAGCTGGGGCAGATCTGTACATGGAGGCAGTGTCATGTGTCAGCTGGGGCAGATCTGCACAGACATGGAGGCAGTGTCATGTGTCTGCTGAGGCAGATCTGTACATGGAGGCAGTGTCATGTGTCAGCTGGGGCAGATCTGTACATGGAGGCAGTGTCATGTGTTAGCTGGGGCAGATCTGTACATGGAAGCAGTGTCATGTCAGCTGGGGCAGATCTGTACATGGAGGTGGTGTCATGTGTCAGCTAGGGTAGATCTGTACATGGAGGCAGTGTCATGTGTCAGCTGGGGCAGATCTGTACATGGAGGCAGTGTCATGTGTCAGCTGGGTCAGATCTGCACAGACATGGAGGCAGTGTCATGTGTCAGCTGGGGCAGATCTGTACATGGAGGCAGTGTCATGTGTCAGCTGGGGCAGATCTGTACATGGAGGCAGTGTCATGTGTCAGCTGGGGCAGATCTGTACAGACATGGAGGCAGTGTCATGTGTCAGCTGGGGCAGATCTGTACATTGAGGCAGTGTCATGTGTCAGCTGGGGCAGATCTGCACAGACATGGAGGCAGTGTCATGTGTCAGCTGGGGCAGATCTGTACATGGAGGCAGTGTCCTGTGTCAGCTGGGGCAGATCTGTACATGGAGGCAGTGTCATGTGTCAGCTGGGGCAGATCTGTACAGACATGGAGGCGGTGTCATGTGTCAGCTGGGTCAGATCTGTACATGGAGGCAGTGTCATGTGTCAGCTGGGGCAGATCTGTACATGGAGGCAGTGTCATGTGTCATCTGGGGCAGATCTGTACATGGAGGCAGTGTCATGTGTCAGCTGGGGCAGATCTGTACAGACATGGAGGCAGTGTCATGTGTCAGCTGGGGCAGATCTGTACATGGAGGCAGTGTCATGTGTCAGCTGGGGCAGATCTGCACAGACATGGAGGCAGTGTTATGTGTCAGCTGGGGCAGATCTGTACATGGAGGCAGTGTCCTGTGTCAGCTGGGGCAGATCTGTACATGGAGGCAGTGTCATGTGTCAGCTGGGGCAGATCTGTACAGACATGGAGGCGGTGTCATGTGTCAGCTGGGTCAGATCTGTACATGGAGGCAGTGTCATGTGTCAGCTGGGGCAGATCTGTACATGGAGGCAGTGTCATGTGTCAGCTGGGGCAGATCTGTACATGGAGGCAGTGTCATGTGTCAGCTGGGGCAGATCTGCACAGACATGGAGGCAGTGTCATGTGTCAGCTGGGGGAGATCTGTACACGGAGGCAGTGTCATGTGTCAGATGGGGTAGATCTGTACATGGAGGCAGTGTCATGTGTCAGCTGGGGCAGATCTGTACAGACATGGAGGCAGTGTCATGTGTCAGCTGGGGCAGATCTGTACAGACATGGAGCCAGTGTCATATGTCAGCTGGAGCAGATCTGTACAGACATGGAGGCAGTGTCATGTGTCAGCTGGGGCAGATCTGTACATGGAGGCAGTGTCATGTGTCAGCTGGGGCAGATCTGTACATGGACTCAGTGTCATGTGTCAGTTGGGGCAGATCTGTACATGGAGGCAGTGTCATGTGTCAGCTGGGGCAGATCTGTACATGGAGGCAGTGTCATGTGTCAGCTGGGGCAGATCTGTACATGGAGGCAGTGTCATGTGTCAGCTGGAGTAGATCTGTACATGGAGGCAGTGTCATGTGTCAGCTGGGGCAGATCTGCACATGGAGGCAGTGTCATGTGTCAGCTGGGGCAGATCTGCACATGGAGGCAGTGTCATGTGTCAGCTGGGGCAGATCTGTACAGACATGGAGGCAGTGTCATGTGTCAGCTGGGGTAGATCTGTACATGGAGGCAGTGTCATGTGTCAGCTGGGGCAGATCTGTACATGGAGGCAGTGTCATGTGTTAGCTGGGGCAGATCTGTACATGGAGGCAGTGTCATGTGTCAGCTGGGGCAGATCTGTGCATGGAGGCAGTGTCATGTGTCAGCTGGGGCAGATCTGTACATGGAGGCAGTGTCATGTGTCAGCTGGGGCAGATCTGCACAGACATGGAGGCAGTGTCATGTGTCAGCTGGGGCAGATCTGCACAGACATGGAGGCAGTGTCATGTGTCAGCTGGGGCAGATCTGTACATGGAGGCAGTGTCATGTGTCAGCTGGGGCAGATCTGTACATGGAGGCAGTGTCATGTGTCAGCTGGGGCAGATCTATACAGACATGGAGGCAGTGTCATGTCAGCTGGGGCAGATCTGTACATGGAGGCAGTGTCATGTGTCAGCTGGGGCAGATCTATACAGACATGGAGGCAGTGTCATGTCAGCTGGGGCAGATCTGTACATGGAAGCAGTGTCATGTGTCATCTGGGGTAGATCTGTACATGGAGGCAGTGTCATGTTTCAGCTGGGGCAGATCTGTACATGGAGGCAGTGTCATGTGTCAGCTGGGGCAGATCTATACAGACATGGAGGCAGTGTCATGTCAGCTGGGGCAGATCTGTACATGGAGGCAGTGTCATGTGTCATCTGGGGTAGATCTGTACATGGAGGCAGTGTCATGTGTCAGCTGGGGCAGATCTGTACATGGAGGCAGTGTCATGTGTCAGCTGGGGCAGATCTATACAGACATGGAGGCAGTGTCATTTGTCAGCTGGGGCAGACCGCACAGACATGGAGGCAGTGTCATGTGTCAGCTGGGGCAGATCTGCACAGACATGGAGGCAGTGTCATGTGTCAGCTGGGGCAGATCTGTACAGACATGGAGGCAGTGTCATGTGTCAGCTGGGGCAGATCTGTACAGACATGGAGGCAGTGTCATGTGTCAGCTGGGGCAGATCTGCACAGACATGGAGGCAGTGTCATGTGTCAGCTGGGGCAGATCTGCACAGACATGGAGGCAGTGTCATGTGTCAGCTGGGGCAGATCTGTACAGACATGGAGGCAGTGTCATGTGTCAGCTGGGGCAGATCTGTACATGGAGGCAGTGTCATGTGTCAGCTGGGGCAGATCTGTACAGACATGGAGGCAGTGTCATGTGTCAGCTGGGGCAGATCTGTACATGGAGGCAGTGTCATGTGTCAGCTGGGTCAGATCTGTACATGGAGGCAGTGTCATGTGTCAGCTGGGGCAGATCTGTACATGGAGGCAGTGTCATGTGTCAGCTGGATCAGATCTGCACAGACATGGAGGCAGTGTCATGTGTCAGCTGGGGCAGATCTGTACATGGAGGCAGTGTCATGTGTCAGCTGGGGCAGATCTGTACAGACATGGAGGCGGTGTCATGTGTCAGCTGGGTCAGATCTGTACATGGAGGCAGTGTCATGTGTCAGCTGGGGCAGATCTGTACATGGAGGCAGTGTCATGTGTCAGCTGGGGCAGATCTGTACATGGAGGCAGTGTCATGTGTCAGCTGGGGCAGATCTGTACATGGAGGCAGTGTCATGTGTCAGCTGGGGTAGATCTGTACATGGAGGCAGTGTCATGTGTCAGCTGGGGCAGATCTGCACAGACATGGAGGCAGTGTCATGTGTCAGCTGGGGCAGATCTGCACAGACATGGAGGCAGTGTCCTGTGTCAGCTGGGGCAGATCTGCACAGACATGGAGGCAGTGTCATATGTCAGCTGGGGCAGATCTGTACATGGAGGCAGTGTCATGTGTCAGCTGGGGGAGATCTGTACACGGAGGCAGTGTCATGTGTCAGATGGGGTAGATCTGTACATGGAGGCAGTGTCATGTGTCAGCTGGGGCAGATCTGTACAGACATGGAGGCAGTGTCATGTGTCAGCTGGGGCAGATCTGTACAGACATGGAGCCAGTGTCATATGTCAGCTGGGGCAGATCTGTACAGACATGGAGGCAGTGTCATGTGTCAGCTGGGGCAGATCTGTACATGGAGGCAGTGTCATGTGTCAGCTGGGGCAGATCTGTACATGGACTCAGTGTCATGTGTCAGCTGGGGCAGATCTGTACATGGAGGCAGTGTCATGTGTCAGCTGGGGCAGATCTGTACATGGAGGCAGTGTCATGTGTCAGCTTGGGCAGATCTGTACAGACATGGAGGCCGTGTCATGTGTCAGCTGGGGCAGATCTGTACATGGAGGCGGTGTCATGTGTCAGCTGGGGCAGATCTGTACAGACATGGAGGCGGTGTCATGTGTCAGCTGGGGCAGATCTGTACAGACATGGAGGCGGTGTCATGTGTCAGCTGGGGCAGATCTGTACATGGAGGCAGTGTCATGTGTCAGCTGGGGCAGATCTGTACAGACATGGAGGCGGTGTCATGTGTCAGCTGGGGCAGATCTGTACAGACATGGAGGCAGTGTCGTGTCAGCTGGGGCAGATCTGTACAGACATGGAGGCAGTGTCATGTGTCAGCTGGGGCAGATCTGTACAGACATGGAGGCAGTGTCATGTGTCAGCTGGGGCAGATCTGTACAGACATGGAGGCAGTGTCATGTGTCAGCTGGAGCTGATCTGTACATGGAGGCAGTGTCATGTGTCAGCTGGGGCAGATCTGTACAGACATGGAGGCAGTGTCATGTGTCAGCTGGGGCAGATCTGTACAGACATGGAGGCAGTGTCATGTGTCAGCTGGGGTAGATCTGTACAGACATGTAGGCGGTGTCATGTGTCAGCTGGGGCAGATCTGTACATGGAGGCAGTGTCATGTGTCAGCTGGGGCAGATCTGCACAGAAATGGAGGCAGTGTCATGTGTCAGGTGGGGCAGATCTGTACAGACATGGAGACAGTGTCATGTGTCAGCTGGGGCAGATATGTACAGACATGGAGGCAGTGTCATGTGTCAACTGGGGCAGATCTGTACAGACATGGAGACAGTGTCATGTGTCAGCTGGGGCAGATCTGTACATGGAGGCAGTGTCATGTGTCAGCTGGGGCAGATCTGTACATGGAGGCAGTGTCATGTGTCAGCTGGGGCAGATCTGTTCATGGAGGCAGTGTCATATGTCAGCTGGGGCAGATCTGTACAGACATGGAGGCAGTGTCATGTGTCAGCTGGGGCAGATCTGTACAGACATGGAGGCAGTGTCATGTGTCAGCTGGGGCAGATCTGTACATGGAGGCAGTGTCATGTGTCAGCTGGGGCAGATCTGTACATGGAGGTGGTGTCATGTGTCAGCTGGGGCAGATCTGTACATGGAGGCGGTGTCATGTGTCAGCTGGGGCAGATCTGTACATGGAGGTGGTGTCATGTGTCAGCTGGGGCAGATCTGTACATGGAGGCGGTGTCATGTGTTAGCTGGGGCAGATCTGTACATGGAGGCAGTGTCATGTGTCAGCTGGGGCAAATCTGTACAGACATGGAGGCAGTGTCATGTGTCAGCTGGGGCAGATCTGTACAGACATGGAGGAGGGTTGTCCCGTGATTATAGTCATTAGGAGCTGATAGTTTCACATAGGAAATCACTTTCTCTGTTCATCTCACTGGGCAAGCTGGGTGATGACCAGTATAGCGGCCTTTACACGACCCCCAGAAGGTGACACCCAGCTTTCCTTTTGACATACCTAATTGTGGAGTGGCACTCGGACTTGTGAGCCTTCCCCTATGCTTAGTTAAAAAAGTAAACATTACTGACTACCACATTTTTTGTTCTTGATTTCTTTTAGTGTTTCTTAAAGTCAGAAAGTTGCCATTTGAAATTACTTTAGTTTTGTGCCATATTTGTGATCTGCTTTTTTCTACAAAATTAAACAACTGAATGAACATCCTCCAAAGCCGGTGATTCCATAATTTTTTCCAGGGGTTGTAATACACTCCCCATGGTTCTCCATATGGTATAATACACTCCCCATAGTCCTCCATACGGTATAATACATTCCCCATAGTCATCCATCTAGTATAATACACCCTCATAGTCCTCCATGTAGTACAATGCACACCCCATAATACTCCATACATTGAAATACACTCCTCCATATAGTATAATACACTACTCACGCTCCTCCATGTAGTACAATGCACTCCCTATAGTGTAATGCACCCTATAGTTCTTCGTATTGTATCATGCATCCCCTATAGTCCTCTATACGGTATAATGCAGGTCCCATAGATAACATATAGTACAATGCACTGCCCATAGTCTTTGATAAGAGTATAATGAAAGAGGTGGAATATGATGAGATACAATTGCCAACTACCGATGTTAAATCAGCAAGTCAGGAGGAGGAACAGGGTGCGGAAGTGGAAGACGAGGTGGTGGACGATGAAGTCACTGACCCAACCTGGGAGGGTGACATCCAGAACGCGGACAGCAGCGCAACTGGGGAGGGATTCACAGCACCACAACAGGCAGAAGGAGCAGCCAGTGGGGTGGCCAGAGTCACAAGTTGGGCAACTATTTCCGAGAGCACCAACATGGGTGAAGTTGCCAGGCCAAGGGTTAGGTATTCATGAGTCTGGTGCTTTTTTAAAGACTATCTAGTTAACCCCAAAAAAGGCCATCTGCCTGAGCTATTTGTGAAACTCTGCCACGTGGTTTCCCATTTCCTCAAGTCAGCCACAGCTGACGCACGCATTGCTGCAGCAGCATTTGCAACTACCAGCTCACCGACTGTTGTACGATGTCACCACGCTTTGGAACTCAATGTTACATATGTTGGCAAGGCTTTGTGAGAAGCAGAGGGCAATAGTTGAATACTAGCTATAACGTGCCCATCGGTATCCCGGTCAGCCTCTACATATAAGAGCTGATGAGTGGGCATGAATGTCTGACATCTGTGCAGGTATCCAAAACTTTGAGGACTTGACCAAGATGGTTAGTGGCGATGACGTCATAATCAGGAGGAGGAACAGGAGCTGGTCAGGGATTTTTGCCTTATTAGTTATAATCATGTTTCGAGTATGTCACATCCTCCTGGGAGATCTGGGGTTAGGTGATCATTACATATTGTAAATTGCAGGTCTTCCATTTAGCCTGTGTTTTGTTCCTCATATTAAATGGACATTGTTTCCTTTGCTGCTGAAGAGGTTAACAACTCTTTGTATGCTGGTGAGAGACATGCAGCTCCATCTCACAGCTGCTCCTGCTCATTTTCCCTCTCTAAAAAACCTGCCTGTGAAAGTTTACTTCTTGCCTTCTTTACTGAAGACATCATGGCATGACAAATCCTTGCTGCTGCAACCTAAAAAGAAAATATATCAAGGTAATGTCACGGGTTTATCGCAACAGAGAGGAGCCAGAAGACCGCAGCGTCTGATTTCTCCTACTCCTGCACTGATTAGAAGCACTTCATCTTTTTATTAAATGGTGTAAATTTATTTTTGCAGTGCAGGGGTTAATCTGCTCAGGTGAGAGCTCCTGGAAGCTTTCCTGCCTTAAGGCTCTCAGCTGTTCGCTGTTAGTCACTCCCATTTCCTATATAAACGTGGTCCTTTCTAGCACTCATTGTCAGAGCCGGCTTATGCTGCATGGCCGGAGGTTGTTGTTGGTTATTATTGGAGAAGGTGGTTGGTGGATTTATCTGTTACTGTTGCTAGGTTTTGAGTGTGTGATAATTCCCTTTCTTTTCCTACTTTGATTTAACCCCATCCTCCACTCCTCGGTGCATTCCAATGTTGTATGTGTGAGTATATTTGTATGTTTGGTATTTTTCATTACCCCTCTTCGTATTACCTTGTTAGTCTGGTTGGTATATTACGGCACAGTACTACTCTGTTCTTCCGTGGGTGGAGGAAGGGTACAGAATGAGGGCGGATTCAAGAGGTCAAGCAAGGTATGTGGCACCGGTGTCTTCATCATCATAAGTAATCCGGGGAGCAGGGCGAGCTAGGGTACTCCCTAGCTTTAGGGACAGGGAAGGAGACCCTGTTCCCGAACACCAGACAACAGGTAATATCTATTCTATTCCCTATTAAAACCACTGATAGCTGCATTTAGTATAGGGATTGGTGCTAGATATTATCTGCTGTAAAGGAATGTTCATTCTAGTCACATACATCTCTTCCACCGTCCATAACTTGATTACTTTTTTCCATACCCTCACTGACAGATTTGTGTTTTTTTATGATAATCTGTACTGTAAATTTATCAAATCGGCCACAATTAACTGATTTAATGTCCATTCACAGTTTCTCTGTAGTATATGTATGTGAGAGGTAGTGGTGGGACACATTACATTGCCGGAGCTGTAATTACCACTTCTGAACTCTCCAGTGCTTTGATTCCATCTATTTCTGGGTGCTTCGTGAAGAATGTTTGGGGTCATTGTCTTGCTAGAATACCCATGACCTAGGATGCAAACCCAGCTTTTTGACATGGGGCACTACATTGCAACCCAAAATCCTCTGGGAAACTTCACATTTCATGATGCTTTGCACAGAGTCAAGAAACCCAGGTCCAGAGGCAGCAAAACATCCCCCAAATATCTTTAAACCTCCACCATACTTGACTGTAACTATTGTGTTCTTTTATTTGTAGGCTTCATTCCATTTCCAGTAAACAGTAGAATGATGTGCTTTACCAAAAAGCTCCATCTTTTTTTAAGTTACCAAATGGCTGCAATGAAACAAAGAGTGAAGAATTTAAAGTGGTCTGAATACTTTCCTTATCCACTGTTTATACTCTAGTTTATCATTTTTTCTCTTTCTATTATGGTGATATTCCACAAACTTCCATGGTCTGCCAATTCTCTGTAGCAGTTGATGGGGAGGCCCTTCGCAGATACTAATTCTGCCATTTAACAGATCTGAGTAATATATCAATAGATCGGTGAAAAAGTTCACTTTCATGCTTGTAACCCCAGGCCATATGTATATATTATATCTTTTTTTATTTAGTTGGAGAAGAACAGATAAGCGTCATTGGACGTGGTATCTGCGTATTGCTGGGAATTTCTGTGGAAGACACACAGAAGGATATTGATTACATGTAAGTATATTTTATTATTGTATCTCTGCTCATTGTTTTTTTCTTATAGATATCGGGAGAGATTTTCTGAGAGATTTAGCAGCACAATGGAAAAGTGGAGCCGCTGGCTATAGTATCAAACTAAATTCTGGATCTAATTACTCAGAGACCCTTTTTAAAATGAACAAAAGCTTCCCAATTGGTTGCAAGCAGTGACTTCTCTACATTTGCCAAAGATTTTCTACTTTTCCCCTAGTGTGATTTACTATTAGATAAATGTGCAGAGTACTGATGTTCCCAATGAGTGTACACATTTCATGAGTTATAATGGCTTTTATGTACGATTACCGTAAATTATAAATATGGATTATGTAATTTTTTTTAAAATTTAGTTGGACAAGACCAGATCAGCGCTATTGGACGTGGTATTTGTTTATTTCTGGGAATTATTTTTTATTTTACACTACGGTTCCAAAGTTTAGGGTCACCCACACAATTTTGTGTTTTCCATGAAAACTCATACTTTTAATAATCAAGTGAGTTGCCAACTGAATTGAAAATCTAGTCCAGACATTGACAAGGTTCGAAAATTTTTTTTTAATTTGAAATAATAATTTTTCCTACCGCCACGACAGCATCCACAACGAGAGAGGGGATCCGCCCACCTTCCGGACAGGAACCTACAGGTTAAAAAGGGGCGGTCCCCCTCCAGTTTTTGGGTTCCTGTCCGGACGGCGGGAGCCTGCAGGTCTTTTTCGCTTACCCGGGTCCGCCAAGCCTCTGTGCGGTGTCCAGGTGGGAACGGCAGAATCGGGAGACCGGAAGCAGCGTCGGGGGGTATATTGCTCGCAGCCCCCCCCTCGTCTGGCCAGGAGTCGTGGCGTTTCTGGGGGAAGGCATGCCGCCCTGGATCGCACACGCGGTGCTGCGGAGACAGATCAGCACTTATGACCCGGAAGTACTCCTTTGACTTCCGGGGGAGACCGGGAGGAGGAGCGCGGCAAATTTAAAAATGGAGCAGCGCTTTGGTGAGTGTGTGCGGCAGCATGTCTTCTATAGGAGACGCCGAACACTTGCAAGCAGAGAAGGGCAGCAGCAGATCTCGCAGCAGTGATGTGGTACGCGGGCAGCAGGACTCTGGCAACCCGACGTCACGTCGCACCTCACCCCCTCAGAGACCGGTACTCCATATTTATCAGCAGGTGGTGAGTGTTATATCCGAGCCAATAGCTGATACAATTGTTTTCTGTACTATGTTTTGTTATAGGGGAAAAAGGTTTCTAAATCTAAGCACAAACAGTGTGCTTTATGCATGGAGCCACTACCTGACAGCTATTTAAAGAAGTTGTGTCAGACGTGTATATGCTGCACATTAGAAGAAGAGGCTCCCCTCCGGGTGTCGGATTTGAGGGAGGTGATTAGGGGGGAAATAAAATCGTCCCTTAAGTCTAAACGGCATGAAAGGATCAGTATGGAGATGGTGTCCGATTCTAGCCCTTCGTTAAAAGAGGGCGAATACTCGGGAAGTTCTTCACCATCCTCCTCGGATGAGGAGGGAAGGCCTTGCTTTTCCGTTGAGAATATGGAAACATTAATTAAGACAGTCCGTACGACTATGGTGGTTGCGGAAAGTAAAGAGGCGAAAACAACCCAGGAAATTATGTTCGCGGGGCTGTGCCAGAGAAATCGTAGAGCCTTCCCGGTGGTTGATTCAATTAAAGATCTGGTCAAGCGGGAGTGGGACAAGCTGGATAAAGGATTTTTACCTTCGGCCGCAAAAAGAAGGTACCCCTTTGAGGAGGAGGTCTTGTCTCAGTGGATGAAGATTCCGAAGGTAGATGCGGCGGTAGCCTCTACTTCAAGAACAGCCTCGCTACCACTAGAGGATGTAGGACTCCTTAAGGATCCTTCAGATAGAAAGGCTGACATGCTCCTTAAGAAGGTGTGGGAGTCATCATCTGGAGCCTTTAAACCTGCAATCGCAGGCACTTGTACTGCTAGATCAATCATGGTCTGGGCGACGCAGTTGGAGGAACAACTTAAGGCGAAAGTACCTAGGGATAAATTATTGAATTCCCTGTCTCAGATCAGAGAAGGAGCAGCTTATTTAGCTGATGTTTCAATTGATTCCTTAAAATTGTCCGCAAGGTCGGCGGGTCTATAGAATGCAGCCCGACGGGCACTATGGCTTAAGACCTGGAAGGGGGATGCTCAGGCTAAAGCCAAATTATGCTCCATTCCGTGTAGGGGTGAGTACCTATTCGGCCCGGTGCTGGATGACATCCTTGAAAAAGCAAAGGATAGAAAGAAGGGATTTCCTAAAACATTTAATCCCACCTTTAGGAACGCCTTCCGGAGACGCATGCCCTTCAGGAGATTTCAGTCGGACCAGCAGGGAGATAATCGTGACTGGGAAACATCAGATCAAAAGAAGAAAGGTGGATACTATAAGAACCCTTCATCCTTCTCAAGACGTAGACGTAACTACAGATAAAACGGATCTACCAGTAGGGGGGAGACTTAGATTCTTCTCAGAGAAATGGAGAAAAATCACTTTTAGTGCCTGGATAATGGGGGTAGTTGAGTCTGGGTTAAAGTTAGGCCTTAGAATTAGAGATTCAACAATTGCTTACAAAGCGAGTTATTGAAGAGGTTCCTAAACATCAGGAGAAGTCGGGTTTTTATTCTCCGCTATTTTTGATTTCCAAACCTGATGGGTCCTTTAGGACTATCATAAATTTGCGTAAATTAAATAAATATCTTCAATATCACGCCTTTAAAATGGAATCCATTAAATCAACAACTAAGCTTTTGTTTCCTAGGTGCTACATGTCGGTCTTGGATCTAAAAGATGCATACTACCATCTTCCAGTTCACAGAAATCACCAACAATTCCTCAGGATGGCAGTTTGGGTAAACCATCAGATTAAACATTTCCAATTTCGGGCAATGCCCTTTGGCCAGTCCATGGCACCTAGAATTTTTACAAAAGTTATCTCGGAAGTAATGGCCCATATTAGGGAGAGGGAAACCCTTGTAGTGCCTTATCTAGACGATTTTTTAATTGTCGGGAATTCGATTGCTCAGTGTACGGCTCGGGTAAATGCCATAATATCATCCTTACAGGAATTCGGATGCATTATCAACAGGGAAAAATCGAAACTAGAACCTACAAGATGTCAGATGTTCCTAGGAGTTCTTCTGGACTCAGAAAATCAATTATCCACTCTACCAGAAGAAAAGAAGCAGAAGATCATTCGGAAGATCATGTCTGTAAGGAAAGTTCCAAACCTAAGTTTAAGAGACGCAATGTCCCTACTAGGATCATTGACTGCGTGTATACCGGCTGTGAGATGGGCTCAAGCTCATACTCGAATGCTTCAGTAAGAGATTCTTCAAGCAGAGAAAGATCTTCGGGGTTCTCTAAGCGGAAAATTCAGCCTATCACCCGCCACCCTTCACGATCTGAGATGGTGGCTCAATCTGGCACATTTATCAAAGGGAGTTCTCTGGACCATCACACCGGACAGCATAGTTACAACAGACGCCAGTCCGTTCGGTTGGGGGGCCCATATGGGAGACATTCTAACCCAGGGGCGATGGTCGATCCAAGAATCCCAGAATTCCTCAAATTTAAGAGATCTTGCTGTGGTCAATCAGGCTCTTCTTCACTTTTTACCATCCCTGAAACATTTGCATGTACAAATACAAACCGACAATATGACTGTGGTGGCCTATATCAATCATCAGGGGGGGACAAGGTCACGGTCCCTAATGACCACTACAGCACAGATACTTTCTCTAGCCGAGAATCACTTTCTTTCCCTGTCGGCAGTTCATATAAAAGGGGAACTCAATATGGAGGCAGACTATCTGTCGCCATTCCCTTCGTCAGGGGGAATGGTCTCTAAACAAACAAATATTCGATCAGATAGTCAGTCTTTGGGGTTTGCCGGTAATAGATCTATTTGCTACGAGGGAGAACAGGAAGGTCAGGAAGTTTGCATCAGTACACATAGCAGACCGACCGTTCATAGGGGATTCTCTTCGTGTCCGTTGGGACTTCCAGCTGGCATATGCCTTTCCCCCAATGTGTCTGATTCCGATAGTTCTCAGAAAGATCAGGGAGGAAAAAGCCAGAGTGATCTTAATTGCCCCCTTCTGGCCCAGGAGGCCTTGGTTCTCTCTCCTCAGGACAATGTCTGTGACCGATCCCTGGGTGTTGCCAGTGGTTCCGGAACTCCTTTCTCAAGGTCCATTTCGTCATCCAAGTTTGGAGACTCTTCACTTAACGGCTTGGAACTTGAGAGGGAGCTTCTGAGGGAGAGGGGGTTCTCTAATGCTTTAATAGCTGCCTTATTGAAAAGCAGGAAGGAGGTCACTACAAAGATCTACACAAAAATTTGGAAAAAATTCCTTACGTTTTATCAGCAAACCATTAGGAGATAAAGCTCCGATTTCGGCTATTTTAGAATTCCTTCAGAAAGGCTGGGAATTGGGTCTAGCAGTCAACACTCTGAGAGTTCATGTTTCGGCCTTAGGGGCTCTGTATAACAGTGATATAGCTGGTAATAGATGGGTTGCTAGGTTTATTAAGGCATGTCAGCGTTCTAACCCAATCCATATTGTAAGATTACCCCCTTGGGATCTAAATTTGGTGCTTGAGGCGTTGACTGAGCCTCCTTTCGAGCCGTTGGATTCTATTCTAATAAAAAATTTGACATTAAAAACAGCTTTACTTTTAGCGTTAACATCTGCCAGGAGAGTCAGTGATATACAGGCGTTATCAGTAGATCCTCCCTATCTAATAATTCTCCAGGATAAGATTGTCCTAAAACCAGATCCTGCATACTTGCCAAAAGTAGCAACTAAATTTCATAGAAGTCAGGAGATTTATTTACCATCTTTTTATGAAAATCCAGGTTCAGAAGAGGAGAAAAAATATCATACTCTGGATGTAAAGAGGGCGATATTAGAGTACTTGAATAGGACACAAAGCTGGAGACAGAGTAGGGCTTTGTTTGTTTCTTTCCAGAATCGAAAAAAGGGTTCAAGTGTCACGAAGAATTCTATCGCTAGATGGATTAGAGAAGCGATATGTCTTGCTTACTCTGCCAGGGGAGTAAAGGCCCCGTCACACATAGCGACGCTGCAGCGATACCGACAACGATCCGGATCGCTGCAGCGTCGCTGTTTGGTCGCTGGAGAGCTGTCACACAGACAGCTCTCCAGCGACCAACGATCCCGAGGTCCCCGGTAACCAGGGTAAACATCGGGTAACTAAGCGCAGGGCCGCGCTTAGTAACCCGATGTTTACCCTGGTTACCATCGTTAAAGTAAAAAAAAACAAACGCTACATACTTACCTATCGCTGTCTGTCCTCGGTGCTCTGCTTCTCTGGTCTGGCTGTGAGCACAGCGGCCGGAAAGCAGAGCGGTGACGTCACCGCTCTGCTTTCCGGCTGACCGGCGCTCACAGCCAGACCAGAGAAGCAAAGCGCTGAGGACAGACAGCGATAGGTAAGTATGTAGCGTTTGTTTTTTTACTTTTAGGATGGTAACCAGGGTAAACATCGGGTTACTAAGCACGGCCCTGCGCTTAGTTACCCGATGTTTACCCTGGTTACCAGCGAAGACATCGCTGAATCAGCGTCACACACGCCGTTTCAGCGATGTCAGCGGGACCTCAACGATCAAAAAATGGCCCAGGCCATTCCGACACGACCAGCGATCTCACAGCAGGGGCCTGATCGCTGGTACGTGTCACACATAGCGAGATCGCTACTGAGATCGCTGTTGCGTCACAAAACTTGTGACTCAGCAGCGATCTCGCTAGCGATCTCGCTATGTGTGACGGGGCCTTAACACCACCAGAAGGCATCAGGGCGCACTCCACTCGGGCTATGGCATCATCTTGGGCAGAGAAGGCAGATGTCCCCATTGAAATGATATGTAAGGCGGCAACTTGGTCATCACCTTCCACCTTTTATAAGCACTATCGCCTTGATCTATCTGCCAATTCCAGCTTACAGTTTGGCCGTTCAGTACTTAGTACTGTCATCCCTCCCAAATAGATAATCTTTGAAAGTTTCTCGTTGTGGGTGCTGTCGTGGCGATAGGAAAACCGGTTTTTACGTACCGGTAATAGGATTTTACAGAGTCCACGACAGCACCCATACATTCCCCCCCTGTATTTAGTTACTTATTCTTGCACTCTGTTGGAAGGTGTGCCTTAGAGATCACTCTATAGAGGGGGTGGTATTTAGTATTGTTTAAAGGGAACCTGTCACCTGAATTTGGCGGGACTGGTTTTGGGTCATATGGGCGGAGTTTTCGGGTGTTTGAGGGTGACTTTCCTTACCCGCTGGCTGCATGCTGGCCGAAATATTGAATTGAAGTTCATTCTCTGTCCTCCGTAGTACACGCCTGCGCAAGGCAAGATTGCCTTGCGCAGGCGTGTACTACGGAGGACAGAGAATGAACTTCAATCCAATATTGCAGCCAGCATGCAGCCAGTGGGTAAGGAAAGGGTGAATCAAACACCCGAAAACTCCGCCCATATGACCCAAAACCAGTCCCGCCAAATTCAGGTGACAGGTTCCCTTTAAGATAACATTGTCATGTACTGATTCATTGGCGGTATCCCTTGTACTCTGGAACACAAACTGGAGGGCGAGGGGGACCGCCCCTTTTTAACCTGTAGGTTCCTGTCCGGAAGTTGGGCGGATCCCCTCTCTCGTTGTGGGTGCTGTCGTGGACTCTGTAAAATCCTATTACCGGTACGTAAAAACCGGTTTCTATTTCAAACTTTGCTTTCCTCAAAGAATGCTCCCTTTGCAGCAATTAGAGCATTGCAGACCTTTGGCATTCTAGCAGTTAATTTGCTGAGGTAATCTGGAGAAATTTCACCCCATGCTTCCAGAAGCCCCTCCCACAAGTTGGTTTTGCTTGATGGGCACATTTTGCGCACCATACGGTCAAGCTGCTCCCACAACAGCTCAATGGGGTTGAGATCTGGTGACTGCGCTGGCCTCTGCATTACAGATAGAATGTATAATTTGGAGGTGTGCTTTGGGCCATTGTCCTGTTGTAGGATGAAATAGGCTCTAATCCAGCGCTGTCCACAGGGTATGGCATGGCATTGCAAAATGGAGTGATAGCCTTCCTTATTCAAAATCCCTTTTACCTTGTATAACTCTCCCACTTTACCAGCACCAAAGCAACCCCAGACCATCACATTACCTCCACCATGCTTGACAGAAGGTGTCAGACACTCTTCCAGCATCTTTTCATTTGTTCAGCGTCTCACAAATGTTCTTCTGTATGATCCAAACACCTCAAACTTGGATTCGTCTGTCCATAACACTTTTTTCCAATCTGCCTCTGTCCAATGTCTGTTCTTTTGCCCATATTAACCTTTTCTTCTATTTGCCAGTCTCAGATATGGCTTTTTCTTTGCCACTCTGCCCTGAAGGCCAGCATCCCAGAGTCGCCTCTTCACTGTAGATGTTGACACTGGCATTTTGCGGGTACTATTTAATGAAGCTGCCAGTTGAGGACCTGTGAGGCGTCAATTTCTCAAACTACAGACTCTAATGTACTCGTCTTGTTGCTCAGTTGTGCAGCAGCGCCTCCAACTTCTCTTTCTACTCTGGTTAGAGCCTGTTTGTGCTCTCCTCTGAAGAGAGTAATACACACTGTTGTAGGAAATCTTCAGTTTCTTGGCAATTTCTTGCATGGAATAGCCTTCATTTCTAAGAACAAGGATAGACTGTCGAGTTTCACATGAAAGTTCTTTTTTTCTGGCCATTTTAAGAGTTTAATGAAACCAATAAATGTAATGCTCCAGATTCTCAACTATCTCAAAGGAAGGTCAGGTTTATAGGTTCTCTAATCAGCCAAACTGTTTTCTGCTGTGCTAACATACTTGCACAAGTTTTTATTAAGGGTATTCTAACCATCCATTAGCCTTCCTACACAGTTAGCAAACACAAAGCACCATAACAACACTGGAGTGATGGTTGTTGGAAATGGGCCTCTATTTACCTGTGAAGATACCGCATTGGAAACCAGACGTTTGTAGCTAGAATAGTCAATTACCACATTAACAATGTATAGAGTGTATTTCTGAATCATTTAATATTAGCTTCATTGGAAAAAACGGTGCTTTCCTTTAAAAAATAAGGAAATTTATAAGTGACCCTAAACTTTGGAACGGTAGTGTACGTTTTGCTGATAGTTTTTTTTTTTTTTGTATTTTGGACAGTCTATAGCTAAGTCTATAGTGAAAGTGTCATTGTTAAACCACCCTACTTTTGTAAATACACCACTGACCCCTGAACATAGTAAAATACCAAAACACTTTGTTTGTAGACTTTTCAGTACTTTAGTACAGACTTCAAAGTAACATTTAGCTGTCAAAAAACCATTGTGACATGCTTCTTCATAAATCGGTGCTCTTTTCAAATGCTGATTAATAATTGCATATTTATACATGTGCATTGTGATGCAATGAAAATTTAATTCTGTTAGTAATAAATAAATAGCTTGTTTTTTAAATAAAATGTTATTTTTTCCATCCAGGATCAGAAAGATTCTGAACCTCCGAATATTCGAGGATGACAGCGGTAAACACTGGTCTAAAAGTGTCATGGACAAGCAGTATGAAGTGCTGTGTGTCAGCCAGTTTACCCTACAGTGCATCTTAAAGGGGAACAAGCCTGACTATCACATGGCCATGCCTTCTGAACAAGCCGAACCCTTTTATAACGACTTCTTGCAGCAAATGAGGAAGGCCTACAAACCAGAGCTCATCAAAGGTAAAAATTCATGACTAGTGATTTACATAATTTTGAACTTAGTTGTAGGGATTTGGAAAACCTGTGCAAGTAAAATTAATGGAGACCTACACGATTACCTATTATGACTGACTTTCTCCCTCTTGGGTCCCTAAGAATATGTGGGCATGGGGGAAGTAAGTACCCAAACTGAATGATAACAGATTTACAGTTGAAATAAAAATTATTCTACCCCCTTTTACAAACTCTCTATTGTTTGCAATGAAGCAATCAAAGAAGAATAATGTAAATGCCTCAACACAACTAATGTAACAAGGGGTTTCTCACCACAAAATGCCAATTTGAATTATTCCGAAGCCTCAGAATATTTGAAACCCTTTGTTACAAGCATGTTTAGTATTTATTAGATCACCTTGGATGCTGTGACATACTCCAAACACGATATATATTCATTGTAAAGCGATCAGGGGGATCTACTATAGGTAAATATAGAGTTCTCAAAAAAATTGCATCAGTGAATCCAAAAATAGATAAATCTGAGTACTCAAAAGGTAATCCAAGAAAAAAAATATATTTATTATGTCACAACCAATCACACAGAATGCCAACGTTTCGGCTCATAAGGCCTTTATCAGGGCAAATTATCTGAATGAAGGTAGGACAGGACAGGAGTAGTGAACCGCTGCGGATACAGGCACAACCGCTACATATAGTCATACACCAGTGTCTTACAATGTTCCTGCGGAATCTTATCATATTCCTCATGGGCAATAGCCTCCAGTTAACTAATATTCTTGGATTGTCAAGAGAGCAGTCCAAATAGGCCAGAGAAGGGATCATTCTTTTGCAAAAGGAAAAGGATACAAAATTCAGAGGAATGGAAAGTTGCTAGAGATACATTGGCAATTTGGTTTCATAATTTAAAAGTTATAGAAACAACAGCTATGCTACCGTACCGGGATGTAGCAGAAAGAGGAAGCCATCACTGGATGTCACCAGATTCCTGAGTAGACAAGTGGTCAAAAACCATTACTTACTTGCAAAAGACTTGCAGCAAGATTTGGTGGCAGCATGCTCTGAGGCATTGGTTTGTAAAGTAAACTGCATACTAAACTCTGAAGGTCTCTCTCTATGCTCGATCTCCAAGATGTACACCTATACTGTCCCAAAAGCACAAGAAATGTCCACTTCAATATACTGAAATCCATATAATTAAGCCAAATAACTTTTGGGATTTTGTTCAGGTCTATGGATTAGCAATATGTCTGACAGAAGAAGAATGAAGCATGTGCTGAAACGAACAACTTGCCCACAGTAATTCATGATGGTGGCTTGGTGATGTCTACAGTTAAGCATCATGGTGGCTCAGACATGCCTACAGTGAAGCATGGTGGGGGCTCGGTGATTCTCTAGGGCTGTTTTGCTTCTTCTAGCACTGGAAACTTCCAATGTTTGAAGTACAAGATGGATTTGATTAAGTATCAGTAACTCCGAGGCGCAAATGTCATAACTTATGTGAGGAAGCTGAAGCTTGGCCATCATTGGACCTTCCATCAGGACAATGATAACAAGCATGCTTAACAGTCCACTATGGCTTGGTTTCAGAAGACGTTCTGAAAGGTTCTGGTGTGGCCATAGGTTGCATAGTTTGAACATCAGTAGATACTCTTTGACTTTTTTAATGTGATTTGAAAAAGTTCGTTGCAGCACACAAACCAAAGATGGAGTAAGATTCCTGAGGAATGCTGCCGGAAGCTGGTGTCTGACTGCATATTATGTACAGTAGATTATAACAGCTAAAGATGTTTTACTAAATACTATGATACAGGAAAGATATATATCTTGGTACCGTGCTAGCCAGTAGATAGAAAAATATTTAGAATTGAGAGTCCTCAGTGGTTGATACCTTTTTAATTGATACCAAAATTCATCCTAAACCACAATTACTTTGAATTTGACAAGAAGGTCTATCTACAGGAGACTGGCACAGCAACGGGAAGTAAAATGGCCCCACAGTATGCAAATCTTTTCATTGCCAAGCTTGAAAGCGACTTTTTGTCCTCATGTCCCATCAGGCCTCTGGCATACTACCGCTACATTGATGATATTTTAATCATCTGGACGGAGTCTGAGCCATAGCTAAAGACGTTCCATGAACAGTTTAATCAATTTCATCCTACCATCAACTTGACACTCAACTACTTAATTTAACTTTTTGGACACCATCATTAAGCTGCAGAACAATAAAATAGAGACATCCCTGTATCAGAAGCCAATTGATCGTCCAACATACCTTAAATGGGACAGTTTCCATCCAAAACACATAAAAAACTCCATTGTCTACAGCCAAGCCATCAGACAATCGCATATGTTTCAACCCAATGGATAGGGATGAACACCTTGGTCGCCTCAAAAAGACCTTTTTGAATCAGGGCTACCATCCAAGAACAATTGAAAACCAGATTACAAGAGCCACCAGAATATCAAGTAATCACCTGCTACATTACAAAGCTAAAGAAGAAAATAACCGGGTACCTCTAGTAGTTACCTACAATCCAAATCTGGAGGTGCTAAGGGGAGCTGCACGTAAATTACAACCTTTACTACAAAAAGATGCCCGCTTACAATCCATTTTTCCAGACCCCCCACTACTGTGTTTTACGCAGCCCCCAAATCTAAGAAGCATCATTGTCAAGAGCTCCCTGTCCTCTCCAACAGCTGCAGGTACCTTTCCTTGCAATCAGAAAACATGTAAAACCTGTCCATTTATAATGACCACAGACAAGATAAAGATCCCCAATTCACATCAGGACTACAAGATCCCAGGTACTTTCAGCTGCGTCACGTCTAATGTGGTGTACCTAATTATTTGTACTAAATGTGCAACTGGGGGTCTGTATATAGGGGAGACAGGGCAAAAGCTTAGAACAAGAATGAATTCTCACCGCCACACAATAAGAGAAAAAAGAATGGATCTACCTGTGGCAATACATTTTTGTCTCCTAAATCATAATCATATAGACATGAAATTACTTGTGTTAAAAGGTAGCTTCAAATCTAAGAGAGACAGAAGAGTCTGGGAATATAAACTGATGACGACCTTTGACAGTCTTAATGCAGGAATGAATGTGTCGCATGGATTTATGTGTTTTTACATCAACTAAGGAACTTGCCCCTCAGACTATGAGGGGTCATCACAACAGAACCAGACCCCAATCAGGGTACAATAAAATATTCCTCATCTAAGAACTGGTCCAATATTTATGGACATAACTGTTTATCACTCATGGTAACTCTGCTTCATGTCACCTGTCTTATCCATGGGTTTTTTATTCTGTGCATAAATATGTGATTCTTCAGAATTTCTTTTAGTCTTTGCCTGATGAAGTGACTTGAGTAACCTCGAAAGCTTGCAATTTGTTACCATCTTTTCAGTTAGCCATTAAAGGTATCAACCACTGAGGACTCAATTCTAAATATTTTTCTTACTAAATACTAGAAACATTTGTGATGAAAGTGAATAATTCTGAGACTGCTGTAGTCGTTAACTCTCTTCCCAACATTTGATATTTGATGTCACACATCGACTGTCAACTGCCGGCATCTGCTTCTAATAGCAGCAAAAGGAACTTGTTCCGATTTCTGCTGTTAATCCTTTAAATGCCTCTGTCAGTCTCTAAGACCAGGTTCACATTACCGTTTTTGGGCTTTGCGGATGGCTGCGTACGTCCTCAGTTAAGCCCCATATACTTCTGCATGCATTGTGCGTACCTATCTTTAACATTGGGTATGCAGGACATGCGGATGTATGCGGATGCGCCGTTTTGACACGCCCGCCGTCCGCACAAAACGCAACTTGTTGCATTCCCGTGCTGTCGGCAGATGCATCAAAACAACGCATCCGCATACATCCGCATGTCCTGCGTACCCACTGTTAAAGATAGGTACACAGAATGCATGCAGAAGTATGCGGGTGTAGGCGGGGCTTAACTGAGGACGTACGCAGCACTCCGCAAAGCTCTTGAACGCTAGTGTGAACTTAGCCTAAAAGTAGCAGTGAAAGGGTGCAATCCAAGTGATGGGTAGTGTGTCATTGTGGGCAAATATCGGCCCCATAGAATGCGATAGCAGGGTACAAGTGGGTTGCCCTGGAATCGGAGGGCTTGATGAAGGTCCCCTATGCTGCCCTATCTGTAGCTCAGCCACAGACGTACTTCATATTAGGCCTTCATTTTACTTTTATACTTCAGTACTGTGTAATTGCAGTATATAGAAAAAGCGGTCAAAAGATTACAGCTTCAAGGGGATTTAAAAAAATATTATTATTTTTAAAAATCTGAATAAAAAGATAAAAACTGAGTCACTCATCCCCTTATATTCCCACTTTAAAAATAGTCATTCAAAACTACAACTCCTATAATAAAAAAAGAAGTCCTCTTATGGCTTTATCAGAGGAAAAATAGAAAAAGTCATGGTTCTTGAAAGAGAGATGAGTAAATGAAAAAGCAATTAAAAGTGGCATTTTTTGTTGTATTTGGATAAAGCACGCACTTGTAAATCTGGTTAATGAACCTACTGTAATTTACAGCAATGCTGAATAATTTTGATTGCAACTATACGTTCTCCCAATAACCCAAAGGATACTTTCACAAGCTGAAAAATCTGCAACAACTGGGGTTTGTTCTAAATATTGACTTCATCTTGGAACTCAATTGGAATTTCCTGCAGCATATTTTCCATCCCGCATCAGTATTTATGCTGCATGGAAAATTTGTTTAAATAAAGCCATTCTGGTACGTTTTTGATTAACTACATGACACATGTTGTGTATATATACTTCATATGTTGGGTCCCTGACCTCGATGCAGGCTCTGATCCTGAGCCTGTACATGACAGCCAATCAAATCAGCTGTCTTGTACCTTTTTTTTTTAATTGTAATATTAAAAGATTTTTATGTTTAACAAAATATAGACTTGAAAAGAAGAATTAAAAGACTTCTACACTATCAGATTACAATGAAAACAGAATAAACTGGATACATAATAGATGTGCAGTAATTTATTATAAAGTTCAAATTACTTATACATTTAATATTGTGAAAGGGAGTGAAGATGCATGAGACTGACAATAGACATGAGGAAATGATAAGTATAGGTATTGGGGAATGAAGCAGAAGGTAAAATGAATGACCTAGTTAACACGTCTTGTGTCTTTAACAGCCGCGGGTGTATCGGCGCTCCACCCACAGTTGTTTACGAGTTAAATCTCACTATCAATTGCCAGCCATAAGAGTGTCATCAATCCCGCTCATCAGCGCTCCTTTCTGTGATCCTGGGGGCGCTGATGAGCTGCCATGACAGCTGGGGTTCTGCAGAAGACCCCCATACCTGTCAATAAATGGCCGGCGTTTATAGGCTTGTGGCTGGTGTTTGTAGGAGACCGTCATTTTTGCTATACATTTCTTCTTCTGCCACCAGGAGAGCTCACTGCCTCTTAATCTGTAGCCAACTATATACAGTAATACATAGAGGCTGTAGAAACTAAGCGGTTCCACATTTTGAATGAAAGTCTATGACAAAAATACCCTCCAAATTTTTTATATCTTTTAACATGTCTGGCTACATGCCAGATTTAGGGAGGCACTGCTGTGACCTTCCGTAATAGCCCTTTTGGGGACAACTTGAACATGCCAAGAGTTGCTGGAGCAAATTTGTATCTGGGTCTTTATCTCGCAATGCTTCTGTGAAGTCCATCACAGAAAAAAGAGGGTATAGCGGGCACCACAGCAATATCAACAGCAGGGATCTACCACGTGCATATGAAACAACAACGGGAAAGAACAAGAAAAGGATATGCACACCAAAGGGATCAACCTGAATATTAGATTTTATTATTGTAACTATACAAACAAGGCAAGAAAAGTAACACATTTTAAAAGCATTTAAAAACCAGAAAGGCTAAATAGCCCGAACATGGTCATCCCAAACGGACAGTAAAATATATTAGTGAAAGTGCTTGCATATAGAGAGGTACATGATATAAGCAGGTTAGGTACACATATCCTAATATATCCACTTGATTAAATATCAGGGCAATAAATAGTGTGTTGCCAGCTGGCCCAATATATACCAATGATGATGTCACACAGGTTGTACAGCAAGGACATAGGAAATATGATAGATATCCTGTTCACATAAAGTACATCACCCCTGCATCCTACCAACCCTATATTATGTACAGTGCAAGTACATTAGCAAACAACACCACCTGGTATCAAATGCAAACAAATTATACTGACCCCAACCGTCACACAAATAGTGCCAGGCCTAAATAAAATAACCTGGCTGGTGCCACCAGACCTCAATGAGCGGCCAGGGTGTGGAATCCCTGATGGTGGTCAGACTTTGCAAGTGCAATAGCGTATTACCAAGTGTGGTCCATAGGGGAACCGAAGCCCCACGCGTATCGACGCTGCTAGTGCGTCTTCCTCAGGGGAAAAAAAATGTAAGTCTTACTTAAACCCCGCCAAGTTTATATAGAAGTATTTACATAAGATAAACATCACCTGTGAGGATACGGTGGCGTACAAAGACCTTCCATCTTGCTGCTCCTTCGCTCAGTAAGTGCTTCCGGGTCGACATATTGACCCCTCATCCCCAAAGGTGCATGCGCGTTCCCTCCTGTAGCCAGTGTGCCAAGGTCCAATGCGCCTGCGCCCAAAGTGCCATGGCGACGATGTATGCCGCAGTTATCGCTGGGCGCGCGTGCGCTCTTGTGCACTAATCAGCGCATGCGCACACATTAGCAAAGTAAATGCGCCAAGATCAAATGCGCTTGCGCGAAAAGAAAAGGGGGAGGACAATGTCCAACACCCCAGCTATCACTGAGCGCGCCTGCGCTCCAGCAGTGAGGGCAGTGTGAAGTCCTCCATGTCTGACGTTGACATTTATTATGGTATTATACTTTTTTTTGTCACAAATCCCAAAGTCTGATAAAACTAGCAAAACTGCTCAATGTACTCCACAGTTTTTGTCCAACATTTCAATGGCCTCATTTCTCAGTGATGCCCTGGGCCTATTCTAATACCAAAAACCTGCAATGTTAATAGTTTACCGAAACGGAATATGTCTTCAGCATTGAGGAAATTCTTCCCCCGGTTCGTTAGCATGTAAACCTGTGAGGTCAGTAAAATAAGGCCTGACATCGATCACCAGATGGACAACATAGCCATGTGCCGATGCTGCCGCCGTAATGTGCTATTCATATGCTCATTATTTTCTAGGGTATTTTTGTGGCATAGGTTTCCATGTGCTGTTAAAATAGACACCCAATTTATATCTGTAAGTGGTGACCACTGGGATATCCAGGTCTATTATTTGCTCTCTAAATGTAAAATGCCTCAGGAAATGTCCTAAATACCAGAAATGTCTGAGATCGTGATAGTCAAAGTGGATGAATACAGAAAACATAATAGGATAAAATCTACTTTCTGTATATAAAAAGCAGATATTGTATTCATTAGGGCAGTGATTTAATTTAAAAATGTGGCCATTTTACGGTATAATTACAGTGAATATGATTTATTTACTGAAACCAGAGTATCCCATCATGGGTCGGAAGCCGAGGTAGCTAAAAGTAACCAGACTTTGTCCTTTAAATTTGTAGAAAGCTTCCACTTAGGGCAGAATGCATAAGGGAGTGTCATAAACACAGGCGTGCCGAGCTAGATTTTTCAGCTTTATGCTCCATCAATTAAAAGGGTTTTCTTATCTTAATGAATAAGCGATATGTCAAAGTTCTGGTAAATGTAAGGAATTTTGAAAAGTTTACCTCTTAATTTTTGAGAGAGAGAATTTTTATTAAGGGATTTTTAATTCTGTAGTGTAGAGTTTATTGCCAAGGTTACTGGCCACCTCAGAGGTGGCCGATGTGCTAGGCAAGGAGCACGGGCTTGTTAGCTGTTTGCTATACAATTTGCAGGCGCTGCTCGGAGGCTGGATTCTCACAGCCTCAATGTCTCGGTGCTTCACCCATGCTGTAGAGGCAAAGCTGCCCCTGCTAGGAGCCTGGCAGAAAGCATCGTTGGGACCAGTAAACTGTCAATCTTCAGGAGAGTACCACCCCTAACCCTGAAAATAGGAATATTAAACCACCCCTTTGGTAAAATATATTCCATCAGCACAAGAATTTGAACCACTAAAATCCATATGAATTCTTTTAGCAAAATGAATATACCGGTAGATCACACACTAGACCCCTAGTCAGACAGGACCCCTAAATATAGACATAAAAAGATTATTTGTGCTTTGCTAAGTTGACCAGACCCCTAAAGAATAGCCCCCAGACCAGGCCCCCGAAAAGGTACATTTACCAGACAACTCTACCACCGCCCGCATCACTGTGCACAAACCCCACACCTGATCCCCCACCCCTTTAAAAGCCTCCAGACCAGATTCCTGAAAATATAGATTTTAAACTAGACACCACATTCGAAATCACCCTAATTTCCACATCTCAGATCAAATTCCCCTCTTTTACAGACCCCTGAATAGATCCCCTGTTTACAGAACCTGGACCACTAGAATCCTTTGTTTACAGAACCTAAATGCGACTTCCCCCTCCACCACATACAAACCCAGGATAGCTCTAATTAGTCTCCTTCGCAGACCTCAGTTCAGACATTCAGAGGTGGGTGGCAGGGGGAGGTTTAAAAAAACAAAACTGACAGGGAAACATCAATATAAAAGAATAGAAGCTTTACTAACCATGAAATTCTGCTCCAGTGCTGCCGATTTGACAGTTTTTTCTAGTGCAGACAGGATGACATTCTGGGACCCAGTCTCTAGATCCTGCAGCCAATAAGTGGCTCCAGTGGTCAGGTGACTGGTGGTTGGGACATCAAAGATTCCAGGCTTTCGGAGACTGTTGACTTTCCTTTGTTAAATTAAAAAAAACTAAAAACCTTTTAAGACTTGAAGATGGGACCCAGTCCATCAATCAGCACCAGTAATTAGGTTAGACCTCTAAGGTCTTTTCGTGGGTGGAAATCTTGGCAGTGAGTGAATATGCCAAAGCTGCAGCAGCACAGAAAAGGGGGCTTAAGAAGAAGCAGCTGTACTGTTCTAGTATAATTCATTTCTGCGACTGTTTAGGCCCTCATTTCTGGCATGGCACACCATGAAATTTTGCTACATTTTTGTGCCACTCAGAGTTGTGCAAAATTTTTCTGGCTTTTGGCGTGTTTTCTCCAGATCAGGGCTTTGCGAAGTCCACCCATCAAATTACTGAAAATGATCTCACTTTAGTAAATTGCGAGTAAAAAGTTGCATAGGTAAAGCCACAAATGTCCTCTAGTCCCAGACGAGAGTATCATTACTGGCCGAGGCCAACAACAGTTGAAAGATGCACTTAATTAATTTATTAATGAATTAAGCACATCTCAGTCCAGTAGTCCCTTCCTTAAGACTGGTGTGCAAAAATGGCCGCAAAAGTTGAAACATGGCCCCCATGCAAAAACTAGGGTGGAACAAAAGTTGTGTGCCAATGTAGATTACTATGTTGGAATGACAGTACATTGACCTCACAGGTGTCCAGCATTTATAGTGTGTTAATATATGCAAACCTTCTCCCCGATTTAGTTTTGATTTCCAGAATCAGAACTTGGAGGATGAATTTTAACAGGTTGTAATGTAGTTAGAACATAGAGATCCTTCAGAGTAGACGTGTTTAGTTATATAGATGTATAAAAATACAAAATATACATGTACTGTAACTTTCCAACATGTGGTGTACATTGGGTGCAGATGTAGAGAGCGGGCTCAGGAGTTTAGGTGGTTCCATGTACGGTGGGTGCCGGCTGTGCTATGAGCTGGCACCTGCCTCTTGCTGCTGTATAACTAGTTAAATGCCGCTAGAATTTTCTGATGGCATTTCAGTAAATCGATTGCAAAACATGACCATTCTAGCTCACATCTCCACACCCCACCATGGAGAGCGTGATGCTGATGGATTGTCATTGAAGCCAGGTGCCTTTTGGAGGCCCACAACCCCGCCATCTTCATGCTGGCCTTCATAGAGGATTGTTATTTCTCTTATATACTACACTATATAGAAAAATTCACACCGCCAACTCAGACTGGGTATACAGAATGCTGAGTACTGAAGAGATCCAAAGTATTAAAACATAAGAAATGAATAAAAAAAACCAATAAAAAGCAGAATGCCCTACACGGTACGCTAGTATGGCCAAAATGGTATGTACAATCCAAACAATAGAGGATATGCAAATATATAGAAGGGGTACTGAAATGATTTGAGGGTCGTGACCCCCCTTTACAAAAGATCCATATAATGAACCTGGGGTATCATATATGAAAAACCAAGTGCCTAGAGAGAACAATCTGAGTGGTACATGACTAATAGAAATAAGCATCAAGGAGGTTGTCCGGGAAAATGTGAAAAAAGTTGGGGTAGATGGAATTCTTCCCATCTTACTCTGTAGATATGTCATGATTGGCTTTGGTGCTGGTTGGGGACATCGCATGGGGGACAGACACGAGGTAATGCGGTGAATTAGTGGTTAGAGTAGATATAGTTATACTTCAAGATCTATAGTTTTATGCGTTTTTCTCTTTATTTACATAACTCATATGCTACAAACGATCTAACATACTCACTTTATAGTTATGAGATAACGTTAGTTATAAATAAAGCATTTTACTGTATGTTTAACAATGCATAATTCATAAGTATTGCTTACTATGCTCAAAATTCTTGGATACAAATGTGTATGTATTACAGTTTATTTTGTTGTTAATAAATGAATTTAGAAAAAAAAAAGGAAATAAGCTTCAAGGGAGAAGTATAAAACCCACAACTATCACAAATAAAAAGTGAGTCCTAGGATTTGATATGTGCCATTGAAGGGGAAAAAAAACAAAAGTAACAGCTTGTGCTTAAAGTAAGTGTAGGACAAACAGTTAAAAAACTATGTGTAGGCATAGGGACACATAGGTGCAGGAGGAAATATAGAAATTCACCATATCTACATGTAAAGCCTCCCATGCCAATGCTTATATCAAAAAGTCCCTTAAGGGAATAAGACTACTTGTGTGCAAAGATGGTGATTATAACCCAGGAATCATGGATGGCTCTGGCATCCATTCACTCCAACATGCGTTTCGCCACCAGCTTCTTCTGGTGTCGCAGCACTTGAATCATTTCAGTACCCCTTCTATATGTTTGCATATCCTCTATTGTTTGGATTGTACATGCCGTTTGTATTTTGGCCATATTGGTGTCCCCTGTAGTATATTCAGTTTTTTTTTTTATTATTCATTTATCGTGTTTCAATAAAAGTAATTTTAATACTATGGATCTCTTCAGTACTAAGGCTTCTGTATACCCAGTCTGTGTTGACGGTTGGAATTTTATTATATGGGAAGTTCCATTAATTATTATATGTGGATATTTGTGAGAAATTAGTTTATAGAACAAGCAATCAAATGAAGAGAAAAATGTTTGTTTTTAAATTATAAAATTTGAAACTTTTACTAAAAATGCTATTTATTTGCAGATATAAGTTTAATCTGCAGGTAAATAGCATTTAAACCTTGTATATTTGGCTTACTGGAGCAGCGGCTACAGGGAGAAAATGAAGTTTTATTCTCCCTGCAACCGCTCGCTTCCACTTATCGTGCAGTAGTGGAAGTGGTTGGGGTAATTATTTTAATGCAGAAACACATCTCTAAGTCGTTATTGTGGCATTTTAAAATTGTTTGGGGACCAGAAAGGTTCCTTATAAAGTTCCTTATAAAGTTCTAACTGCGGTTATAGAGTGAGAAGGAATGGGGGGCATTGGACTGATGATCAAGATAACAATAGGGGTTTCTTGATATAGCCCCTCACCAGTGATCAGAAATGTATCCCCTATCTTGTGAATTGATCATAAATGGCCATTATGGGAAATCTTCATTACAGAACTAGTATTTTTTTTCCCCTCCTTGTCGGGGTTTTGCCAATACTTGTGCATAGAGAGACGAGCTTTGCAGAATGTACATTTCTTGCTCCACCTAATATACCTGTTGTCACTTTCTTGTTTGAAAAATCTATCAAAAATCCAGACTGCCGGAGGGGAGGATAAATTTAAAAGGTGACATTATCATTACAGACGTAAAAGCCTGGCAAGGCAGCCATCTAGAAAGCCCAAACCGGTGGACGAGCTGTCCTGTACTATTGCTCATACTGGGGTTATTCGTACCTGGACTGGAGTGATGTCAGTGTTAAGTCTTCTATACAAGAGAAGCTGTGGTCTGGGAATAAATGTTCACTGAGGGACTGGGATCCACTGGTGGATCCACTGGATCCTGATTTGTCGGTTTCAGGCTGCTAATGTAGGTGACCACATTGTAGCCTAATCTAATGACCACTTATGACCAATTTCTATCCAATATTTAGCAATGAAGCTCACAATGTAAGAGATATTTCAGTTAATGTATGTGATAACCTGCTCCATCATTTAGATTTAGATTGCAAGATAAACACTGTATTATTTGATACGGGAACATCTTGTCTTTTGGATTTATCCAGTGTCTCACTGATTGCAATTTTCCTCGGGATTACTGTATTTCTGCTCTTGACGCACTTGAGTTTAATTTTTGTAACCGGAGTTTCTATTCCTACAGCCAATTCCTGTTGATTGCTGATGAGAAGGTTTTGTGATGGCTGGATGGCGGCATTTGATTAGTAAAGAACATTTTTAAGCTGAAAATAAAATACCGCATTAAATTAGGTGCTGCTCAGAAACCTAAAATGAACCAACAATATGAACGTTTTAATAATCATTTTTGTTATATAATTGCGGAATAGAGATGAAAGTAAATGATCAGCGCACTATCAGACAGTTTGATGTTATTTGATTAAAGAGGTTGTCTGGGACAAAGTAATTTTTAGATTGTCTATCACTTAAAGGGTTTGTGTGGTACTTTAACATTATGGCCTATCTTGAAGCTAGGTCATCAATGTCTGATCGGTTTAGGTGAGACAATGTTAAAAATCATTATTGAGCAAAAATATCTAATCAAGACTTAACCAGGTGCGTTATTCTTAAAAGAAAAATGTCATGATATTCTGACGAAAGTATAGTGGTTTATTGAGTTATCCACCATCGCAGCAAAAACATAAAAGGTAGATGAAACAATTACAAACAGAGTGTCCATGTGTAGATATCAGCGCTTCTCCTGTTACTCATCTTTCCAGGGTCCTGAATGGTAGAAGTCATCTGTCTGTGTGAAAGTCTGAAGTCATCATGGCATGGAGTAGCTAACAGCTGTTGTTCCTCGTGTCTTGTCTCATGTCCATGGAGAATGATGGTGAAGGCAGGGAGGTGACCGTCCCACGTGACAAAAGCCCCCCACCCCCTCCTAAGAGACATTTATATATGGTTTCTACAGATCACGTGTCTTCTGTATATGGAGTTAACGTATACTCTGAGCTACATACACAGAAATAGCTTTTCATAGTGTCAGCAAGAAGCAATGTGCTCGGTACAGAATAAAAATAAGAATAATTAATATTTAACAGACAATCATCTGTTCCTGGGGTTGATCGGATCTGCTCAGTTACAGAGCACAGCTCCTGTCAACTGTGAAGTGGTCGCTGCTGGATATTGTATATTTGCCCCCTATTCAAAGCAATAGAGGGCAGATGTGCAGCAAGTGTATGGAGCGAGGTTGCGCCCACTAGACAGGTTCTGCCCGAGAGTATGTATAAGGCATGCATCACCGCTGTTCTCGATATAGAAAATGGCGAATCCTCGCAGTGCACAGTGCTTTGGGGGAATTCATAAGTCTGCAGTCACACAGAGTGATCCCAGACTTATCAATTTGGACCAGAAAACCCCTTTAAGATGGATCTTGCATGACTTTTTTACCTTTTAAACTGGCTGTGTCATTAGATAGGGGCTGAATAGCTGATTAACTTCTTTTTTTCATATCGTAATAGATCTTGTTGTTCCAGAGATATGAGCGTTTAAAGGTTTTATCTAAATTTTCTCTTTAGCCACATGGGTGGAAACAGATTCTTCTCTGGGGGCATGTACTATATCCACCTTTGTGACAGTGGCCATTCATAAAATGGGAAGTGTCACACAGGTGAAACACACAGAGCACACCTCCAGATGTCATACCAGGGATTCTCAGTGTGAGTTCTCCTTATTGCCAATACGATGTGTGAGGGCAGGAGGAGAACAGCAAGAGCTGCGGGTCTCAAGTGAGCTAGTGATGGGCAATCGGGTTCATTTGACTTTGTTCACCAAAAAAGCCTGCTCCTTGGATCCCAAAGGCATCCTTATTACACATGTGCTGATCACAGGTGAGTCTTGGGTATCCCTTGCCTCGCTCCCCTCTCTTGATTCTGCTGCCCTCTGTTGTGTTCCATGTCGTTTTTTTGCAGTTTGCACAGCGTGGATCAATGTCATCATCTTCCTAGGCCTATTTAAGACCCATTGGGATTCACGAGTTTGGTGCACGCAACCTTCTGTGCACAGTGTGCTTTACTTGCTTCTATCCCTGCTGGGTTCCACCTCCTCCGTCCTGCTTTTCTGGAGATTCCAGAGGGTGCCAAGTCTTTTCCATCCATGTGTCTTCTAACTTGCTGCATTAATGCACTGCATCCGTGCGCCCACCCGAACCTGGAGCTTAGATGATCCACCTCACCTGGTGAGCCTTGACAAGCACATATTTAACATAAAATCAAGGCATGCCAAAACCTCGCCCATATACAGCCAGCCAATTACATTGCTAGGCTGGAAGGGATTCAGCGACTATTCACTCTGAGAATCCTTGGTCTGACCTATGGGGTGTGTTCTGTATGTTCCACCTCTATAACACCTCATGCTTTGATGGCCAGAGTCACAGAGGGTAAAAGAGTACACGCTACCTAAGAGGAATCTGTTACAAAACAGGGTAGACTGCAGGCCTACTGAAGTGTCAGATTACAGCTTCCTCTTAAAACATTAAGAGGAAAGGAACACCGTGAGAACCAGGGCGTATGTAAGAGCCTCAGACAGATACACAGACCCATGCTGCTTCTTTTTAATAAGAGTTTATCCCCCCAGTGCTGAATTCACAGCTACACTGCTAAGTACTGCTGTATAGTGTTTTTCTTGCTGCTACTGCTTCTGAATATGAGGTAATCAGATACATGAGAGTAAGATCCCCTTATGTATCAGTGGATTGTATGGGAGACATCATTGGTAGTGTACACCCTCTAGCTCCAAGACAGCTAAAAGTTAGAGTCTTCAGAGTATAAGGCGAGTGAAAAATCTGCATTTAAAAGGCTAGAAATATTGTTTTTTCCTCATGTATACATACAAAAGTCACTTGAAACATCAGATATGCTTTAATACTACCTGTGGGTTAAAGCCTGTTGTATGAGTCTTTTCCTATTTGCACAATTCTTCCTATTTTCTTAATTTTGTGATTGATAGCAATCCAAGTTCTATAGTGGATTGCAAAAGTAGTCAGCCCCCTTGGCATTTTTTTTTTTTTGCTACCTCACGTTGTGTAATTTCTCTGTTTTTTTGAGGGTTTGCATTAGTTCATGTAATGAATATGCCTACAACTGTGAACATTTGGTTTTCTTTTTTTAAGTGTGAAACAAACAACAAATAGGACATAATAACTGAAAACTTCAGTGTGCATAACTATTCATCTCCCTAAAGTCAGTACTTTGTAGAGCCTCCTTTTGTGGAAATTACAGCTGCAAGTCACTTTGGATAAGTGTCATGACTGTTGCCGGATGTCCTGTCCTAACGCTAGGGGCACCCTGTTCCCCGGATTACTTCTGATGGTGAAGATGTCGGGGCCACGTACCATGCCTTAGCTCCTGAATCCGTCCTCAGTCTGTACCCTTCCCCCACCCAGGGAAGCAATCTCCAAGTCTAACCACAGATTCTCAATTGGATCAAGGTCTGGGCTTTGACTGGGCCACTCCAAAACATTTACACATTTCCACTTAAACCACTCAAGTGTTGCCTTAGCAGTATGCTTTGGGTCATTGTCTTGAGGGAAGGTGAACCTTCATTCCAATCTCAAATCACTAACAGACTGAAACAGATTTTGCTCAATAATATCCCTGTATTACGTGCCATCCATCTTCCCCTTGACTTGGACCATTTCCCCTGTTTCTGATGCTGTAAAATCTCCCCAAAGCATGATGCTGCCACCAGCATGTTTCACTGTGGGGATGACGTACTTGGGGTGATCAGCTGTGTTGGTTTGGTCCCAGGCATAGCGTTAAACTTGGTAACCAAAAAGTTAAATTTTGGTCTCATCTGACCACAGCACTTTCCTCCATGAATTTGTGGAGTCTCCCACGTGTCTTTTCACAAACTCAAAAAGAGCCTTACAATTTTTGTGTGTAAGTAAAGGCTTTTTTTTGCCCACTCTTACATAAAGGCCACCTCTATGAAGTCTGCGGCTTATTGTGGTATGGATCGATACCACAGTCACTGCTTGGGAACACTGAAGCTTAGGGTTACCTTTGGTCTCTGTGCTGTCTATCTGATTAATGCCCTCTTTGCTTGGACTGACAGTTTTGGTGGATGGCTCTTTCTTGGCAGGTTTATTGTAGTACCATGTTCTTACCATTTAATGGTGATTCGGGGGATCATCAGAGATTTGGATATATTTTTATAACCCAACCCTGACTTGTACTTTTTTAACAATTTTCTCCCTGACTAGTTTGGAGCTCTCCTTGGTCTTCATGATGTTACTTGGTTAGTGTGCCTCTTGCTTAATGGTGTTGTTGCATGTGTGTGCTCAGATAACTTTGACCAAGGTTTCAGATCTTAATCAGCAAGTTAGGGTTATGGCATGTTCACCATCATCATTAAGAAAAGCCGGGTGATTCAAATTTCCCAGCTTTATAAAAACTCAGCCTCCTCTTATCTTGTGCCAAAAACAGCAGCCCTGAGTTTGTCTAAGCAGAAACCTAGCACTTTGAAAAAGAGAACATCTAAAGAAGCCTGATGCATTTTGAAAAGAAGTCCTGTGGACTGATGAGATTAAAATATAACTCTTCAGCCACCATGATCAAAGTTGTGCAGAGAAAAAATGGCACAGAATTTCAGGAAAAGAACATCTCCCCATTTGTTAAGCATGGGGATAGATCAATCATGCTTTGGAGTTGTGTTGCAGCCAATGGCACTGAAACATTTGATAGGTAGAGGGAAGAATGGATTAAACGAACTTTCAACAAATTCTTGATGCAAATGTAACACCATCTGTAAAAAAGCCGTAGTTGAAAATAGGAGACTTCTACAAATGTATAATGATCCTAACACACACTTCAAATTGCACAATAGATTACCTCAAAAGGCGCAAGCTGAAGGTTTTACAAATGGCCCTCACAGCCTCCTGATCTGAACATCATTGAAGATCTGTGGCTAGAACTTAAAATAGCAGTGTATGCAAGACGACCCAGGAATCTCACAAAACTGGAAATATTTTCTAAGGAAGAATGGATGAGAATCCCTCAAACAATAATTGAAAGACTCTTGGCTGGCTACAGAAAATTTTTACAAGCTGTGATCTTTCAAAAAAAGGGTGCTACTAGGTACTAACCATACAGAGTGCCCAAACTTTTGCATCGTCTCTTTTTCCTTTTTTTAATTTAATTTTTAAAATGTAAAAGATGAAAATAAAATAAAAAATATAGGGAGGCAGTGACAGGTGTCATATGCAAGGGTCGCTATGTGTCCCCCTGGATGCGCATAGAAGCCTTTTGAAGCTGCTGGAGTGCATTGCAGTCACAGGCATAGCTGTGATTGCAGTGCAAAATAAAAGTAAGTTTGGACTTGGGCAAACTATTTGCCCGAGGCAGATTTAAGAAAATCCGGCATGGGCTTTAATTTTTGGAGTGAACTGCAGTATGGTAGTGGGGCAGTTTGGTCCCTCCAGGCTACGTCTTAGATTTCATTTAAAAATCCTGCAGCAAAGGCTTGGCTGTGTCCGTCTTGTTTTGCAAACTTGCAGAGTAGGTGGCTCTGCAAGGCTCATCCTGTGTGAAGTAACATGAAGCCAAAAGTCCTGGCACCCCTCAATGGAGCACAGTGGTGCCATCGCCCATGGCAACCGGTCTCAGATATGGACTATCTTGATTCCCGGCTGCAATCCGGAGGATATCCTTTGTTTTCTGTTTGTATGTTGGACATTAAAAGAGACTTTGTTTTTGAACTTTCATGTGGTCACTGGCTGTCTGTCACACTGCACCAACCCCTGGAGTCTTTGTTTCAAGAGCCACCACACACAGATGTATCCAGGACATGGGCTACAAGTGTTGCATTCCTTGTGTCAAGCCACTCATGACCAATAGACAACACCAGAAGCATCTTACCTGGGCCAAGGAGAAAAAGAACTGGACTGTTGCTCAGTGGTCCAAGGTTTTGTTTTCGGGTGAAAGTAAATTTTGGATTTCATTTGGAAATCAATGTCCCACAATCTGGAGGAAAAGTGGAGAGGCAAACAATTGAAGCCGCTTGAGGTCTAGTGTGAAGTTTCCACAATCATTTACTATCAAAGCAACCTGGGCTTCCATAACACCTCAGCAGTGCCACAGGCCTCCATGTCATGCCGCATTGATGCAGTAATTGATGCAAAAGGAGCAAGTATTGAGGGCATTTACTGAATATACATTTCAGTAGGTGAACATTTCGGATTTTAAAATCATTTTTCAAGCTGGTGTTAAAAATTATTCTAATTTACTGAGATAACGACTTTTGGGTTTTCATTGGCTGTAAGCCATAATCATCAACATTAACAGAAATAAACACTTGAAATAGATCACTCTGTCTGTATTCTCTCTCTACATAATATGAGTTTCACATTTTGTATTGAAGAACTGAAATAAATTAACATTTTGATGATATTCTAATTTTGTGAGAAGTACCTGTATATTGCCTAAAATACAAAGGAAATGTGTCATCTTTAACTTTTGCTGTTTTATAGATCATTTCGTCTTGAACTTGCTGAACTGTTCACAATAACAGTTATGTTGACCAGGCGTGCCCAAACTTTTATATGACCCTGTATTCACATGCCAATTTTTAGTTATTTCATCCCATAAATTTAATTTATGTGTATATTTCTCTCACCTTGCCAACTTAGACTATTTAGTGCTGATGTATCACACACACATTGAATTACAAAAATATTTAAACACAGGGGGTGGTGAGTACTTTTGTAAGCCACTGTACGTAATAAATTACAGGTAATGTTTTCTTAATGATCTCAAGATCTACAACACCTTGTATTCTAACAAATTAGGTAAAAAGCCAAGGGGGGACAAAATCTTACTACAGTTGGTACTGGAGTAAGATTTGCGTCATAAGGTATGTCATGTCAGCTTATGAATTAGACGAGTGTGTCATATTGTGCCTTGTCTTGCCCCAGCTCCGCTCATTTCGCCCATGATAATGCAAAGAGTCTCAAAATGTTTGTGCAGCCTTTTCAAACTGTTTCATGGCAGTGTTTTTTTTTTTATTTAAACACTATGATAAATCACTACCATTGTATTTGTTACATACCTATCTATACCTGTTCCAGTCATGTCTGCTTGTGTCTCTTGGTGGCGCTTTGATGGAAAAGGCATCATGGCCAATAACATTGGATGGCACTGACATTGTCTAGTCAGGGATACTGGTGTGGCTGCGACTTTTGGTGGCACCCAAGAAGACAGAATGAAAGTAGCATCCCAGGAGGTGTAATCAGCTCCCTTCTGTGGTCAGTAGGACCGCACCACACCCTACTTAAACTGCTAGCATACTGCTGTGAAATCCCAGTTATTGTACTTGGTCACTCCCTATACTCTACTGCTATTCTTCTGTTGTACTCACCCTTCTCTTGACTGGGCTTGTAACCCCGACTATGTCGAATTCAATGATTCCCACTGATCTGATTGTTCTGAGTATGTTTTTGACTGACCTCCTTGTATCTGACTTCTTCAAGTCTTCTGACTATGGTATTACCTTCTGATTCTGTCCCTAGTTCTGCCCATTCTGTTATTAACCCAGATAGTTTCACTGACATTTCAGTGGGACCCTTTGTAAATCCAGAGTTTTGAGTAGGGGTGGAAGAGTGAAGGTCAGGGGTTTCTCTCAGCTCTGCAAGACCAAGTGGCTAGTGCAAAGTATATCTGAGGTAGCCCTTTTGAGTTGACAACCTCTGAGACTAATGAAAACTACAGTTCTCTCCACAAAATACAAGCCCTGACAAAACAAGCTTAATCAATGGAAAAGCATAAAATCTATGGGTATTAGAAAATGGCAAAACAAAATTATGAATTTTATCTTAAAACACTAAAATATAAACACAACTATACAAGATTGTCATCACAGTAATTACTGTCATCACAGTAATTGTACTGACCTGGAGATTCATGCTTCTAGGTCATATGGAAAACAAAGCCCAATTTCCACCATTTGACCTCACTTTCTATTTTTTTCAGTACATTTTATGGTAAAATGAGTGGTGCCATTCAAAACCACAGCTCATCCTACAAAAAAAAAAAATCACTCATATGTCTATGTCGATGGAAAAATAAAAAATGTATGACCCTTGGAAGATGGGGCGGTAAAAACTAACATGCAAAAATGAAAATTGGCCTTGGTAGGAAGAAGTTAGGGAGTTGTTAAACTCATTAACATTGTGAGTGCATGAGGTGTCAAGCTTCATCCCTTTAACCACCAGCATTGCAGTACAGTAACATCATTTGACACTAGATGGTGATATAGAATGATGCAAAAAGACAACGGAAAAATATCTTTTCAGCGTTTGTCCTGACCTTGAATAAAAGAATAAAAGAAATCGTGAATTTGTGTTACTATATTGAAAATGAACTCTTTAACCCCTTCGTGACATGCGCCGTACTAGTACTGCGCTGCCGGCACTGCATTAGTGCCAGCAGTACTAGTACGGCGCACCGATCACCGCGGTCTCGCGCTGAGCGCCGCGGTGATCGGGTGCGGGTGTCAGCTGTATATGACAGCTGACACCCCGCAGCAATGCCCACGATCGGCGCTATCGCCGATCGCGGGCATCTAACCCCTCTGATGCCGCTGTCAGTAGTGACAGCGGCATAGAGGGGGATCGCGCAGGGACGGGGGCTCCCTGCACTCTCCCACCGGAGCAACGCAATGAGATCGCGTTGCTCCGGTGACCCAGAAGGAGTCCCCGGATCCAAGATGGCCGCCGGACTCCTTCCGGGTCATGAAGTGACCTGGCTAGCCGGCGCCTGCTAAGAGCAGGCGCCAGAAAGCCACCTAAACTGCCTGTCAGATCGTTGATCTGACAGAGTGTTGTGCACAGTGTCAGATCAACGATCTGATCTAATACAGAGATGTCCCACCCTGGGACAATGTTAGAAAGTAAGAAAAAAAAAAATAGAATGTGTAAAAAAAAATTAAAAAAAATCCCCAAATAAAAAAAAAAAAACATTTCCCAATAAATCCATTTATTTATGTAAAAAAAAAAAAACAATAAATGTACACATATTTGGTATCGCCGCGTCCGTAACGACCCGCTCTATAAAACTATCCCACTAGTTAACCCCTTCAGTGTACACCGCAAAAAAAAAAAAAAACAAGGCAAAAAACAACGCTTTATTATCATACAGGCGAACAAAAAGTGGAATAACACGCGATCAAAACAACGGATATAAATATCCATGGTACCGCTGAAAACGTCATCTTGTCCCGCAAAAAAAAAAGCCTCCATACAGCATCATCAGCAGAAAAATAAAAAAGTTATAGCTCTCAGAATAATGCGATGCAAAAACAATTATTTTTTATATAAAATAGTTTTTATTGTGTAAAAGTGCCAAAACATAAAAAAAACTACATAAATGAGGTATCGCTGTAATCGTACTGACCTGAAGAATAAAACTGCTTTATCCATTTTACCACACGTGGAACGGTATAAACGCCTCCCCCAAAAGAAATTCATGAATAGCTGGTTTTTGTTCATTCCGCCTCCCAAAAATCGGAATAAAAAGCGATCAAAAAATGTCATCTGCCCGAAAATGTTACCAATAAAAACGTCAACTCGTCCCGTAAAAAACAAGACCTCATATGACTCTGTGGGCCAAAATATGGATAAATTATAGCTCTCAAAATGTGGTGATGCAAAAACTATTTTTTGCAATAAAAAGTGTCTTTTAGTGTGTGACGGCTGCCAATCATAAAAATCCGCTAAAAAACACGCTATAAAAGTAAATCAAACCCCCCTTCATCACCCCCTTAGTTAGGGAAAAATAATAAAATGTAAAAAAATGTATTTATTTCCATTTTCCCATTAGGGCTAGGGTTAGGGTTAGGGCTAGGGTTAGGGCTAGGGTTGGGGTTAGGGTTTCAGTTATAATTGGGGGTTTCCACTGTTTAGGCACATCAGGGGCTCTCCAAACGCGACATGGCGTCCGATCTCAATTCCAGCCAATTCTGCTTTGAAAAAGTAAAACAGGGCTCCTTCCCTTCCGAGTTCTCCTGTGTGCCCAAACAGTGGTTCCCCCCAACATATGGGGTATCAGCGTTCTCAGGACAAGTTGGACAACAACTTTTGGGGTCCAATTTGTCCTGTTACCCTTGGGAAAATAAAAACATAGGGGATAAAATATCATTTTCGTGGAAAAAAAATTTTTTTTATTTTCACGGCTCTGCGTTATAAACTGTAGTGAAACACTTGTTGGTTCAAAGCTCTCACAACACATCTAGATAAGTTCCTTGGGGGGTCTAGTTTCCAATATGGGGTCACTTGTGGTGGGTTTCTACTGTTTAGGTACATCAGGGGCTCTGCAAATGCAACATGACGCCTGCAGACCAATCCATCTAAGTCTGCATTTCAAATGGCGCTCCTTCCCTTCCGAGCTCTGCCATGCGCCCAAACAGTGGTTCCCCCCAACATATGGGGTATCAGCGTTCTCAGGACAAATTGTACAACGACTTTTGTGGTCCAATTTCTCCTGTTACCCTTGGTAAAATGAAACAAATAGGACCTGAAGTAAAAATTTTGTGAAAAAAAAGTTAAATGTTCAATTTTTTTAAACATTCAAAAAATTCCTGTGAAGCACCTGAAGGGTTAATAAACTTTTTGAATGTGGTTTTGAGTACCTTGAGGGGTGCAGTTTTTAGAATGGTGTCACTTTTGGGCATTTTCTGTCATATAGACCCCTCAAAGTCACTTCAAGTGTGAGGTGGTCCGTAAAAAAATGGTTTTGCAAATTTTGTTGCAAAAATGAGAAATCGCTGGTCAACTTTTAACCCTTATAACGTCCTAACAAAAAAAAATTATGTTTCCAAAATTGTGCTGATGTAAAGCAGACATGTGGGAAATGTTGTTTATTAACTATATTATGTGATATAACTCTCTAATTTAAGGGCATAAAAACTAAGAGTTTGAAAATTGCTAAATTTTCATAATTTCCGACAAATTTTTGTTTTTTTCACAAATAAATGCAAGTCATATCGAAGAAGTTTTACCACTATCATGAAGTACAATATGTCACGAGAAAACAATGTCAGAATCACCAGGATCCGTTGAAGCGTTTCAGAGTTATGACCTCATAAAGTGACAGTGGTCAGAATTGTAAAAATTGGCCCAGTCACTTAGGTGAAAACAGGCTTTGGGATGAAGGGGTTAATCATCTGTTGATAACTAATTGTGCATCACTGTTAAAGGGAATCTGTCACATGAAAACGCTACTAACCTGCGGATATGGTGTTAAGCTGCAGGTTAATAGCATTCTGAACCTCCCTGGTGCCAGCACTTAGACCCCCAGTGCTGGGAGGAAATTAACTTTATTTCCCCGGCAGCGTTCAGTCATGGCGGTGTTGCGAACAGTTTCAGTCACCACTGTGTGTATAGAGAGCAGCAGCTATAAGAGTGCTCCCAGCACTGACTACCAGCCAACCCTAATGCTGGGCCTGCAGTCAGTCAGTCAGTGCTGGGGACATGATTACAGCCACCGCAGTTTTCTATACACAGATGAAATGCTTGTAAATTCCGGTAATTGTGGTATGTCCTGTGGTGCACTTACAATGAATAGCAATCCCGAAAAGGAAATGTGTAAGGACCAAAAGTTTTTTATAAAAGTACACATAGAAATTTTATTAAATACCAAATGCACACAAAAGAATAACAACTTCCAAAAAATTACAGGCACATGAAAGAAAACGCAGCAGGCTAGAACGTCCAATATAATTGTGGGTACCCTGATAGTTAACAGATTCATAGTTGTTAGGTGACACAAATACAGCTCTGGCAAAAATTAAGAGACCACCACATCAAAACCCTGTCACAGGCAGCCCAATCTCCAGACCTGAACCCCATTGAAAACCTCTGGAATGTAATCAAGAGGATGATGGATAGTCACAAGCCATCAAACAAAGAAGAGCTGCTGAATTTTTTGTGCCAGAAGCAGCGTGAAAGACTGGTGGAAAGCATGCCAAGACGCATGAAAGCTGTGATTAAAAATCTTGGTCATTCCACAAAATATTGATTTCTGAACTCTTCCTGAGGTAAAACATCAGTATTGTTGTTTCTAAATGACTTTGAATTTGTTTTCTTTGCATTATTTGAGGTCTGAAAGCACTGTTTGTTTTTTGTTTTTTTAAATTTTGACAATTTCTCCTTTTCAGACAAAAAATACAAAATGTATTGCTTGGAAATTCAGAAACGTTTTCAGAAGTTTTATGGAATAAATGAACAATTTACATTTTACTCACAAATATACCTATAAAGAGAAAAATCAGACAAACTGAACATTTTGCAGTGGTTTCTTAATTTTTTGCCAGAGCTGTATATTAATTATAGAGAAAGTCTCCAAAAGAAATAGCTTGTGGACCACCATCCAAATGGAATAAAAAAGGCATCAAGAAAGAAAAACCAGCAATAATACAAATAGTAAGGAGGTCTGCCACATTACGGAGTACATGTAGTAAGCCTAAATCATTATTTGAAAGGGTATGAAAATCCCTGTATAAAAAGTAAAAAGGTACATCAGATATGATATAGACATTATGGAGAATCTCACCCGCCAGGCACCCGACGCGCGTTTCACAGTTGCTTTGTCGGGTGCAACTGATGGGTGATGAAGCAACTGTGAAACGCACGTCGGGGTGCATCAACCCCAAGACTGAACTCCGAACACTACCAGGAGGAATAAACTCAATTTCCTCCCGGCAGCGGGGTCTAAGTGCTGGCGCCGGGCAGGTTCACAATGCTATTAACCTGCAGATTAACCCTATATCTGCTGGTTAATAACATTTTTTTTGTGACAGGTTCCCTTTAACTTCCTCATGTCACCAATGGCTATTACTATGTATCTGCCACAACTTTTTATTTTTTTGGAATCCTGGTTAAAATATGAATAACTTACTAACTTACAGTAGTGGTTGATGACCAGGAAAGGACACTTTACATATAACCAACTATTTTGCTTTTTTCTAGATGGCAAATTTGGAGCTTATATGCAAGTACACATACAAAATGATGGCCCGGTTACAATAGAGTTGGAGCCTCCAGCCTCAGCAGCTGACACAAAACATGTGAGTAATCGGCTAGGAGTGAAGATAAAGACAATGATGTATGGAAAGCGCAGATCCTTGTCTGCTGTATATACAGACCGTAACCTGTCAATCACCACCCTTACTGTTGGGGGAAGGAGAAGCGCTCTCTTCAGAAATACTCTAGAGTTAAAATGTTGTTTAGTATATTCTGTGATAGGGCAATACATTAAAGTGAACCTGACCGGTTTGCCATGCCCTCCAAACCACCATCACTAAATACCCTGCCTAACAGTCCTTTTATTCTGGATGAAACTTTAACGGATTTTTAAAAAAAATATTTTTAAAGTCTGTTTTTAATATGCAAATAATTTTTTGACTATTCTTTCCAGGCTAGTCATCCCACTCAACATGTAATCATGCCTCTTTGGGCGTGATAACATGATTAGCAAGAGCTGCCATGACTTTCTTTCCTATACATGATTGTGCCTCTGAAGCTGGGTGTACCTTCTCGGCTTCATAGGTGCACTGCTCATGTCCAGAAGCAAAGAAGAAGCCTGATGTCAGGAGAACAGAGCTTATAGCGAATCGGCAACTGATCTTCTGTGGATGTCATCAGCTGTCTTCTCTTCTGGACAAAAGCCTGGCAATTTAACAGGATGTCCAGATTTTTTTATATCCACTATATAGTATGTCACAAGTTTGGATATACCTGTTCATGCAGTGTTTTTTTTCCTATTGGAATGTGCACATTGTAGATTTATTCGAAACAATATTGACAAATTAACACTCACTTACTCAATTCGATCAGAATACTGTTCCAGAAGTCTTGAGCTTTCTTCAGATGAAAGTTAGCAAAATTTAGCCAAGCAGTTACGGTATGTTCTTTTTAGAAAGAAGCAGCTTCCTCCCGACAACACTTTTAAATAAACCATAGCTGTTCAGTCTTTTTCTAAATGTATTTTCATGAACTTGAACATTTAATCTGCTTAGGCCTTTAGAGTCTGAGCTGCAGCTCTTAGGATTTCTGCAATTTCTCTGAGCATCGCACATTTTGACACAGAGATGAATATGCTTGGATGTCCATTACTTGTCAAAGCTCTTGAATGTTGTCCACTTGCGAATAATCTTTCTCACTGTAGAATGATAGACACAAAATATTTTGGAAATGGCCTTAAAGCTTTTCCCAGATTGATAGGCAGCAACAATTGCTTCTCTAAGATCATTGGGATCATTTCTTCTGTAGAGGTGGTTACACTTGATAAACAGTTAGTCAAAGGTATTTGTTCTGCAGCAGTTGCCTGATACTTACCCGCCTAATTCCTATAGAAGCAGTAATTACATACTTATATAATTAAATAGGTTTAAAAAAAGACGTAGGTCCATCAAGTTCAACCTTTCTCCACCAATTGTTCATTTTGCCACTAAGTTAACCATAACCTACAATCTTATGTGTATTGAGGAAATCATCCAGCCCTTGTATAAAAGCTGTTATAGTATCGGCCATTACAACCTCTTGTGGTCGAGCATTCCACAGTCTAACAGCTTTAACTGTAAAGAACCTTTTCCTATTTAGCTGTCGGAATCACCTTTCTTCCACTCGTAATGAGTGCCCACTGGACCTTAGTATGGGCCTTGGAAGGAATAAGTCATGCGCCAGTCCTTTATACTGACCACAGTATATATGGTGTGCAATATTAATGTATCTGCATTTTGTTTTAGTTTTTGTTAAATAATACATTATAATTTACATGTGTATACAATTAACGGGTTATCATTCAGTTATTATTCTCAATGATATAAGGAGTATTAGACATAATGACATAAATGGACTGGAAACTCCAGAGACAGGATAGCAGTTACTCCTATAATTACATTACATGGAATAGTCAATGGCTCAGTTGGAAGGAGCAGACGTGTCCTTATTTTACATTTATGCCTTTCATCTTGATTATCTCATTGAGATTTTAATGCTAATAAATATGATGGTGTTTATGTCCTACCCTCATCTATTAAATGTATTTATTTTGGTAGACAGATGTCTAGGACTCCGAGGTGGTCAGTCTACATTTATTTGGGTCTGTGCGTATATTAAATCTTAACCTGATAATCTCATTTCCGTATTATGGTCTATTTCAGATTCAGTTTTTCCAAATATGTAGTTTGTAAAACAAGACTGCAGTTGGTTTTGCCTCTTAAGCCTTTGTTGGTTTGATTAAGAAATTTTTCCATATTTATTTTAGCTGCATGAGCTGTGTATTTATATATTGCTTTTGTATAGCTTGAATGTACGGAAAATTTTACTCTAAAAAGTATTCTGTCTTGTGTATGTTTAAACAGTTTATGTTGCTTTCAGGAAGCACTTACTCCTTTTTTTTCATGTATTTCATATGAAAAATGTATTAAATGATAACGTATTGTCAATACAATATGGATAACAGCAGAGGGCAGCAGTGGTGCGCTTTGGTTTTTATGGTTTTTCTTCTGACTACAGGGAAATCCACCGAACCATTGGTACTCTGACTGTTAGATTCGAATTTTGCTAAAATTGTCAGGTCATGCTACTTAGAAGTTCTGAGCACCTTCAGAGGCTTTTTTTTATACAGAAATATCCACTGCTTGGCCAATTCCTTCTCAATTACTATCTTGCCCCTTGTAAAATAAAAACACCCTAAATTCTTTTGGTGCCAGTGACCTGCTAGCGACGTCCGCATCTAGTCTCCCAGGGCTCACTTGAATGATGACCTTATGTCACGTGGGCCCTGCAGGAAATTAGCTGCCACTAAAGGGTAACTTCAATATCAACGCCCTTCAAATCAAACTGACAACCTGAAGGAGTGAGAACTGCCGCTGGTTGTCAGTTTTGTTCAAAGGAAGTGAGCGTGAAGTGGCCGCTAACTGGCAACAGGATGTGGTATAACGTCATGCGAGTCATCGGAGACCCAGAGCTGGAACAGCACCAGAAGCGAGTATAGCCTGTTTTTGTTCTACATGGCTGAATATTGTTATTGAGAAGGGGTTGTCTGAGCAGTGGACAACAACTTTAACTCAAGTCCTTATATTATTGACTAAACATTACACTGCAGTTTGAGTTATAGGGGTTGTCCACAAAATATTTTCATATATAGAAATGGGCTGATGGAGGTCAAAAAAGATGCTTGCATACCCGCTGCTTCTTCACACTACTGCTTGTGTTCCCAGCTGGTCGTCTTACTTTTTTTCTGGTGGAAGGCATCATGTCCGTTTTTTGCACTTTCGTTTTTTCCTTATTCCAAGAGCCAAAGCTTTATTTTTTCCATCCCCATAGCCATATCATAAAATCACACAATGCTAGAGTTGTGTCCAACTCCCTGCTAGATCATTTATAAAAATATAAAAATGATGAACAACACTGGGGCCAGGACAAATCCTTGTGGTACCCCATTTGATACACTCTTCCAATTGGATGTGCAACCATTTATTACCACTCTTTGAGTATGATAACTGAGCCAGTAATGAATCCACCTAACCATAGTCTTGTCAATCGGATACTTGGTCATTTTTTCAATAAGGATAGAGTGAGATACTTTATCAAATGCTTTGCTGAAGTTGAGATATAGTATATCTACCACATTTCCCTGATCCACCCAGTCAGTGATTACATCATAGAAGAAAATTAGAGTAGTCTGGCATGATTTGTTTACTGCAATTACATGCTAGCTCTGGTTAATTACTGTATTCTTTTCCAAGTACTTGCATACAGTGATGGAAATAAGTATTTGATCCCTTGTTGATTTTGTAAGCTTGCCCACTGACAAAGACATGAACAGTCTATAATTTTAAGGGTAGGTTAATTTTAACATATAGAATATAGATAGAATATCAAAAATAAAATCCAGAAAATCACATTGTATAAATTACATAAATTTATTTGCATTTTGCAGTGAGAAATAAGTACTTGATCCCCTACCAACCATTAAGACTTCTTGCTCCTACAGACCAGTTAATTGTTCCAGCCACTTGTGCATTCAAAAAAGTCACTTCCGAGCTTAGCTGTGCGCCCAAACATTGGTTTTCCCCAACATATGGGGTATCTGTTTGTTCAGGAAAAATTGCACAACAAATTTTAGCATTTATTTTTTTCCTGTTACACTTGTCAAAATATATATATATTTTTTATTAAAGTAATTTTTTTGTGGAAAAAAAAAAGTAAATGTTAATTTTTTCCCCCCACGTTCCCAAAATTCTTATAAAGCACCTGAAGGGTTAATTGACTTCTTGAATTTGGTTTTGAGCAGCTTGAGGGGTTCAGTTTTTAGAATGATGTAAATTTTGAGTGTTTTCTGTAATTTAGACCCCTCAAAGTGACTTCAAATATGAGTTGGTCCCTAAAAAAAAAATGGTTTTGTAAAAAGGAGAACTCGCTGGTCAAATTTTAACCCTTATAACTTCCTAACAAAAATAAATTGTTTCAAGAATTGTACTGATGTAATCTAGATAAGTGGGAAATGTTAATTATTAACTATTTTGTGTGACACCTCACTCTGATTTAAGGGCATAAGAATTCAAAGTTTGAAAATTGCCACATTTTTAAAATTGTCGCCAAATTTCTGATTTTTTTCACAAATAAACGCAAGTTATATAGAAGAAGTTTTACCCCTAGCATGAAGTATAATATGTCACGAAAAAGCTCTCTTGGAATCAGTGGGATCTGTTGAAGCGTTCCAGAGTTATAACCTCATAAAGTGACAGTGGTCAGAATTGTAAAAATTGGGCTGGTTATGAACGTGAAAACCATGTTGGGGGGTAAAGGGGTTAAGTCTCCTGTAGGCCTTCTTTATGCAAGCTAAACATTTGGGAATCCTTGTAGAACATAATTTACAGTCCACTCACCATCCTAATATGATGACTGCAATATATTAAGAGGATAACAATTTTGATGGCAGGAGTGCTTGATTAATTATTGACAATTCCAGTCCACAGCGGCTTACTATGTTGCATGCATTCATTTGGACAGAACTGGGAAACATTGGAAAATCTCTTTAAAAAGTCTGATTAGCTTTAGCCTTAAATGTCTACTTTCTGTATGCTCCATTAGGACTTACAGAGGTCATAAAATGGGTGTGAGGCAACAGCAAGCTTGCTTGTGAAAGAAATAAATAAATGTGCCTTACGTGATTGCGCTATTAAAATATATATATATATATATACATAAAGCTGGAGGTGCCACATAAGGTTATAGCTAGCGTGTCATTCTAATAAATTGTGGCTGCAATTAGGATTGTGCCCAGACTGCACCATTATAATTGAGGACTGGATGAAAAAGTAATGAAATTGTCCCCGTCATCCTCACTGTTTTGTTGCTCATTGAGTCTGTTCAGCTTTACATAATCCCCTTATTAATGTGCTTTGGTATATGACCCATCTGCTTCTTTAAGAGTACCTTGATCAAATGTCAGCTATTAATGCTCCTCATTACGACCACATGTATTTCAGAATCTTTGACCATTATAAATTCATGACTTTGGATTTTTTGAAACATTGATCTGTTCCGGTGTAACTCATGGACGCTATATGTATATTCTAGACCTAGTTAGAAAAACAACAGCGTGTGTCTATTGTAAATGTAATGACATTTTTTACAGTTTCTTTTTAATCCTTCGTCTGGAGCACTTCCCGTAACCGCAGTCTAGATGTGTAATCTGGAGTCCTTCTTATAATAGCCATTTGGCTATGTAGTCTCGAGCACCACCTTTAACAGTAATCTGGATGTGTAGTCTGGAGCACCGCCTATAATAGTAATCTGGATGTGTAGTCTGGAGCACCGCCTATAACAGTAATCTGGATGTGTAGTCTGGAGCACCACCTATAACAGTAATCTGGATGTGTAGTCTGGAGCACCACCTATAACAGTAATCTGGATATGGAGTCTGGAGCACCACCTATAGCAGTAATCTGGATGTGTAGTCTGGAGCACCACCTATAATAGTAATCTGGATGTGTAGTCTGGAGCACCACCTATAACAGTAATCTGGATGTGGAGTCTGAAGCACCACCTATAGCAGTAATCTGGATGTGTAGTCTGGAGCACCACCTATAACAGTAATCTGGATGTGGAGTCTGGAGCACCACCTATAGCAGTAATCTGGATGTGTAGTCTGGAGCACCACCTATAACAGTAATCTGGATGTGGAGTCTGGAGCACCACCTATAGCAGTAATCTGGATGTATAGTCTGGAGCACCACCTATAACAGTAATCTGGATGTGTAGTCTGGAGCACCGCCTATAACAGTAATCTGGATGTGTAGTCTGGAGCACCGCCTATAATAGTAATCTGGATGTGTAGTCTGGAGCACCACCTATAATAGTAATCTGGATGTGGAGTCTGGAGCACCACCTATAGCAGTAATCTGGATGTGTAGTCTGGAGCACCACCTATAACAGTAATCTGGATGTGGAGTCTGGAGCACCACCTATAGCAGTAATCTGGATGTGTAGTCTGGAGCACCGCCTATAACAGTAATCTGGATGTGGAGTCTGGAGCACCACTTATAACAGTAATCTGGATGTGGAGTCTGGAGCACCACCTATAGCAGTAATCTGGATGTGTAGTCTGGAGCACCGCCTATAACAGTAATCTGGATGTGTAGTCTGGAGCACCACCTATAGCAGTAATCTGGATGTGTAGTCTGGAGCACCACCTATAACAGTAATCTGGATGTGGAGTCTGGAGCACCACCTATAACAGTAATCTGGATGTGGAGTCTGGAGCACCGCCTATAACAGTTATCTGGATGTGTAGTCTCGAGCACTGCCTATAGCAGTAATCTGGATATGTAGTCTGGAGCACCGCGTATAACAGTAATCAAGATGTGTAGTCTGGAGCCCCGCCTATAACAGTAATCTGGATATGTAGTCTGGAGCACCACCTATAAAAGTAATCTGGATGTGTAATCTGGAGCACCGCCTGTAACAGTAATCTGCACCACCTATAACAGTAATCTGGATGAGTAGTCTGGAGCACCGCCTATAGCAGTAATCTGGATATGTAGTCTGGAGCACCGCCTATAACAGTAACCAGGATGTGTAGTCTGGAGCACCGCCTATAACAGTAATCAAGATGTGTAGTCTGGAGCCCCGCCTATAACAGTAATCTGGATATGTAGTCTGGAGCACCACCTATAAAAGTAATCTGGATGTGTAGTCTGGAGCACCGCCTGTAACAGTAATCTGCACCACCTATAACAGTAATCTGGATGTGTAGTCTGGAGCACCACTTCCCCTGACGAAGCGGTCTTTTGTAACCGCGATACGCGTTGGGATCTCCCACCATCTGGTCTTGTTCTGCACATTGGCTGCTGGGCTACCCTTCCTATTTTAGGTAGTATTGGATGTCAGCGTTCACACTGCTGTGGGACTTTTTCAGCTGGGTCCCCCCTTTTTTCCTGAGGTTTCCTCACCATGGATGAATATTGTCACCAGGGGCGGTAGGCTCCATATCTGGTTACTTTCAGGATTTATATATACATACCAGTGGACTTAGCAGATCTTTTCTATATAAGTCTGGATATCTGCAGTAGTAAGGCATATGCATCTCTTGATTATACTAACAGTGTGACATTATGTGATTGTGTTTAGCCTGCAGGGCTTTGTGTATTATGCTATTTATGCAGTTATTTTTTTGGTAACAAGACCTTATGGGGGAGTTGTTCGTGTATTGGTTTTAATTGTTTTTAAATTGTTAGTTACCAATAAAAGTTGTTCCTTTTTGATATGGTTTATAGGTGGTGTGCGGATTTTTTGGGTGGCTTCTTTTTTCTTCTTTTTTCTTGCTTTCTTTTTTATTGATGTCTGGAGCACCACCTATAACAGTAATCAGGATGTGTAGTCTGGAGCACCACCTATAGCAGTAATCTGGATGTATAGTCTGGAGCACCGCCTATAACAGTAATCTGGATGTGTAGTCTCGAGCACTGCCTATAAAAGTTATCTGGATGTGTAGTCTGGAGCACCACCTATAACAGTAATCTGGATGTGTAGTCTGGAGCACCGCCTATAGCAGTAACCAGGATGTGTAGTCTGGAGCACCGCCTATAACAGTAATCTGGATGTGTAGTCTCGAGCACTGCCTATAAAAGTTATCTGGATGTGTATTCTGGAGCACCGCGTATAACAGTAATCTGGATGTGTAGTCTGGAGCACCGCCTATAACAGTAACCAGGATGTGTAGTCTGGAGCACCGCCTATAACAGTAATCAAGATGTGTAGTCTGGAGCCCCGCCTATAACAGTAATCTGGATATGTAGTCTGGAGCACCACCTATAAAAGTAATCTGGATGTGTAGTCTGGAGCACCGCCTGTAACAGTAATCTGCACCACCTATAACAGTAATCTGGATGTGTATTCTGGAGCACCACCTATAACAGTAATCTGGATGTGTAGTCTGGAGCACCACCTATAACAGTAATCTGGATATGTAGTCTGGATCAGCGCCTATAAAAGTAATCTGGATGTGTAGTCTGGAGCACCGCCTGTAACAGTAATCTGCACCACCTATAACAGTAATCTGGATGTGTATTCTGGAGCACCACCTATAACAGTAATCTGGATGTGTTGTCTGGAGCACCACCTATAACAGTAGTCTAAATGTGTAGTCTGGAGCCTCTTTTATAATAGCAGTCTAAATGTGTAGCCTGGAGCACCGCCCATAGCAGTAATCTGCATGTGTAGTCTGGAGCCTCTCCTATAATAGCAGTCTAAATGTGTAGTCTGGAGCACCGCCTATAATAGTAATCTGGATATGCAGTATGGAGCACCGCCTAGAACCGTAATCTGGATGTGTAGTCTGGAGCAACACCTATAACAGTATTCTGGATGTGTAGTCTGGAGCACAGCCTATAACAGTAATCTGGATGTGTAGTCTGGAGCACCGCCTATAATAGTAATCTGGATATGCAGTCTGGAGCACCGCCTATAACAGTGTTCTGGATGTGTAGTCTGGAGCACCGCCTATAACAGTAATCTGGATGTGTAGTCTGGAGCACTGACTATAACAGTAATCTGGATGTGTAGTCTGGAGCACCGCTTATAACTGTAATCTGGATGTGCAGTCTGGAGCACCGCCTATAACAGTAGTTTGGATGTGTAGTCTGGAGCTTCTCCTATAATAGCAGTCTAAATGTGGAGTCTGGAGCGCCGCCTATAACAGTAATCTGGATGTGTAGTGTGGAGCACCGCCTCTACCAGTAATCCGAGTGTAGTCTGGAGCACCGCCTATAACAGTAATCTGGATATGCAGTCTGGAGCACCGCCTATAACAGTAATCTGGATATGTAGGCTGGATCAGCGCCTATAACTAATCTGGATGTGTATTCTGGAGCACCACCTATAACAGTAATCTGGATGTGTAGTCTGGAGCACCATCTATAATAGTAATCTGGATGTGTAGTCTGGAGAACTGCCTATAGCCGTAATCTACATGTGTAGTCTGGAGCCTCTCCTATAATAGCAGTCTAAATGTGTAGTCTGGAGCACAGCCTATAACAGTAATCTGGATGTGTAGTCTGGAGCACCGCCTATAACAGTAATCAGGATGTGTAGTCTGGAGAACTGCCTATAGCAGTAATCTGGATGTGTAGTCTGGAGCACCGCCTATAACAGTAATCTGGATGTGTAGTCTGGAGCACCACCTATAGCAGTAATCTGGATGTGTAGTCTGGAGCACCACCTATAACAGTAATCTGGATGTGGAGTCTGGAGCACCACCTATAACAGTAATCTGGATGTGGAGTCTGGAGCACCGCCTATAACAGTAATCTGGATGTGTAGTCTCGAGCACTGCCTATAGCAGTAATCTGGATATGTAGTCTGGAGCACCGCGTATAACAGTAATCAAGATGTGTAGTCTGGAGCCTCGCCTATAACAGTAATCTGGATATGTAGTCTGGAGCACCACCTATAAAAGTAATCTGGATGTGTAATCTGGAGCACCGCCTGTAACAGTAATCTGCACCACCTATAACAGTAATCTGGATGTGTAGTCTGGAGCACCGCCTATAGCAGTAATCTGGATATGTAGTCTGGAGCACCGCCTATAACAGTAACCAGGATGTGTAGTCTGGAGCACCGCCTATAACAGTAATCAAGATGTGTAGTCTGGAGCCCCGCCTATAACAGTAATCTGGATATGTAGTCTGGAGCACCACCTATAAAAGTAATCTGGATGTGTAGTCTGGAGCACCGCCTGTAACAGTAATCTGCACCACCTATAACAGTAATCTGGATGTGTATTCTGGAGCACCACCTATAACAGTAATCTGGATGTGTAGTCTGGAGCACCACCTATAACAGTAATCTGGATATGTAGTCTGGATCAGCGCCTATAAAAGTAATCTGGATGTGTAGTCTGGAGCACCGCCTGTAACAGTAATCTGCACCACCTATAACAGTAATCTGGATGTGTATTCTGGAGCACCACCTATAACAGTAATCTGGATGTGTTGTCTGGAGCACCACCTATAACAGTAGTCTAAATGTGTAGTCTGGAGCCTCTTTTATAATAGCAGTCTAAATGTGTAGTCTGGAGCCTCTTTTATAATAGCAGTCTAAATGTGTAGCCTGGAGCACCGCCCATAGCAGTAATCTGCATGTGTAGTCTGGAGCACCGCCTATAATAGTAATCTGGATATGCAGTATGGAGCACCGCCTATAACCGTAATCTGGATGTGTAGTCTGGAGCACCGCCTATAACAGTATTCTGGATGTGTAGTCTGGAGCACAGCCTATAACAGTAATCTGGATGTGTAGTCTGGAGCACCGCCTATAATAGTAATTTGGATATGCAGTCTGGAGCACCGCCTATAACAGTGTTCTGGATGTGTAGTCTGGAGCACCGCCTATAACAGTAATCTGGATGTGTAGTCTGGAGCACTGACTATAACAGTAATCTGGATGTGCAGTCTCGAGCACCGCCTATAACAGTAGTTTGGATGTGTAGTCTGGAGCTTCTCCTATAATAGCAGTCTAAATGTGGAGTCTGGAGCGCCGCCTATAACAGTAATCTGGATGTGTAGTGTGGAGCACCGCCTCTACCAGTAATCCGAGTGTAGTCTGGAGCACCGCCTATAACAGTAATCTGGATATGCAGTCTGGAGCACCGCCTATAACAGTAATCTGGATATGTAGGCTGGATCAGCGCCTATAACTAATCTGGATGTGTATTCTGGAGCACCACCTATAACAGTAATCTGGATGTGTAGTCTGGAGCACCATCTATAATAGTAATCTGGATGTGTAGTCTGGAGAACTGCCTATAGCAGTAATCTACATGTGTAGTCAGGAGCCTCTCCTATAATAGCAGTCTAAATGTGTAGTCTGGAGCACAGCCTATACCAGTAATCTGGATGTGTAGTCTGGAGCAACGCCTATAACAGTAATCAGGATGTGTAGTCTGGAGCACCGCCTATAACAGTAATCTGGATGCGTAGTCTGGAGCAACACCTATAACAGTAATCTGGATATGTAGTCTGGAACACCACCTATAACAGTAATCTGGATGTGTAGTCTGGAGCACCGCCTATAACAGTAATGTGGATGTGTAGTCTGGAGCACCGCCTCTTCCAGTAATCTGGATGTGTAGTCTGGAGAACCGCCTATACTAGTAATCTGCATGTGTAGTCTGGAGCACCGCCTATAACAGTAATCTGGATGCGTAGTCTGGAGCAACACCTATAACAGTAATCTGGATGTGTAGTCTGGAGCACCGCCTATAACAGTAATGTGGATGTGTAGTCTGGAGCATCGCCTATTACAGTAGCCTGGATGTGTAGTCTGGAGCCTCTACTATAATAGCAGTCTAAATGTGTAGTCTGGAGCACCGCCAATAACAGTAATCAGTATGTTTAGACTGGAACACCGCCTATAACAGTAGTCTAAATATGTAGTCTTGAGAACCGCCTATAACAGTAGTCTGGATGTGTAGTCTGGAACCTCTCCTATAGTAGCAGTCTAAATGTGTAGTCTGGAGCACCGCCTATAACAGTAATGTGGATGTGCAGTCTGGAGCACCGTCTATAACAGTAGTCTAAATGTGTAGTCTGGAGAACCGCCTATAGCAATAATCTGCATGTGTAGTCTGGAGCCTCTCCTATAATAGCAGTCTAAATGTGTAGTCTGGAGCACCGCCTATAACAGTAATCTGCATATGTAGTCTGGATCAGCGCATATAACAGTAATCTGGATGTGTAGTCTGGAGCACCGACTATAACAGCAATCTGGATATGCAGTCTGGAGCATCACCTATAACAGTATTCAGGATATGACGTCTGGAGCACCGCCTATAACAGTAATCTGGATGTGTAATCTGGAGCCTCTCCTTTAATAGCAGTCTAAATGTGGAGTCTGGAGCACCACCTATAACTGTAATCTGGATGTGTAATCTGGGGCACCGCCTATAACAGTAATCTGCATGTGTGGTCTGGAGCTTCTCCTATAATAGCCCCTGGAACCTATTTTTAATTGCATAGAGCATCCTTTTTTTAATAGTAGGCGTACAAAGTCTGTCTGCGGTCCACTATTGAAATTGTCCTCCACTGACCAGAGCAATGCTGCCTGTGTACCCCTGTAACCTTTTTTTAAACTGCAGTGAGCCACATTTTTGGTTTAAGGCCTACTACCTGTGTCTGTCTGCGCCACTCAATACAGCTGTCCTCCTTTGAAAAAAGCAGAGCGTCAATAGTCTTGTTTTCAGCCTCTAGGAATTTGAAAACTGCATTGGGGCTACTACTTTGGTAGGGCCTACTAACGGTGTCTGCCGCTCCAAGGTGTTCCCCAGGTTTCCTCTCCATTGCTTCGATCTTCCGACTCTCGTTTAGTAGTTGTTGAAAACTACACTGCATTAGGCCTACAAATTGGATATGGGGTGTAGAGACGGTGTGTTCCACTCCAAGGTGTTCCCCAGGTTTCCTCTCTATTGCTTCGATCTTCCGACTCTCGTTTAGTAGTTGTTGAAAACTACACTGCATTAGGCCTACAAATTGGATATGGGGTGTAGAGACGGTGTGTTCCACTCCAAGGTGTTCCCCAGGTTTCCTCTCCATTGCTTCGATCTTCTGGCTCTCGTTTAGTCATTGTTGAAAACAACACTGCATTAGGCCTACTAGTTGAGTTGGAGCCTTCTATCTGTGTCTGCCGCTCCTTGCTGTTCTCCTCCAGTGAACAAAGCTGTTGTGAATTCTGTGGTCAAGCTCCCTCCTGTGGTCATGAGTGGTACTTCGGCTGGTTCTGTCTATGAGCTTCCTCTGGTGGATGTGAGTGGGGCTGCGGCTTCTGAGTTTCCTTCCTCAGGTGACGAGGTTAAGTCGTTAGGTGCTGCTCTATTTAACTCCACCTAGTTCTTTGTTCCTTGCCTCCAGTCAATGTTCCAGTATTGGTCTTGCTCTCTCCTGGATCGTTCTTGTGGCCTGTCTTCCCTGCATAAGCTAAGTTTTGCTTGTGTTACTTTTTGTTTGCTATATTTTCTGTCCAGCTTGCTACATTTGTTTTTCTTGCTTGCTGGAAGCTCTGAGACGCCGAGGGAGCACCTCCGTACCGTTAGTCGGTGCGGAGGGTCTTTTTGCGCCCTCTGCGTGGTTGTTTGTAGGTTTTTGTGCTGACCGCGAAGCTATCTTTCCTATCCTCGGTCTATTCAGTAAGTCGGGCCTCACTTTGCTAAAATCTATTTTATCTCTGTGTTTGTATTTTCATCTTAATTCACAGTCATTGTATGTGGGGGCTGCCTTTACCTTTGGGGAATTTCTCTGAGGCAAGGTAGGCTTATTTTCCTTTCTTCAGGGCTAGCTAGTTTCTCAGGCTGTGCCCGAGGCGCCTAGGTCTGGTCAGGAGCGCTCCACGGCTACCTCTAGTGTGGTATGATAGGATTAGGGATTGCGGTCAGCAGAGTTCCCACGTCTCAGAGCTCGTCCTATGTTATTAGTAACTATCAGGTCACTTTGTGTGCTCTTAACCACTAGGTCCATTGTGGTTCTGAATCACCAGTTCATAACACAAAGCTGTGCCGCCGGATTACTACTGTTGCCAATTTTGAACTGCATTTAGAATACTTACTGATTTGGGCCTACTCTGTGTCAGCCTCTCATTCCAGTTGTCCTCCACTGAACAAAACAATGCCCCCTGGTTAGTCCTGTTACCAATTTTGAACTGCATTTAGCCCACTTTATTCTTTGGGCCCATATCTGTTTCCCCCTCATCGTGCCCATTGCCCAGCCAGTTATAGATGAGTCTGCTGGTACATTGACCCATAATGCAACATTCCCCGTGCACGCTACACTGCAAGATTGTGACCCTGCTGAAAGTCAGGTCCCCCTTCCCGCATACCATACCACCTTACACGGGGACAAAGAGGAAGGTGCAGATGAAGGTGCAGGTTCCTTCATCAGGTGGGGGGAGGAATACTCGTTGGCGACGTCACTGGCACAGGGCCCCTCATAGTACGCAAAAGTGTTGCTGCCAGTGGGAGGCGCCCCCGCTGTGCAAACACACCGCTGTACTATGAGGGGCCCTGTGCCAGTGCCAATGCCAACGAGTGGGCCCCCCCTGCTTGCTCAGGATCACAGCACTTGCAAAGTTGAAATACTTACCTCTCCCTGCTCCACTGCCGTGACGTGGTCCAGATTTACTGGGCACATTAATTACTTGAACCAGCCCTACCCCCCATAACTTTAGCCAAATGACCCCCAATTTCAAATGCCTTCCAATTATTATAAGCTAAATTACGATTGACAAGCTTCTGTAACAAGAATGGATGTTTTTGCCATTAAAATGGGCAGTGTAGGTGTTTTTCTGGCCTTCACTCACTTCCGACTATGCTCCTCCATTGACTTGCATTGGGTTTCGTGTTTCGGTCGATCCCCGACTTTTCGCGATAATCGGCCGATTCCACTCGACTCGACTTTTGAGATAGTCGGGTTTCGCGAAACCGGCTCGACTCTAAAAAGGTCAAGGTCGCTCAACTCTAGTAATATGGATGTGTAGTCTGGAGCACCGCCTATAAGATTAATCTGGATGTGTAGTCTGGAGCACCACCTATAACAGTAATCTGGATGTGTAAATCTGGAGCACCTCCTTTAACAGTAATCTGGATGTCTAGTCTGGAGCACCGCCTATAACAGTAATCGGGATGTGTAGTTTGGAGCACCACCTATAACAGTAATCTAGATATGCAGTCTGGAGCATCACCTATAACAGTATTCAGGATATGTAGTCTGGAGCACCGCCTAGAACAGTAATCTGGATGTTTAGTCTGGAGCACCGCCTATAACAGTAATCTGGATGTGTAAATCTGGAGCACCTCCTTTAACAGTAATCTGGATGTCTAGTCTGGAGCACCACCTATAACAGTAATCTGGATGTGTAGTCTGGAGCCCCACCTATAACAGTAATCTGGAAGTGTAGTCTGGATCACCGCCCAGAACAGTAATTTGGATGTGTTGTCTGGAGCACCGCCTATAACAGTAGTCTGGGTGTGTAGTCTGGAGCACTGCCTATAACAGTAATCTGGATGTGTAGTCTGGAGCACTGCCTATAACAGTAATCTGGATGTGTAGTCTGGAGCACCGCCTATGACCGTAATCTGGATGTGTTGTCTGGAGCACTGACTATAACAGTAATCTGGATGTGTAGTCTGGAGCACCGCCTAGAACAGTAATCTGGATGTGTAGTCTGGAGCACTGCCTATAACAGTAATCTGGATGTGTAGTCCTGAGCACCGCCTATAACAGTAATCTGGATGTGTAGTTTGAAGCACTGACTAGAACAGTAATCTGGATCTGCTAACCAAAGTCCAATATAAAAAATCTGGCACTTCCAATACACTACAAACCACACATGGTTGCCCAAAGGGGAACCAGAACGAAGAGATCCAGAATGATATGCAAAAGGCTTTATTAGAAAATAGAGTAAAATAACATACATAAAACTTGCCCAAGCACCCTAACATAAGGTGGAGGCTGTGTGCAGTATATTCAGTCAAATACTTATTTTAATATGGTAGTACTATCCAGATAACATGCTCAATTCTGTACCTTTAAAGCTACTCAAATATGCCCAGAATATAACATCAACATCCATGTGACATCAGTACCAATATGTATAACCCATCTGTGTGGCCATATCTACCTGTAAAGTAGCAGTGAAGCGCTCCACCTCACCCCAACGCACGTTTCGCACCTGGCTTCTTCCGGGGGTGTGACTAGGGTGGATAAGTGTGGGGTTTTATCTTAGCCATCCGCCAATAGTAAGCGGTAGGCAGGAACATGTGACCGAGAGTAGGTATTGAGCGGTAACTGGGCAATTGCGGCGCTTGCATCGATGCCTGCTTCCTGTAGTAAAGGTCACTTCCGGACCTGCGCTCCCTGGAACGCTCGTTGGTACGCAAGCGATCCAGGAGTGAGCGCTTCCGCTGCGCTGCTACTTTACAGGTAGATATGGCCACACAGATGGGGTATACATATTGGTACTGATGTCATATGGATGTTGATGTTATATTCTGGGCATTTTTGAGTAGCTTTAAAAGAATTGAGCATGTTATCTGGATAGTACTACCATATTAAAATAAGTATTTGACTGAAGATACTGCACACAGCCTCCACCTTATGTTAGGGTGCTTGGGCAAGTTTTATGTATGTTATTTTACTCTATTTTCTAATAAAGCCTTTTGCATATCATTCTGGATCTCTTTGTTCTGGTTCCCCTTTGGGCAACCATGTGTGGTTTTGTAGTAATCTGGATGTGGAGTCTGGAGCACCGCCTATAACAGTAATCTGGATGTGTAGTCTGGACCACTGACTATAACGGTAATCTGGATGTGTAGTCTGGAGCACCGCCTATAACAGTAATCTGGATGTTTAGTCTGGAGCACCGCCTATAACAGTATTCAGGATGTGTAGTCTGGAGCACCGCTTATAACAGTAATCTGGATGTGTAGTCTGGAGCACCGCCTATAACAGTAATCTGGATGTTTAGTCTGGAGCACCGCCTATAACAGTAATCTGGATGTGTAGTCTGGAGCACCGCCTATAACAGTAATCTGGATGTGTAGTCTGGAGCACCGCCTATAACAGTAATCTGGATGTGTAGTCTGGAGTACCGCCTATAACAGTAATCTGGATGTGTGGTCTGGAGCACCGCCTATAACAGTAATCTGGATGTGTAGTCTGGAGAACCGCCTATAACAGTAATTTGGATGTGTAGTCTGGAGCACCGCCTATAACAGTAATCTGGATGTGTAGTCTGGAGCACCACCTATGACAGTCATCTGGATGTGTAGTCTGGAGAACCGCCTATAACAGTAATTTGTTGTATGTGTAGTCTGGAGCACCGCCTTTAACAGTAATCTGAATGTTTAGTCTGGAGCACCGCTGTCACGATTCACACCGTGACCGTCACCCCTATGTCACAGATTGGGGTGACTTTAGGCCAACAGACGGCTATCACATGTGCAGGGGGGCTTATCTTAGTTATCCCTCCACTCCACAATGTGATGAAAAAACACACACAAGGCTATTGACTAGGTTTGAGCGAAACGGGTTGGCAATTTTCAGAAGTCGCCGACTTTTGGCAAAGTCGGGTTTCATGAAACCCGACCCGACCCCTGTGTGGGGTCGGCCATGAAGTCGGCGATCTTCTGAATCTGGAATCGGAATTCCGATACCGGTTCCCGATATGTTTAAGATATCGGGAATTGGTATCGGAATTCAGATTTAAGTGTAAAATAAAGAATTAAAATAAAAAATATCGCTATACTTACCCTCTGACGCGCCCTGGTACTAACCGGGAACCTTCCTTCCTTCCTTCGAATCAGCGCTTCCAGGACCTGCGGTGACGTTGCGGCTTGTGATTGGTCGCACGACCGCCCATGTGACCGCTCGCGCGACCAATCAGCAGCCGTGACGTCACCACGACGTCACCGAAGGAAAGAAGCAGGGCACGTCCGAGGGTAAGTATATTCCTATTAGGTATATACTCACCTGCTTCTTTCCGGCAGGTTTCCTTCCTTCGAATCAGCGCTTCCAGGACCTGCGGTGACGTCACGGCTTCTGATTGGTCGCGCGAGCGGTCACATGACCAATCACAAGCCGCGACATCACCGCAACGTCACCGCAGGTCCTGGAAGCACTGATTCGAAGGAAGGAAGGTTCCCGGTTTGTACCAGGGCGCGTCAGAGGGTAAATATAGCGATATTTTTTATTTTAATTCTTTATTTTACACTTAAATATGGATCGCAGGGCCTGAAGGAGAGTTTCCTCTCCTTCAGACCCTGGGAACCATTGGAAACCCAATGCACTGCATTGGGTTTCAAGTTTCGGCCGACCCCGACCCCGACTTTTTTATAGGATCAGCCGATTTCACTCGACCCGACTTTTGAAAAAGTCGGGTTTCGTGAAACCCGACCCGATCCTATAAAAGTAAAAGTCGCTCAACACTACTATTGACCTCTTAGTTTACAGCAGGGGCTTATTCTAGGTATCCCACTGCTCTTCAATATACCACGAACTGCAGGGATTTATGTATATCCCGCTTACAGTTCCACTTAAAACTTGCAGCTCTCTGGCGCCCCCTTATTCTCAGGTCAGATTAGGTACTGCACCTGGGGTAATTAGTTGCCAGAAAGGCTGCCTGCTATGTACTGGCTATTGGGCACGCTGCAGCGATGCGATAAACTACTCCCACTCAGGCAGGAACAATAATTATTAACGCCGCAGTCGCTACAACATCACCCAAAAGCCTGCACGGTATTGCTGCCACCAGCTCCGATTAAACGGGTCCGAAGCTAACCCAACACAGTAGCGTAATTCCCTTCAGGAGACTTGGGGTACGTTTTAGAGCATGGAGAAAAGAACTAGTATTAAATATTATACCCCACAAAAGTTAGGCAGTGCTTTATCAAAATATTTTACAAAGATGTTACAAATGAGACAATTGCAAATATGTACACGGTAATTATAACATAAAGGGATTACAGGAGAAAAGATAACACTCACATGTTCTCAGAGCATTGCAGGCAACCAGGCTAGTGGAGCTCCCATATGTCCCAGTGCATTGGACTTGCTCAGGGCTCTCCAGGAAAAAGACAAGAAGAGCCTGCTGGAAGCCTGCCAGAAACTTAAAACCTGCAGCCTGTGACATCACAGAAAGGCTGGCTTATCCAGTCCCTCCTCTCTCCTCAGTCTATGTAATTCAACCTTAAAATTGCCTACTTTCTATAACTCCGCTACAAAACATGTCATAGTCATAGCAAACCCAGCATTCATCTCGGATTAACGTGGACATTCTAATGAGATCAAATATGTACTATCAGTGATGCATTTTTACAGAGAAATCCCTACTTTTTTACCAGATGAAGTTAGAAGCTCATGTTTAGAGTGATGGGTAGATCCACCGAGGGAGATTAACCCCTTAATCCCATATGACGTACTATCCCGTCCAGGTGACCTGGGACTTAATTCCCATGGACGGGATAGTACGTCATATGCGATCGGCCGCGCTCACGGGGGGAGCGCGGCCGATCGCGGCCGGGTGTCAGCTGCCTATCGCAGCTGACATCCGGCACTATGTGCCAGGAGCGGTCACGGACCGCTCCCGGCACATTAACCCCCGGCACACCGCGATCAAAGATGATCGCGGTGTGCCGGCGGTGCAGGGAAGCATCGCGCAGGGAGGGGGCTCCCTGCGGGCTTCCCTGAGACGATCGGTACACGGTGATGTGCTCACCGTGTACCGAGCGTCTTCTCCCTGCAGTCCCCGGATCCAAAATGGCCGCCGGGCTGCATCCGGGTCCTGCAGGGAGCACTTCCGGGTCAGGATCAGGCTGCAGCTGCAGCTCTAATCCTGCCCGGCTGTATGTCAGATCACCGATCTGATAGAGTGCTGTGCACACTGTCAGATCGGTGATCTGTGATGTCCCCCCCTGGGACAAAGTGAAAAAGTAAAAAAAAAAATTTCCACACTTGTAAAAAAAAAAATAAAAAAAAAATTCCTAAATAAAGCAGAAAAAAAAAATATTATTCCCATAAATACATTTCTTTACATAAAAAAAAAACAAAAAAACAATAAAAGTACACATATTTAGTATCGCCGCGTCCGTAACGACCCGACCTATAAAACTGGCCCACTAGTTAACCCCTTCAGTGAACACCGTAAGAAAAAAAAAAAAAAAACGAGCCAAAAAACAACGCTTTATTATCATAACGCTGAACAAAGAGTGGAATAACACGCGATCAAAAAGACGGATATAAATAACCATGTTACCTCTGAAAACGTCATCTTGTCCCGCAAAAAACGAGCCGCCATATAGCATCATAACCAAAAAAATAAAAAAGTTATAGTCCTCTGAATAAAGCGATGCCAAAATAATTATTTTTTCTATAAAATAGCTTTTATCGTATAAAAGCGCCAAAACATAAAAAAAATGATATAAATGAGGTGTCGCTGTAATCGTACTGACCCGAAGAATAAAACTGCTTCATCAATTTTACCAAACGCGGAACGGTATAAACGCCTCCCCCAAAAGAAATTCATGAATAGCTGGTTTTTGGTCATTCTGCCTCACAAAAAAATCGGAATAAAAAGCGATCAAAAACTGTCACGTGTCCGAAAATGTAACCGATAAAAACGTCAACTCGTCCCGCAAAAAACAAGACCTCACATGACTCTGTGGACCAAAATATGGAAAAATTATAGGTCTCAAAATGTGGAGACGCAAAAACTTTTTTGCTATAAAAAGCGTCTTTTAGTGTGTGACGGCTGCCAATCATAAAAATCCGCTAAAAAACTCGCTATAAAAGTAAATCAAACCCCCCTTCATCACCCCCTTAGTTAGGCTAGGTTCACATTGCGTTAATGGGTTAACGCTAACGGACAGCGTTGCACGGCGAAAATGTCACAATTAACGCCGTGCAACGGGTCCGTTAGCACAACCATTGACAGCAATGTGATTTTCAGGTGTAGCGCATCGCTAGAGCGTGCCATTTTCGGCTCGCGCTAGCAAGGTGCCATTCTTTTGTGGCGCGCCTCAGACGCTGCTTGCAGCGTCCGCGGCGCGCCCGAGGTCCGATCCCCGATCTTCCAGAGCGGGGACGTTAACGCGACCACTAAACACGACACCTAAAAAGACATTGTGTTAGCGCAATCCGCTAGTGCTAAACGGATTTCCCTAACGCAATATGAACCTAGCCTTAGGGAAAAATAATAAAATTAAAAAAAATGTATTTATTTCCATTTTCCGGTTAGGGTTAGGGCTAGGGTTAGGGTTAGGGTTAGGGCTAGGGTTGGGGCTAGGGTTAGGGTTTGGATTACATTTACGGTTGGGATTAGGGTTGGGATTAGAATTAGGGGTGTGTCTGGGTTAGGTGTGTGGTTAGGGTTACAGTTGGGATTAGGGTTAGTGGTGCGTTTGGATTAGGGTTTCATTTATAATTGGGGGGTTTCCACTGTTTAGACACATCAGGGGCTCTCCAAACGCGACATGGCGTCCGATCTCAATTCCAGCCAATTCTGCATTGAAAAAGTAAAACAGTGCTCCTTCACTTCCGAGCTCTCCCGTGCGCCCAAACAGGGGTTTACCCCAACATATGGGGTATCAGCGTACTCGAGACAAATTGGACAACAACTTTTTGGGTCCAAGTTCTCTTGTTATCCTTGGGAAAATAAAAATTTGGGGGGCTAAAAATCATTTTTGTGGGAAAAAAAAGGATTTTTATTTTCACGGCTCTGCGTTGTAAACTGTAGTGAAACACTTGGGGGTTCAAAGTTTTCACAACACATCTAGATAAGTTCCATGGGAGGTCTAGTTTCCAATATGGGGTCACTTGTGGGTGGTTTCTACTGTTTGGGTACATCAGGGGCTCTGCAAATGCAACGTGACGCCTGCAGACCAATCCATCTAAGTCTGCATTCCAAATGGCGCTCCTTCCCTTCCGAGCTCTGCCATGAGCCCAAACAGTGGTTCCCCCCCACATATGGGGTATCAGCGTACTCAGGACAAATTGAACAACAACTTTTGGGGTCCAATTTATTCTGTTACCCTTGTAAAAATACAAAGCTGGGGGCTAAAAAATCATTTTTGTGAAAAAAAAAAGAATTTTTATTTTCACGGGTCTGCGTTATAAACTGTAGTGAAACACTTAGGGGTTCAAAGTTCTCACAACACATCTAGATAAGTTCCATGGGAGGTCTAGTTTCTAATATGGGGTCACTTGTGGGGGGTTTGTACTGTTTGGGTACATCAGGGGCTCTGCAAATGCAACGTGACTCCTGCAGACCAATCCATCTAAGTCTGCATTCCAAATGGCGCTCCTTCCCTTCCGAGCTCTGCCATGCGCCCAAACAGTGGTTCCCCCCCACATATGGGGTATCAGCGTACTCAGGACAAATTGGACAACAACTTTTGGGGTCCAATTTATTATGTTACCCTTGTGAAAATACAAAACTGGGGGCTAAAAAATTTTTGCGAAAAAAAAATAAATTTATTTTAACGGCTCTGCGTTATAAACTGTAGTGAAACACTTGGGGGTTCAAAGCTCTCAAAACACATCTAGATAAGTTCCTTAGAGGGTCTAGTTTCCAAAATGGTGTCACTTGTGGGGGTTTTTAATGTTTAGGCACATCAGGGGCTCTCCAAACCAACATGGCGTCCCATCTTAATTCCAGTCAATTTTGCATTGAAAAGTCAAATGGCGCTCCTTCCCTTCCGAGCTCTGCTATGCACCCAAAAAGTGGTTTACCCCCACATATGGGGTTTCGTCGCACTCAGGACAAATTGCACAACAACTTTTGTGGTCTAATTTCTTCTCTTACCCTTGGGAAAATAAAAAATTGGGGGCGAAAAGATCATTTTTGTGAAAAAATAAGATTTTTTATTTTTACGGCTCTGCATTATAAACTTCTGTGAAGCACTTGTTGGGTCAAAGTGCTCACCACACATCTAGATAAGTTCCTTAAGGGGTCTACTTTTCAAAATGGTGTCACTTGTGAGGGGTTCCAATGTTTAGGCACATCAGGGGCTCTCCAAACGCAACATGGCGTCCCATCTCAATTCCAGTCAATTTTGCATTGAAAAGTCAAATGGCGCTCCTTCCCTTCCGAGCTCTGCCATGCGCCCAAACAGTGGTTTACCCCACATATGGGGTATCAGCGTACTCAGTACAGATTGTACAACAATGTTTGGCATCCATTTTATCCTGTTACCCTTGGTAAAATAAAACAAATTGGAGCTGAAATAAATTTTGTGTGAAAAAAAGTTAAATATTCATTTTTATTTAAACATTCCAAAAATTCCTGTGAAACCCCTGAAGGGTTAATAAACTTCTTGAATGTGGTTTTGAGCACCTTGAGGGGTGCAGTTTTTAGAATGGTGTCACACTTGGGTATTTTCTATCATATAGACCCCTCAAAATGACATCAAATGAGATGTGGTCCCTAAAAAAAAATGGTGTTGTAAAAATGAGAAATTGCTGGTCAACTTTGAACCCTTATAACTCCCTAACAAAAAAAAATTTTGGTTCCAAAATTGTGCTGATGTAAAGGAGACATGTGGGAAATGTTACTTATTAAGTATTTTGCGTGACATATCTCTGTGATTTAAGGGCATAAAAATTTAAAGTTGGAAAATTGCGAAATTTTCAAAATTTTCGCCAAATTTCCGTTTTTTTCACAAATAAACGCAAGTTATATCGAATAAATGTTACTACTAAAATGAAGTACAATATGTCACGAGAAAACAATGTCAGAATCGCCAAGATCCGTTGAAGCGTTCCAGAGTTATAACCTCATAAAGGGACAGTGGTCAGAATTGTAAAAATTGGCCCGGTCATTAACGTGCAAACCACCCTCGGGGCTTAAGGGGTTAAGAATATGCATTTTCCTGTTCCTATCTTAATTGGTTTGCCTAATATCTTACAAAAACAGAACAAAGAACTTCCATGGATTCTAGAGATTTCTAATCCAGTTATCGCTGGAGAAGAGTTTGAGCCTTCCAAAGCGATCTTAAATTCCTTTGCTCTCAGAGCTAGATGAAATAATCTCTCTTCCCCCATACATTGAAAAGGAGAGCTCTTGGCTGAATGAAAGGGAAGGGGTGCTTTTTAGCCCGCAGCCTGGCTAACAAGAGAAACTCAACTTATATGATATTTCATACCATATCGTGACAACCGCCTATAACAGTAATCTGGAGATATAGTCTGGAGCACCGCCTATAACAGTAATCTGGATGTATAGTCTGGAGCACCGCCTATAACAGTAATCTGGATGTGTAGTCTGGAGCACCGCCTATAACAGTAATTTGGATGTGTAGTCTGGAGCACTGTCTATAACAGTATTCAGGATGTGTAGTCTGGAGCACCGCTTATAACAGTAATCTGGATGTGTAGTCTGGAGAACCACCTATAACAGTAATTTGGATGTGTAGTCTGGAGCACCGCCTATAACAGTAATCTGGATGTGTAGTCTGGAGCACCGCCTATAACAGTAATCTGGATGTTTAGTCTGGAGCACCGCCTATAACAGTAATCTGGATGTTTAGTCTGGAGCACCGCCTATAACAGTAATCTGGATGTGTAGTCTGGAGCACCGCCTATAACGGTAATCTGGATGTTTAGTCTGGAGCACAGCCTATAACAGTAATCTGGATGTGTAGTCTGGAGCACCGCCTATAACAGTAATCTGGATGTATAGTCTGGAGCACCGCCTATAACAGTAATCTGGATGTATAGTCTGGAGCACCGCCTATAACAGTAATTTGGATGTGTAGTCTGGAGCACTGCCTATAACAGTAATTTGGATGTGTAGTCTGAAGCACCGCTTATAACAGTAATCTGGATGTATAGTCTGGAGCACCGCCTATAACAGTAATCTGGATGTATAGTCTGGAGCACCGCCTATAACAGTAATTTGGATGTGTAGTCTGGAGCACTGCCTATAACAGTAATCTGGATGTGTAGTCTGAAGCACCGCTTATAACGGTAATCTGGATGTGTTGTCTGGAGCACTGCCTATAACAGTAATCTGTATATGTAGTCTGGAGCACCGCCTATAACAGTAATCTGGATGTGTTGTCTGGAGCACCGCCTATAACAGTAGTCTGGGTGTGTAGTCTGGAGCACCGCCTATAACAGTAATCTGGATGTGTAGTCTGGAGCACCGCCTATAACAGTAATCTGGATGTGTTGTCTGGAGCACCGCCTATAACAGTAATCTGTATATGTAGTCTGGAGCACCGCCTATAACAGTAATCTGGATGTGTAGTCTGGAGCACCGCCTATAACAGTAATCTGGATGTGTAGTCTGGAGCACCGCCTATGACAGTCATCTGGAGTGCCTCTTGTAATAGCCATTTGGATGTGTAATCTGGCGCATCCTCCATTACAGCAGCCTGAATGTGTAGTCTGGAGATCTTAAAACAGCCGTTTGAACATGTAGTTTGGATCGCTCCTTGAATTAGCAATCTGGCCTGTGTATTGTGGACACCCCATATTTCTGCCATTTTATAATAATAATAATCTTTATTTTTATATAGCGCTAACATATTCCCCAGCGCTTTACAGTTTGCACACATTATCATTTTGTGTAGTTTGGACCAACCCCTATAATACCAACCTAGCTGTTAGTGTACATTAGTCGAGTTGTGTAGTCTGTACCACCCCTATGATACAAGTCTTAAGTGTTCATTATCACGGCAGTCTGTCTTCTGTATTGTGGCTCACCCCTCTTTCACCCGCCTTTCAGTGTGCAACATTTTGTATAGCTTCGATCAGGCTGCTTAGATTAAAGGGGTTGTCTGGTACTTTAATATTGTTGGCCTGTTCTTAGGGTGGGTTATCAATGATTGATCCGTGGTGGTACAACACCTGTTTGGAACTGCTCAGATGCAATACTGCTCAGCACAACTCCAGGTATGGAATAATAGCTGCAGCCTGGTACTACACATTTGTCTCCTGTTGATTTGAATTGGGGGTGGATATGCTGTACCCAGCTGATCAGCGGGGTTCTCAGTATCGCACTGCCACTGATCAGACACTGCCTATTCTAAGGATAGCCCATAAGTGTTACTGTCCCGGACAGGCTCTTTAAGCTCCCCAATTATGAAGTCAACTTGTGTAGTCATCTCCGATAACATACGTCTAGCCTAGGTAGTCTCATTTGCCCATCATTATAGCAGTCTGGCCATTTATTCTAAACCATCCCATGTAACTCCCTGTGGTTTACTGTAGCAACAAATATTACTTTTATTGCAATTGTCTCTCTTTTTCACAACTAGTGCTGTGTGCAGTCCAGTATAACATTCACCAATGTCTCATTCCATTGTCTTAAAGACATATATATATGTATACATAGACATCGGTCTATTTATTTGGAAATATTATTTTTTGCTCCTTTAAGATATCAGCTATTTCTGAGAGTAACAACCAACTGTGCTGTTACAGATAAAATTTCTATCAAACCCGTACTGGATAAACAGCTAAATATATGAACAAACAAACCTCCAGCCTTCAATAGCCTCCCTTGAATCCACGGATGATATACTGCACGTTCACATGCTGATTATAAATGGCTGAGACTGAAGAAGAAGGTTTATACATAACGCTGTGATAGTACAAACAAGGTAGTGGAGGTGAAGGTGGCCTCAAATTACTGCGAGAGAAGCACTAGGCCAGCATACTAATAAACCTGATTCAGACTGGGAGAGAATAGAAAGCAAGGGAATGTTTATATGAAACTACACAACCATATATTTATATACTGTCCTTTGTATACCTGCTATGTAATATATACATGCGCATATAACGAAAATGTGTATTTCACATTCTTAAAAATAGCCACTCATTCCCAAAAACACTGTTGACGCACTCTTTGCATTCTTTCTTGCCGTTCATGACGTAGTCACCTTGGATTGTAAAGCAATATTATTGAAGGAGTTATCATATGTGCTAAACACTTTGCAACCTTGATGATTTCTATCAGGTTTAGGGTTCATTCAGACGTCCGAGAAAGAGCATGGACCGCAATCCGTGAACTGGCTGCGGGTCTGTTGATCCGAACTTGGCAGCCTCTTAAGCGTATATATGCCTAAATGAGCCCTTATTGTGGACGCCAGTTCATCTGAAACCTTGCCCCATTCCTTTCCTTTTTTTTTCATTAAGTTCTTACACAGATTATAGGTGAATGTTGGATCACTGTGTTGTTAAAAACAAAATACCATATATACTCGAGTATAAGGCGAGGGTCCCAGAAGATGGAGGGGGAGCGGCAGCGGCGGAGCAACAGGGCACAGGAGGAAAGAGCCATCTGCTGAGGCTAAAGCCTGTGCCCGCTGCTAAAGAAAAAAGTAATATTCAATGCGCTGGCAGTGAATATTCATTTCTTTTTAACAGTGGGAGCAGTAGTCGCAGCCGTCGGCTTCCTGCAGCGGCTGGGCGTGTGCCCGCCCTTTAAGGGAATGAATATTCACTGCCCTCCACGCCCATAGGCATGAATTTTCATGGTTGTGGGCACACGTGATAGCCTGACTGCTGCAGCTGCTGGCATCAGAACAAGACGCTGCGAGGAGCACAGGAATGGTAATTAGGTTGGGGATTTTTATGTTTTTCTCATGGGGGTCATACATACAAGGATAGGGATGAGGAGCCATGCATACAAGGATAGGGATGAAGAGCCATGCATCAGGATAGGGATAAAGAGTCTTGCATACCAGGGAAGGGATAAGGGGGACCATGCATACCAGGATAGGGATGAGGAACCATGCATAGCAGGATAATGATGAAGAGCCATGCAGACCAGGAAAGGGATGAGGAGCCATGCATACCAGGATAGGGAGGAGGAGTCTTGCATACCAGGATAGGGATGAGGCATCTTGCATACCAGGATAGGGATGAGGAGCCATGCAGACCACGATGGGGATGAGGGGGCCATGCATACCAAGATAGGGATGAAGAGCCATGCATACCAGGCTAGGGATGAGGAGCCACATGCATACCAGGATAGGGATGAGGAGGCCAGGCATTCCAGGCTAGGGATGAGGAGACATACTTACCAGGATAGAGAGGAGGAGCCATGCATACCAGGAGAGGGATGTGGAGCCATGCATACCAGGATAGGGATGAAGAGGCCATTCATACCAACATGGGGATGAGAGGACTATTCATACCCGGCTTATACTCAAGTTTATAAGTTTTCACAATTTTTGTGGTAAAATTACGGTAGGTTCCTCGGCTTATACTTGGGTCAGCTTAAACTCGAGTATATGCAGTAAGTAAATTATAGGTTTATGTAAATGGACCTTTTTGAGTCAGGGCCAGTTCCCTATATTTGTCGATTGTTTACTTACCCATTTATATTAACCTAGAAAAACTATTTTGTCAAGAGCCTGTTCCGCATTTTCCCAAAGTGATGTGCTTTCGTAATAAAAGAGCAGATTACCCAACGATTGAGCTTTTTCATCAGGTGACCTGTGTATTAGCAGAAACGAGTGATTACGCGCCCTTCGGGCACGCGCGGTGATTACGAACCACGCAATGGGGTGTACCCACACACCAGACTGGTGTATGTGCAGACTAATAGCAAACATAATTACCTGGTGTACCTCTCCTGCCACTTCTACCTAGTGTATGAAAAAGCTTTGTAGTTAATACTGTTCAGGTAGAGCTATCCAATAGCGCTATCCATGAAGAAAGTGAACAGGTAGAGTTATCCCATAGCCCTATTTCTAAAGGAAATGAACGGGTAGAGCTATCCAATAGCGCTATTCTTCAATGTCCCTGAGCAATAAGCTATTTCACATGGTTGAGCGCACTTGGGATCTGCCCCTAGGCCCTGCTTATGCCCAGTGTTTGGTCCATAGACCGTGGCTAGAAGTTAGTCCCGCTTTTGTGTACAACATTTTTTGGCTTTTACAATTGTTAAAAGCTTGCTAAAAGACTTCTTTGTACACACAGTTGATAGTAAACTTTGTCAACGTTAGGAATAAAGGCCCCTTCACATTAAGCGACGCTGCAGCGATACTGACAACGATCCGGATCGCTGCAGCGTCGCTGGAGAGCTGTCACACAGACCGCTCTCCAGCGACCAACGATGCCGGTAACCAGGGTAAACATCGGGTAACTAAGCGCAGGGCCACGCTTAGTAACCCGATGTTTACCCTGGTTACCATCCTAAAAGTAAAAAAAAAACAAACACTACATACTTACCTACCGCTGTCTGTCCTAAAGCGCTGTGCTCTGCTCTCCTCCTGTACTGTCTGTGAGCACAGCGGCCGGAAAGCAGAGCGGTGACGTCACCGCTCTGCTTTCCGGCTGACCGACGCTCACAGACAGTACAGGAGGAGTGCAGAGCACAGCGCTGGAGGACAGACGGCTGTAGGTAAGTATGTAGTGTTTGTTTTTTTTTACTTTTAGGATGGTAACCAGGGTAAACATCGGGTTACTAAGCGCGGCCCTGCGCTTAGTTACCCGATGTTTACCCTGGTTACCAGTGAAGACATCGCTGGATCGGTGTCACACACACCGATCCAGCGATGTCTCCAGGGAGTCCAGCGACGAAATAAAGTTCTGGACTTTATTCAGCGACCAACGATCTCCCAGCAGGGGCCTGATCGTTGGTCGCTGTCACACATAACTATTTCATTAACGATATCGTTGCTACGTCACAAAAAGCAACGATATCGTTAACAATATCGTTATGTGTGAAGGTACCTTAAGTTTACCTTGCTTCTGTGTCTCAAATATTTTGACCCTTAGGCCGCCGTCACACATGCGAGTTTTACGGACGTAAGAGCGCAGAATCTACGTCCGTAAAACTCGCAAAAAATACGGCACAATTATTCTCTATGCCCCTGCTCCTATTTGCCGTATTTTACTGATCAGTATTATACGGCTTTCTACGGCCGTACAAAATCGCAGCATGCTGCGTTTGTCACCGTACTGCGCAAGAAATACGCCAATGAAAGTCTATGGAAGCGTGAAAAATACGGATTACACACGGACAAGCAGTGTGACTTGCGAGAAATACGCAGCGCTGTTAGAGAGAAATGCCGGTAATTCAGTGCGGTGTACAGTAAAATCACACTGACAGCTTCCAGTCCAATAGATATAATAAATGTGTACACATAGAATAGGTATATATATATATATATATATGTCAGTGAGACACATATATGTATATATATTAATATTTATTCCAGCGCTATACAGCTTGAAAGCCGGTAATTCAATTACCGGCTTTTTCTTTCTCCTTCATAAAACCCGACATGATTTGAGACATGGTTTACATACAGTAAACCATGTCTTCTCTCCATTTTTTTTGCAGATTCCACACTACTAATGTCAGTAGTGTGTATCTGCAAAATTTGGCCGTTCTAGCTCTTAAAATAAAGGGTTAACTGGCGGAAAAAATTGGCGTGGGCTCCCGCGCAATTTTCTCCGCCAGAGTAGTAAAGCCAGTGACTGAGGGCAGATATTAATAGCCTGGAGAGGGTCCACGGTTATTGGCCCCCCCCTGGCTAAAAATATCTGCCCCCAGCCACCCCAGAACAGGCACATCTGGAAGATGCGCCTATTCTGGCACTTGGCCACTCTCTTCCCATTCCCGTGTAGCGGTGGGATATGGGGTAATGAAGGGTTAATGCCACCTTGCTATTGTAAGGTGACATTAAGCCTAATTAATAATGGAGAGGCGTCAATTATGACACCTATCCATTATTAATCCAATTGTAGTGAAGGGTTAAATAAAACACAAACACATTCTTTAAAATTATTTTAATGAAATAAAAACAATGGTTGTTGTAGTATTTTATTCAACGCCCAATCCAGTCACTGAAGACCCTCGTTCTGTGAGTAAAGAAACATAATAAACCAACAATATACTTACCCTCCGCAGATCTGTAACGTCCAACGATGTAAATCCTTCTGAAGGGGTTAAAACATTTTGCAGCAAGGAGCTGTGCTAATGCAGGCTGCTCCTCGCTGCAAAACCCCAGGGAATGAGGCTAAAAATAGATCAATGATCTATATTTAGCATCATTTGCGGTGAGGCGCCCTCTGCTGGCTGTTCATAGATCGTGGGAAATTACCTAGAAAGCTAGGGAGCCAGGGAGCTTTCTAGGTAATTTCCCACGATCTATGAACAGCCAGCAGAGGGCGCCTCACCGCAAATGATGCTAAATATAGATCATTGATCTATTTTTATCCTCATTCCCTGGGGTTTTGCAGCGAGGAGCAGCCTGCATTAGCACAGCTCCTTGCTGCAAAATGTTTTAACCCCTTCAGAAGGATTTACATCGTTGGACGTTACAGATCTGCGGAGGGTAAGTATATTGTTGGTTTATTATGTTTCTTTACTCACAGAACGAGGGTCTTCAGTGACTGGATTGGGCGTTGAATAAAATACTACAACAACCATTGTTTTTATTTCATTAAAATAATTTTAAAGAATGTGTTTGTGTTTTATTTAACCCTTCACTACAATTGGATTAATAATGGATAGGTGTCATAATTGACGCCTCTCCATTATTAATTAGGCTTAATGTCACCTTACAATAGCAAGGTGGCATTAACCCTTCATTACCCCATATCCCACCGCTACACGGGAATGGGAAGAGAGTGGCCAAGTGCCAGAATAGGCGCATCTTCCAGATGTGCCTGTTCTGGGGTGGCTGGGGGCAGATATTTTTAGCCAGGGGGGGGCCAATAACCGTGGACCCTCTCCAGGCTATTAATATCTGCCCTCAGTCACTGGCTTTACTACTCTGGCGGAGAAAATTGCGCGGGAGCCCACGCCAATTTTTTCCGCCAGTTAACCCTTTATTTTAAGAGCTAGAACGGCCAAATTTTGCAGATACACACTACTGACATTAGTAGTGTGGAATCTGCAAAAAAAATGGAGAGAAGACATGGTTTACTGTATGTAAACCATGTCTCAAATCATGTCGGGTTTTATGAAGGAGAAAGAAAAAGCCGGTAATTGAATTACCGGCTTTCAAGCTGTATAGCGCTGGAATAAGTATTAATATATATACATATATGTGTCTACTGACATATATATATATATATATATATATATATATATATATATATATATATATATATATATATTCTTTTCTTTTTGGGACACATGGATCACTTCTATAGCGGTATGTTGGTTTTGCAAGCCTGCGAGAAAACCACGCAGTACGGATGCCATACGGATTACATACGGAGGATGCCATGCGCAAAAAACGCTGACACAGCCTGCCTACGGAGGAGCAACGGACCATTTTTTTGGGGACTTTTCAGCGTATTACGGCCGTAATATACGGACCGTATTGTTTTACGCTGTGTGTGACGCCGGCCTTATTTGTTGGCTTTTCCTTCCCCTGGAGAAAGCCACATATAACTGCCCCTGTGAAAACACTTGGAGAGGCAAATAAATTCCTACAATATCCAAGGACTGTCCGTGAGATTTATTGATGGTCATTGCAAAAGCCAACATGACAGGAAACTGACACTGTCGCATCTGGACTGGCAAGTTTTTATCTTTTGAAATCAGGTCAATTCTTGGAATAAGAACTGACTGACCCTTTTGTTTTCCATTTAAAGCAATGACATGAATAACGTTTGCTTTTAAGCATTTCACATAAAGCCTTGTGCCATTACAAAGGCCACGCTTTCTGTTAAGTTACGCATGAGCATAATTACAGCTCCTGGTTTCAGCTTTAGTTCATGAGGAGGCATCCCAGTGGGATTCAAAGAGTTAAGAAACTCTACAGGGTAATCTGTGAGAATCACACCCTCCTCTTCCACAATTGTGTCGATAGAGCGATATGTTGAGTGTTCAGCTTGAACTTGACTAAGAATTTTGTCGTTCAAGGTGTGAACGTCATCATTCAATGGCGTAAGAATTGCTTTATTGGCAATTTCTTCTACCGTTGCATGGGTAATCTTAATTGAGTCGCCAAAAATAGCTGTAATTAAATCATCCTCTTCAATAAAAGAATTCGGGATTTCAATTGTGTCTTATGGTACACCATATACATTTGATAACTCTCCATTGCCAAGTTTCAGTAACCATGAGTTGTACTCAACTTCATCCTGAGACTTCCTCATATTCTGGAACCATGAAAACTGATTCCAGGATTTTGAGTATTTAATGGTGCACTGTACAATTTGGGCTCTTTTTCCACCTTCCACTATTGGTAGGGTTTGACGAAAGTCACCACCGTTTATGAAAACTTTTCCACCAAATGGTCTTTTTTTCCACATATGTCTTGGAACAGATTATCCACAGCGTTCATATTAAAACAGGGAGTCTTTGTTACTTTGTCCCAAATAACGACAGATGACTCCCTAAACTCCTTTGCTTGAAGTGAAGTTGGCTTAATTTTTGACACTCTGGTCTCATTTGTTGTAATTCCAAGGCCAAACTTGGAATGGTAGGTGCTACCGTTTTGTAGTAATGTAGCCACGAATCCAGTGGAGGCTACTGAGCAAATAGACTTCTTTTCTACTTGTAGTGTCTTGTACAAGCAGTTGTACAAAAATTTCTTCCCACTGCCTCCTGGGCCGTCCAGAAAAAAACCAGTGTGAGCTAGTGTCATCTGGCTGTGATGCAGCATTGACTGCTTGCATAATTGCATCGAAAGCTGATTTCTGAGCTTCATTAAGCATAGCTTTCAATTGCTCAGCCTCCTGCTTTATTACAGCATAATTCAGTTCATCCAGTGTTTCATCTGGAACATTTACTGGAGTTGGCAATCTGTAGTCAGCACAGGACTTTTTCTTGCCTAAGAGCACTTCATTAATATCACGAAGAGCCAGTTGCTCAGCAATTTCTGGAGTATACCGCCTGGTGTAATCCTCCATAAATTCGGTTTTATATTTTTGCAATAATGCCAATGGTTTAGCTGGTACACCATGTACACAAATTATAGCAAATAATTGACAAAGTTGGTAGGGCATTTGGAAAGCAATTGCATCCGTTATACCGTCTTCCCATTAAAAATCATCTTCCAAAACATGAAAATCAATGCACGCATTTTTATACGTGTCATGTACGACTCCATTGAAAGTCCTTAAGTCAGCATAAGACTTTGCTCCTCTTACGTGAAGTAAAAGGAGTCTTAGGTAATACAGCTCACCATCTGTTAAAGAGACTGTATACATTCGGGCAATACATATTTGAAAAGATATTTAACACTTTTTATTGAAGCACATATCTCAACATTGATATGGCAATTGTACTTGAGTAATAAATAAGGGTTGTATGGAACTACCCAGTATTGCATCGACGGTACTGTGGATAACCACCAACATTGGGGTTTGTCTCTTATTAAATTATTATTATTATTATTACTGTTATTAAATTCCTTTGGGAATTTTTTTGCGCATTGACCATCTGTCATGCATATAGCACCAGGTTGATCTACGCCACATGGGCCATGAATCATGTGCTTCATCACTGCCTCAAGCAGTTTTGGATTTGCTGTCTCATTTGGAATTTCAGCAGAAACCAATTTGTCAATTATTTCTTTGTCCCTTGGTTTATCTTTCTCTCCGAGGATTAAGAGCATGTGAGCGTGTGGTAGTCCATGCTTTTGAAATTCTATTACATGCACATATTCAACTGCAAGGCCAAAAATGTGTTTTTTCAAAATCTCGTTAAGCACCGCTTGGAGTTTGATTTTAAATACTTGTGCAACCAAATCTGGTCTGAACTCTGGCCTTTGCCATGGTTCGAAGTTTTCAGTAATATCTTTCCACTTTGGGTTACAAGTCATCATAACAAAAAGATCTTGCTTTCCGAATTTTTGTACAATTGTCATGGTGTCTTAGTAATTTTGCTGCATAGCTCTTGGGCTTCCAATGAAAGTGGCCGGTAAAATTACTGGTGTCCCGGCTTTTAGCCCTTGGTGTAATGCAGCATTATGGATGTGATCCATAACGCTGGCATAAATGTCGACCTTTTGATTTTGTTTTATATATTCAATCCTGTCAGATTCAATTTTAACGTAACTGTCAACGATAAATTGTTGCGTCCACTTCCCAGCATTTAAAAGGGGATTGAACTCGTCACAAATGGCAAGCCTGTATGCATAGTACTGCAACAGAGTGATTTTTTTTCTTGTCGATCTTGATCCACTGGTATGGATGGTAGATGAATGTCACCAGTTCCTTGATGTTGCTCACTTAGGGCATTTGAAGTTGTCAAATTTATTGTCCATCCACTGTCCCCATATGGGAATAGAAGTGGATATGTCATTGCATCCAACTTTCTGTGAAGAAAGCTGATTTGAACAGTTTGGTTTTCACTTTTGAGGTGAACTCTGATGTCCCTATTAAATGGGGGTTCACCCATTGCATTTTGATAAAATTATAGCTACTTCATTGCACCTTGGTGCATTGTAGCACCTCTGGTCATTGTTGTAGTCATTTATAATTGACATTGTTATTTCGAGTGGATCGCAATTTCCTAATTCAGTAATCCTTTCTTCCTCTATTTCAAATTCCCTCATCATTGTAAAGGCTCTTGCGAGTGGGTTAATTGTTTTCATTTTCTCTCTAAGAGATGATAGCAGTGCTGGGAGGCACTTTTTATTTGCTTGACTTCTTGTACTTAATGCTTCTTCACTGTCCAAGATAAAAATCTGGGCAAACTTGGGAATACTACCCACAGTGGGATGCAATGGGGCAGTTCTGTGGTAAATTTGTGCATGAATTCGAAAACAGTATGGACAATGCCCAGGAGGTGGCGCTACTTGTGCTCCCATTGATGTCAAAGCAAGCGAGCTATTGTATTGCCTTATATTAGCCTAAAGTTATTGGAGTGCTGATGCTCTTCTTTCATCAACTTGACTAATCATCCATATGAATGGGACGTAATTGGATGCGCCCTGTCTTGCAGCAGGAAGGGAATGTTTTGTCCTGTGCCATTTTGTCTTTGACATTTTTACATTGGCAGAACTGACATTGCATTGTCAGTTTGCCAGCATAGTGCTCTTCAATACGTGTCTCATCAATTTGATTGAGAAGTCCTCTAGCGGCAAATGTAACTTGCCGTCGTCGAGTGGCTCTTGCATTTTGGACACGTATTCTATCTTGTTCTCTTTTTTGTGAAATATATGTATCACTTTGTGCATTGCGTGTTGCTTGTTGTCGTGCAGCATTAGATGCTCTACGTGATTCTGTTACTTCATTAGTTTCTCTTGCTCTGGCCGCCCTCTGTCGGGCTGCCTCAGCAGTTCTTCAACAATTTTGTTCTTCTTCTGTTTCATTAAGAGGCAGGTTACGCATCTGTATGCGATTCACTTCTCTACGTGCAGCAGCGCGCTCAATTTGATCCATCTTTGCAATCTTGCCTCACAATGTTGCCTCACAGGCTAATACTCAAAAAAGGCTTATGCCTTTGCTTATGCCTTAACTCGCCACCAGGCGGAGCTCCTCTCCTTAGGTATCCATGGTTACGTCCAACTGTGGATGACTCATTGTGCACAGACACACGGACACATCCAAATTAGGTATATTGATAATTTATGAATTTCTTTTGGCTAGGGTCAGACAACTGTTTTCCTCTCATCTAAGAGAAATTTTCTCTGATGAAGAAATTTTTTTTCTTCTACATTCAGTCTGTCCGTGAAAATAGACATGAATGGCCGAGTGTGATCCAGTTGGATGCAACTCCTGCATGCTGCTATTTTTTTGGGACTGACTTGGTGCAAAGAAAAAAATCAGACACATGCAAAGCCTTAGGCTGGCTTCACATTGCATTAATAGCAGCCCGTTAAACACATACGTTAACGGGCTGCTGTTAACGCAAGTGCCGTTATGGAAGCCCGCTAGCGCAGATAGAGCATCTGCTAGCTCTATCTGCGCTAGCAGTGACGGACCCGGAAACGCTGCAGCCCGTGTCTCAGGGTCCGTCACTCAATGACGGCACATGGCTAGCGCACGTCCATTGTGGGCGTGCGCTAGCGATGCGTCCGACATTGCATTCAATGGTGGCGTTACCGGACTACGTTACACCGCGTTATGCCGCGGTGTAACGTAGTCTGTCTAACGGACGCCTGGAACGCAGTGTGAACCCAGCCTTATCAAATAACAAGGGGACAAATGTTATTTGTCAAAATGACAGATAGCACTCGTCCGATTTTTAGGATCATGTGCATGAGTCCTAGGATTGCTTGACTTCTGGCCTCTTTGTATGGACCTTATGATCAATCCAGATGGAATTGCCTTGGTTTTGAAGAATAACTGTAAAGGTTTTGGGTCTCAGAAAATGTCATGACCAACTTATTTATTATTTTTATTTATTTAATGTGTTTTTTTTTATTACAAAAATCATGCAACAAGTGATTTTTATCTCTCGATAAATTACATGAAAATGAAACCCAGAAAACAACGAAATTGCATTTTTTCACAACTTCTCCGAAATTGAATTCATTTGTATCTTGTTTTTCAGTATGGGATAAAATGAATAATGTGATTCAAAACTATAACTCATCCTGGAAAGGCACGAAACCTGTTGATGGAAAAATGAATAGTAGTGACTTTTGGCAGAAGGGTAGAAAAAACACAAAAGTGGAAAAATTAAAAATTGCCCACTCATGGAGGGGATGAAATGCTTAGCATTCAGTTGCTTGTGTAAGCCATTTGTGTCGGCACATGCATCTTGCCATACATTTCGCAAGATGAGTGTTTCGTTTGGCATATTGACTGAATATGCCATAATTGTCTGATAGATGAACAGTGAAGTTTATCTCAAGGGGTTATCCAGAGAAGATAGGTTATGTGATAACTTGTAGATCGCTGGGGGTGTCACAGCTGGGACCCTCTGCTTTCAGCAAAACAGGTCACTTTTATCCCTGTTAGAATGAAGTGTCAGTGCACATGACGGATTGTCACTTCATTTATTCTCTATGGGCTGCCAAGTGCTGCGCTCGGCTTTTTACAGCAGCTCCATGGAGGGGAAAAAAAGGAGCTGCGGTCGAACATATGCACCTCCGCTCAGTGCTCCATTCTACTGATCATTGTGGGTTTAAGCAGTTGGACCCCAACCATTGTATTACTTTGGTGGGGATCCGACCCCGTGATAACAAATCTTCACTGGACTGCTCCTTCTAGACTTTTCCAGAGTCTGCTGCAGTTTAAGACAGCATGATATACTGTATAGTAGGTGTCTGAGCTGCAAATTTAATCTAACCCAATTATACCTAGAAACACCCAGATTTCCGTGCAGGTTATACCTCTTTTTGTTTTTTTTTTAAAGAAATTATTGATTTGGGTTTACAAGATCATTGATGAACTGATATAGTTAGGTTGTAAAAAATTACGTTGCATTTTGGAAGGTTTGATAAAAAGATTTCTTACACCCTTTTTTTATTTTTCTATTTTCATTTTTGCCAAATTTGACGGTGACTGCTCAACTTTATAGACTTAATGCATGACGTGACATGAAGCTGAGCAAATATGCTGATTTTCATTTAATCTATAGAATTAAATTTGCAGTTGACTCAAGCAGGCATATAATCAATTATAACACTCAGTTACTGAAGGCAAAATCTCAAACCTAAGAAATCCTCGACTAGTAAATTTGAGCATAGACTGTGGAAGATAGACATGTCAGGCATCAAATATCAAGAAACTTAAGGGGAATTGTCGGCAGAAAATGTATTGTTCTGTATTGTTGAATCACATTTTTAAATTAAATGTATTTCTAAAACATTTTTATAAGGGTTTATTTTTTAATTTTCCATATCATTATTTTAACATATAATGCTGAAGTCTTGCACTTCTTACTCTGTCCATAAAGGCATAGTTCAAATTAGTCTGTTTTTGGGCCGTGTGCTGTTCTTGTGCAAAATGGATAGCACACGATGTAAGTGAACAGGCTAGTTTAGATGAGTTTTCTTACAGATTGAGTATGAAAAGAAACGCAGCAGTATTCTCTTCAGTTTTTTGGTAAACTCACCCATAAAACTCAGTGGAGCCTTAAAAAACTAATTCCTTAGTGACATCATCCATATGACATGGATTTTAATGGATCCATTGTAAATATTGTATTGGACTTTGAATGAAATCTTTGTTTTTCCATCCACAATAAAAAAAGAGAGAGAAAACGGATGACATATGGATGTGAAAAATAAACATGCAAAACACCATATGGATGAAAAATCATGTTTTTTCTAGGCAAAAAACTGTCATTTTTTTTACTCAACTCATCCTGTCTAAGTGTAACGTTAGGCTTATATTTCCTGTTCTGTACAAATTACTTTTCAGCCGTGATCTTATTATCAGTACAGGCAGTATTACAATGAAAGATAACACCAATATATAGATAACCTTTCTAAGCATCTAAATATAGACACTTATGACGCTCTCCTATAGGGAAACCTGTCTAATGCTGGTTGTGGTAGACGTGGCTGTTGTAAAATACATCTCTAAATGCTGTTAACATCAGCTCAGGCAAGATTCCCCCGGCCACCACAGCCTTAATCATCATAGAAACCTACAATTATGAGCTAAAAACACATCAGAAAAATAAGTTTAATCATTAAAAATACCATATGCGACACTTTATTTTGATGTATTATTATTAGTAATGAGTTACTAATAATGTGTTATCCAAGCATGGTCTGGTGTTATTCTAGTATCTAGGGCAGGGGTCCCCAACTTTTCTTACCTTGAGAGCCACATTCCGCTATGAAAGTTGGTTGAGAGCCACAATGCATACGCGGTCGGAAATGGCGGACACAACGCTGCAAAAAAAGTTACATGTAACTTTTTTGCAGCCGGCGGTCCGCCGCAACACGATGCAACCATCGCACGACGGTTGCGACGTGTGGCAAAGGCTACTTTCACACTAGCGTTGGATTCGGCCTGTCGCATTGCGTCGGGCCGAGATTCCGACGCTAGCGTTTGATGCGCCGCACAACGGGTGCAGCGGATGCATTTCTCCGGCGCATCCGCTGCCCCATTGTGAGGTGCGGGGAGGTGGGGGCGGAGTTCCGGCCGCGCATGCGCGGTCGAAAAAAGCGGTCCGTCGGCAGCAAAAAAGTTACATTTAACGTTTTTTGCTCCCGGCAGTCTGTCAAAACACGGCGCAACTAATATTGTGCGACTGGCGGTCATGTGACAGGCTCCAGAGATAATGAGGCTCCCTACACATTTGGAGGCCAGCGCACATAATATGGAGTCCAGGAGCATGTGAAGTACCGGTATCTGAATGTCACACAGACCCGGACATTGCAGCGATTAATGGTGCAGGAACCCGGCCAGTCCAGTACAAAGTCTTGCGAGATTTGTGAAGTCTTGCGAGACTTTGTGCGACTAACAGATCACAGTGACCCGCTCCACTGCGCAGGAGTGAATGCAGTCGCTGACGCAGGATGGGGCAGGTATTGCAAGCGGCGGGGCAGGTATTGCAAGCGGCGGGGCGGCTCCTTTCCCCACATGGCAGGAGCAGGTGGCGGGCGGGTATTATACGCAGCGGGGCGGGTATTACAGCCGGCGATCTACGGGTTGGGGACCCCTGATCTAGGGCGTGCTCGGATAATATGTTCTGGTCCCTGCGGCTGTATGTGTTGCAGCTGTTAGACAGCTTGAACACATGCGGGGATTGTCTTAACAAACAAGCATTTCCCACATGTGTTGCTGCTGTCTAACAGCCACAAAACATGCAGCCGCAGGGACTAGAACATATTATCCGAGCACATCCTAGATACTCGAATAACACCAGAGCATGCTTGGATAACACGTTATCCGATTATGTTTGCTCATCACTGCCGTATTTTCTGCTGTATAAGACGACTGGGCGTATAAGACGACCCCCAACTTTTCAATATAAAATATGGAATTTGGAATATACCCGCCGTATAAGACGGGGGTCGTCTTATAAGGCCAGTCATCTTATACGGCGTGTGCGGTGCGTATGGTTCCCAGGGTCTGGAGGAGAGGAGAATCACATTACATTCTCCATCACTGGTTCCCCTTCTAGATACAGGAACTTAAGGAACACGTAGGGCATTTGGTCTTCTAGTGAATATTTATGGGCAGCCTGAGCATGTACCATGGCTAGTCTATGCTGCTATATAGAGACATGATCTTCTATGTAATTTATTTAGAAAAATGCTAATGGTGCATACTTCTGCACTATAATTGTTTTGTTTTCATATAATTATAAGTACACTTTATTATTTTACTAAATGTACAGTCTTACAATTATGTGATCTGGTCAGATTAGTGTGGTGTGTCATGTTTTTTTCCGTATTTTAGGATTGCTCATCCTTGGAACATTTGTTATTTGTGTGGATAAACACAGAAGACAATATAATGTAGATATTTCATTTCTTGTAGCTAATAGTAAATCCCTTGATGGTGGCTCTGCCAAAATTAGATTGTTATAGTAATAATCTCCCTCTGGCCATCAAGAGAGGCTGGATGTGCCAGGAGATCATCTGAGGATTCTTTTTTTTATTTTTAAATATCATTTATTATTGATTTATAGTATGCTGTACATGCTTCATAGTGAGGGCTGTAGACGTATCATGGGCTCCCATGATGCTATTATTCATCCATCTTGAATCAATTATTGAGTAACTATGCAGAAAATCAGTAATAACGGAGAATGTAGAAATGCTGCATTTCTCACCATCACACATTTGATCCACAATCTGTATGATATGCATCAACATGATACGGTCTAGAGTCAGAAGAACACTTTTCATGGCACCGATGCTTGATACGTTCATGTCGTTCATGATTACACATCTCTTCCCATTGCAGACAGCAAAAATATCGGTGTAATAGTTAGGTATGTTCCTGACGATCAACACCAGGTCCTTTTTTTTATTTCCTTCCGTGGACTTTTTAAACCATTTCAGTACTGGGACTGAGACATTTTTCCCTATTCATGAACAGGCACTTTTTTTTTGTGGTTTTAAGGGCGCTAAAGATTTTTTTACCTTTTGGATATGGAAAGAATTTCTGCTTTTTTCATGATACAAATGGTCTATTTTTATGTAATTTTTAAGTTCTTTTTTCCTAGCTTTGATTTTGCTAATATCAGGGAAAAATAAGTAATGAAAAAGACAATGTCTAGTTTTATCTTTTTATTCATGACCACAAATGTCCTTTCAAAATACATTTTGAATTTCCTGTTCTGTAACAATTTTTTTTTATGTAACGGACACATGTTTTTTTTTCTTCTCATAAAGGCTTGGCCAGAAACGGTGATTTGTTCTGGCAATGGCTTTATTGTTTGCTTTTTTTTTTTCTTGATTTTTTTGTAGTTATTCAATTTGTACTTTATTTTTCATATTGTTTCATATGTGCTTCCCCGCCAAAACTTGGGGGCATTTTACATAACTAAACCGTTATTTTTTTTTTGTTTTGTTTTTCTTTCCAATATTTGAGTGCCATTATAATTACAGCCAGATCAATGGAGATCTGGGTTTTGAGGTCCCGAGCAACTGCTCAAACACACCCGACCCAAGAGCTGCGTAGCTCATCAGAAATGTATAGCTCCTGCCTGAAGGCACACACATCGAAGGGTATGGATTTAATTGAAAGCAAAGACTTTGTAGCTTAAGGGAAAACAATAATTGTTATTAGTGCTGTGTTCCCCAGTAACCACAACTGGTATTTGAGTTCTTTCTCCCTCCTGGCTACCAGCAAATCACATGATCGGCGGAAGCAGTAGGAACACTCCCTATGTTGTGTACACAGCCCTACTTCCACCTAGTGTATCAGCAAGTCAGATATGATGATAAACCATCTCTGCCCTCTCTGTGAGGCTGACGTCACACTAGCAGTATTTGGTCAGTATTTTACATCAGTATTTGTAAGCCAAAACCAGGAGTGGAACAATTAGAGGGAAAGTATAATAGAAACATATGCACCACTTCCGCATTTATCACCCACTCCTGGTTTTGGCTTACAAATACTGATGTAAAATACTGACCAAATACTGCTAGTGTGACGTCAGCCTGAGAAGTCAACACGTCTTTCACAGCCGGTTGCTTCTTTCTGTAGCTGCCGGATCTCCATGTGGTTACTGACTGTGCAGTCAGGAAAGGTATATATCTTGGTACCGTGTTAGCCAGTAGATGGAAAAATATTTAGAATTATGTAGTCTCGAAAGCTAGCAATTTGTTATCATCTTTTCAGTTAGCCATTAAAAGGTATCAACCACTGAGGACTCTCAATTCTAAATATTTTTCTGACTGTGCAGTGACATTGAAGTTGGCGATACCAGGCAAGGGCGCTCCAACAATAGCAGATGTAGTCAAATGCAAAAGTTACCAAAAAAGTACCAGATGAATGAAATCAATGAAAAACGTATGTAAAAACAACGCGTTTTGGCTCTGTCCAGTCTTCTGTTTTTTTTTTTTAATTTTAATAAATCTTTCTTTACTTTTATTTTATTCTTGTGGTTCTTTTTTGGTAATTTTTTAAAAATTTGATTACATCTGCTATCGTGGGAGCGCTCTCCAACTGGTATCTCCACCCTTATTACACACTGCTGGGACTCCTTGAGGGACTTTCCATCAGCACAGCTGCACCTATTGGGCTTACTTCATCCATTTTTAGGAGTTGTGGCCCCCAAAATGCACAACTCCTTCCGATGAGCATATTACCTGTTTTTGATTTTGGCCTCTCTTTTTTTTTTTTTAAACTTGCTATGCTCAGAAATGCCATATTCTCTCCTTTTTTCCCTTAAAGGGATTGTCCGGTCTACAATGGAAAGTCTACAGTTACTGTGTGAGACCGTAGATTTATAAATGCCCCCAGTGCACTGTACGCTGTGAGGATTCGCCGGTGTCTGAGCCAGGAACAGCGGTCATGTATGCGATATGCATACTCCTGGGCAGAAGCCATCTAATGGGCGCCGCCTCGCTCTATATTCCTAATGTATGGAATGAAGGTGTGGCAGTCTAGTGGGCGCGGACACCTAATGGGCACGACTTTCTAGTGGGCACAGCCTCGCTCAATACACTTGTATTGCATTCACTGGATGGATTCATAAGTCTGCAGTTAACTGAACTCCAGCCTAATACAGTAAACAATAATTTAAAGGGAACCTGTCACCTGAATTTGGCGGGACAGGTTTTGGGTCATATGGGTGGAGTTTTCGGGTGTTTGATTCACCCTTTCCTTACCTGCTGGCTGCAATATTGGATTGAAGTTCATTCTCTGTCCTCCATAGTACACGCCTGCACAAGGCAAGATTACCCTGCGCAGGCGTGTACCACGGAGGACAGAGAATGAACTTCAATCCAATATTGCAGCCAGCATGCAGCCAGCAGGTAAGGAAAGGGTGAATCAAACACCCGAAAACTCCACCCATATGACCCAAAACCAGTCCCGCCAAATTCAGGTGACAGGTTCCCTTTAACATGAGGTACAATATAGAGGACTGTTCACACATTCAGGTTTTGTTATATGACTTTATCTCACCAGAAATCATAAACAAAAATTGTATGCAGGTTTTGCTTTTCTGTTTTTTTTTTTTTTTGTGCCTTTTTATTTTTGCATTTTTAATGTGTGCACTCCAAGTGGTTCTTGTATTGGTATTTTTTTTTTGTTATTTTCTTTACCACCACCTGTTATCAGGGGCTAAATTCTTCCTGTCCTGAACCACGAGACCCACGAACGTGAAGATAAGCGCAATGTGAAAGCACTCTAAGGCTAGGTTCACATTGCGTTTGTGGGTGTCCGCTGACGGAATCCGTTACATAGCGCCACTAACACAATGTAACGGATCCGTTAGCGCACCCATTGACCGCAATGTATGTAACGCATCCCTAACGCATGCCATTTTTGGCATGCGTTAGCGATGTTCCGTTATTTTCTGACGGACCTCGAACGCTCTCTGCAGCGTTTTTGGGTCCGTACTCGCTAGCGCAGATCGGGCATCTGCGCTAGCGCGATCGCTAAACGCAATCCCTTTTTAGACATTGCGTTAACGCAGTCCGTTAACGTATGCGCTAGACGGATTGCACAACGTAAATGTGAACCTAGCCTAAGTAAAGCATCGTCAGTTTTTTTTTTTTAAACAAACTGCGCTGATAAGAGTTTTTCAAAAACTAGAAAACCCCTTTGATTTTATGTTAGCGGATTAGAAATAAGAGGCCTGCAACACAAATGGCTGCATTTTAAAGGTAGAGGCTTCATAAAGTTATTTTTTTAATGGAAGTATTGAATGACCTGTTAAGGTCTGTGGGCTGGACACAAATCTCCCTGAGAATCTGCCTCCAGAGCTCATACAATAAGCTCCCTACACCCTCCCTCATGTGACCGGAGACCAAAATGCACATCACATCTTGTTTAAGGGGTTAAATGGAACCTGTCAGGTCAGATAATGCTATTAATTGGCAGATATAGGGTTAATCTGCAGGTTAATAGTGTTATAAATGTGCCCATGTGCTGTACCAAAAAAAAAAATGTACTGAAAATGTGGCATGCTCAAAGCAATTATAGTCAGTACTCCCAAGATTGCTCTCTGCAAGGATGCACTGACAGTCGGCTGTCAGTCAGTGCCGGCTGTCAGTCAGTGCCGGGACGTACTTACAGCCTCCAGTCTCAGTGCTGTGAGCGGTGACTGTTTTTGCTCGGGGCACGCCTGTATGACTGGAAGCAGCTCTCTAGAAAAATAGTCATTTTCTTTCTTTCAGGTGTGCTGACGTGGCTTTAGTCATTGCTCAGTCTACTATATGCTATGGCCCCGGGGATCTTGACTGACTGCCGGATCTGCACTGATGCACTTCAGAGTCGGTTGCCAGTCAGAGCGCTTACTGTGTTCTGAGAGGTGACAGTGGCCACACCAACCTGCCTGTTTGTCTGGAAGCTGGCGGCTTCTGGAAAAAATAAAATACATTTTTTCTTGGATGCTGAACCTTCAGAATAGTGACCGGGCACCTTCATAATGCTAGTAACTTGCGTATTAACCATGTCTTAGCAGGTTAATAGCGTTATCCAACCTGACAGGTTCCTTTTAGAGCTGATCTGTTACTCGATTTTAGAATACAAATTATATAGATAGCTTCTCAAGATTTCATAAAAGCAGTGTATTTTAATTGAAAACTAGATCAGAATGGCTAAATATTCGCAATATTGGCTCCAGAATATCTCTGTATACTGCATTGATTTTCCATGGTATGCACTGACTTTACCCAGCTCTCCCTGGCTCCAGAATATCTCTGTATACTGCATTGATTTTCCATGGTATGCACTGACTTTACCCAGCTCTCCCTGGCTCCAGAATATCTCTGTATACTGCATTGATTTTCCATGGTATGCACTGACTTTACCCAGCTCTCCCTGGCTCCAGAATATCTCTGTATACTGCATTGATTTTCCATGGTATGCACTGACTTTACCCAGCTCTCCCTGGCTCCAGAATATCTCTGTATACTGCATTGATTTTCCATGGTATGCACTGACTTTACCCAGCTCTCCCTGGCTCCAGAATATCTCTGTATACTGCATTGATTTTCCATGGTATGCACTGACTTTACCCAGCTCTCCCTGGCTCCAGAATATCTCTGTATACTGCATTGATTTTCCATGGTATGCACTGACTTTACCCAGCTCTCCCTGGCTCCAGAATATCTCTGTATACTGCATTGATTTTCCATGGTATGCACTGACTTTACCCAGCTCTCCCTGGCTTCTGAATGTCTCTGTATATTGCACTGGCTTTTCTATGCTTCCCCTGGATCTGAGTGTCTTGGTGCAGCACATATAATCCTTTCAGTATGCTTTCTCACCTATGAGCTTGTTTCCAGGACCTGTTTTCATGTCTCTCATTGTGTGATCCTGGCATCTCTTTGAGTGGTCAGTCTTACCCCTCCCTCACTTTATGACCTTTGCTTAACTCTCTACATCTGGTCTCCCATACCCAGCCACCCCCTCATTCACACCTGATTGCCCTTAACTGGGGATATATTCACATGCAGGAGTCTGCTATAGACTCAGTCTGCTGCAAATCATCTTTTAACTTCCATCTTTTAAATTACATCTTTTTAATTATGATTCTGAATTAGACTGAATTACATCTTTTTAATTATGATTCTGAATTAGACTGAATTACATCTTTTTAATTATGATTCTGAATTAGACTGAATTGGACTGGAATTGACTGGAAGGTAACAGAACACTAACCACTACAATGTTTCGGTTTCTTTTCTCTTTCACCCCCATACTACTTTCCTTCTTACAATCTCCTGCAATCCCTCCACCTAATAAGGAACTAGTCATTTCTTCCTCCATACTCCCCAGCCATCTCACCTTCTCCTCAGAACTGTTCCTCCACATACAATCCTTTTTATCCAGACACACACGGCCACATCATGTCCTATCCTGCTCCCACCTTCTAATGATCTGTCTGTTACTCCTCATTGCTGGTGACATATCCCCAAATCCCGGCCCTCCCCAATTCATCCCCACACTCGTTTGTAACCCCCTGCCACGATCCTCCGCACGTTTTCCCAACCACGACAACCTCATACCCATTCATCCAGCCCCCACTCCCCCGGTCCCCCTACCTGGAGCACTATGGAACGCACGCTCCATCTGCAACAAACTGCCATTTATCCATGACCTCTTCATCACCAACAAACTCTCCTTCCTCGGCCTCACTGAAACCTGGCTCACCCCCTCTGACTCGGCCTCTCCAGCTGCGCTCTCCTATGGCGGATTCCACCTCTCTCACACCCCTCGCCCCAGCAACAAACGCGGTGGAGGAGTTGGCTTGCTCCTGTCCGACACCTGCTCCTTTACTCCAATCCCGCTACCACCCTCCGCTACTCTTCCCTCGTTTGAGGTGCACTCTGTCCGCATCTATTCCCCCTCCAACCTCCAGCTGGCTGTCATCTACCGCCCCCCAGAACTAGCCATCTCCACCTTTCTCGACCACTTCACCACCTGGCTACTTCATTTCCTCTCTGTTGACATCCCCACTATCATCATGGGTGATTTCAATGTCCCCATTGACACTTTCACCTCAGCTACCTCTAAACTTTTATCACTGACTGCCTCCTTTGGCCTCACTCAATGGTCCTCTGAGGCCACTCACAAAGATGGCCACACGCTGGACCTCATCTTCACCCGCCTCTGCTCCCTTACTAACCTCACTAACACACCCCTCCCCCTGTCTGACCACAACCTACTGACATTCTCGTCCCTCTCCTCTCCTAGTGTGCAACCCCCACTCCACAAACTCACTCACCCTCGCAGAAATCTCAAACATCTCAACTTACAATCACTCTCTGAGTCCCTTCTCCCTCTCACAGACATAGCCTCCCTTCATGACACAGATGCTGCTGCCACTTTTTATAACACCACAATAACAACAACACTCGATTTGGCCGCCCCACTCATGCATAGTAAAACTCGTACAATTAACAGGCAGCCCTGGCTGACCAGCCTGACCAAAGAATTGAGACGGGCTTCCAGGATTGCTGAGCGGAGATGGAAGCGATCCCACTCTGCCGACCACTTCACTGCATACAAGCAGTCCCTCGCCAGCTTCAAGTCTGCGCTCACTGCCGCAAAACAAACTTACTTCTCATCCCTCATATCCTCCCTGTCCCACAACCCTAAACAGCTTTTCAACACTTTCAATTCTCTACTCCGTCCCCCCGCACCCCCTCCCTCCCCCCTCATTTCTGCTGATGATTTTGCCTCTTTCTTTAAACAGAAGATCGATACGATCAGAGAAAGCTTTGGCCCACAGCGCCCACTGCCCCTCTTAGCTGCTCAACCCTGCTCCTCCAAAACCAGCTTCTCCACCATGACAGAAGATCAGCTCTCCACCCTCCTGTCAAGATCACACCTCACCACCTGCACGCTTGACCCGCTCCCATCCCACCTCATCCCTAACCTTTCCACGGTCTTCATCCCAACCCTAACACACCTCTTCAACCTCTCACTCACAACAGGTGTCTTTCCCTCATCCTTCAAGCATGCCAAGATCACACCCATCCTCAAAAAGCCCTCCCTCGACCCATCCTCTGTGTCTAGCTATCGCCCAATATCTCTTCTCCCTTATGCCTCCAAATTGCTGGAGCAACACGTCCATCTTGAACTGTCCTCCCACTTCTCCTCCTGCTCCCTCTTTGATCGGTTACAATCAGGCTTCCGTTCCCATCACTCAACTGAAACTGCCCTAACTAAAGTCACCAATGACCTACTAACTGCCAGGAGCAAGCGACACTACTCTGTCCTCCTTCTCCTGGACTTGTCTTCTGCCTTTGACACTGTAGACCACTCCCTTTTGCTACAAATCCTCTCATCCCTTGGCATCACAGACTTGGCCCTTTCCTGGATCTCGTCATATCTGACAGACCGAACATTCAGTGTCTCCCTCCCCCACACCACCTCCTCACTTCGCCCCTTGTCAGTCGGTGTTCCTCAAGGCTCTGTTCTAGGACCCCTACTCTTCTCCATCTACACTTTCGGCCTGGGACAGCTCATAGAATCCCACGGTATGCAGTACCATCTCTACGCTGACGACACGCAGATCTACCTCTCCGGACCTGACCTCTCCTCCTTGCTTACCAAAATCCCGCACTGTCTGTCTGCCATTTCAGCCTTCTTTTCTGCTCGCTTTCTACAACTGAACATGGACAAAACAGAATTCATCATCTTTCCCCCATCTCACTCTACCCCTCCACCAGACCTATCCATCAATGTCAATGGCTGCTCACTATCCCCAGTCCCACACGCCCGGTGCCTCGGGGTGATCCTCGACTCTGCCCTCTCTTTCAAGCCACATATCCAAGCCCTTGCCTCCTCCTGTCGTCTCAAACTCAAAAATATTTCCCGGATCCGTGCTTTCCTTGACCGCAACACTGCAAAAACGCTAGTGCATGCCCTTATCATCTCCCGCCTCGACTACTGCAACCTCCTACTCTCTGGACTCCCCTCTAGCACTCTGGCACCACTCCAATCCATCCTACACTCTGCTGCCCGACTAATCCACCTGTCCCCCCGCTATTCCCCAGCCTCTCCCCTGTGTCAAGCCCTTCACTGGCTTCCTATCGCCCAGAGACTCCAGTTCAAAACCCTCACACTGACATACAAAGCCATCCACAACCTGTCTCCTCCATACATCTGTGACATGGTCTCCCGGTACCTACCTACACGCGACCTCCGATCCTCCCAAGACCTCCTTCTCTACTCCCCTCTCATCTCTTCTTCCCATAACCGCATCCAAGACTTCTCCCGTGCTTCCCCCATACTCTGGAACTCTCTACCCCAACACATCAGACTTGCGCCTACCATAGAAACCTTCAAAAAGAACCTGAAGACTCATCTCTTCCGACAAGCCTACAGCCTGCAGTGATCCTCAACCTACTGAACAGCCGCACAGCCAGCTCTTCCCTCTCCTAGTGTTTCATCACCCATCCCCTGCAGACTGTGAGCCCTCGCGGGCAGGGTCCTCCCTCCTTATGTACTCGTGTGCCTTGTTATCTGCTCATGTTTAATGTATTTGTCTATATTTGCCCCGTATTCACATGTAAAGCGCCATGGAATAAATGGCGCTATAAAAATGTATAATAATAATAATAATAATAATATTTAGATAAACATTTTGGATCCAACTATAGAATTAATGAGCTCTTGTTTACAAGCAGGGCTGTGGAGTCGGAGTCAGTGTCCTATTTGGTGGAGTTAGAGTCGGTAAAGAATAGATTGACTCCAAAAATATATAATAAATTGGGTATATTAGTTCAGTGCAGGATGTGCTGTAAATGTTTCCATAATAATTTGGGAAAGTTATGAAATGTCATATAAATGTCTGTTCTGTTCCTGACCTAAGGATCTCGGCTTTTAGTGGAGATGAATCTGTGCTGAACTTTATGTACACGTTCAGAAGTTACCAGTGCAGTGGAGTCGGAGTTGTGTTAGATGTCTGCACGTCTAGCCTGACTTAACCCCTTAGTGACAGAGCCAATTTGGTACTTAATGACCAGGCCAATTTTTGCAATTCTGACCACTGTCACTTTATGAGGTTATAACTCTGGAACGCTTCAACGGATCCCGCTGATTCTGAGATTGTTTTTTCGTGACATATTGTACTTCATGTTAGTGGTAACATTTCTTCGATATTACTTGCGATTATTTATGAAAAAAATGGAAATATGGCGAAAATTTTTAAAATTTTGCAATTTTCAAACTTTGTATTTTTATGCCCTTAAATCAGAGAGATATGTCATGAAAAATAGTTAATAAATAACATTTCCCACATGTCTACTTTACATCAGCACAATTTTGGAAACAAAATTTTTTTTTGTTAGGGAGTTATAAGGGTTAAAAGTTGACCAGCAATTTCTCATTTTTACAACACCATTTTTTTTAGGGACCACATCACATTTGAAATCATTTTGAGGGGTCTATATGATAGAAAATAATGAAGTGTGACACCATTCTAAAAACTACACCCCTCAAGGTTCTCAAAACCACATTCAAGAAGTTTATTAACCCTTTACGTGCTTCACAGGAACTGAAACAATGTGGAAGGAAAAAATGAACATTTAACTTTTTTTTGCAAACATCTTAATTCAGAACCATTTTTTTTATTTTCACAAGTGTAAAAACAGAAATGTAACCATAAATTTTGTTATGCAATTTCTCCTGAATACGCCAATACCCCATATGTGGGGGTAAACCACTGTTAGGGCGCACCGCAGAACTTAGAAGTGAAGGAGCGCCGTTTGACTTTTTCAATGCAGAATTGGCTGGAATTGAGATCGGACACCATGTCACATTTAGAGAGCCCCTGATGTGCCTAAACAGTGGAAACTCCCCACAAGTGACACCATTTTGGAAACTAGACCCCTTAAGGAACTTATCTAGATGTGTGGTGAGCACTTTGAACCCCCAAGTGCTTCACAGAAGTTTATAACGTAGAGCCGTGAAAATAAAAAATCGCTTTTGTTTACACAAAAATGATCTTTTCGCCCACAAATTCTTATTTTCACAAGGGTAACAGGAGAAATTAGACCACAAAAGTTGTTGAGCAATTTCTCCTGAGTACGCTGATACCCAATATGTGGGGGTAAACAACTGTTAGGGCGCACCGCAGAGCTTGGAAGAGAAGGAGTGCCGTTTTACTTTTTCAATGTAGAATTGGCTGGAATTGAGATTGGACGCCATGTCGCGTTTGGAGAGCCCCTGATGTACCTAAACTGTAGTAACCCCCCACAAGTGACCCCATTTTGGAAACTAGACCCCCCAAGGAACTTATCTAGATGTGTGGTGAGAACTTTGAATGCCCAAGTGCTTCACAGAAATTTAGAATGCAAGTCGTGAAAATAAAAAATATTATTTTTTTTCACAAAAAAGATTTTTTAGCCCCCAAGTTTTTATTTTCACAAGGGTAACTAGAGAAATTGGACCCCAGAAGTTGTTGTCCAATTTATCCCGAGTACGCTGATGCCCCATATGTGGGGGTAACCCACTGTTTGGGCGCACGGCAGAGCTCAGAAGGGAGGGAGCACCATTTGACTTTTTGAGCGCAAAATTGGCTGTCGTGTTTGGAGACCCCCTGATGTACCTAAACAGTGGAAACCCCCCAATTCTAGCTCCAACCCTAACCCCAACACACCCCTAACCCTAATCCCAACCTCATCCATAATCCTAATCACTAACCCTAACCATAATCACAACCCTTACCCCAAAACAACCCTAATGTCAACCCTAACCATAACCCTAATCAAAACCCTAAATCCAACACACCCCTAATCCTAATCTCAACCCTAACCTCAAACCTAACCCTAATCCCAATACACCCCTAATCACAACCCTAACCTTAACCCTAATCCCAAACCTAACCCTAATCCCAAGCGTAACCCTAATGCCAACCCTAACCCTAATACGAACCCTAATCCAAACCCTAACCCTAATCCCAGCTCTAACCCTAACTTTAGCCCCAACCCTAGCCCTAACTTTAGCCCCAACCCTAACACTAGCCCTAAGGCTACTTTCACACTTGCGTTGTTTGGCATTCTGTCGCAATCCGTCGTTTTGGACAAGAAACGGATCCTGCAAATGTGCCCGCAGGATGCGTTTTTTGCCCATAGACTTGTATTGCCGACGGATCGTGACGGATGGCCACACGTCGCGTCCGTCGTGCACTGGATCAGTTGTGTTTTGGCGGAGCGTCGGCACAAAAAAACGTTCAATGAAACGTTTTTTTGTACGTCGCATCCGCCATTTCTGACCGCGCATGCGTGGCCGTAACTCTGCCCCCTCCTCCCCAGGACATAGATTGGGCAGCGGATGTGTTGAAAAACTACAGCTGCTGCCCACGTTGTGCACAATTTTCACAACGTGCGTCGGTATGTCGGGCCAACGCATTGCGACGGCCCCGTACCGACGTAAGTGTGAAAGAAGCCTAACCCTAAGTTTAGCCCCAAACCTAACCCTAAATTTAGCCCCAACCCTAACCCTAAATTTAGCCCCAACCCTAGCCCTAACCCTACCCATAACCCTACCCCTAACCCTACCCCTAACCCTACCCCTAACCCTACCCCTAACCTAACCCTAACCTAACCCTAACCCTACCCCTAACCCTAACCTAACCCTAACCCTACCCCTAACCCTACCCCTACCCCTAACCCTACCCCTAACCCTACCCCTAACCCTACCCCTAACCCTAACCCTACCCCTAACCTAACCCTACCCCTAACCCTAACCTAACCCTACCCCTAACCCTACCCCTAACCCTAACCCTACCCCTAATTTTAGCCCCAACTGCTGTTCTCCTGCCGGCCGGCAGATGGAGACAGATGGCGGGCGCACTGGGCATGCGTCCGCCATGTTCTGCTGCCGGCGGCCAGGAGGAGCAGCAAGAGGATCCAGGGACCTAGGTGAGTATGCTAGGGTCCCCGAATCCCCCTATTTCTCTGTCCTCTGATGTGCGATCACATCAGAGGACAGAGAATTACACTTTACTTTTTTTTTTTTTTTGCGGTCGCCGGTAAACAGTTAATTACCGGCGATCGCAAAACAGGGGTCGGTAATACCGACCCCGATCGTGCTCTTTGGGGTCTCGGCTACCCCCGGCAGCCGAGACCCCAAAGATTCTCCCGGTGCCGGCCGGCGGGCGCACTGCGCATGCGCCCGCCATTTTGAAGATGGCGGCGCCCACCGGGAGACACGAGGAGCATCGGGGGAGCTAGGTGAGTATTGGGGGGCCACCTGGGACCCCTTTTCTCTGTCCTCCGATGTGCGATCACATCGGAGGACAGAGAAATTAAAAAGAGATCGCTTTTTTTTTTTTGCGATCGCCGGTAAACGGTTAATTACCGGCGATCGCAAATGCGGGGTGGGTTAAAAACCCCCCAAATCATGTTCTCTGGGGTCTCGGCTACCCTCGGTAGCCGAGACCCCGGAGAAAATCGGCCTCTGGGGGGCGCTATGGACTTTTTCCACAGCGCCGTTAATTAACGGCGCTGTGGTTTAAGTACCCTTAGCGGCCGCCGTTAAAAGGCGTATCGGCGGTCGCTAAGGGGTTAAAGCTGCAGCTTGTACTGATCATTGTGAGATCTCAGCAAGGAGGAGGGACACTGAGGTGCTGTCATTCAGTGTAAGTGGTTGCAGATTGAGGTTAACTTTCATAAAATGATTGTATTGCTATTCTGATATGCATTTTTAAAGTAAATGCAACACCTTTTCTCATGCCTAAGAGATTTATGTAGTATTGTATGCTGATTGTGTTGGGAAATCTGCTGTCGGATCCGCTCAGATGATATTTTTGACTTCTGAAAAATCTAAACTACATTGTTACAACAAACTCTAGTTAAGCAAAAAAGATTTACAGGATCCTGGTCTTGTGGCCCTGTCAGTAGTCTCTTGTGCCATTGTTGTGCATGACGTCTTTTCTCTTTAGTAAGTCCCGCACAACATCATGGATGCCGGCAAGTAGGAGGAAGTTCTTAGGGTAATGTTCCAGCAGCAGTGGACTACCGACATTAGCCACTTGACCAGGATCCTGCAAATCTTTTTGATCAACTCTGTTAAAAACCTGTGTTATTCCTGTCTCTGCACAAGTAACACAAATCCAGTGTCAGTGCTTCCCAAATCTCTCTTGCTTTACTTTTGCTGTCCTTCACCTAATTCCTCTTTCTCAGCATATTATTAATTTGGACGTTGTTGATGTGTCGAGTGCATAGAACAGATTAAGTGTTCCTCCGAGAAGGTAAATAAATAAAAGCGTTGGTTAATCAGACAGATGGATAGACAAAGTGTGATTAATGAATTAGTCATCTGTGTTTATGTAATTCATTAATTGCTACACAGCCTTTTTTTGTGACACCCGGAGAACAAGGAGCCAAACATGGAATAAACGTAAGATCTTTATTGGTAAATACAAAACATTAAAAGTTAACAATCCGTAATAAGTCAGAGTAAAAAACGTTACTAGTAGACATATGAAGGGGAAAACCTCCTCCCCCAACTATCCCTCATGTGTCGTACATAGCCACAAAAAGAGGCAGAGTATGATGCGAGCCTAACAGGACCACTGCATAATAGAGCCCATATGAGCAGGGGCGCACTAAATATCGTACGTCATCTTTCCCAGATATATAGGGGTAAGAACAGTGCACCCGAGGAAAAAGGAGGGCAAGAAAGTAAAAGTGACCAGATGAATCTTGCCTTGCGCAGGCGTGTATTGCGGAGGACAGAGAATGAACTTCAATCCAATATTGCGGCCAGCATGCAGCCAGCGGGTAAGGAAAAGGTGAATCAAACACCCGAAAACTCCGCCCATATGACCGAAAACCAGTCTCGCCAAATTCAGGTGACAGGTTCCCTTTAAAATTGTCAGCCCGACACAGAAAAAATAAGCCATCACACAACCTGAAGGCATGAAAAGTGGAGACGCTAGGGGTATCGGAAAATGGCGCAATTTTTTTTTACAAAGTTTTGAATTTTTTTTCACTACTCAGATAAAAAAGAATCTAGACATGTTTGGTGTCTATGAACTCATAATGACCTGGAGAATCATAATGGCAGGTCAGTTTTAGCATTTAGTGAACCTAGTAAAAAAGCCAAACAAAAAAACAGTGTGGGTTGCACTTTATTTGCAATTTCACCGCTGTTGGAATTTTTTTCCTGTTTTCTAGTACACGACAAGGTAAAACCAATGGTGTCATTCAAAAGTACAACTCGTCCCGCAAAAAACACGCCCTAAAATGTCCGTATTGACGGAAAAATATAAAAGTTATGGCTCTGAGAAGAAGAGGAGCAAAAAACGAAAAGGCAAAACCGAAAATACTTCCGGTCATGAAGGGGTTAAAGGGGCATTTGAAAATGTGACCGTGTTAAATGGGGTGATTCAGGAGCCGGGAGCAGACAGTTCCCTCGTTTTGCTATGAATGAGGATCTGCTATATAGTAACCAAGTAACCAAGCAAAGAGGTGAGATGATAGAGTAGTTACAGGTGCCAGGCCCCTATATACAGTTAGGGCCAGAAATATTTGGACAGTGACACAATTTTCGCGAGTTGGGCTCTGCATGCCACCACATTGGATTTGAAATGAAACCTCTACAACAGAATTCAAGTGCAGATTGTAACGTTTAATTTGAAGGGTTGAACAAAAATATCTGATAGAAAATGTAGGAATTGTACACATTTCTTTACAAACACTCCACATTTTAGGAGGTCAAAAGTAATTGGACAAATAAACATAACCCAAACAAAATATTTTTATTTTCAATATTTTGTTGCAAATCCTTTGGAGGCAATCACTGCCTTAAGTCTGGAACCCATGGACATCACCAAACGCTGGGTTTCCTCCTTCTTAATGCTTTGCCAGGCCTTTACAGCCGCAGCCTTCAGGTCTTGCTTGTTTGTGGGTCTTTCCGTCTTAAGTCTGGATTTGAGCAAGTGAAATGCATGCTCAATTGGGTTTAGATCTGGAGATTGACTTGGCCATTGCAGAATGTTCCACTTTTTGGCACTCATGAACTCCTGGGTAGCTTTGGCTGTATGCTTGGGGTCATTGTCCATCTGTACTATGAAGCGCCGTCCAATCAACTTTGCAGCATTTGGCTGAATCTGGGCTGAAAGTATATCCCGGTACACTTCAGAATTCATCCGGCTACTCTTGTCTGCTCTTATGTCATCAATAAACACAAGTGACCCAGTGCCATTGAAAGCCATGCATGCCCATGCCATCACGTTGCCTCCACCATGTTTTACAGAGGATGTGGTGTGCCTTGGATCATGTGCCGTTCCCTTTCTTCTCCAAACTTTTTTCTTCCCATCATTCTGGTACAGGTTGATCTTTGTCTCATCTGTCCATAGAATACTTTTCCAGAACTGAGCTGGCTTCTTGAGGTGTTTTTCTGCAAATTTAACTCTGGCCTGTCTATTTTTGGTATTGATGAATGGTTTGCATCTAGATGTGAACCCTTTGTATTTACTGTCATGGAGTCTTCTCTTTACTGTTGACTTAGAGACAGATACACCTACTTCACTGAGAGTGTTCTGGACTTCAGTTGATGTTGTGAACGGGTTCTTCTTCACCAAATTAAGTATGCGGCGATCATCCACCACTGTTGTCATCCGTGGACGCCCAGGCCTTTTTGAGTTCCCAAGCTCACCAGTCAATTCCTTTTTTCTCAGAATGTACCCAACTGTTGATTTTGCTACTCCAAGCATGTCTGCTATCTCTCTGATGGATTTTTTCTTTTTTTTCAGCCTCAGGATGTTCTGCTTCACCTCAATTGAGAGTTCCTTTGACCGCATGTTGTCTGCTCACAGCAACAGCTTCCAAATGCAAAACCACACAGCTGGTATCCACCCCTGACCTTTTAACTACTTCATTGATTACAGGTTAACGAGGGAGATGCCTTCAGAGTTAATTGCAGCCCTTAGAGTCCATTGTCCAATTACTTTTGGTCCCTTGAAAAAGAGGACGCTATGCATTACAGAGCTATGATTCCTAAACCCTTTCTCCGATTTGGATGTGGAAACTATCATATTGCAGCTGGGAGTGTGTACTTTCAGCCCATATTACATATATAATTGTATTTCTGAACATGTTTTTGTAAACAGCTAAAATAACAAAACTTGTGTCACTGTCCAAATATTTCTGGCCCTAACTGTATGCATGTGTTGCGGGAATCTGGGCGCAGATGAGACCCAGAAACAAATTCTTCAGAGATACTACTGGCTTGGGTGCTACAACTAGAGTAACGTGGTAGAACATATCGCCCACACGCAAGAGAGGATTGCCAACGTGATGCACATTGTGAAGGAGCACCTCCTCAAGGCACAGGAAACACAGTCCAGAGTGTACAGCAGGTCAGCCAGGGTGACAAAGTTCAACCCAGGGGATCGAGTACTTGTGCTGGTACCCACGGTGGAGAGCAAGTTCCTGGCCAAGTGGCAGTGCCTCTGTGAGGTGGTAGAGAAAATAGGTGAAGTCAGCTATAAAATCCAACAACCAGGGAAGAGGAAACTCTACCAGGTATACCATGACAACCCTTTTAAACCATGGCAGGACAGAGAACTCGTGGAAGCTCTTTTTCTGGTGACCAAATCTGAAGAAAGTGTGAAAGATGCTATGGTGGCATACACCTTGTCCTGCTCACAGAAACAGCAATGTCAGGAGCTGTTGCAGAAGAATTAAAACCTTTTTTCTGAGTTACCAGGTCCATCTTGGGTGCATGAGGTACTCACAGAGCTTCATGTTTGCGTCAACCTGAAACCGTATTGGATTCCAGAGGCCCATCGAGGGGTGATCTCGAAAGAGGGGAAACATATGCTGAATCTGAGTCATTAAAGAGTCCGAGAGTGGCTGGTCCAGTCCCATAGTGTTGCCAAAATATATGGGGAGTGGCGGTACTGTAATGACTACAGGAAGCTCAATAACATCTCGAAGTTCAATGTCTACCTAATGTCCATCCAGGGTACATGAACTGATTGAAAGGGTAGGACCTGACAAAAGGATATTGGCGAATTCCCATGCCCCAAGAAGCCAAGGAGAAGACTGCCTTCTCAAGCCAGATGGTTGTTTCCAGAACACAAGGATGTTGTTTGGGCTGCAAGTTGCTCTGAACAAATCCAGAGAGCCATGGACCAGATCCTAGCTCCCCAGAAGAAGTATGCAGCAGCCTACCTGGATGGCATCATGAGCTTCAGCCAGATTTGGGGAATTCATCTTAGTATAGTTGAGGCGATGCTTGATGCTCTATGGAAGGTGGGGTTTTCAATAAGACTATAAAATCATGAATTTGTGCTTTTGTCTTAGACATTCATTTGAAAACTTGCCTTATGAAGGGAACTCTGTGGTCTGTGCAGCTGTGCAGTAGACCTCGTAGCGGCACCAACAGCACTGTAATGGTGCCGCTACGACAGGAGAGTATCTATTGTGTTTATTTCTTATGATGCCCTGCAGTGATTTAACAGGGGATGTTTAGTATTGGACAGTCCCATTAATTAGACAGTTCATCTTCCCTCCTGTAACTTCAACAACCAAGCCCTATTCCAATACATTAATCCCATACTAGGGACGCAAAGATTGGGGATTGTTATAGGCAATTCTGTATATACAGTATAGTTCTAACAGTGAAAGTCAACTCAGATTAGTAGTCTGTGATTTTGGACAATCCTCCCACACTTCTTAACCACTCTAGAATATATTAAAATTATTTTTTAGGATGAGATATTGTTTGTTTTTTTGCTTTTTTCAGAACATAATAAAATAATTTTAACAGTACAGTTGCAATGATCAGTGATGTTATTACAGTAATTACATTTCAGAATGCTGTTGGGAGGGTCTCCATTAATGTTGCTTGTATTTTACATTAAACTACAGGTCGTAGATAATATAATTATTATTTACAGTATTTTAGCAATTTTATTATATCTACTATATAATTGTCTAAGGGTCACTTCCGTCTTTCTGTCTGTCTTTCTGTCTGTCTGTCACGGGTATTCATTGGTCGCGGCCTCTGTCTTGGAAATCCAAGTCGCTGATTGGTCGCGGCAAAACAGCCATGACCAATCAGCGACGGGCACAGTCCGGCGGCAACATGGCCGCTCCTTCCTCCCCGCAGTCAGCGCCCGCTCCATACTCCCCTCCAGTCAGCGCTCACACAGGGTTAATTACAGCGCTAACGGAGCGCGTTATGCTGTGGTGTAACGCACACCCTTAACGCTACTATTAATCCTGTGTGACCAACTTTTTACTATTGATGCTGCCTATGCGGCATCAATAGTAAAAAGATCTAATGTTAAAAATAATAAAAAAATAAAAAATCGTTAGATACTCACCGTCCGTCGGCCCCTCGGATCTAGAACAGGCCTTTCCTGCTCCTCGCGACACCCCGTAGACCGCTCCATGCTTTGCGATCTCGCGAGATGATGACGTAGCGGTCTCGCAAGACCGCTAAGTCATCATCTCGCGAGAGTGAGACAAGGAAAAACAAGAGGGCGGCGGGAAGGTGGCGCAAATCCCCACCGGAGCTGAGGCTGTGAGCCTCGGAAGGAGGAAGGTAACGTGGGAGGAGGATGAGCAGAGCGGCCAAGGTGAGGCGCCTCAGTCCCCATGGCGAGCATGGTGCCCAGTGCTCCCGGTGCTGTATGGCCTGAGTGCTGCTGCTGACAGGTGCCGATTTGTGCGAGACCCCAGCCCGGGAGCCGGCGGGACATGTACGTGTAGGAGGGGACGGCGGCACCATGGTGGAAGAACTGTTCTGTAAAGTTGTCTCCATTATTCTTAAATGCCGGGACTGTGAGGAGAGGTAAGAAGGCGTGGGATGAGGACACCCACCTGTATATATGCTGCAGGACCTGGACGGTCACACGTTAGATGGCATGTGCCCAGTGATGGGCATCTATAGGTACAGTGTGTGCCCAGGGCTGTGCAATATACTATGTGGGCTGTGCAATATACTACGTGGGCTGTGCAATATACTACGTGGGCTGTGCAATATACTACGTGGGCTGTGCAATACACTACGTGGGCTGTGCAATAGGCTGTGCAATATACTGCATGGGCTGTGCAATATACTGCGTGGGCTGTGCAATATATGTGGGCTGTGCAATATACTACGTGGCCTGTGTTATATTCTGCGTGCGTGGGCTGTTATATACTAAGTGGCTGTGTTATATGCTATGTGGGCTGTTATGCACTCGGTGGGCTGTGCTATATACTAAGTGGCTGTGCTATATACTACGTGGCTGTGTTATATACTGCGTGGGCTGTGCTATATACTCCGTGGGCTGTGCTGTATACTACGTGGCTGTGCAATATACTACGTGGCTGTGCTATTTACTACGTGGGCTGTTATATACGACGTGGCTGTGCTATATACTACGTGGCCGGCCGCGAACAATCAGTGACAGGCGCAGTCCGGCCGCGAATTGGCACGGGATTTGAACCACGCTTCGCTAATTGGTCGCGGCCGGCTGAATCCTGTGTATTCAATGTATTATTCTAAGATCTTCATAAATAAACTACATACATATTCTAGAATATCCGATGCGTTAGAATCGGGCTACCATCTAGTCATTAATATTGCCTCATTTTATAGAAGTGATTCCTGCTACTAAATTTTTTATGTAATTGCTGTTTATACAGTTTCTGTAAATCTGCAACGGTCTTTGGTTAGGGGTGGTGGGGGCATAAAACTATCCTTGGAACTGGGACCTTAGCTATCCTTGCCCCTGGGGTACTCTTAAAGGTTGAGGGGCCCGAGTCTCTGACTTTAGTGTACTCCTGTTAATGTCCTAAGCTGTCCCCTCCTCCAGGAGGCATGGGACAGAGATATGTTAGTGTTTATACACGTAAGACAAACAGGGTTAACAAAAAGCAACTTGCATACAAAAACACTCACCAAGGGTAGAGAGAGATAAAGGGAAGTATATGAAGGTAAAAAACAAATGGGAATAGGCTAACAGAGAAAGCATGCACTCATAAACAGCAGACAACAATCTCCAGCAGCAACTACGAACTCCAACTTCAGCACACCAACTCCAGCAAGCCAAGAAGTAAACTTTCACAGGCAGGGATGAGAGAGTCTGGCTAGGTTTTATAGAGAGAGAAAACAAGCAGGTCAGGAGCACCTGTGAGATGGAGCCGCCTGTCTCTAACCACCATACAAAGAGAGGCAATAACCTCTTCAGCGCCAAAGGAAACAAAGTCCTTTTAATATGAGGAACAAAGCACACAGACTATATGGAAGACCTGCGATTCACAGTTCGTAAAGATTGCCTAACCCCAGATCTCCAAGGAGGACATCGCACGCTCGTGACCGTTTCTTAATATATTCTTGATAGTATCTACTAGGTGGAGTTTCTCTTTTAATGTCTCCAAATGCCTCACTTTTGAATACCTATGTATTAGCATTTTCTCTTTGACTTTTCAGATTAATTTTACATGCAAATTCACTATGTAAACAAGCAGATGTCAAAAATTATATATTCAAATTTTATTCTGAATCGGCAGTGTGACTGCCACTCTAACATATTTTTGTCACCTTATTTTAGGCAGGTGAAATAATTTAGAATCAAGATGAATTATTAAGGTTTTAAAATACAGTTATTTATGTGAATGTTGTAAAAGTGACTTTAAAGTGATGAACGGCGTGAAGACATTAGACCAGCAGCTTACCTAATGGCATAGACATTGGGGTGGATTTACAAAAAAAATTAGAACTTTTCTATGTATTTTTGTTAGAAATATTACTGTCCGTTCCAAATATTATTTTGTGTCATGTAAAGTGAAAAAGGAACAGTGAATCATAATCTTCCACCACTGCACTATACCACCAGGCATTGTTCAGCAGCATAGGTTGAATTGCCCAACAGGCTGTGATGGATCCCAATTGTTTAGGTGGGACGCAAACTGATGAAAGTGCTGCAGGCAGGTTGCACAAATGTTTGTTCAGCAGTTGGGTAAGCCAAATCCTGTGGTTTGTGCAACCTTAATCAACTCGCAGGATCATTTTTAAGACTCCCAAAGGATAAAATACTTGCAAAACATATGTTATAGTAGGCTGTAAAGAATACAACCTCAGTAAGAAATTGAAGGAAACCCACACAGACAGGACCCACATAGATCAAGGACCCCATAGCGCAAATTAGCAGAGAGATCAGAGGACACCTCTTGATCACACTACCTACCTCAGGAATGAACAGGCTTCTAAGGTGCTAATCCCTCCATAGAAACAATCTGTACATAGAAGCCGATTGCTGATCTCGAATTGGAATAAAAACGGCTTTGAGGACACTTTGGGGCTGTTTTTGACCTAGAAGTAAGCCAAATCAGTTAATGAATTTCTAAGTGAATTAAAACATTTCCTAAAGGGTTGTCTGAAAATATTCCATATACAGTGGGGCAAAAAAGTATTTAGTCAGTCAGCAATAGTGCAAGTTCCACCACTTAAAAAGATGAGAGGCGTCTGTAATTTACATCACAGGTAGACCTCAACTATGGGAGACAAACTGAGAAAAAAAAATCCAGAAAATCACATTGTCTGTTTTTTTATCATTTTATTTGCATATTATGATGGAAAATAAGTATTTGGTCAGAAACAAACAATCAAGATTTCTGGCTCTCACAGACCTGTAACTTCTTCTTTAAGAGTCTCCTCTTTCCTCCACTCATTACCTGTAGTAATGGCACCTGATTAAACTTGTTATCAGTATAAAAAGACACCTGTGCACACCCTCAAACAGTCTGACTCCAAACTCCACTATGGTGAAGACCAAAGAGCTGTCAAAGGACACCAGAAACAAAATTGTAGCCCTGCACCAGGCTGGGAAGACTGAATCTGCAATAGCCAACCAGCTTGGAGTGAAGAAATCAACAGTGGGAGCAATAATTAGAAAATGGAAGACATACAAGACCACTGATAATCTCCCTCGATCTGGGGCTCCACGCAAAATCCCACCCCGTGGGGTCAGAATTATCACAAGAGCAGTGAGCAAAAATCCCAGAACCACGCGGGGGGACCTAGTGAATGAACTGCAGAGAGCTGGGACCAATGTAACAAGGCCTACCATAAGTAACACACTACGCCACCATGGACTCAGATCCTGCAGTGCCAGACGTGTCCCACTGCTTAAGCCAGTACATGTCCGGGCCCGTCTGAAGTTTCCTAGAGAGCATTTGGATGATCCAGAGGAGTTTTGGGAGAATGTCCTATGGTCTGATGAAACCAAACTGGAACTGTTTGGTAGAAACACAACTTGTTGTGTTTGGAGGAAAAAGAATACTGAGTTGCATCCCTCAAACACCATACCTACTGGAAAGCATGGTGGTGGAAACATCATGCTTTGGGGCTGTTTCTCTGCAAAGGGGCCAGGACGACTGATCCGGGTACATGAAAGAATGAATGGGGCCATGTATCGTGAGATTTTGAGTGCAAACCTCCTTCCATGAGCAAGGGCATTGAAGATGAAACGTGGCTGGGTCTTTCAACATGACAATGATCCAAAGCACACCGCCAGGGCAACGAAGGTGTGGCTTCGTAAGAAGCATTTCAAGGTCCTGGAGTGGCCTAGCCAGTCTCCAGATCTCAATCCTATAGAAAACCTTTGGAGGGAGTTGAAAGTCCGTGTTGCCAAGCGAAAAGCCAAAAACATCACTGCTCTAGAGGAGATCTGCATGGAGGAATGGGCCAACATACCAACAACAGTGTGTGGAAACCTTGTGAAGACTTACAGAAAACGTTTGACCTCTGTCATTGCCAACAAAGGATATATTACAAAGTATTGAGATGAAATTTTGTTTCTGACCAAATACTTATTTTCCACCATAATATGCAAATAAAATGTTAAAAAAACAGACAATGTGATTTTCTGGATTTTTTTTTTCTCAGTTTGTCTCCCATAGTTGAGGTCTACCTATGATGTAAATTACAGACGCCTCTCATCTTTTTAAGTGGTGGAACTTGCACTATTGCTGACTGACTAAATACTTTTTTGCCCCACTGTATACTTTTTGTAGGCAGTGATAAGAAACAGAAGTATACTCGTCTTTCAGCAGTCCCATGGATCCAGAGCAGGCCACTTCCGAGGTCTGGGCCTGCTCTAGAAGGGATGTCATTAGGCCACCTTCGTTAAGAAGTCACAAGGCTGCTTCAGTAGTCGGTTGACTGGAAGGCACGTCATCAGATGTGTATCTGGTGATGCTATCTTCTGTTCATCTTACCTCTGCAGCCCAGCCACAGGCATCACTGGTCATGCAACTTCTGAATGGAGCAGACATTGCTTTCGGAGTCAGTGGCTATTTCCCAAGAAGCATGCACTGGATCCATGAAGTTTAAAGGGACACTGTCACCTGAATTTGGAGGGAATAATCTTCAGCCATGGAGGCGGGGTTTTGGGGTTTTTGATTCACCCTTTCCTTACCCGCTGGCTGCATGCTGGCTGCAATATTGGATTGAAGTTCATTCTCTGTCCTCCATAGTACATGCCTGCACAAGGCAAGATTGCACCTTGTGCAGGCGTGTACTATGGAGGACAGAGAATGAACTTCAATCCAATATTGCAGCCAGCATGCAGCCAGCGGGTAAGGAAAGGGTGGATCAAACACCCAAAAACCCCGCCTCCATGGCTGAAGATTGTTCCCTCCAAATTCAGGTGACAGTGTCCCTTTAATGAATTTGAGTCTACCTCTGATTATTGTTTTGAAATCATTATTGCCTTAAAAAATATATATAGTTTAGTTACTCTTTAATAAAACATGGTGCTACACTTGGCTAGTACAGTATTTACTGTAACATTTCTATTTTTTTATTGTCTAGGATATTTGCCAGTTGACTAGCCTCTGCTACTGAGTTTGTTGTGCCTATGACGGTGTGCATGCATACCAATGTAGCATTTGTTAAAGGGAATCTGTCAGGAAATATTTGCTATATATTTTGAGCGCACCATGATGTAGGAACAGAGACCTGATTCCAGGGATGTGTCACTTACTGGGATGTCTTATGTTGTTTCAATGCAATCAGTATTTTATCAGAAGGAGATTAAAACCACAGGACAAGCTGTCTTGTGCCTCCTAGTCCAACCATACCCCCATCATTGATTAGCAGCTTTCTGTCACTATACAGTGTAAGCAGAGAGCGGCCAATCACTGTTGTAGGCAGGTTATAGAATGTTAGAGTTGGAAGGGACCTCCATGGTCATCGTGTCCAACCCCCTGCTCAATGCAGCATTCACAAAACCATCTCATTATTTTAATGGGGCGAAAGGGGGGTGATTTGAACTTTTTATATATTTTTTTAAAACTTTTTGCATGGTTCATTAGTCTCCACTGAAGACTAGAAGCTGCAGTACATTGATCTCCTCTGCTACAAGGCGATGATCAGATCGGCTTTGTGTAGTAGAAATGCTCACTTGCTATGAATGCCGACCATGGGGTGGTGCTCATAGCAGTCTGGCAATGACAACCATATAGATCTGCTGCAAACCTCTGGTTGTTGTTGACAGCAACATTTAACTAGTTAACAGCCATGGGTGGATCGCGATTCCACTCGCGGCTGTTGCAGGCACATGTCACCTGTATAATCAACTGTCATGTGCCCGGAAAGGTGCTAGCTCAGCGTCGGAGTCCACAACAAACAGGGGGAGTCCGACATGTGCGTACTATTACGCCACATGTCGGAAAGAGGTTAAATTAGTTCGATATAAACCACTATACATTTATTTGCCACAATGACATGGTTTTAATTATTGGTATTAGTACATTTGACATTGGTGGTTAGCCATTTGCTAGATCTCCATACAAGAACACAGAAAATTTTGTTTGCCTGGAGTAACGTTGGTTTATGCATGATTGTAATCAATGTTTAGTTCTCAATGCCAAAGATTTGGGTCTGTCATTGAAACATAGGACTCTGTTGAGTGACATTGCTATAGAGGCATCACTCCACATAGAGCAAGCAACATTGATCTGATATAATGAAGTATTGGTAGCGTATAATATCTATGCCAAGGTGTTTGCATAAAAAAAACTGGCAGGCTTATCTTTGTTTTTTTTTTTTATCCAGACATCCCAGCTGTTGAGCTTTATCCTTCGCGATGATTGCACCAGCAGCTTGAATACTCCCCCCTTTTATTTTCTGTGAAGCCTAGATCTAAATTACAGGCTCGCAACGACCTACTTTTATTTTTAATGTGCTACGTAAGTGCAAGAAAAAAAAAGCTAACAAAATGAAATGACCTCTTTGACAACTATTGCCTTGGTATTAATTATCTCGTTAGAATAATTACACGCAACACAAGAGAAATTACAAGCTTGGAATAGACCCTTTATCTAACATATGTTGTAATAACTACAGAGCAAAATGTGATAATCTAAAAATGCCTGGTGTTAAAGGTCACAACTTACTGGTGAGATTTATTAATAGAGATGATGCTGCGTCACACGTCTCAGAAGAATGTGCCGTTTGGCCAAAATGCAGTACTTCTTACCCTGAACTGTGGCGTGGATACTTTTATAAATTGTGTTTTAAATGTGCCAAGGTTAGAAGAAGATCATTTGTATTATTGCCACAAATCATTAAGTGCATTGGAAACTGCATACATTATTAAATAGATTTCTTAGACCTGATGAGGCTGGTTTACTTACTTTGAAAATTCACGCAAGATCAGCTGTATTCACATTTCTGTAAGTTTAAAGCCGTCATCCGGTCATAATATATTGATGAGATGTCCAAAAGAATATCAGACGGGTGGGGGGCCCACACCCACTGGTCAGTTGTTACAAGCTCCAGCTGTGTACAGATGTAAACACATGAATTGGAACGGCACTGCACAGCTCCATTCAATGTGTAGTGTTTACTGCTGTGCAATCCAGGTCATCAGTACATTATGATTGGACAACCCCTGTAAGCTTCCAGAAATTATTATATAGCCAATCTGTCATGGAATTTAAGGCAAATACACCCCCCCACCATCCTGTAGAATGTAAGCCCGCAAGGGCAGGGTGCTCGCCCCTCTTTATCAGTTTGTAATTGTTAGTTTGTTTACTGTATGTGATATCTGTAATTTGTATGTAACCCCTTCTCATGTACAGCACCATGGAATCAATGGTGCTATATAAATAATAATAAATACAGCAGCCCCATCAGGTCTACGAGATTGAGATAAGAATGTGATAACAGATCTGCTTTAATATATCTAGAATGTAGAATCTATCTAGGGGTCTGTAAACTTGTGAATAGTGATATCAAGTAAATTGTTTATTACTGGAAACTCCACTTCTAGTGCAATAGCACAGGGTGCCCCATACCAAATAAAAATGGGGTCCTTGCGGCTTTCATTCTAGACAATTTCACTCTAGTTGCCTTCACTGCTACCTTAAAATGGAACTGTACCTTCAGCAAACTTTGCTTAAATCAACAGTACAGGAAAATATAAGAATCTTTGTATTATCAGGGAAATCTGCTTCTTTCTCCACTTATCAGCCACTTCTTCTCCTACCCACTGCCTCCTAAACTTGCCGTCCACTCTCAACAACCAGCTCAAATCCTCCTTGCTCAGACAAGGACTGCAGATGTCATGCGACACAGCCCTTTATCTTCTATAAAGAGGGGAGGGGGGCGATTTGAGAAGTAAAAAAAGTTATGGCGCTCGGAAAATGGCAACAGAAATCACATTTTTATTTACAAAGTTAAGAATTTTTTAAGCAACAAAAAATAATTAAAAAACCCTATGTATTGCTTTCGCCAAAATGTACTGACTTTTAGAATCATGTTGCCTGGTCACCTTTACTGCAAAAAGAAAGCACAAATAATGACAGCCAATAAAGAGTATCAAAGTTGCGTGTTTTTCACTGTTTCATCGTACTCATGGGAAGGTTTTCCTATTTTTAGCACTATATATGGTGAAATGCATTGTGTTATTCAAAATGACATCTTATCCCACAAAAAAAAATAAGTCCTCATACGGCTATCAAAAGAGAAAAAAAAAGTTACAGCTCTTTGAAGTAGAGAAGAAAAATGCAAAAGAGCCAAGATGAAAACTGGCCGCATTATTGAAGGATTATATATGGATGCACATTGTCCTTTTGAATAAACTAGAATGTTCAATCCATCTACTCGGAAGCGTTTCCTATTCTACCTGACTTAATCTGTACAGTAAAGCCAGGGATGGTAAAAAATAGCCGTGCTTATCTTTTGCGTGTTTATGTTACATATGAAATGAATGCCTACAGGAATAGTCTGAGGATGATGTTTATCCGCTGATTAATTATATTCCTTTCTGACTAAAGCGTATATATTTATGTATTCTCATATTATCTGCGTTTTGCTGGCAGCGTTATTCGGCCGCTTTACATCTGAGGTATCATTAGCATGATGTCTCATTGTCATTCTTGTACTGGTCATTTGTCAGTGTTGGACTTTACATGGAATTCTTCCAGTTGTATTGGAACACTTAAGTAATATACAGAGGTAAATTAATGGACTGCCGGGAAAGCTAAGACACCTAATCAGTACATCTAACACAATGAGGGATAGCTGGTTATATTTATATTAAGGAAAGTGTTCTGTATTATAAAGGTACGGAGCTCATAGCGTGGGCTTTTTCTTAGGCATTGCATTATCTGTTCCTTTTACTATTGAATGTCCACTTTTTATTTTATAGATTTTTTTTAGGTTCAGCGTCCTATGCTAATTAATTTTAGGGTCGAAAGTGTTTTTCATTTTTTGTTAACACTCCATTCGGCTTAGGTATTTCGCTAAAGGGGTTATCTGAGACTATTATTATTTTTATGAACTTTAAGAACTGACAGCCAGGTAGTTGCTTGGTACCTAGTTGGTACGTACCTGATCAGAGTGATTTCCCCTTCCGCTGACGTCAATTCGACAGAGCAGCATCTTCTCTTCTGCTGTCCTCTATTGTCATGCTGATTGACAGCTGGCTTTGTCAATCAGCATGATGTCTGCAGTGACGGCCCTCCGACAGAGCAGACTGGAAGAGCTGCTCTTTTGATTATAGGTGAAATGAAGCAGTGGAAGCATCGACTGAACAGGCAGAGATCGTCCCCGTACAGAACAGGCAGGTAGATAGAAATCATGGGTAATCCATTTAAGAGGCTATCCAGCATTGATAAACATGTTTAAAAACAGCCTCAAATGTTATAAAGTCTTTAAACAATCCAGCATGCATGATCCACTAGTACCTCCGGCGTTGTAGCTGCAGAGGTCAGCAGTGATGCCAGTACTATGTCTCACGATCACTGTGGCCATGTACTGTTATGGTAATACTAGGTTGTCTTATAGTCATCGCTCGATATCCCCCTAAAAGGGCTCACAATCTTAGTTCCCTAATAGTATGACTCTTGAATGTGTGACGCACGTACCAACATGGAAAGAAGACACAAATCCCGGAACTCACCATGATAGAGAGAGTCGGCCCCAAGCAGGAGGTGCATGATCTTGCATGATTTAGTAGTCCTCCTGGTATTGTGGCTGCAGCAGTCATGTTCTGTACTACTGCCATTGTGGCTCCCATTGGTAAGCAGAGACGCTAGTATTATGTCAAGTGATCACTGTGGCCAGTATGGGAATTCCCGGGTTGTCATGTAGTCATCGCTCTCTACCCCCGAAAAGTTTAACAATCTAAATTCCTTATTAGTATGTCTATTAAATGTGAGGCTCAAACATGGCAAGAATATACAAGCTCCCTGTAGTGGTTTTAAATTGTCGTCTTCTTTCTAACCATGAAGGAGAGAGTCAGACGGATAAAACAGAAAGTTTAATCTTGAAAGATGATGGCTCTTTATTGATGAAAGATAGCGACACAGTAAAAATCAGGGTTGAAAAAATTTTTTTTTAGAAAAGCCCACCAATTTGTAAAAGGCATGTAAGGGCATCGGAGCAGAAATTAATCAGTGTTACAAGAGGAGGACAGCACAAATTCTTGCTGTGAACTGTGTCGGGTGGGAGATTCTAATGGGGAATAAAAAATTAAAAACCTTTGAAAGCATTAGAGATAATTATGGGAATTTTAAATTGGATCTGCTTATTATTTCTGCAAGGGGATAGAATAGAGAGGCTTTAATGTTTAATGTCCCTTCTGTAATAGAAGACTGAATTGATCTCTTTGGTCCCTTTTTATTTCATTACTGTCCAATCGGAAATAAATTAGATTCTATTTTAAAGTCATCTTTTTGAACAAAACAAAGCTGAGTAAGAGACGCGTGGGAATAGCTTTCCGAGTTTTTGAACTTTCCATTCTTAATACAGATGTATATGTCATTTTTTTCTGTTCAGTTGTAAAATATCAGATAAAAAGCAATTGATTGCTATTAGAAATACCGTACTGATTCCATTTATTGGGTTTTATTCAAGTCCAAACAATCTCCATATTTATGCACTGTTTTATTTAAACCAACAATCTATCTCCACCCCAATTTTTTATTATACATGTATACCCCCAAATAGTGTGTTGTCGTGGATTTACAACACAATCGTACACAGCAGCAGCGGCCAGAGGCTTCTTCCCTTTTGATATAGCCCTCAAACTGCCTTGTTATAGTAATTTAATCGTAGTAAGTGTCACTTGTGGGTGATTTTTGCATTTTTTCATCTTTTGGTGCATTGAAATGGCAGAAATTCATTTTTAATGAAAACAAATGTATTCATTAAATTTCAGCCAAGCTTCTTTTTTTCATGTGCTTTCTAAAAGATGAATACATAAACATCTTTGAATAAAATATCAGTCGAATAGGAGATGCATAGTAATTTCTATAGATTCACTAAATTATGTGGAAAGCAAAATAAATTCAAACTTACGAAAGTTGAATTTGTATAATAAGTCTTTCAATGGGTTTGCACAGGAAGCATAAATTCTACCCCACTTCCCTACTAAAAAACAAGACAAATGCATGCAACTAAGGGTACCGTCACACAGTGCAATTTTCATCGCTACAACGGTACGATCCGTGACGCTCCAGCATCGTAACATTATCGCTCCAGCGTCGTAGACTGCTGTCACACTTTGCAATCTACGATGCTGGAGCGATAATTTCATGACGTATGTGCGATGTAGAAGCCGTTGGTTACTATGCGCACATCATATACGATATATGTTACACCATGCGATCATGCCGCCACAGCGGGACACTAGACGACGAAAGAAAGTTTCAAACGATCTGCTACGACGTACGATTCTCAGCGGGGTCCCTGATCGCAGGAGCGTGTCAGACACTGCGATCTCGTAACTATATCGCTCGAACGTCACGAATCATGCCGTCGTAGCGATCAAATTTGCACTGGGTGACGGTACCCTTAAACTGGTTATAGACATTTAAAGGGCTTGTCCACTACTCGGACAACCCCTTCTCAATCCCTATTGTTACGTGTTACGGAACCACTCAGCACCCAGAACATGTTGTGCAGTGATATATATGTATAATAGGTTCCATGTGAGATGCATCAGCCCACAGGCTGCGCGCCTGGGCAGAGGGGACAAGATATTCCCCTTCTGTCCTCCCCCCACCTTTGTAATTCCCACAGTAAATATCGGCAGGCTCCAGCCACCTGTGGCTATTGTAATGTATGTCTGGCCTGCTGCTTTTCAATTGGCCCGCCCTCTGTAACTGTGTGATATATTCTGTGTCCTATGAATAAAGTGTTGTCAGACTGGAAATACGTGGAGAAGCAGTGATCTTTTACATGCGCCCATGTAATCAAGGGATTCCAGCCAGCGTCCTTCATTCAGACTCCAGCCAAAGAAGAGTGGACCTCCTGAAACACGGGGTGGTACTGAAAAAGGTACCCCAGCTTGGTAGACCCCTTTACACCTATGTTTCCCACTTGTAAAATAATAACGCCTATACACACCTCCAGTTTCGGTGCTATTCCAGTGGTGATGCCACTGGCTCTCCTAAGGATCACATGACATTGTTATCCTTACATGATCCCTGCAGCGAATCAGCTCTGCCTTCACTCTCCCCACCTTTTGGCGAATCACATACATATAACATCCAATTGTAAAACTTATTATTATTTCAAGATCTATTGATTAAAATTAACTTTTGTTCATGCGAAAACCCCTTTAAGCAGTAACCAGATTTGTATATGTTTGTTTCTGTTCATTACTAAACCATCAATAGTCTAAATGATGCAAACTGTAATAGGAACTTTAAAATTCATAGGACAACATGTAATAGGAAATACATTTTATATTACCGTCTTAAATCTCCAATTTTTTTTCAAAGCCTATTCTGTCAGCGCGTATTCTTATAAAAAACAAAATTCAGTCTGGAATTGCTCCATTTGTGATTACTTCCTCTCATTGAATCGAAAAATTGAAAGACGTAGCATAACTCATTTTTAGGTCGCAGTATGGCTTCCTACCTGTGACGACTGGGGATTGGATGAAGGCATGCTAGCTGTCTAAAACTTCATTTTTCAGGGTGGTTTGCAAAGCTAAAATGCCTTAGGGTACCGTCACACACTGCCATTTCGATCGCTACGACGGTACGATTCGTGACGTTCCAGCGATATCGTTACGATATCGCTGTGTCTGACACACAGCAGCGATCAGGGATCCTGCTGTGAATCGTACGTCGTAGCAGATCGTTTAGAACTTTCTTTCGTCGCTGGATCTCCCGCTGTCATCGCTAGATCGGTGTGTGTGACACCGATCTAGCGATGCGATCTAGCGATGCGTTCGCTTGTAACCAGGGTAAACATCGGGTAACTAAGCGCAGGGCCGCGCTTAGTAACCCGATGTTTACCCTGGTTACCAGCGTAAAACTAAAAAAAAACAAACAGCACATACTTACATTCTGGTGTCCGTCAGGTCCCTTGCCGTCTGCTTCCCGCACTCAGTGATTGCCGGCCGTAAAGTGAAAGCAGAGCACAGCGGTGACGTCACCGCTGTGCTGTGCTTTCACTTTCACTTTACGGCCAGCAGTCACTGAGTGCGGGAAGCAGACGGCAAGGGACCTGACGGACACCGGAATGTAAGTATGTGCTGTTTGTTTTTTTTTACGCTAGTAACCAGGGTAAACATCGGGTTACTAAGCGCGGTCCTGCGCTTAGTAACCCGGTGTTTACCCTGGTTACCCGGGGACCTTGGCATCGATGGTCGCTGGAGAGCTGTCTGTGTGACAGCTCCCCAGCGACCACACTACGATTTACCTACGATCACGGCCAGGTCATATTGCTGGTCGTGATCGTAGGTAAATCGTATAGTGTGACCGTACTCTTAAACACAAAGCGATTATGGGGAAATAAATGCTTTGTTTCCATGATTCGTGATGATAGATAGGTTAATCCAAGGAGCACCAGTCCATTCACCATAGGGTGTAAGCCTCCAAGATTCAACCCAGCAACATCCTGTTAAATATATCCTGAAAGGAAGAAGCCCCCAATGAGCAGATCACTTTAGTGGAAAAAAAAGCCTTTATGTAAGCAGTTAGACATACAGCTCTGGCAAAAATTAAGAGACCACTGCAAAATGTTCAGTTTGTCTGATTTTTCTCTTTAGGGCTCATACCCATTTGTAAGAAAAAAAAATGGATGAGTTCTATGTGAGTGTAATGCGACTTCTGTGCGATTTTTTATTTATTTTTTTTCCCACGGAACATCCGTATGACATGCGCATGCAATCCGTATGCAATGCAATTTTAACATGAGGTTTTACATACAGCAGTTATCTGTATGTAAAAGCTCATGTTAAATTCGCATTGTAAAATACATCTGTACACATCATTTTAGAACAAAATAATCTTCAATATACTGTATATATTCACAAAATTAGAATATCATCAAAAAGTTAATTTTTCAGTTTTTCAATACAAAAAGTGAAACTCGTATGTTATATAGAATCATTACAAGATTAGACACAACCACAGATGTACCAACCACTATTTACCAAAGATTACAATAAAATCAACAATATTGTGGTAATATATACCATATATCGGTGATTGGTGCTCTGTGGAGAACCACTAACATAGGCGGTAGAAACAAACACAACCAATGTACAGAAGTACCCAGAGAAGCCACCAAGCAGGGAATAGATATAAAAATGCCTTTATTATATACGAGTGGCAAAAAAAATAATATAACAAATTGTGCGCACAACAGGACAAAAAAGATTATTTTATCAATTAAATATAATTTAAAATTATTAAAAGGATATGGTAAAGGCTGACCAAATTATATTTATATATATCTAGATGTACGGTTAGTGCTTCCCTATTTTTAAAAAAAAATATATAAAATAAAATAAAGCAACTAAAAATAATATGTGATGCATAACATAAAAACTATATGAAAATAATATTTGAGTTATATATATATAACGTGACATAGGCAAATGTTTTTTTGTGTTATATAAAACAAAAAAAGGATAATAATATATTTTATATATATGTAACGTCCAGATGGTAGTATGTGCAAATTGCAATATATAAAGTGCAACGTGACAAGTACCAAGAGATGCCAATATATATCAGCCTACATATAGTACAATGTGGGTTGTAATGTACCTCACGATATATGACGTGCAGATGGTAAAATTAATAAAATGTAAAGTGCAAGGTGGATGATGCAAATTATGCCAATATATATCGGTCTACATGTAATTCAAATTTACATTTCATTAACACGTCTATCAATCCTGTGGTTTTAATGTTTGCATGAGCTTTACTTCTTGGTGTTGCAATTTTAATGTGAAGGAGTGTATAACTGTGTATTTGTGTGCATACTTCTTTGGTTGCATAATTGTGTTATTTTTATGTAATCCCATTATCCCTATTATTTGCATCATTGGTAAATGTAAGCTGATATTTCAATAAACATAGACTAAACTTTTTCAGCCAAGCATTTTGCACATTTGGGTTTTGGCTGGCTGTATATATTCAATAAAGAGCCTCTGAGGGCAGGGAGGGTGCACATTCAGCTCAACTGCTATTTTTGCAAGGTATCACATTAAAATTCAGATGTGGCAGATTTTCCATAAACAGAATATTTTGAAAATGATGCCACAACGAGAAAGGATAATTTTGGGATTCCCTTACACCAAAATAGTCCTGTTTTATAGGCCTAATATAAACCAAACCGATGTACTCTTAAATAACATTCTGTGTACCTGCCCAAAGTTTGTTTTTTTTTTGAGTAATTTATTGAGAATTATATGTTATGTAACAAAATGACTCAAAACAAGAAATGCATCTAGCCTGGAATATTTAATAAAAATGATAAGGTATAAATTAATAAATAGTTGATTCAGGAGGTGACCGTTTTGCCCTACAGTAGATTACATACATTAGTTATTTATCACATATATTATTATACTTGATGTATACAATATTTTTAACCTTTTTTAAAGGTAATCTAGCAGAATTTCAGTCCCAAGGTATTTATTTGGCCACGTAGCTCTTTCAAAGACAAGTCAAGCAATACCCCTACATGGCCGCGGTTTGTTCCTGCGGAATCAGTGTTTAATTCATATGCAAATGAGGCTGAAGAGCTGAAGCCTTTGTCATTCCAGATCTGTTCCCCACCCAGCGCTATCTCCTGCTGCTAGTCTGACACCTCCTTTAACTGCAGTTGGACAAAATAGAATGTATCCTTCAAGCAGGAGGAGGAGGCGTTTCTGGGTGGGGGAATAGAGCTGGAGTGACAGAGGCTTCAGATCTACAATCTACTTTACATATCAATTCAAGTCCTGAATTCTCATTAAAGGGAACCTGTCACCTGAATTTGGCGGGACCAGTTTTGGGTCATATGGGCGGAGTTTTCGGGTGTTTGATTCACCCTTTCCTTACCTGCTGGCTGCATGCTGGCTGCAATATTGGATTGAAGTTCATTCTCTGTCCTCCATAGTACACGCCTGCGCAAGGTAAGATTACTTTGCGCAGGCGTGTACTATGGAGGACAGAGAATGAACTTCAATCCAATATTGCAGCCAGCATGCAGCCAGCAGGTAAGGAAAGGGTGAATCAAACACCCGAAAACTCCGCCCATATGACCCAAAACCAGTTCCGCCAAATTCAGGTGACAGGTTCCCTTTAACCGAGAAACAGCCTGACCATTTAAAAGAAATACTGGACTTGTCTTTGAAAGAGCTACATATAACTAGTTTGTGGTGTGAAATCCTGCTGGAATATTCCCTTTAATATATCCTCTAGTTGGAAGCATATATTACATATCTATAGGTTCCTCTGTTTTTTGGGTGTGTAAGAATTTAGCAGTCCCTAAACTTGGGTGAAGAGAGGCCATTGATGATCTTTACGTCATTCAGTCCATAGGATTGGATACTAGGTTAACAGAGGAGAGGACTTACAAAGGACCACATCCCAATGAGCACTTTTTCTTTTTTTCTGTGCCACACTGCAAATTATTTTGGCACTTGAATGAAGGAGATGCTCTCATGGTTTCGAATAATAAAAAAGAAAAAAAAAAAGAAAAAGCCATTTTATTTAAGACTTAAAAGCTAGGCCACCAAAGTAAATGCATATATTGTTTTGGCAGATAAATATTTGGTATGTTGATTCTACCCATTCACCATGGTGTTGCTGTTGCATGCTTCAGTGCAATCACACCTTTTTGGGCTTCCCCCACTGAGGTATATAGAGCACGGCACTTTGCATTGTCCGAATCCTAATGTATAACTTTGATGGCTGGTGTCATGTTGTAGTCTGCGTAGTACTGGCTGTCTGAGCACATCTCGTCTGTTAATCAAATGATATCAACAGATGACAAATCAGCAATTTATTGGGTCAGACGCTGCATTAAAAGCCCATTCTGTTGCCGCTCTGTGATGGTGAAGGAACACCATCTGTAGCCTACAGGTTACGCAAATATGTAAAATGTCCCCTGTGTTTGAAGAAGCATTGTGAATCCATTGTGTCATAGCAAATAGAGATTAATATGAAGCAGTGGCAGCTGCGGGGAATATATTTATGGATCCTGCTCATAAGAGGAATATATGTTCCAGATGAGTCAAACAAACTGCTGTGCATGGAGCAGAATTTAAGTATGTCAGACTCTAATAGCTATAGAGCTGTGCTGATCCTAATCTGTTTTTTAAGTTTATAAAACCTAGATATTTTTATTAAAAATATCTATGTGGACAGAATATTGGAACATCTAAACCTTAAACTAACTGGAGTTTTGATGACATTTCACTCTAAATTCATAGGCATTAATATGAAGTTTTTCACTCTTGTGTAGCTCTAACGACTTCCATTCTTCTGGGAAGGTTTTCTACAAAATTTTAGACTTTGCATGTGAATTTTTACTCATTCATCCAAAATAACGTTTGTGAAGTCAGAAATTATCAGTGAGAAAGCCTGACTTGGTCTTCCTTTTAGCTCATCCCAAAGATGTCTGACAGGGTTGAGGTTAGAGCCCTGTGCTGATTGTCTCAACTGTCAGAGGCCACAAAATCAAAAAGGCTGCATTGCACAGACTTGGCGCAAGCCATTCCAACTGCCAGATGAGCCCCAGGAAAGTGAGTTCTGACAAAGCTGGACGATCGCCGGAACGGGAGAGGACAAGTCCTATAAACACCTCCATATTTCAGTATTGCAACTCAGTTGATTGAGGAATATTTAGGAGGGAAAACATTTCACAGTCTGCCTGCTTACAATGGTGATGCCCGGTTACAGGATATTGATGACCTGTCCTTTAGAAGAGGTGATCAATATCAGAGGTCCTATTTCAACTAATTGAAGATGACGTGTCACCCATACAAGTGAATTGAATTGAGCTTGCTGTACTATATATGGACACTACACAGTGTTCGATCTGTGCCACTACCGATGTGCCGTGGCACCTTAATCATTTGATTGGTGGGTGTATCAGGGTTGGAACTACAAATGATTTGGTAAGGTTAGGTCATCAATATTAAATTCATGTAAAACCTTTAATATTTTTATTAAACAGACGTATTTGAAAAGTGGCAGCAGTGTTATGCCTTGTACACAGCCATATTTATGCCCTGTGTTGTATGCGATTGGGAAAGAGATCTTTACAAATATTGGCTCAATCCTTGTTAGATGATGGATGTAATGACTTGAACCAAAAACGGCAATGAACCTCAGGGGTGGACATATCATTGGTGCTACCTGTGCAGCCGCACAGGGGCCCAAGAGGTGAAGGGGCCCATTTATACCTCCAAAGCAGCTGCAATTTTGCATTTTTAGGAGATCTTGGGCTGCAAAGGGATCTTGTATTGTTCTTACACAGGGGACCTTTTCTATTTGTGTCCACCAGTGATAAACCTGATGATCCACATAAAAAAATGTGACTCAGACATTGTATATCCATTGTCCTGCATTTCTAGCCTTCTGCAGTGCTCAGTTGCCCAAAAGAATTGGTAATGGTGACACTCCCTCACCAGATTTCCTGACTCATCTACTTTAGTAAATAATTGCAGGAACAATTCTGGAGCATTTAAAAAAACAAACTTTGTTTTGTCTTATTTATGTTAAGGTGCAATGGGTCATCTAGGCCCATTTACCGGTGCTCGTTTACCGTTCAAGCCAGCAAATACTGTTGGGAACAAATGGTAATGGAGCGATTGTTCTGTCCCCATACAACATCATGATATCGATAGGTCAATGTAAACATAGAATGTACTATGTGCTGCTGATAGCAATGATTTTTATTCCTAGTTTGTAAAAGTGATTAATCCCTATGAAAAGGAACTGTCGGCAGGTCAGACGTGGCCATTGTTTGCCCTTATTTTATTTCTGATGCTCCCCTTAAGTATATTGCTGTTTTTTTATGTGTGTGTTTTAAATCTGTCATACAGTTCGAGATGTGGACCTACTGGAATAATGCTAACTTTTATTGTCTTTTCTAAGAAGGAGGTGCTCACTGGATTTTCTGGATCCATGTCTATAATCTTCTCTGCCTAGTACTCTTTGAGCAACACCTCTATGGAAAAGGTCATAAAATGATCATATTAGGTACCCTAAATAAAAAGAAACACAACTATTGAACTGTATGTTGGATTTATGTAACAAAAATAAAAGACCCCTCAGAGGGAGCAGCAGCTGTAAAATAAGAGCAAAACTTTGCCACGTTTGACCTGGTGATGCTTCCTCTTTAGGATTCGCTCACACTTGCATAGAAATCAGATGAGTGCAATGCAAGATGGTAGTTTGTTGTTGTTGTTTGAGAAGGCGTTTGGTGAATTTATCTATAACTATTGCTAGGTTTTGGGTGTGTGATAAATTCCCCTCCTTCTCCTACTTCAGTTTTACCCTATCCCCCAGTTTCTGGTGTTGAGTCCTCTTCCGTCCCTGGCTTCCTGGCTTGAGGAATCCAAGTAAATGACACGCAGCACAAAGGTTGTGTGTTCATAAACAGGGGTAGCCCCGGAGCACGCCTGCCTCACTGGGCGCTGCCCCTTCTTTATATAGTAAGAAGTTAGGCATTTACAGACATGCGCACAAGTGCTCATATTTCATAATCACTTACAAAGCAAATCTATACTAGTGAAAAGTTACAATATCTGGTATGTGGGTGAAAGGCTACAATATCAAGGAGAAATGCGCGCGTGATTACTTCTATAAAAGGAAATGTCAAGTTTGCTGTGCAGAAGCAGATTTCATCTGGGAGACAAAATGGATCCTTTGGTTCAGTCTGGTCTCCACATTTCCCCCCTTTGACATATTCTTTTATTATTTGTCATAAATTTTTGCATGAAGCTTGTGCATTTTCTTCTTTATGCGGCAGTATACTAAAATATAAAAGAAAATTAGTACGGCAATAATAAACTTTATACTCTTACACAAAATTTATTTGTGCATACTGAGATACCCTTGAGTACAATCTTGAATAACACATATATGATTACAATAATCATAACTATATGTATTATGCTCTGCATAATCCCGGCAACCCACCCACCGATCCCTCTGAACCAGTTGGCTGGGTTAAGAAAAGAAAAGGTATCTGACCACCAGCTATCCTTATTCTGGTCATTGTCTTTGTCATACTGATCTCTGAGTCGTTGTACGTCCTTTAATTTGAATGTCATACTCATAGTACTATTCGGGTCTATATAATGACAGCAGGTGGGTCCAATGATTTGACACATACCCCCTTGTGAGGCAGTTAGGTAATCCAATACCAGGGTATGTTGGTTGACGACTATTATAAGCTGATTCTGTACAGCTACACTAGTGTTTAGTATATCCAATATATCCCAGATCTGATCATCTAGATAATCCGTGGCTCTAACTAATTTATCCCACATTTGTGTTAACATAGGATAAATAAAAATGGTACTAGCAATTTTGTTGGGAATTCCCATTTGTACTATATGCGGCCTCCCCGAGGGACGTGGTGAGTTATCTGCAGCTCTTTTATATAGTGTGTGCTTGGGTACGGCTTGCATATTCACTTGTTTATTTGAAATTATGAAAGTAGCTGGGGTTAGGCGTCCTAATGTACAAGTACCCTTTATACCTACGGGAAGCCATTTATATGCTCCTTCTCCGCATATCCAAAATGTACCCTCAGGCAGACCCCATAGAGCTGAGTGCTGCAATACCAATCTGTGAGCCAAATCCACAAAACTAGATACATTTTGAAGCATACACCAAGAGGGTTTTTGTCCCAAGGGGCTACAGTACCCGGCTGCGGGATTACCACATACATGCATTCCGTTGACATACTCATTGGATTCATTACAAACCAGGTTCCCCGGCTTACTTGTACAACTGTTATCATCACCTTGGGGGAACAACTCAGAATGTTCCCATTTTCTATTATGTATGTATCTTTCCAATACTACAGGTTTGAAAGCATCAGAGGGAGGGGCGGTTGTACTGAAACTGAGCTGTAGATTTTCAGTGGGGACCTGTCCTAAATCAGTTAATCCAGTCTTATTCCTAGGTACCCAGGCCCCACCCTTATAGGCCAAATATTGTAGATGTGTACTACTCCCTGAGAGATTACCCTGCCACCAAGGAAATTCTACCCATCCCACAATTGGTATGGCGATTGTAGTATTCCATAGCCTAGTATTACCAGTTTGGTTGTTGGCCAGGTTGTCTGAACAATTAGGCCAAGCGAATATTTCTTCTGCTGATACGGGAACTGCTAGAAAAGGTATACTTGTGGCTGATACCGGCGAATGGGTACAGATCCAACAATCTGTCAGGGTTTGTGTATTGTTTAACAAGTCATGCACTAATTTTCTATGATGTTGTACGAATCTATTGTTCAAAGGGGCTAAAGAATTTAGTCTTTCCCATGCCTTCGTTGTGGTTAACATTATTAACATCAATATCATGAGTTTTATACTGCTTTTTTGCAATGGCTTGCATGTATCCATGATGCCTTTCCTTCAAGCTTGACTGATGTAGTTGTTGTCAACAGGACTTGGAAGGGTCCGTCAAACCTTGGTTCTAGAGCCTTTCTGGTGTGTCTTTTTATATAGACTTGATCACCTGGTTCCAACTTGTGACTTCCTTCAGTGTTATCAGGATCTGGAAGGGAAGCAAAAACTTGTGCATGCACCTTAGTTAATTGTTTCTGAAGATTTTGCACATAGGAAGTCAGTGATTCAATATTTAACACAAGTTACTGTGGAAAATAACATCCTAAATTGGCAGTCCTGCCAAACAAAATTTCATATGGAGACAGTTTTAGTCTTACCCCTTGGGGTATTGCGTATTGAGTAAAGGGCCAGTGAAAGGCATTCTGTCCAAGGCTTTCCTGTTTCAGCCATGGCTTTCTGTATTTTTAATTTTAAAGTTCCATTCATGCGTTCTACCTTACCAGAACTTTGAGGATGATACGGAGTGTGTAACTGACTTTCAACACCCAACATTTTTAGTACATTTTGAAATATTTCTCCAGTGAAATGAGTACCCCTATCTGACTCGATCACTTCAGGGAGACCATAACGGGGCACCAGTTCGGTAACTAGCTTTACAGCAGTGTTTTTAGCTGAAGCCTTCCGAACTGGATAGGCCTCTGGCCACCCCGAGAACATGTCCACACACACCAACACATACTCATACCCATTACTCTTTGGCAGCTGGATAAAGTCTATCTGCAACCGTTGAAACGGGTAGAGAGGTCGGACGTGGTGCTTCATAGGGGTCTTTGCTGTCTGTCCGGGATTATGTGTCAGGCATATAGCGCATGCAGCACAATAGTCTCTTGCGTAGTTGCCAAAACCTGGAGCCAACCAGACTTGCTTTGCCAGTAGTGTCATTGCATTTGCAGACACATGCGTAGGGTGATGTAATCCACCAACTACTATCGGGTACCAGGCTCTAGGTAGACATATTAGTCCATTTTTCTTCCAAATTCCCTCTTGTTCTTCTGCCCCTTCCTTTTTCCACCTGTCCCTCTCCTCTTCTCCTGCATCTTCCTGTGCTTGTCTCAGTCTATCTTCAGTATTTTCTGTGAGGTTTACAGTATGGACCTGTTGTAAGGGTTTGACTGCTGCTGCTTTGGCTGCTTTATCAGCCCTATCATTTCCCCTAGATTCCCTAGTGTCGAGTCTCACATGTGCAGCTACCTTGATTACTGCTACTTCTTTTGTTTCTTGTGCAGCCTCTAAGATCTGTTTGATCAGAGAAGCATGTTTTACAGGTTGTCCTGACGCTGTCATGTAACCTCTAGCTCTCCAGATTACTCCAAAATCAAACACAATACCATGTGCATACCTAGAATCAGTGTATATATTAGCTGTCTGATTCTCAGCTATTTTTAGAGCTTCAATCAATGCTGTTAGTTCTGCTTCTTGTGCAGATTGTTTCGGTGGAAGCGGTTCTGCTTTGAGAGTTTCAGATCCTGACACAACTGCATACCCTGTATGGAAGTTACCTGTGTCATCTGCAAACCTACTACCATCTATAAACAGCTCTAAATCTGGATTTTGAAGTGGTGTTTCGGATACATTGGGTAAGCCTACCGTTTCTTGTAAAATGAGCTCTGTACAATCATGTGTGTCTGTAGGGAAAAAATTTGTGTGTGTATCAGTGTCCTTATTCCCCCCTTCAGACTCGAGAGGTAGCAGTGTAGCTAAATTGAGAGTCTGAAGCCTTGCAAATGTGATAGTGGAGGGTAGCAGCAAAGAACACTGAAGCCGCAAATGTCTGGCCATGGAGATGTGTTTTGGTTGGACCTGGTTTAATATCCCATAAACATCATGTGTAGTTTGAACTGTGAGTGGATGCTCTAGGACAATTTCTGATGCTTTGTCCAACAATAGTGAGACAGCAACAACTACACGTACACAGGTTGGCGCTGCTCTAGCTACGGGATCTAACCTTGCTGAAAGATATGCAATTGGTCTTTGTTTCCCTGCATGCTTCTGGGTAAGAACTCCTGTAGCATGGGAATCAACTTCTGCAGCCATAAGCTGAAATGGTTTGGTGTAGTCTGGTAGCCCTAACGCTGGAGCTGAAACAAGGGCATCTTTTAATTGTTGGAACGAAATCTGACCTTCTTTTGTCAACAAATAAGGTTCACTTTTTACACAGTCATACAGTGGTTGCATTAGTTGACTGGCATGTATAATCCATTGTCTACAATGAGACACTATTCCTAAAAATGCTCGTAGCTGTTTATGATTTCTAGGCTCATTCATCTGTCTTATTGCTTCAGTTCTTTGAGGTGTAAGATGCTTTTTACCTTGAGAAATGCAATGACCTAGAAAGACCACTTTGGTCTGACAAACTTGTAGCTTTTGTCTATTCACTTTACACCCTTCTTTTTCTAGAAAACATAGTAAACTCACAGTGGACCTTTCTGCAGTTTCTAGATCTGGGCAGCAAAGTAGTAGGTCATCCACATACTGCAAAATTACTACCTGTGGTTCGGGTTCAAACCTCTGAAGGACTGTTTGTAGGGCATTTGAATAAAGAGTAGGGGAGTGTATCATTCCCTGTGGAAGGCGTGTCCACGCCAACTGTTTGCCCTTAAATGTAAATGCAAACAAATGCCAACTGTCTTGGTGTAAAGGAACCGAGAAAAATGCATTTGAAAGATCTATTACAGTAAACACTTGAGAACTGGCTGGTATCTGTGATAGTAACATATGAGGATTGGGTACAACTGGGGTGATTGGATCTAGAACTTTGTTTATTTCTCTTAGATCATGTACCATACGATATTTGGGCATAGAACCCTTATCAAGAGTTCTCTTCTTGACTGGATACAGAGGAGTGTTAGCAGGTGATTGTATCTCTACCAAAACCCCTTTCTCTCTATATCCGTCTATCTGTTTTGTAATCGCTAGTTCCTGCTGGGCACTCACAGGGTATTGTCTGAGCTGTGGGAGAACAGTTCCTGGTTGCACAGATAGTTTTACAGGAGAGATATGCAATAATCCCACATCAGTGTCACCCTGTGCCCACAGTGTTTCTGGGACTGTTGAGAGGTCTAGATCTGTGGTGTACTCTTTTTCTTCAGTATAATCCTCAAAAGCCTGAATTCTGACATATTGTTCTAATGTTTCCGCATCATCAGGGATAGTCAGCATGACTGTGCCATCTTCCCTAAAATTGATGTTAGCTTCTAATTTCTTCAAGACATCAGTTCCCAACAAACATGTTGGGGCACCTCTGGCATACAAAAATCTGGATGCAAAACATTTAGGTTCTAAGGAGACCTCTAGGGGCACAGTATATGGTAGTGTTCGAATTACCCCATCATAACCCTCAGCAAAAGTTGTTTGTTGTGAAATATCTTCCGGGTTTGGAAGAAAATCTTGATTCAAAATTGAGGAAGTTGCACCTGTATCTATTAAAAATGGAATCTCTCTTCCCCCCACATTCACCTGTATTATAGGTCTTCTAGCTGGTAGGGAAGTTTGTAACACATTGAGTCAATCTGAATCTGGTATGGGACCATCCACTATGGATGTCTGTTGGATGTCTGAGGGCTTATTCTTTGGTACAAATTTTCCTGATTTTATGTCTGCCTGCTTCTTTCTACATTCTTTCTGGAAATGTCCTGGTTTCTTGCAGTAATGACAGGGAAAATTATGTCTTGCCCTTCCACCTGTTGTGTTTGCTTGCGCTATTCTGACAGGCTTATGATTTTCTCTTAAATCCAACTCTATCCCTACGGCTTTTTGCCTGGCCAAGTGTGGGTCTTCCAAGGTTCTCCAATCAGGAGTTGCAGCCTTAAGTTTTTCCTTTACTTTTGGAGACAATCCATCTATAAAGGTTTTTGTAATTAACCTCATCATTCCTGGAGCGGTTAGATCTATTCCTTCATCTCTAAAATTATTCTCTACCCCTAGATAATATTCATCTACCGATTGTCCAGGTCTCTGAGCCACCACTCCCGTTGTTCCTCTCTGCCTCTGTTTCTGCCTCATGAAAACTATTAAATGGTCTACAAATTGTGTTCCTGATTCTATCGTTTGTAAGGCACCTTGTCCCGCTTGTCCCTCTTGTAGCTCCTGTCCCACCTGTGGCCTGTGTCCCTGTAGATGTGTTAGCAGTTCCTGGAAGAGACCAGGAGTAATTTTCATTCTACATAATTCCTCTCCATCTGCCCAGACTCCTGCATGAGTCTGCATAATTTGCTGTATATACTGTGCGAATCTAACTGGGTACTGGGTAGGATCTGGTGCATTATGTAGAAGAGACATTCCTTCAGCGGGGGACCAAGGGAAGTATTGTCGGGTTTGGTGATATCTAGTTGCCATTGCTCCATCTACACCAGTTTCTCTGAAGGGTTTCGGTACTATCCTAACAGGAGCTAACAATTGATGACCTCTGGGGGCCCCACAGGCAGAACATTCAGTTCTCCAGTCTGGATTCTGCTGGCCACAATTTTTGCACACCCATCCTTCCACCCCATTTAACCCAGGATATAAATTTGGTTTGGTTTGTCCTCCTTCAGAAGGTACAAATGGTTGAACATTCGGATCTAGGTAAGGAGGAGGAACTGAATGAGTCGTGGCACAACATTTTCCCGTACCCATACTCCATTTGGAAGTGTCTGGATCATACTTCCAATTCTCCTCTTTAGCTGTTTTTGAGACCTTTATCATACAGTGTATGATTTCTTCCCACCCATTGTCTTTGATAATTCCACCTCGTTCTTTACTCAGTCTTTCCCATTCAGTGCTAAACATAAGTGCTTCTGAAATTCCCAATTTTTCTCTTGCCCTTCTGATCTGCCTTCTGACTGTCTTTCCACATCTTTCCTGTATGATATCTTTTGCTTCTACTTGTCCTAAGACGGTTTTTGTCTGTTTATTTCCCATTTTTCTTTTCAATAATAGCTGTATCTACCCTAGGTGACGTTTGGACAACCACCTCTCTGGAGTGATGTCTCGTTGCCTTCTCTCCTAGGGAGCTAAGATATTGAAGGGCTGATCTGCTCCGTTCTTTCTAATGTGCAGAATAAACTTGATTCCTACAATGCACGCAAACAGGATCAGCAACACCAAACAGATCACCAAACTCTCCGTCTCTGTTATCATACTTGTCCCAGGCTCATGGACTCATGTCCTGGGCTCATTCTATCAAACTCTTATCCAAAAATGAAGGAACAAGTTTCTCAAAGAGAGTCAAGCATGGGCGGAGGTCTCCCCGAAAGGACGCAACCACATGACCCAGTTAGGTTGACTTCACTAATAAGACTTGTCCTAACAATTTCGGCTTATTGTTCTACGTACTTTTATCCTTCTTTCATAACATGCCACAACCTTCACACTTGTTCACACACTGCCAGGGACAGGACTCATAAATCTATACAATATGGTAACCCGAGTTTTATAGGTATCTACTCACTACTAGACTAACCCAGCGTGACACGGCTCGTAGAGATCTTTCGGATAATACAGGGCAGATAAAAGAGAACTAATAATGTCTCTTACCTGGCCAGGTTTTTCAATTCATTTGCCGTCCATTATCCCAGATCTCCGTTGTCCGTATCCGCAGGTGAATCTCGAGCAGATACTCTCGCCTCGGGTCCCTGTTCGGGCGCCAAGAAATGTTGAGTCCTCTTCCGTCCCTGGCTTCCTGGATTGAGGAATCCAAGTAAATGACACGCAGCACAAAGGTTGTGTGTTCATAAACAGGGGTAGCCCCGGAGCACGCCTGCCTCACTGGGCGCTGCCCCTTCTTTATATAGTAAGAAGTTAGGCATTTACAGACATGCGCACAAGTGCTCATATTTCATAATCACTTACAAAGTAAATCTATACTAGTGAAAAGTTACAATATCTGGTATGTGGGTGAAAGGCTACAATATCAAGGAGAAATGCGCGCGTGATTACTTCTATAAAAGGAAATGTCAAGTTTGCTGTGCAGAAGCAGATTTCATCTGGGAGACAAAATGGATCCTTTGGTTCAGTCTGGTCTCCACACTGGTGTTTACCAGGTTTGTGGGAGTATATTTGAGTGGTATTTTCCTTTATCCCTGCTTGTTTTACCTTGTTAGTCTGGTTGGTGTATTACAGTACACTACTACTCCCCTCTTCCTTGGGTGGGGGAAGGGTACAGACCGAGAGCAGATTCAGGAGTTAAGGCAAGGTAAGTGGGCCTTTTGTCTTCTCCATCAGACGTAATACGGGGAATAGGGTGAGCTAGGGCGTCCCTGGCGTTAGGGACAGGGAGGGAGCCCCTGGTCCCAGTACACACGACAACAGAGTTGTGATAATCGGTAAGGAATTCAATTTTTATGGATACATTACAATTCTGTAGCACAGGGAACTGTAAATGGTCAATAACTGTAAAAACAGATTGCATACAGACAGCACACGTAGGACAAGTGAGGAAACAATCGTACCACTTTTCTGAATGGGAATGGGACTGATTTTTCTATATTCCAGTGTGAGCGAACCCTTAATTTTTATCCAGTCTGCTAACTTGCTGTAAATATGTAATGAAAGAAATAGCACTCCTAGTCTTACAGCAATGTAATAGTCAGTAAGGAATGAAAGCTGCTGCTGAGATCGGTGTGTTATAGTTCATACGTAGGGGCAGTAGGCGAGAAATCATTGCTCTTGACAAATAGTTAATAAACTGTATTGATCACTATCCCTGCAAATCAGTCAGATGAAAAGGTGTCTAAAGTAACAGCAAGTGTGGCGCTTATTTATAGCAGCCAGCTGTATATACGCGAAGACTGGTCCGCCCCTGAAAATGTGTACGTTATAATTAGTGCCATGAAAGAAAGCTGCTGGGACTTTGAGTGCTGAGGTAATGCAGACATCATTTCCATTCATTAATGCTGAAGGAAATCTAATCACTGCGGTGTATATCATAAGGACCTATAAATACAAAACTGCCTGTCAAGATTGTTCCATTAATTTTCCACTGAAAAGCCTGAAAGAAAAAAAAAAGAACTCCTACTCGCTCAATGCATTTCTTCTTTTACCATTAGTGAACATGCTCCGATCCATTAAAGGGAACCTGTCATCCCCAAAATCAAAGGTGAGTTAAGCCCACCAGCATCAGGGGCTTATCTATAGCATTCTGTAATGCTGTAGATAAGCCCCCGATGTATCCTGAAAGATGAGAAAAAGAGGTTAGATTATACTCACCTGGGCAGGCAGTCCGATCCGATGGGGGTTGTGGTCCGGGGCCTCCCATCTTCTTACGATGACGTCCTCTTCGTGTCTTCACGCTGCGGCTCCGGGAAAGGTCAGGCGCCGGGAAAGGTCAGACAGGCCCGGCGCCTGCGCACTGCAGTAGTTTGCTCTGCCCTCAACAGGACAGATAAAGTACGTCTGCGCCGGAGCTGCAGCGTGAAAACAAGAAGAGGATGTCATCGTAAGAAGGTGGCAGGCCCCGGACTGGACAGTGACGGCCATCGTACCGAGACCGCCCCTGGGTGACTATAATCTAACCTCTTTTTCTCATCTTTCAGGATACATCGGGGGCTTATCTACAGCATTACAGAATGCTATAGATAAGCCCCTGATGCTGGTGGGCTTAGCTCACCTTCAATTTTGGGGGTGACAGGTAGGTTCCCTTTAAGACCGTTAAGATAATAATACTGCATTTATTCCTATCACTGCATGTGTAGCTGCTGTCTAACAGGGACTCAAACATATTATTCGAGCACGCCAAAGACACTCGGTTAGCACCTGAGCATGCTCAGATAACACCTTATTCGAGCTCTTTCACTCATCACTAGTTACCATCATACATACGATTTTTTAAACCAAAATAGTTGGAAACTTTTGTGCAAATATTTCTCAATATATTTCCTGAAACAGTTCCAAATCTCCTGCAAAAACTAAGATAACTTTTTGCCTATCTTCAGTAAACTCTACTGCAACCACGAATATGAACATATTGTATACTGTACTATTATTGAGTTCAAAGGTTATAAACACTTTCTGGGAGAGATTTTTTTTATATTATATTGATGGGTTTTGGCTTAAAATATATATTCTTAATTGGGTTACATTTACATGTTTGTCTTCTATAGCCTCTGTGTTGCATTGTCCAATGATGGCTCCTGAATGGGTTAATTGAGAATCCTTCAGTGAGCTCACTCTGACAATAAAGTTTATAAGGCTCTGTTCATGTGTGAAGTTTAACTATTCCGTTTGTTCCACATAGAAGCCACAAATGAAATTAGGATCCTGTGTACTCCTATTTCAAGTGGAAACAAATGTGGCCCGTTTATTATCTGGTGTCAGTTTTTGTAAAAGTCCTCCATGCAGAACTTATTCTTCAGTTCTAAAATTAACAAACGAAAAGCGGACATACATGATATGGGTCCCCCACTTCATGCGTTTGAAACAGAAATGTATGACACCCTAATTCCATTTGTCTGTTCCTTTCTTCCTGTTCTAAATGGAACATCAAACAGAAACATTGAACCTACATGTGAACGTAGCCTAACTCTTACCTTCATCTTATGTGGTCATAACTAAGCTGAGAAGAGCTCAGAAGAAAACTGTTAATAATTTGCCTTTCAGAATGACCTCACTGCAGGATTCTCAGTTAACTCTCAACATTATATAAATACCAAAAATAAAAAAAAATCAAATATATTGGTTGCTGCACCTCTGCTGTATACGCAAAAAAAAAGTTATCAAAATGTTGTTTATACCCCAAAATGATACCAATAATTCTACAGCTCTGTACACACAAAAAAACAAGCCTTCATATAGCTCCATCATCCCCAAATTTTTTTTTACAAAGTTATGGGTCTCGGAAAATGGAGATAAACCTTTTTTTTTTTTTTTTTTTTGCAAAGTTAAGAATTTTTAAGCTACTAAAAAGCTAAAAAACCCAGATAATCTTACTTACACTGGGGTCACAGTTGCGAGTGTGATGCGAGAAACTCGCGCATCAATACCCAGCCTGTATTTCTATGCAAGCCACACACTCTGGTCTTGAGTGCTGGGTATTGATATGAGAAACTCGCACGAGTTTCTCGCATCACACTCGCAAGTGTGACCCTTTACCCAGAGCACCTACAGTACAGACCAAAAGTTTGGACACACCTTCTCATTTAAAGATTTTTCTGTATATTCACACTGAAGGCATCAAAACTATGAATTAACACATGGAATTATATACTTAACAAATAGTGTGAAACAACTGAAATTATGTCTTATATTCTAGGTTCTTCATAGTAGCCACCTTTTGCTTTGATGACTGCTTTGCACACTCTTGGCATTCTCTTGATGAGCTTCAAGAGGTAGTCACCGGGAATGGTCTTCCAACAATCTTGAAGGAGTTCCCAGAGATGCTTAGCACTTGTTGGCCCTTTTGCCTTCACTCTGCGGTCCAGCTCACCCCAAACCATCTCGATTGGGTTCAGGTCTGGTGACTGTGGAGGCCAGGTCATCTGGCATAGCACCCCATCACTCTCCTTCTTGGTCAAATAGCCCTTACACAGCCTGGAGGTGTGTTTTGGATCATTGTCCTGTTGAAAAATAAATGATGCTCCAACTAAACGCAAACCGGATGGAATAGCATGCCGCTGCAAGATGCTGTGGTTGCCATGCAGGTTCAGTATGCCTTCAATTTTGAATAAATCCCCAACAGTGTCACCAGCAAAGCACCCCCACACCATCACACCTCCTCCTCCATGCTTTGCGGTGGGAACCAGGCATGTTGAGTCCATCTATTCAGCTTTTCTGCGTCGCACAAAGACACGGTGGTTGGAACCAAAGATCTCAAATTTGGACTCATCAGACCAAAACACAGATTTCCACTGGTCTAATGTCCATTCCTTGTGTTCTTTAGCCCAAACAAGTCTCTTCTGCTTGTTGCCGGTCCTTAGCAGTGGTTTCCTAGCAGCTATTTTACCATGAAGGCCTGCTGCACAAAGTCTCCTCTTAACAGTTGTTGTAGAGATGTGTCTGCTGCTAGAACTCTGTGTGGCATTGACCTGGTCTCTAATCTGAGCTGCTGTTAACCTGCGCTTTCTGAGGCTGGTGACTCAGATAAACTTATCCTCAGAAGCAGAGGTGACTCTTAGTCTTCCTTTCCTGGGGCGGTCCTCATGTGAGCCAGTTTCTTTGTAGCGCTTGATGGTTTTTGCTAGAGTTGAGCGACCTTGACCTTTTTAGAGTCGAGCCGGGTTTCGCGAAACCCGACTATCTCAAAAGTCGGGTCGAGTGAAATCGGCCGATTATGACGTAAAGTCGGGATCAACCGAAACACGAAACCCAATGCAAGTCAATGGGGCAGCATAGTCGGCAGTGAGTGGGGGCCAGGAAAACACCTAGAGTGCCCATTTTAATGTCAAAACCATCCATTCTTCTTAATGAAGCTTGTCAAGCGTAATTTACCTTATAATAATTGGAAGGCATTTGAAATTGGGGGTCATTTGGCTAAAGTTGTGGTGGGTAGGGCTGGTTCAAGTAATTAGTGGGCCCAGGAAATCTGGACCACGTCACGGCAGTGGAGCAGGGAGAGGTAAGTATTTCAACTTTGCAAGTGCTGTGAACCTGAGCAAGCAGGGGGGGCCCACTCGTTGGCATTGGCACTGGCACAGGGCCCCTCAAAGTACAGCGGTGTGTTTGCACGGCGGGGGCGCCTCCCACCGGCAGCAACACTTTTGCATACTATGAGAGGCCCTGTGCCAGTGACGTCGCCAACTAGTATTCCTCCCCCCACCTGATGAAGGAACCTGCACTTTCATCTGCACCTTCCTCTTTGTCCCCGTGTAAGGTGGTATGGTATGCGGGAAGAGCAACCTGACTTTCAGCAGGGTCACAATGTTGTTGTGTAGCGTGCACGGGGAATGTTGCGTTATGGGTCAATGTACCAGCAGACTCATCTATCACTGGCTGGGCAATGGGCAGGATGAGGAGGAAACACAGATATAGGCCCAAAGAATAAAGTTGGCTAAATGCAGTTCAAAATTGGTAAAACAGGAATAACCAGGGGGCATTGCAGTGGAGGACAACTGGAATGAGAGGCAGGCACCGATAGTAGGCCCCAACCCAACTAGTAGGCCAAATGCAGTCTAACATTAACAACTATTTAACGAGCGCCTGAAAACGGAATTTCAGGACAGGAAACCAGGAGAACAGCAAGGAGCGGCAGACACTGTTAGTAGTCCCCAAACCAACTAGTACGCCAAATGCAGTTGTTCCATTTAACCACAATTTAACGAGAGCCTGAAGATAGAAGCTCAGGAAAGGCAACCTGGAGAACACCTTGGAGTGGAACACACCATCTCTCTCCACCCCATACCCATTTTGTAGGCCTAATGCAGTGTAGTTTTCTACAACTACTAAACGAGAGTCGGAAGACCGAAGTAATGGCAAGGAAACCTGGGGAACACCTTGGAGTGTAACACACCATCTCTCTCCACCCGATACCCATTTTGTAGGCCTAATGCAGTGTAGTTTTCTACAACTACTAAACGAGAGTCGGAAGACCGAAGCAATGGCAAGGAAACCTGGGGAACACCTTGGAGTGTAACACACCATCTCTCTCCACCCGATACCCATTTTGTAGGCCTAATGTAGTGTAGTTTTCTACAACTACTAAACGAGAGTCGGAAGACCGAAGCAATGGCAAGGAAACCTGGGGAACACCTTGGAGTGTAACACACCATCTCTCTCCACCCGATACCCAATTTGTAGGCCTAATGCAGTGTAGTTTTCTACAACTACTAAACGAGAGTCGGAAGACCGAAGCAATGGCAAGGAAACCTGGGGAACACCTTGGAGTGTAACACACCATCTCTCTCCACCCGATACCCATTTTGTAGGCCTAATGCAGTGTAGTTTTCTACAACTACTAAACGAGAGTCGGAAGACCGAAGCAATGGCAAGGAAACCTGGGGAACACCTTGGAGTGTAACACACCATCTCTCTCCACCTGATACCCAATTTGTAGGCCTAATGCAGTGTAGTTTTCTACAACTACTAAACGAGAGTCGGAAGACCGAAGCAATGGCAAGGAAACCTGGGGAACACCTTGGAGTGTAACACACCATCTCTCTCCACCCGATACCCATTTTGTAGGCCTAATGCAGTGTAGTTTTCTACAACTACTAAACGAGAGTCGGAAGACCAAAGCAATGGCAAGGAAACCTGGGGAATACCTTGGAGTGTAACACACCATCTCTCTCCACCCGATACCCATTTTGTAGGCCTAATGCAGTGTAGTTTTCTTCAACTACTAAACGAGAGTCGGAAGACCGAAGCAATGGCAAGGAAACCTGGGGAACACCTTGGAGTGTAACACACCATCTCTCTCCACCCCATACCCAATTTGTAGGCCTAATGCAGCCTACTTTCCGACAACTACTAAACGAGAGCATGAAGATCGAAGCTCAGGAAAGGCAACCTGGGGAACACCTTGGAGTGTAACACACCCTCTCTCTACACCACGGAAGGGCTGATTCTTAGGAAGGAAGGCTGTCGGAAAGAAGCAGGGCGCGTCCGAGGGTGATTATATTCTTATTAGGTATATACTCACCCTCGGACGCTCCCTGCTTCTTTATTTGTAATGAATGTTTATTTGCAATGTGGTTTTGACTTACTCTATTTTTTTGGTAAATAATGATTTTATTATTTTCATTGTTTTGCATCTTCTTGGCAATAATATAAAGAAGACGCGACAGGACAACACTCGGTGGATGCCATATCTGTGTTTTAAATTGAAAAAAACTTTCAGTTAACTACTTGCAGGAGAAAGTTATTGTAGCTGGTGGCCATTTTTAGTACTGTACCAGATTTTTGTTGTATGTGTTTGTTTTTAATGTTAAAATGTCTGCATTTGATATCTCTCCAGTATTTTCTTTTTTATAAGCAAAATACTTATTTTTATATTTTCTGATGTTGGTTCAAGGGGTACACGGGCAGCAGTAGACAGGTCAGTGGAGGCCTAGTGGAAGGAGGGACCGCAGACAGGCATCGAAGCCCTAACATAATAAATTGGGCTGGCTGTAGGCAATTTAAAATTGGTTCCAGGGGAACCCGGGCAGCAGTAGACAGGTCAGTGGAGGCCTAGTGGAAGGAGGGACCGCAGACAGGCTTCGAAGCCCTAACATAATAAATTGGGCTGGCTGTAGGCAATTTAAAATTGGTTCCAGGGGAACACGGGCGGCAGTAGACAGGTCAGTGGAGGCCTAGTGGAAGGAGGGACCGCAGACATGCTTCGAAGCCCTAACATAATAAATTGGGCTGGCTGTAGGCAATTTAAAATTGGTTCCAGGGGAACACGGGCGGCAGTAGACAGGTCAGTGGAGGCCTAGTGGAAGGAGGGACCGCAGACAGGCTTCGAAGCCCTAACATAATAAATTGGGCTGGCTGTAGGCAATTTAAAATTGGTTCCAGGGGAACACGGACAGCAGTAGACAGGTCAGTGGAGGCCTAGTGGAAGGAGGGACCGCAGACAGGCTTCGAAGCCCTAACATAATAAATTGGGCTGGCTGTAGGCAATTTAAAATTGGTTCCAGGGGAACCCGGGCAGCAGTAGACAGGTCAGTGGAGGCCTAGTGGAAGGAGGGACCGCAGACAGGCTTCGAAGGCCTAACATAACAAAAATTGGGCTGTAGGCAATTTAAAATTGGTTCCAGGGGAACACGGGCGGCAGTAGACAGGTCAGTGGAGGCCTAGTGGAAGGAGGGACCGCAGACAGGCTTCGAAGCCCTAACATAATAAATTGGGCTGGCTGTAGGCAATTTAAAATTGGTTCCAGGGGAACCCGGGCAGCAGTAGACAGGTCAGTGGAGGCCTAGTGGAAGGAGGGACCGCAGACAGGCTTCGAAGCCCTAACATAATAAATTGGTCTGGCTGTAGGCAATTTAAAATTGGTTCCAGGGGAACACGGGCGGCAGTAGCCAGGTCAGTGTAGTAGTAGTGGAAAGAACGGGCCGCAGACAGGCTTCAAAGGCCTAACATAACAAAAATTGGGCTGTAGGCAATTTAAAATTGGTTCCAGGGGAACACGGGCGGCAGTAGACAGGTCAGTGGAGGCCTAGTGGAAGGAGGGACCGCAGACAGGCTTCGAAGCCCTAACATAATAAATTGGGCTGGCTGTAGGCAATTTAAAATTGGTTCCAGGGAAACCCGGGCAGCAGTAGACAGGTCAGTGGAGGCCTAGTGGAAGGAGGGACCGCAGACAGGCTTCGAAGCCCTAACATAATAAATTGGGCTGGCTGTAGGCAATTTAAAATTGGTTCCAGGGGAACATGGGCGGCAGTAGACAGGTCAGTGGAGGCCTAGTGGAAGGAGGGACCGCAGACAGGCTTCGAAGCCCTAACATAATAAATTGGGCTGGCTGTAGGCAATTTAAAATTGGTTCCAGGGGAACACGGGCGGCAGTAGCCAGGTCAGTGTAGTAGTAGTGGAAAGAACGGGCCGCAGACAGGCTTCGAAGGCCTAACATAACAAAAATTGGGCTGTAGGCAATTTAAAATTGGTTCCAGGGGAACACGGGCGGCAGTAGACAGGTCAGTGGAGGCCTAGTGGAAGGAGGGACCGCAGACAGGCTTTGAAGCCCTAACATAATAAATTGGGCTGGCTGTAGGCAATTTAAAATTGGTTCCAGGGGAACCCGGGTAGCAGTAGACAGGTCAGTGGAGGCCTAGTGGAAGGAGGGACCGCAGACAGGCTTCGAAGCCCTAACATAATAAATTGGGCTGGCTGTAGGCAATTTAAAATTGGTTCCAGGGGAACACGGGCGGCAGTAGCCAGGTCAGTGTAGTAGTAGTGGAAAGAACGGGCCGCAGACAGGCTTCGAAGGCCTAACATAACAAAAATTGGGCTGTAGGCAATTTAAAATTGGTTCCAGGGGAACACGGGCGGCAGTAGACAGGTCAGTGGAGGCCTAGTGGAAGGAGTGACCGCAGACAGGCTTCGAAGGCCTAACATAAGAAAAATGTCAATACAATGGTATTGACAGTGCCAGGCATTGAAGGATGTCAGCGCATAGACTAAACATTGGTGGAGCTGTGAGAGAAAATTTTGCAAGTGGTAGAGCACTGTTTGACCTGGGGGGGGGACTGTCTTGTGGCCGGCGGTACAGGCCCAGGGCCCCTCATATTACAATATTGTGTCTGACGTTGGGTGCGCACCACCACCGCCAGACACTTTATTGTACTATGAGGGACCTAGTGGCAGTGCCGTCGACCAAAAGCGGGCACACCCACCTCTTCAGACAAACAGTACTCTCACGGGTGCTGGCGCCAAGTGGCGATACCACGGCCCCGTGTGGGGACTTTGGCCATTTAGGGAGGTGTTAACATGTCGGATGCTGGACAATCAGGTGCTGCAAATTACGAGATTGGAAAAGTCGTTCAGAATAGTCCACAGGCAAGACCTTTACATAGGAAAGCTAGGTGTCAGCCGGGCAAGGTGGGGCAAAAGATTTCGAAATCCAGTTGTGGTTCATTTTAATGAAGGTTAGATCATCTACATTTTGGGTAGCCAGCCGAGTCCTTTTTTCTGTTAGTATTGAACCTGCAGCACTGAACACTCTTTCTGATAGGACACTAGCTGCCGGGCAAGCAAGCTCCTGCAATGCATATTCTGCCAATTCTGGCCAGGTGTCTAATTTTGATGCCCAGTAATCAAATGGGAATGACGGTTGAGGGAGAACGTCGATAAGGGATGAAAAATAGTTAGTAACCATACTGGACAAATGTTGTCTCCTGTCACTTTGAATTGATGCTGCAGTACCTGTCCTGTCTGCGGTCATAGCAAAATGACTCCACAACCTGGTCAGAAAACCCCTCTGGCCAACGCCACTTCTGATTTCTGCCCCTCTAACACCTCTCGTCTGCTGGCCCCTGCAGCTCGTGTTAGAACGATCACGGGCGCTGTGTGCAGGGAATGCCAGAAGCAAACGGTCAATAAGAGTTGATTGTTTGGTTGCTAATATTAGTTCCAAGTTCTCATGTGGCATTATATTTTGCAATTTGCCTTTATAGCGAGGATCAAGGAGGCAGGCCAACCAGTAATCGTCATCGTTCATCATTTTTGTTATGCGTGTGTCCCTTTTGAGGATACGTAAGGCATAATCCGCCATGTGGCCCAAAGTTCCAGTTCTCAAATCTGTGGTTGTGCTTGGTTGAGGGGCAGTTTCAGGCAAATCCACGTCACTTGTGTCCCTCCAAAAACCAGAACCCGGCCTTGCTGCGCCAACAATTTCCACTGGCCCCGGAAAAGCTTCCTCATTAAAAATATAATCATCCCCATCATCCTCCTCGTCCTCCTCCTCCTGTTCGCCCGCTACCTCGTCCTGTACACTGCCCTGGCCAGACAATGGCTGACTGTCATCAAGGCTTTCCTCTTCCTCAGCTGCAGACGCCTGGTCCTTTATGTGCGTCAAACTTTGCATCAGCAGACGCATTAGGGGGATGCTCATGCTTATTATGGCGTTGTCTGCACTAACCAGCCGTGTGCATTCCTCAAAACACTGAAGGACTTGACACATGTCTTGAATCTTCGACCACTGCACACCTGACAACTCCATGTCTGCCATCCTACTGCCTGCCCGTGTATGTGTATCCTCCCACAAAAACATAACAGCCCGCCTCTGTTCACACAGTCTCTGAAGCATGTGCAGTGTTGAGTTCCACCTTGTTGCAACGTCTATGATTAGGCGATGCTGGGTAAGGTTCAAAGAACGCTGATAGGTCTGCATACGGCTGGAGTGTACGGGCGAACGGCGGATATGTGAGCAAAGTCCACGCACTTTGAGGAGCAGGTCGGATAACCCCGGATAACTTTTCAGGAAGCACTGCACCACCAGGTTTAAGGTGTGAGCCAGGCAAGGAATGTGTTTCAGTTGGGAAAGGGAGATGGCAGCCATGAAATTCCTTCCGTTATCACTCACTACCTTGCCTGCCTCAAGATCTACAGTGCCCAGCCACGACTGCGTTTCTTTCTGCAAGAACTCGGACAGAACTTCAGCGGTGTGTCTGTTGTCGCCCAAACACTTCATAGCCAATACAGCCTGCTGACGTTTGCCAGTAGCTGCCCCATAATGGGAGACCTGGTGTGCAACAGTGGCAGCTGCGGATGGAGTGGTTGTGCGACTGCGGTCTGTGGACGAGGTCTCGCTTCTGCAGGAGGACGAGGAGGAGGAGGAGGGGGTGCGAACGGCTACAGCCAACTGTTTCCTAGACCGTGGGCTAGGCAGAACTGTCCCAAACTTGCTGTCCCCTGTGGACCCTGCATCCACCACATTTACCCAGTGTGCCGTGATGGACACGTAACGTCCCTGGCCATGCCTACTGGTCCATGCATCTGTTGTCAGGTGCACCTTTGTGCTCACACATTGCCTGAGTGCATGGACGATGCGCTCTTTAACATGCTGGTGGAGGGCTGGGATGGCTTTTCTGGAAAAAAAGTGTCGACTGGGTAGCTCGTAGCGTGGTACAGCGTAGTCCATCAGGGCTTTGAAAGCTTCGCTTTCAACTAACCGGTAGGGCATCATCTCTAACGAGATTAGTCTAGCTATGTGGGCGTTCAAACCCTGTGTACGCGGATGCGAGGCTAAGTACTTCCTTTTTCTAACCATAGTCTCATGTAGGGTGAGCTGGACTGGAGAGCTGGAGATCGTGGAACTAGCGGGGGTGCCGGTGGACATGGCAGACTGAGAAACGGTGGGAGATGGTATTGTTGCCGCCGGTGCCCTAGATGCAGTGTTTCCTACTACGAAACTGGTGATTCCCTGACCCTGACTGCTTTGGCCTGGCAAAGAAACCTGCACAGATACTGCAGGTGGTGCAGAAAATGGTGGCCCTACACTGCCGGAAGGGATGTTGCGTTGATGACTAGCTTCATTGGCCGAGGCTGCTACAACCTTAAGGGACGTTTGGTAGTTAGTCCAAGCTTGCAAATGCATGGTGGTTAAATGTCTATGCATGCAACTTGTATTGAGACTTTTCAGATTCTGCCCTCTGCTTAAGGTAGTTGAACATTTTTGACAGATGACTTTGCGCTGATCAATTGGATGTTGTTTAAAAAAATGCCAGACTGCACTCTTTTTCGCATCGGATACCTTTTCAGGCATTGCAGACTGAGCTTTAACCGGATGGCCACGGTGTCCTCCAACAGGTTTTGACTTTGCCACGCGTTTTGGGCAAGATACGGGCCCGGCAGATGGAACCTGTTGCGATGTTGATGCCTGCTGCGGCCCCTCCTCCTCCGCTTCAGAACTGCTGCCGCCTGCACCCTGTTCCCCCAATGGCTGCCAATCGGGGTCAAGAACTGGGTCATCTATTACCTCTTCTTGTAGCTCGTGTGCAACTTCGTCTGTGTCACCTTGTCGGTCGGTGGTATAGCGTTCGTGATGGGGCAACATAGTCTCATCAGGGTCTGATTCTTGATCAGCACCCTGCGAGGGCAATGTTGTGGTCTGAGTCAAAGGACCAGCATAGTAGTCTGGCTGTGGCTGTGCATCAGTGCACTCCATGTCAGATTCAACTTGTAATGGGCATGGACTGTTAACTGCTTCACTTTCTAAGCCAGGGACGGTATGTGTAAAGAGCTCCATGGAGTAACCCGTTGTGTCGCCTGCTGCATTCTTCTCTGTTGTTGTTTTTGCTGAAGAGGACAAGGAAGCGACTTGTCCCTGACCGTGAACATCCACTAACGACGCGCTGCTTTTACTTTTACCAGTTTCACGAGAGGAGGCAAAAGAGCTAGAGGCTGAGTCAGCAAGATAAGCCAAAACTTGCTCTTGCTGCTCCGGCTTTAAAAGCGGTTTTCCTACTCCCAGAAAAGGGAGCGTTCGAGGCCTTGTGTAGCCAGACGACGAACCTGGCTCCACAGCTCCAGACTTAGGTGCAATATTTTTTTTCCCACGACCACCTGATGCTCCACCACTACCACTACCCTCATTACCAGCTGACAATGAACGCCCCCGGTCACGACCTCTTCCACCAGACTTCCTCATTTTTTTAAAAACGTTACCAAACTAACGGTATTTGTTGCTGTCACACAACTTACACGGTGAGCTATAACTTCAGTATGATTTAGCTACCCCTTTACAGGTGGGTGAGACCACAACGAAAATCAGGCACAATGTTACACACTCTGTTGTTGGTGGCAACAAATGAGAGAGATGCCACACACGCAGGACTGTCACTGAAGCGCAAATGTAAATATTAATCTCCCACTGATTTGTTGTTTTTTTTAACAGGGAGACTTTAGAAAAAAAAAATAATTAAAAAAAATGATTTTTTAAGGAAGAATTTATAAACCAAATAAAATGAAATGATTGTTTCAGGGAGAATTTAGAAAACAAATAAAAAAAAATAGGCTTTCTATGGCCCACTGAGTGAGAGAGGACGCACACAGGAGTCAGGAGTGGCACACGAGCCCAGAGGCCAATATTTATCTCCCACTGATTGATGTAGTGATTTTTTCAGGTAGATTTTGGAACCCAAATCAAGCAAAAAAATAAATAGGCTTTCTATGGCCCACAATTGGAGAGAGAGAGAGATGGCACACCCAGGAGTCAAGACTGGCACACAAGCAGAAAGGGCAATATTAATCTCCCACTTTTTTTTTTTTTTCCAGTGAAAATTTATAAACCCAATAAAAAAAATAATAAATAGGCTTTCTATGGCCCACTAGCTGAGAGAGAGAGATGGCACGCTTAGGACTGGCACACAAGCCCAAAGGCCAATATTAATCTCCCACTGATTGATTTATTGATTTTTTCAGGTAGAATTTAGAACCCAAATCAACCCAAAAAATAAATAGGCTTTCTATGGCCCACTATTTGTGAGAGAGATGGCACGCTCAGGACTGGCACACAAGCCCAGAGGCCAATATTAATCTCCCACTTTTTTTTTTTTTTCCCAGGGAAAATTTATAAACCCAATAAAAAAAATAATAAATAGGCTTTCTATGGCCCACTATCTGAGAGAGAGAGATGGCACGCTTAGGACTGGCACACAAGCCCAAAGGCCAATATTAATCTCCCACTGATTGATTTATTGATTTTTTCAGGTAGAATTTAGAACCCAAATCAACCCAAAAAATAAATAGGCTTTCTATGGCCCACTATTTGTGAGAGAGATGGCACGCTCAGGACTGGCACACAAGCCCAGAGGCCAATATTAATCTCCCACTTTTTTTTTTTTTTCCCAGGGAAAATTTATAAACCCAATAAAAAAAATAATAAATAGGCTTTCTATGGCCCACTATCTGAGAGAGAGAAATGGCACGCTTAGGACTGGCACACAAGCCCAAAGGCCAATATTAATCTCCCACTGATTGATTTATTGATTTTTTCAGGTAGAATTTAGAACCCAAATCAACCCAAAAAATAAATAGGCTTTCTATGGCCCACTATTTGTGAGAGAGATGGCACGCTCAGGACTGGCACACAAGCCCAGAGGCCATTATTAATCTCCCACTTTTTTTTTTTCTTCCCAGGGAAAATTTATAAACCCAATAAAAAAAATAATAAATAGGCTTTCTATGGCCCACTATCTGAGAGAGAGAGATGGCACGCTTAGGACTGGCACACAAGCCCAAAGGCCAATATTAATCTCCCACTGATTGATTTATTGATTTTTTCAGGTAGAATTTAGAACCCAAATCAACCCAAAAAATAAATAGGCTTTCTATGGCCCACTATTTGTGAGAGAGATGGCACGCTCAGGACTGGCACACAAGCCCAGAGGCCATTATTAATCTCCCACTTTTTTTTTTTCTTCCCAGGGAAAATTTATAAACCCAATAAAAAAAATAATAAATAGGCTTTCTATGGCCCACTATCTGAGAGAGAGAGATGGCACGCTTAGGACTGGCACACAAGCCCAAAGGCCAATATTAATCTCCCACTGATTGATTTATTGATTTTTTCAGGTAGAATTTAGAACCCAAATCAAGCAAAAAAATGAATAGGCTTTCTATGGCCCACTGAGTGAGAGATGGCACACACAGGAGTCAGGAGTTGCACACAAGCCCTGAGGCCAATATTTTTCTCCCACTGATTGATGTTGTGATTTTTTCAGGTAGATTTTGGAACCCAAATCAAGCAAAAAAATAAATAGGCTTTCTATGGCCCACTGAGTGAGAGATGGCACACACAGGAGTAAGGAGTGGCACACAAGCCCTGAGGCCAATATTTTTCTCCCACTGATTGATGTAGTGATTTTTTCAGGTAGATTTTAGAACCCAAATCAAGCAAAAAAATAAATAGGCTTTCTATGGCCCACTGAGTGAGAGATGACACAGACAGGGATGGCACTCTAGCAGAAATGCCAATCTTAATCTCCCACAAAAAAAAAAAAGGAACTGTCCTTCAATTACTATCTCCCTGCAGTAATCTCAGCCAGGTATGGCAGGCAGCAATAAGGAGTGGACTGATGCACAAATTAAATAAAAAGTGTGGACAAACAAACAAGATAGCTGTGCAGAAAGGAAGGAACAAGAGGATTTGTGCTTTGAAAAAAGCAGTTGGTTTGCACAGCGGCGTACACACAGCAATGTAGCTATCAGGGAGCCTTCTAGGGCAGCCCAATGAGCTACAGCGCTGAGGGGGGAAAAAAAAAAAATGTAGCTTCCACTATCCCTGCACACCGAAGGTGGTGTTGGGCAGTGGAAATCGCTACAGCACAAGCGGTTTGGTGGTTAATGGACCCTGCCTAACGCTATCCCTGCTTCTGACGAAGCGGCAGCAACCTCTCCCTAAGCTCAGATCAGCAGCAGTAACATGGCGGTCGGCGGGAACGCCCCTTTATAGCCCCTGTGACGCCGCGGACAGCAAGCCAATCACTGCAATGCCCTTCTCTAAGATGGTGGGGACCAGGACCTATGTCATCACGCTGCCCACACTCTGCGTTTACCTTCATTGGCTGAGAAATGGCGCTTTTCGCGTCATTGAAACGCGACTTTGGCGCGAAAGTCGCGTACCGCATGGCCGACCCCGCACAGGGGTCGGATTGGGTTTCATGAAACCCGACTTTGCCAAAAGTCGGCGACTTTTGAAAATGAATGACCCGTTTCGCTCAACCCTAGTTTTTGCCACTGCACTTGGGGACACTTTCAGAGTTTTCCCAGTTTTTCAGACTGACTGACCTTCTTTTCTTAAAGTAATGATGGCCACTCGTTGTTCTTTACTTAGCTGCTTTTTTGCCATAATACAAATTCTAACAGTCTATTCGGTAGGACCATCAGCTGTGTATCCACCAGACTTCTGTACAACACAACTGATGGTCCCAACACTATTTATAAGGCAATAAATCCCACTTATTAAACCTGACAGGGCACACCCGTGTAGTGAAAACCATTCCCGGTGACAACCTCTTGAAGCTCATCAAGAGAATGCCAAGAGTGTGCAAAGCAGTCATCAAAGCAAAAGGTGGCTACTATGAAGAACTTAGAATATGTCATAATTTCAGTTGTTTCACACTTTTTTGCTAAGTATATAATTCCACATGTGTTAATTCATAGTTTTGATGCCTTCAGTGTGAATGTACATCATAGTCATGAAAATACAGAAACATCTTTAAATGAGAAGGTGTGTCCGAACGTTTGGTCTGTACTGTATATATATATATATTCCCAGTTCACTCAATTTTGTGGCCAAGTGAATGTTGTGGCCCATGTCGACGATTCCCATTTAAACCTTCAATTAAGGTTTTGTTGTGTCAATATTGGGTTTTGTAAGCAACAGGGCAGGAGGCTCAGTGCAGATCTGTCCCGTGTGAAACGAAACAGAGACCAGAGATTTGAGCAAGCCATTAGCGCACTCACAGATTACACAGTGGTGCAGGATACGGACTGACACGGATGTTACGGCTGCAAACTGGGGGATAAAGTTTTGGATTTGCTTGTAAGTTGGAAAATAAAGATGTTTAAGTTGAACTTTCTTTGGTTACTGCCTCATTGCTGAATGGTCACTAAAACCGCTGTCTTACAATATTTTAAAAGTAAAATGATGCGCAAGTGAAAATAAGACAAGGGCTCAAATGCAATAATTAATCGGTCTTTGTTCTACTGTACTAACTTTGGAATCTTTGAGAAACCTCATCATAGAGCATCCAATAGATGCAATGTAATACAATACTGATAATATATGTTTTAATAGATTCATGTTTAGCAGCAACCTCCTATGGCTTCCAGTGATGCAAATGCTGGCAGGAGTTTTACCTAGTTCTAAGCCAGACAGATAACGTATTCGCGATAAAGTATTTCTAATTTTTCAAGCCGGCTCAGGAAAAGTTAGGTCTTGTAGAAATGTAATGCATTTGTTTACATTTATGTTGTTTGCAGACTAACTAATAAAGCCTGAATTGGGAAGAATCATTAGATAAAAATATGGTTTTAACTTGTCAGGATTAGGACACTATTCACATTATTGTTGTGGCTTCCGTCCTGCCACAGTTTCCCTAACTCTCAATAGGAGTTAATTGGATAAACAGAATACCCCTTTAATTGTGTAAAGAATACTGGCTGTATGGTGATGCTGCAAGATAGAAGGGTATTACCAGCTCGACAAATGATTGTAAACTGCTAGATGCATATACAACATCTATGACCTCAGTCAACTTTGAACCTTAGGGGTCCTCAACATTGATACAGCGCTGTAGTCCTTCTGTTTTTTCTCTGCACAGTCCTGCTCCTGGCCTCTCGACTGTGCAGGGAAATATATCCAGCTGCATTCATCTACATGGAGCACTTGGCTGCAGTTTCCGGCAGCCGGTTAATGGGGTGCCATATATAGAGGAAACTATGAGGGTCGCAGAGGCCTGATCCCTGTAGATGATAACTTAATGGCATATTCTAGCAGGGGTGAACCTAGCCTCTCTGCTGCCTGAGGCGAACTGCAAAACGGCGCCCCCCCCCCCCATGTAGTAAAATCAGTGCAAATAAGTTTAAGGCATCTTTCACATTTCCGTCAGTACGGGGCCATCGCAAACCGTCAGCCCGACGGACGTTGTGCAAATAGTGCACAACGTGGGCAGCGGATGCAGTTTTCAGACACATCCGCTGCCAATTATGAGTTCCGGGGAGGAGGGGGCGGAGTTCCGGCCGCGCATGTGCGGTCGGAAATGGCGGTTTCGACGGACGAAAAAACGTTATATTGAACGTTTTTTCATCACGACGGGCCGCAAAATCACAACGCATCTGTTGCACGACGGATGCGACGTGTGCCCATTCATCGCAATCCGTCGTCAATAAAAGTGAATGGCAAAAAAATGCGTCCTGCGGGCACATTTGCAGGATCCGTTTTTTTTTTACAAAATGACGGATTGCGACGTATGGCTAAAAACGGAAGTGTGAAAGAGGCCTTAGCAGGACCATATCTGACAACCTCAGCTCATCCACATAGGGTAACACACACCAACTCTGCTATATCCCACTTCCTTACTGCTTTCAGATCTGAAAACCCCAGCTGGCTCACATAGCTTATCTACTTCTGACAGTCTGATGGAGGGAAGCTGTGAACCATGACAGAGCTGTGCAGCAGTATGTGGGTCGGGTGATGTTTTTTAGTTACTTACTTCAGTTACTGCTCTGTGACTAGTCCGACTCCCAGCAATGTGTGTGTCCCAGCAGGTCAGGAGACTGGGCACCGCCTCTGCACCTCAGCCCGGGTAATTGTCACCTGCCGGGCACGCCGCACGTTAGGTTGTTGTGACACTGCACTGTCAGCAAGTGTCAGAGCAGGGAATACAGGGAGAGTCGGTACCATGTGTTCTGACTGCCGCTCCCTGTCTTTAAGGATGCTCCGCCGCCTGAGGTAAAGTATTCAACTTGCTTCATGATAGCAGCGCCCCTGTATTCTAGTGATTCCTCATCACTTTACAAGATGAAAATATGCCTTCAATTTGTCCTAGTCTTTGTTATCCATGTTTTGAAAAGCTAGAACCCTAATAAAAAAAAAAAATTGATTAATATAAATCTTGACCCATCATTACTGGCATCATTATCAGTCAATGTAATTATTAACAATTTAGTACAGGTTTCGCTAATGAACTTGCGCATTATCGGTGAGGATGGATCAACTGGAAATGTAGTCGTGATTTTTCAGACCACTAATCATGTTTTTTTTTAATTATGTTCTCTAAAGAGATATTTATTCTCAGCTAATCTCATTCCCCATAATGCCCCCTTCTCCCTTTCATAAACTTGGAATCCTTTAATTACATTTGGATTCATTTGTATCTGCCCAGGGAGATTAAAAAACAATGTGGTATCCTATAACATGTCCCAGAAAAAAAGCAAAGTAATAACCCCCCTAAATTACATATCAGCAAGTAACAACACTGAGTTCTCCGAAGTTTTGCGTAGTATTTTCAGTAGCCGGCAGATTTCTCCACAAATGAAGTAGATACCAGCATCACTTTGTTAAACGGCCGAGGGATTGAGCTAAGAAAATGATTTCATGTCCTTGGATAGAAGCAACGTAGCTGCCTTGAGGAAACCGTCTGCTTTATATTATATCATTAGCAGTGGAGATATATATGTAAGCAAACATAGTCTTACATATACATTATGGATGAGGTTTACATTAGTAATATGTTTGTCATGTACAAAATGGTCATATTATAAACACTTGTAAAACAGCGAAATAAACCAGAACCCAAAAACATTAGTCTGAGCCTTTGAATCGTAGGCCAGCACCATTCCAATCGCCTTGTAAAGTGTCCAGTACTAATTTCACCTAGACAATGTAATGGATACAATGGAAAATTATTTTGAACCAAGAATAAAGGATTTTACTCAAAACTTAATTTCTTGGCAGAAAGCATAACTGATACATAACAGATTACATAAGCAGATTGATGATTAGATGGTTCACGACAAAGCCTTTCAATCCATCTAAACTCATGAGATCTGATTTCCTGTGATCAAATTAAATTTTCCATCACCTAGCCCATGGACTTATAAGCTCTTCTTTCTGTGGTTACTGAAGTACAATTATAAGCATTTCATAAATTTGTAAACTTTTATTGACAAATATATCAAGTTTATGCAAAGACTCAAAATTTACAGTGCAGTCCCTTATTCTTCATGACTTCTGCAATTTGTCCTGGCAGCTGTTTTTTTTAGCTTGTGGGCCAAATCCTCATCGATGGTGACCATGCTTGCCTAATCAGTGCTTGGCTTCTGTGTTTTTTGTTCATTTGACCACAAATTCTCAATGGCATTGAGATATGGGAAGTTTCCTGGCCATGGACCTAAAATTTCAATGTTTTGTTCACCAAACTACTTAGTTATCACTTTTGCCTATTGACATGTTCTTTATCATGCTGGAAAAAAGCAATCATTCATCACCAGATTTTTCCTGTATCGTTGGGAGAAGTTTCTCTTGGAGGATATTCAGATATTCTTTGTTCATGGTAGCGTTTATAGGCAAAATTGTGTTTGAGTGCTCACTTTTTCTTCTCTGGACAATCATTCTTAGGCTGGGTTCCCATTGCGTTATGGGACCGCGTTAAACGGACAGCGTTGCACGACGAAATTAACGCCGTGCAACGCGGCCGTTAACGCGCCCATTCACGCTAATGGGAACGCGCTTCACTAGCGCGTGCCATGTTCGGCATGCGCTAGCGACGCGCCGGTGATTCCTGGCGCGCCGCGGACGCTGCTTGCAGCGTCCGAGGTGCGCCCGCGGTCCGTTCCCCGCTCTCGCAGATCGGGGATCTGCGAGAGCGGGGACGTTACCGCGACCCCGACCGCAGCCCCATAAAAAACATTGCGTTAGCGCAATGCGCTAGCGCTAAACGGATTGCACTAACGCAATGTGACCCTAGCCTTACAAATGTCTCAAACATCAGAGACAATAACTTTGCAGGAAATGTAGGCAATGGACTTTAGAAGACAAGGATAAAGGTGTTTTCTGTGATGTCTGAAGGAGGATTCATCAAGAAGAATGATTTTCTATTGAAGAAAGGTGAGCGCTGCCATGAATCCAGTGTCATGCCAACAGTAAAGCATCTTGAGACCATTCATGCGTAGGAGCCTTTCATCCATAGAAGTGGGCTCCCTCACAATTTTGCCTAAGAACACTGCCATGAACAATGACTGATATCTAAACATCCTTCAAGAGCAGCTTCTAACTACAATCTAGAAGCAATGTGATAATGCGCCATGATTTTTCCAGCATGAAGGAGCACCATGTCCTAACGAAGTGGCTCCGTGAGCAAAACATTGAAATTTTGAGTCCATGGATAGGAAACTCCCCAGATCTAAATCCCTTTGAAGAACCTATTGTTAATCCTCAAAAATCGGGTGAATAAACAAAAACACTGAAATTGTGATATATTCCCGAGTACTGATTAGACAAAAATCTTGAAAAATAAGAGTCAACACTGTAAAATTTGAGTCTTTACATAAGCTTGATGTATTTGTCAATACAAGTTTACCCCCTTCACGACCTTGTGAACTTCCATTTTGGAATTTTCTTATTTTGCTCCCCTTCTTCCCAGAGTCATGACTTTTTTATTTTTCCTTCAATATGGCCGTGTGAGAGCTTGTTATTTGTGGGACGAGTTGTACCATTGATTTTACCATGTAGCGAACTGGAAAACGCAGAAAAACATTCCAAGTGCGGTGAAACTGCAAAAAAAGTGCAATTCCATAATTGTTTTTGTTTTTTTTATTTACGATGTTCACGAAATGCTGAAACTGACCTGCCATTATGACTCTCCAGGTCAGTACGAGTATCAGATGTCAAACATATCTAGGTTGTTTTTCATTTAAGTGGTAAAAAAAAGTATGATTTAAGAAAAGAATAAAAAATGTCGCCATTTTGCGAGACCCTTAATGTCTTCTTTTTTTGATCTGGGGTTGGGTCAGGGCTTATTTTTTGCTCGCCGAGATGACATTTTTGTTGATACCATTTTGGTTTAGATATGATGTTTTGATTGCCTGTTATTGCATTTTATTGCAATGTTGCGGCAACAAAAAACCCACGTAATTCTGGCGTGTTTTTTTTGTTACGCCATTTAAAAATGAATTTACTTTATATTTTGATTGGATATTTCTGAATGCAGTGATACCAAATAAGTGTATTTTATTTGTTTTAATTGTTTTATTTTGAATAGGGCAAAACGTGGGTGATTTGTACTTTTATAATTTTTAAATAATTTAAACTTTCTTTTTAGCTTGGTTCAATAGTCCCCTTAGGAGGCTTGAAACTGTAATCTTCCGATCGCCTGTGCTACACATAGCAGGACTTCAGCCCTGCTATGTTTAGCATAAATCATATAGGAGGTTCACAATGACAGGCATCAGGGTCTTCTACAGACCCCCCAGCTGTCATGACAACCCATCGGTGCCCCAAGATCACTTGATGGGCATGTCTTATGACGCACTTTAACCTTGCTCGAGTTAAATAACGCTGTCGGAGATGGATTGTCACGGGTTTACCGCAACAGAGAGGAGCCAGAAGACCGCAGCTTCTGGTTTCTCCGACTCCTGCACTGATTAGAAGCACTTCACCTTCATATTAAATGTTGTAAATTTCTTTTCACAGTGCAGGGGTTAATCTGCTCAGTTGAGAGCTCCTGGAAGCTTTCCTGTATTAAGGCTCAGCTGTGCACTGTTAGCCTCCCATCTCCTATATAATCTTGGCCCTGGCTAGCACTCATTGACAGAGCTAGTTTATGCTGCATGGCTGGCAGCGCCAGACTGGAGCACCTTGGGCCCACCAGATAAAATCATTCTTGGGGCCCACTATGTAGCTACATAGAAATAAATACAAGACCACCAATTGTGTGGTAAAACACGCTAATATCAGGGTTTAATATAAGGTAGAACATGTCTTAATTATGTAGTAGGGGTTGGGCTAGCCCCATCATAGAATATAATGTAGCCTCCCTCATGGAATATAATGCAGCCCTCATCATGGAGTATAATGCATCCCCCCTCATGGAATATACTGCAGCCCCCCTCACAGAATATAATACAGGTCCCCTCACAGAATATAATGTAGCCCCCCCTCATAGAATATAGTGCAGCCCCCCTCATAGGGTATAATGCAGCACCCCACAAAAATATAATGCAACCCCCTCATAAGGTATAATGCAGCCCCCCATAGAATATAGTGTAGCACCCTCATAGGGTATAATGCAGCCCCCCTCATACAGTATAATGCAGCCCCTCCACACAGAATATAATGTAGCCCCCACAGAGTTTAATGCAACCCCCTCAAAAGCTATAATGCTGTCCCCCATAGAATATACAGTGGGGCAAAAAAGTATTTAGTCAGTCAGCAATAGTGCAAGTTCCACCACTTAAAAAGATGAGAGGCGTCTGTAATTTACATCATAGGTAGACCTCAACTATGGGAGACAAACTGAGAAAAAAAAATCCAGAAAATCACATTGTCTGTTTTTTTTAACATTTTATTTGCATATTATGGTGGAAAATAAGTATTTGGTCAGAAACAAACAATCAAGATTTCTGGCTCTCACAGACCTGTAACTTCTTCTTTAAGAGTCTCCTCTTTCCTCCACTTATTACCTGTAGTAATGGCACCTGTTTAAACTTGTTATCAGTATAAAAAGACACCTGTGCACACCCTCAAACAGTCTGACTCCAAACTCCACTATGGTGAAGACCAAAGAGCTGTCAAAGGACACCAGAAACAAAATTGTAGCCCTGCACCAGGCTGGGAAGACTGAATCTGCAATAGCCAACCAGCTTGGAGTGAAGAAATCAACAGTGGGAGCAATAATTAGAAAATGGAAGACATACAAGACCACTGATAATCTCCATCGATCTGGGGCTCCACGCAAAATCCCACCCCGTGGGGTCAGAATGATCACAAGAACGGAGATCAAAAATCCCAGAACCACGCGGGGGGACCTAGTGAATGAACTGCAGAGAGCTGGGACCAATGTAACAAGGCCTACCATAAGTAACACACTATGCCACCATGGACTCAGATCCTGCAGTGCCAGACGTGTCCCACTGCTTAAGCCAGTACATGTCCGGGCCCGTCTGAAGTTTGCTAGAGAGCATTTGGATGATCCAGAGGAGTTTTGGGAGAATGTCCTATGGTCTGATGAAACCAAACTGGAACTGTTTGGTAGAAACACAACTTGTCGTGTTTGGAGGAAAAAGAATACTGAGTTGCATCCATCAAACACCACACCTACTGTAAAGCATGGTGGTGGAAACATCATGCTTTGGGGCTGTTTCTCTGCAAAGGGGCCAGGACGACTGATCCGGGTACATGAAAAATGAATGGGGCCATGTATCGTGAGATTTTGAGTGCAAACCTCCTTCCATCAGCAAGGGCATTGAAGATGAAACGTGGCTGGGTCTTTCAACATGACAATGATCCAAAGCACACCGCCAGGGCAACGAAGGAGTGGCTTCGTAAGAAGCATTTCAAGGTCCTGGAGTGGCCTAGTTAGTCTCCAGATCTCAACCCTATAGAAAACCTTTGGAGGGAGTTGAAAGTCCGTGTTGCCAAGCGAAAAGCCAAAAACATCACTGCTCTAGAGGAGATCTGCATGGAGGAATGGGCCAACATACCAACAACAGTGTGTGGCAACCTTGTGAAGACTTACAGAAAACGTTTGACCTCTGTCATTGCCAACAAAGGATATATTACAAAGTATTGAGATGAAATTTTGTTTCTGACCAAATACTTATTTTCCACCATAATATGCAAATAAAATGGTAAAAAAACAGACAATGTGATTTTCTGGATTTTTTTTTCTCAGTTTGTCTCCCATAGCTGAGGTCTACCTATGATGTAAATTACAGACGCCTCTCGTCTTTTTAAGTGGTGGAACTTGCACTATTGCTGACTGACTAAATACTTTTTTGCCCCACTGTAATGTAGCCCACCTCATAGGGTATAATGCAGCCCCTCTCATATAGTATGATGTAGCCCCCCAGAATATAGTTTAGCCCCCTGAGAGAATAAGGCAGCCCCCACACAGAATATATTGCAAGCCCCCCACAGAAAATAATCCAATATTGCGGCCAGCATGCAGCCAGCGGGTAAGGAAAGGGTGAATCAAACACCCGAAAACTCCGCCCATATGACCGAAAACCGTTTCCGCCAAATTCAGGTGACAGGTTCCCTTTAAAGTAGATGTTGTATGAAACACTGGAGCATTTCAGAGAAAACTTTTTTTTGCAATCATGCAGCCAGACTTTGATTCCTGCTGCCTGTGGTTTTGAAAGCATGAATCAGATGACTGGTTCCTCTTAAATAAATAAGGATTCATCTTAACTGTGCTATGTGTTCTTCTTATGTATATGTATGTGCTTTACATATTTGAAAAAAATCTGAAATTGATGTCCATGTGAACCTTAAAAGATTTGCAATCACAATTTCAAGTTTGCATACATATGAAATATCTTTTGGAGGATACGTAAATGTACCAAGAACTGCACTGCATTGTATAGAGTGTAACAAATTACCAGAAAGAATCGGCTTGTGTAATGATACGTTAAGGCAGCCTAACATCTTTTATGCAGTACAACATGTATTTCCGCATATAATTGATTGAGCCATTTTAGTGTTACATTGTTTCCAGGCTGCCTCTGTTATTTTTATCGTTCAGGCACACAGATTTGTATTGTAGTGCCCTAGTTACAGGGATAAGAGAGGCATTTTTTCTGTTTGGATCAAAGAAAGCAGCACATGTATTGTTCTTTAGATTTCCCATTGAGTGTATTTTAGATGTATTATTGATGGAGGATGCTTATTTTTAGTAAGTGCTAAAGTGTTAGAAAGCATTTATTGGATTTATTGCTTTATCTGCAATGAGCTCTTAGGAGTAAAATAATGCCAGATTCACGAAAGACTGAAGGGAAGAAAAACTTGGACTTTATTAGGGTGAACCACAACCCCTGAAAGGCTCCTTGTCTGCAGTCCCATGGAATATGGTTTCTTAGCAAAGACCTATCACTTGCCAATCCATAAATATGTATTTTTTTTACCTGGTGTAAATACCTCTGTTTCCTGAATGTTTTTCCTTTGTCCCTACGTCTCTCAATAACTGAGATATTGTCCTCTCTTCCCTATAAGTAAATCTAGTCAAGTGGTGCTCAACTTTTCTCTATGGGGACCATCTTGAGGACCACACCATTGACTTAAAGGTCTAGATTTGTATACAGGCAAAAGAGGGGCCATATCTCAGAAGCAGTGAGATGCAAGGAAATAAAAACCATAACCTGGGATAAAAACAATGAATAGAAACCCTGCAGTAACTAAATAATGGTAATGTATTTAGCCATAACTTTTGAGGGCTTATTTTTTGCAGGACGAGTTGTACTTTTGAACGACACCATTGGTTTTACCATGTCGTGTACTAGCAAACTGGAAAAAGAACCCAAGTGCAGTGAAATTGCAAAAAAAAATGCAATCCCAAACTTGTTTTTTGTTTGGCTTTTTTTGCTAGTTTCACTAAATGCTAAAACTGACCTGCCATTATGATTCTCCAGGTAATTACGAGTTCATAGACACCAAACATGTCTAGGTTCTTTTTTTACCTAAGTAGTGAAAAAAAATTCTAAACTTAACTAAAAAAATAAAATAAATTGCGCAATTTTCTGTTACCCATAGCGTCTCCATTTTTCGTGATCTGGGCTTGGGTGAGAGCTTATTTTTTGCGTGCTGAGCTGATGTTTTTAATGTATAATGTTTTTAATATAATTTTGATGCAGATACGTTCTTTTGATTTTCTGTTATTGCATTTTAATGCAATGTCCCGGCGACCAAAAAAACGTAATTCTGGCGTTTTTTCTTTTTTTTTTGCTACGCCGTTTAACGATCAGGTTAATCCTTTTTTTATTGATAGATCGGGCGATCCTTAATGCGGCAATACCAAATATGTGTAGGTTTGATTTTATTTTTGTTTTATTTTGAATGGGGCAGAACCCCCTTCTGCCCCATTCAAAATAAAACAAAAATAAAATCAAACCTACACATATTTGGTATTGCCGCATTGAGTTGAACTTTTATTTTTTTTATTTTTTTCATATTTTTAAACACTTTTTAAAAAAATTTTGGCATGCGTCAATAGCCTCCAAGGGAGGCTAGAAAGTGCCACAACTCGATTGCCTCTGCTACATAGAGGTGATGCTCAGCTCGCCCCTATGTAGTAGAATTAGAGCATCGCTATGAGCGCCGACCACAGGGTGGCGCTCATAGCAGTCTGGCATCAACAACCATAGAGGTCTCAAGGAGACCTCTGGTTGTCATGCCGATGCACCGCTGACCCCCGATCACGTGACGGGGGTCAGCGGTGCGCGTATTTCCGGCCCGATGGTCAGAAGTGCTTGGTAAATGCCGCTGTCAGAGTTTGACAGCAGCTTTTAACTAGTTAATAGGTGCGGCTGTCTCGCGATTCCGCCCTCGCCGATTGCTGGCACATGTCAGCTGTTAAAAACAGCTGACATGTCCCAGTTTTGATGCGGTCTCACTGCCGGAGCCCGCATCAAAACAGGGGTTCTGCCATCGGATGTACTATTCCATTCGATGGTAGAAAGGGGTTAAAACCATATGGTACTTAGTTGACATTTATTTGATTGAAAAAACATAAACGCCATGACACCACAACAAGGTTTACCCTATCAGAATGGTCCCTACCTTTAGTAAATCATCTCTCTACGTACCAGCAGTCCTCAAAATAGATAAGGGCAGAGAATGACCCGAACCCAAGTGTTTTACACCTAAACAAGTGAGCACACTGCTAAATGTATAAAGAACTAAAGTAAAACTGAAAACCTGGACCAGCACACCTATTCATATACATGTAATGTCTGCCTGGCTTGTAACAGACATACTGTATATAACCTAGAGTAAAAACACTAAACACCATGCAGTAAGTAAATTAATAGTAGTAGTCCATGTAAAAAAAAAAGGTATTGCACTTCAACAGGATGGTCCCTAACTATAGTATCTCGCCTCGCTATGTGCTAGCAGAAACCATCCTGATTGGGTACACCTTGTCACGGCGGGATGGCCTTTATGCTTTTTTGGTACCCTATGGTTTTTTTTTACATGTATTACTACTATTCATTTACTTACTGCAGGGTAGCTATTCTTTTATTCCAGACGATATTTGTCTGTTAAAGGCCACAGTGTGAATGTGCACCTACAAAATACACTTATACCAACAGTTGTGCTGGCACATGTATTCGGTTTTGGGAAAAAATTGTTCGATTCAGGAGAATGGCATCTACACCAGATTAGAAAAATTACAAATTTACGAAATGTGATTAGTCTTCATTATGTTGCCCTGGCTTGTATCTTCAAGACTATGGCAACTTCACTCCTTGAATATCAAAGAATACAACAACATAAGGACTGATTTTAAGACAAAATCATTAGGGTCTTGATCCAGGGAAGGTGGCCCCAATGAATCATAAAGATCTGTATGTTGATGAACCCTAGATAATAAGGATGTGGGGTGGGAGGTAAATTTATTTTTAAATTTAATCTACATATTTATAATGTTGGTGAGTTGCAAAACCATTGACTATAGAGGTACTAAAATACCAATATAAAATGTAACGTGCAGAAAATGTGTACATATAAATGGCCCACACTTGATGATGCAAGGTCTACTTCTCATTAGCCAAACCATTTTAATCTCATACACTAAACCGTTCCCAAGCTGCTCACGAGGCTGCACTCTAAGTTTCTGCTAATTTAACCATCAAAGTGTTAAGACCTTTAATTGAAGAAATATAAATTGAAATATGGAAGACATTTACCCCAGGCCAGTTAAATATTTAGATTGTCCTATTTCTATACTTCTGTAGTGTCTGCTGTATATCACATTGCTTTCTAGGTGACTAGTTAATGGAATATAAATTAAGGCCTTTCTCATTAATTATTTGCTCTCTTCATGATGAATGCCATGCTCTCATTTTATTTTTGTTCTGTTTGGAAAAGTGTTGACCATTGCTTCACTTTTGTAGCTGACATTTGCTGCTTAGATTGGCTTACGGTATATAGTGCAAATGAGTTTTATTAACAAAATGAGCTATGTAAGATAAAATACCATTGCTTAAAGAGGTCCTGTCAGCTGGATATTCGACCCTTAACTTAATAATATCAGTGTAAAGTCACTTTAATGCTTTTTATGTTCATAAATAGCTTGTAGAATTTTGTTTGGATATTTTTAAGAAATCTATTTTTGAACCTTTATGCTCAAGTGCAGCGAGGTGGGCACTTCACTCCATAGCTTTGCTATAACTTGCCACCTACTGGTCATTGAATAACAGGTCACTATTCCCTCCCTGATCTGTCTCGCCTGTGCAGGCACCTTTATTGCCCAGGTTTGTTTTATCATAAGGGGCGGCACCTGTACAGTAAGCTCCTGATGACGTTGCGAGATTAGTGTAATTGCTCCTGTACCGTAATTACGGGCACACTGCACAGGCAATGTCTTTGCAACGAACTCGGGCAATGACTGTGTCTTCACAGTGATGTTGCAGGAGCCAGTACATTTATATTGCAGCATAAGTAGGAGCTAATGCACTGCCCTTTTTGATTAAACAAACCAGGACAATGATGGCACCCACGCAGGGAAGACAGGTCACTTAGTGAAGAATGACTTGTTAATCAACTACCAGTGGGCCATGAAGTGCCCGTCCTGCCACACTTGAGTGTAAAACTTCAAGAATATATTTCTTAAAAATGCACCAACCAAATTCTACTAGCTAGGTGTTAATGTAATAAGCATTAAAAGGGCTTTACACTCATACCTTTGGGGGCAAATTGTCTGCTGATAGGTCCTCCTTAAGGATTTAATCTATTCATTTCTCTACAGTTTTATAAATTCTATTTACTAATTGTTCATAATTGTGAACATTTCTTGGCAAGTAATATACACTGCTCAAAAAATAAAGGGAACACTTAAACAACAGAATATAACTCCAAGTAAATCAAACTTCTGTGAAATCAAACTGTCCACTTAGGAAGCAACACTAATTGACAATCAATTTGACATGCTGTTGTGCAAATGGAATAGACAACAGATGGAAAATTATTGGCAATTATCAAGACACACTCAATTTAGGAGTGGTTCTGCAGGTGGCGACCACAGACCACATCTCAGTACCAATGCTTTCTGGCTGATGTTTTGATCACTTTTAAATGTTGGTTGCGCTTTCACAGTCGTGGTACCATGAGACAGACTCTACAACCCACACAAGTGGCTCAAGTAGTGCAGCTCATCCAGGATGGCACATCAATGCGAACTGTGGCAAGAAGGTTTGCTGTATCTGTCAGCGTAGTGTCCAGAGGCTGGAGGCGCTACCAGGAGACAGGCCAGTACACCAGGAGATGTGGAGGGGGCCGTAAGAGGGCAACAGCCCAGCAGCAGGACCGCTACCTCAGCCTTTGTGCAAGGAGGAACAGGCGGAGCACTGTCAGAGCCCTGCAAAATGACCTCCAGCAAACCACAAATGTGCATGTGTCTGCACAAACGGTTAGAAACCGACTCCATGAGGATGGTGGAGTGACGTCCACAGATGGGGGTTGTGCTCACAGCCCAACACCGTGCATGGTGCTTGACATTTGCCACAGAACACTAGGATTGGCAAATTTGCCACTGGCGCCCTATACTCTTCACAGATGAAAGCCGTTTCACGCTGAGCACATGTGACAGACGTGACAGAGTCTGGAGACGCCGTGGAGAGCGATCTGCTGCCTGCAACATCCTTCAGCATGACCGGTTTGACAGTGGGTCAGTAATGGTGTGGGGTTGCATTTCTTTGGAGTGCCGCACAGCCCTCCATGTGCTCGCCAGAGGTAGCCTTACTGCCATTAGGTACTGAGATGAGATCCTTAGACCCCTTGTGAGACCATATGCTGGTGCAGTTGGCCCTGGGTTCCTCCTAATGCAGGACAATGCCAGACCTCATGTGGCTGGAGTGTGTCAGCAGTTCCTGCAAGAAGGCATTGAAGCTATGGACTGGCCCGCCCATTCCCCCATCCTGAATCCGATTGAACGCATCTGGGACATCATGTCTCGCACCATCCACCAACGTCACGTTGCACCACAGACTGTCCAGGAGTTGGCGGATGCTTTAGTCCAGGTCAGGAAGGAGATCCCTCAGGAGACCTTCTGCCACCTCATTAGGAGCATGCCCTGGCATTGTAAGGAGGTCATACAGGCACGTGGAGGCCACACACAATACTGAGTATCATTTCCTTGTCTTGAGGCATTTCCACTGAAGTTGGATCAGCCTGTAATTTGATTTTCCACTTTGATTTTGAGTATCATTCCAAATCCAGACCTCTATGGGATATTAATTTTGATTTACATTGATAATTTTTATGTTTTATTCTTCTCAACACATTCCACTATGTAATGAATAAAGATTTACAACTGGAATATTTCAATCAGTGATATCTAGGATGTGGGATTTTAGTGTTCCCTTTATTTTTTTTGAGCAGTGTATTTTTGGTGACAAAGTGGCCTTTCAAAAAGCACAAATAGACCATCATGTTGCCTTGGGAAAATGATACACTGAGTTGTGTAGCTGTGAATCCAGCACTGAAGAAATTGTATCAATATCTTCCTGGTCTCTAGCTGTGCTGAGTTCTCCTATTCCCTTGGCCATCTCTCCATAGAATTTACTATGATTTCTAATCTTGACATCTTGACACCGCATTTTGTTGCTAGTTCTTCTTGCTTTAATTGGAACAGATTTCAGTAGTTTTTGAGAATGAATGATGAGCTCAGGTGAGATGGGAGGAAAAGAATGAGCTCATAAATGGAAATGAAGCCGATTTTTCCGATGAAGGTATATTTAAAAGTTTCTTCTAGCTACTATTGATATATGGAAAGTTTGTTGAAATTGCGGGAACTGTTTCCCATACTAATAGTTGGGATTCTTTTTTCTGTAATAAATTTGCTGTATATATTTCTTTAGGTTCACACTGTTGGCAGAATGAAGAGATTAAAAGGAACCTGTCACCAGGTTTGGCTGATACGAATTACGTCCATCACCTTTCAGGGCTGATGTACAGAATTCTATAATGCTGTATATAAGCCCCCAACCCGTCCTGTGAGAGAAGAAAAATAACTTTTATTGTACTCACCTGCGGGGCGGTCCGGTCTGATGGATGTCACTCTTCTTGGTCCGGCGCCTCCCTTCTTTTTGCGATGCTGCCCTCCTGCTTACTTCGTGTGGATGACGCATCTCCTCGGCACAGCGCTCCTGTGCAGCTGTACTTATCTGCCCTGTTGAGGGCAGAGCAAAGTACTGCAGTGTGCAGATGCCGGGAAAGGTCAAAGAGCCCCAGTGCCTGCACACTGCAGTACTTTGCTCTGCCCTCGACAGGACAAATAAGTACAGCTGCACAGGAGCGCTGTGCCGAGGAGACTGTGTGGATAACGAAGGGATGCATCATCCACACGAAACAAGTGGGAGGACGGGGATCGTAAGAAGATGAGGCGCTGGACCAAGACCAGCAACGCCCATCGGACCGGACTGACCTGCAGATGAGTATAATAAAAATTATTTTTCTTCTTTTGCAGGTCGTGTTGGGGCACATACACAGCATTATAGAATGCTGTATATTAGTCCTGAACAGTGATGGCCATATCTCTTATCGGCCAAACCTGGTGACAGGTTCACTTTAAAGACTTTTCACATTGAGAAGCACAATTACTTGCAATAAATTATCATTTGTATTGGAGTTTCCAATGGCATCTGTACATTTATTTCTAGCTTGATTATTTAGAAGAGAAGCGGAAATGCACATTAAAAATTGATTAAAGTACAAGAGTATATGAAAAAAAGAACGGGGTAGGAGCTAAGCTACAAAAGACACATGATGTATACTCGACACTAGATCCCTGACATTAGTTATTGCATATCATTCTGTCACTTCTAACTTGTACTTTGCACATCAATATAACATTGTAATAAATATATGGTACAGTTTGGTATTAGTGGTTTGGGAGACTGACATAATTACCGTATATGTAAAGAAAATTAGAACAACTGGGAAAGTGGCCTTGACACCAGATTACATGACACAAGATAAACGATAAGTAAAGTTGACTGTTAGCCCTAAGAAATTAAGCCACACATGTAAAAATGTGTTTTTGAACATTGCTATTCAAGTTATGTAACTTCATTATATAAACCTGAGACAAAATGTGTTTTTCCATTGTGACCAATAAGAGTCGATTAAGTGTATTACGGTAATACAAATGCATTGCTTTATCTTGTTTTGAGCCTGTTCATTCAACTGAGTAAAGGGGAGATGAGGCTCCAATGAGTGCCCCTTCCCAAGCACATTAAACCAACTATCTGTCAAGATAACAAAGGGGAGTGAAATAACACTAAAAAAACCCAAAAAACTACCCGTAAAACATTACTCTTTAATGATTAAGTACAGATAATACCATCATTGATAAAAATTATTTAAAAACATCCCAAAACAAAGAGATTTTTAGCCCAGGAATCTGAGCAACGGCCCATGACGGGAAAAAATATGAAAAAGAGAAGAAAATAATATACCTTCCCTATCCCTATCCCTAATAGGCAGTGGGCGCTAGTGCATTTTCACAGCTGACTGAAGCGACTGGCCGTGAAGCTATGAGCTAAGTGTATAAACTTATTAACTATGATTCAGCACTTTATTTTCACATTCAGCACTTTATGATATTGGGTATCTGAACTGCACATTATACACATGAGAATGTTGTTTCCTGTGGTAAATAGGAGCACATGGGATATGGTTTCTTCTTGAGAAGATGTGAATTTACCTTGCTCATTGACAGTCTGGAATTTTAAGGTTGCCTATAGATATTAAGTACTCCGTGCATATATATATAAATATTAATTATGTTTTTCTTTTTCTCTTGTGATATCTATAATGGCAGCCTAGAACCCAGCATAGTTCTCTATACCCCTGCTCCAGTGTTTCTCGGTACATCATATTTATTCAAGCTCTAAGAGATAATCCTATAGTGGAGCAGGGAGCTTTAACTATAAGATAGAGATTTATTATTATTATTTATTTATATAGCACCATTGATTCCATGGTGCTGTACATGAGAAGGGGTTACATACAAGTTACAAATATCACATACAGTAAACAAACTAACAATGACGGACTGATACAGAGGGGCGAGGACCCTGCCCTTGCGGGCTTACATTCTACAGGATTATGGGGAAGGAGACAGTAGGTTGAGGGTTGCAGGAGCTCCGGTGTTGGTGAGGCGGTAACTCCGGTGTTGGTGAGGCGGTAGCTCCGGTGTTGGTGAGGCGGTAGCTTCGTTGGTGATGAGGCAGCAGCGGTGTCAGTGCAGGCTGTAGGCTTTCCTGAAGAGATGAGTTTCCAGGTTCCGTCTGAAGGATCCGACTGTGGTTGATAGTCGGACGTGTTGGGGCAGAGAGTTCCAGAGGATGGGGGATATTCGGGAGAAGTCTTGGAGGCGATTGGATGAGGAGCGAATAAGTGTGGAGGAGAGAAGGAGGTCTTGGGAGGACCGGAGGTCACGTGAGGGAAGATATCGAGAGATTAGTTCAGAGATATATGGAGGAGACAGGTTGTGGATGGCTTTGTAGGTCAGTATTAGCAATTTGAACTGGATACGCTGAGGGAATGGGAGCCAGTGAAGAGATTTGCAGAGGGGGGAAGCGGAGGAGTAGCGAGGAGAGAGATGGATTAGTCGGGCAGCAGAGTTAAGGATGGACTGGAGAGGTGCAAGGGTGTTAGCAGGGAGGCCACAGAAAAGGATGTTGCAGTAGTCAAGGCGGGAAATGATGAGGGCGTGCACAAGCATTTTAGTAGATTGGGGGTTGAGGAAAGGACGGATCCTGGAGATATTTTTGAGCTGGAGGCGACAGGAGGTGGAAAGAGCTTGGATGTGTGGTTTGAAGGACAGGGCAGAGTCGAAGGTTACTCCGAGGCAGCGGACTTCGGGTACAGGGGAAAGCATGATGTCATTGACTGTGATAGATAGGTCAAGTAAGGAAGATTTGTGGGATGGAGGAAAGATGATTTATATCTATTATATCTATTTAGTAGTGCTTTTTATGGTAGCTAATAGTGTTTAACATAGAAATAGATCAATTTGATCTATAATCAATTGTTTTCTGTGGTCTGTGATTCTTTCACACTTCCGTCTTCTGCTGTGCGTTGTTGTGCAGTACAATGACGTATCGACGGACGTTATGAAAATAGTGAAAAACGTGTGCGACGCATCCAGTGTAATGACGGATGCGTCGTTTGTGTTGTTGGCACAATTTCAATGGAGAAATTTCTGGGAATCAAAGGTCCGGGGGGGTGGGGGAGGAGCTGGGGAGGGAGACTTTTTTTCCCGGATTTGAAAATCCTTCCGGGCATGCTCAGAGGGAAAAAGTGTGATACGTCGCTGGATTCCTGTGTGTGACGGTCAGCGACAGATCCTGCGTCCATAGGCTTCCATTATAGCCGACGACATGCAGCGCAGGATGCGTCGCTGACTGATTTTCCGACTTGCAGAAAAAACGTTCCTCTGAACGTTTTCTACGCACAATGGACCGCTATTTTCCGACGGATCCTGTGCACGACGGATGAAAAGGATGGCCATCCGTCACAATCCGTCGCTAATACAACTCTATGGGAAAATGCAGGATCCGGCATTCTCAAAAATCGACGGATTGTGACGGAAGCTGAAAGACGGAAGTGTGAAAGAGGCCTAAGGGATTGCCTAGAAATTAAAGGGACAGCCGCCGTGGAGCTTGGGCTCCACATCGCAAATTAGGGTGCCCAACCTCCGCTGATAGGAAGGCCATCAGACCTTAGGGCCTATTAGGGATAGGGAAGGTATATTATTTTCTTTTTCATACTTTATCCCGTCATGGCCGTTGCTCAGATTCCTGGGCTAACAATCCCTCTTTGTTTTGGGATGTTTTAAAATCATTTTTATCACTGTTTGTATTATCCATACTTAATCAATAAAGAGTAATGTTATAGGGGTAGTTTTTGTGTTTGGTAGTGTTGTCCCTTCCTAAGCACATAAACATTTTGTATTGGGATTTTGCTAATCATTCCTATACAGTTGCCTTATGGTGTTAATCGTATTTATGGAAAGTTTATGCATGATTGTGGCTTACTATTCTATGCTGTGTCATAGTTTTAATTGGTGGTAAACTGGTAATATCTTGGTGGTCCTAAAAGTGTTTGGATATAATTACTAGAAATCAAAAGGTGTCTAGGATGCAAACGTTTACTAAAGTGATCTTCTTGACATTATCTTAAGTGAAACATGGATTTCTTTCTTAAAGGGTGGTCCCACAAACAAGTACATTTTAATCAATAGATCTTGTAATAATTATAATTTCCACAATTGGATGGGTTTAAAAAAAAAAAAAATTCCTGTGCTGAGATAATCTTATAAATGTGCCCATGCTGTGTACTGTGTAATGGCCATGTCTGACCATGCAGATCTGCTCCAGTGCATGGTTGGTACATACCACAGCTCCTAGCTAGAAGGGAAGCATAAATTACCATATTTTTTGGATTATAAGACACACTTTTTTCCCCAAAAATTTTTTGGGAAAATGGTGGTGCGTCTTATAATGTGGATATACCTTACCGGTACTGTTGCTGCAGGCCGCAGGCTGGGATGAGGGTGTGCCTGGCGGTGCTGCTGGGGTGCCCAGCGGCCTTTCACAAAATGTTGGTATAGCCTGCTGCAGCATCAGAGGCACCGGCAGCAGCACTGGACACCCCCGCAGCACCTCCAGACACCCCCGCAGCACCGCCAGGCTCCCCTGCAGCAGTACCGGACACCCACAGCGGCGCGCCGCATATCGGAACACCCCCTCATCCCAGACTGCGGCCTGCAGCATCACCCCTCTCCAGCCTCCTCCAGCAACGACCCTGGGACTCCGCTTCACCGCAGCCACCACCCCTGGTAAGCAATAAGACACATGGATTGTAAGAAGCACCACCATTTTATTTAAAAAAAAAAATCCTATTTTTCTCCTCAAAATTTGGGTGCGTTCTATAATCTGGAGTATTTTATAATCCGAAAAATACAGGAATTATGATAAGTGAGTATACAGACTGCACAGCTACGGCTTTCAGCTGCAGCTTTCTGAGGAAGCATGTTTCACTGACTGAGGTAACACAAGAGTAATCATTTTCATAAATCAAGTCAGTGGCATAGGAGCTCCTGCCACTACTGAGCTTATATTTGACTAAGGCTGGTTTCACACTAGCGTTTTTGAACGCATGCGTTTTTCTAAAAAAAAACGCATGCGTTTTTTTCCCTATATTTAACATTAAAAACGCGTGCGTTTTTTGATGTCCGCGTTTGTCCGCGTTTTTGAACGCATGCGTTTTTTAACTGCATGCGTTCACTTTCTAAAATGCAACATGTAGTATTTTGCAAAGCGTTTTTTTTTTCCAAAAAAACGCATGCGTTCACATGCGTTTTTTTTTGGAAAAAAATTGCATTGGAGTCAATGGAGACGCATGCGTTTTTTTGGACATGCGTTTGCATGCGTTTTTTTTGACGCATGCGTTTTTTTGACGCATGCGTTTTTTTTGGCACCATAGTTAAGATAAGGTTGTCTAGACACTGATAAGGCTCCCCCATAGCTGAAGGGTTATAAAAGGAAGGCTGGGGGCAGTTTCTGGTTACTTCTCATCAGACTCCAAGGAAGACAGCACCCTGCCCGGACGCATTGTTGGACAAGACACAGAGCAATGTGAGTATATCCTTGCCAATGCATTATTCTTCAATTTTTTGGATCTACATGTCCTAATTTTTTCAATGTTTTTCTTTCAACACGCATCAGAATGTCTTCTCCGGTTTCTTCGTCTGATGATGAATTCCAGCCACGGCAATCAGAAGTGGATCACGTGAGCGAGGTAATTTTTTGTTCCGTCAGCTTGGTAAGTATTGACTGTCACATCGACACATGAGGCAATTATATTTTTTTTATTCTATAGAGCACTTCAACTGAGGGACAGAGAGGTACGGAGCAGCGGAGTCAAGGTCCAGGTGGAAGACGGCAGCGGGTATGTATACCAGGCAGACTGTCCTTATTTAAGTTGTCTTTCATATTTCTGCCCTTTCTCATTTTTTTTTTTTTTTTTTAAATGTGGTTGAGCAAACTTAATTTTTTTTAATTAAATTTTAGGTTTCACAACGGGACGATGACCACATCGATAATGACCTGCTAATCACTCTGGTACAGGAGCGAGTCCCGTTGTGGGACAGCCGGGATCAACAGCACTCCGTCAATAGTGTTATCCGTCGTTTGTGGAGTGAGGTGGCCCAAGCGTTGTGGGATGGCTGGGAGAATTCAACGCCACGGGTCCGTAATGCATTTGGTAAGTATTGCACGATAGTGTGAAGAAACAGACCTTGGCCATGCTCTCTTGACTGTGTGTGATGACAGAAACTTTTCGTAGTTTCTGTCATCACACACAGTCACGAGAGCATGGCCAAAAGTCCTGATTCTGACCATTATATTTTATTGTTATTTCACAGTGGACAAAGTAAGAACACGTTGGCGTTCCATGAAGGACCGATTCAACAAGGACCTGCGTGCAGAGAAGAGAGCAGCTAGTGGTTCCGGAGCAAGGCACCGGCTGTACAAGTACCACCGTGTGCTGGCCTTCCTGAGACCGGTCCTTCTCTTGAGAACGTAAGTATTTGTCACATGCCTCCGGTTGTATTGCATTGACATAATCTGTCATTTTTAATTCCATAGGATGTACCGTCTTGTTATCGTTTGGTATTAATTTTCTGTTTTATTTTTTCACAGCACACACTGCACGACTGTCGCCACAGGTTCTGGAGCGGTCCTTCAGCCGACAGCCACGGACCCGTCCCAGCCATCCAGCAGCGCAGCACCAGGTGGGTCTTCCACAGTCACTGGAGACCAGGGAGCTGGCCCATCAGGTCTTCCCCTTTCGCAGTCCTCTTTCGCTGCACCCATTTTTGCGGGCTCATCCCGGCAGCGACAGAGGGCTTCGGATAGGTCCCTCATGCCCGAGTTTTTGCACTTGAGCTCGGTTTTACACGAAGCTATCAAGGCTTTAAGTGACAAAATGGATGTGTCCCATAACCTGTTACAGTGCCGCATCCAGGATGTCGCTAAAAGCCTTGATCAAGTTAAAGCCGACCTCCAGAAGCCAGCTCATCATTTTTTTAATAAAATCCACCAGAGCATGTCGGAACACCTTAGCCCTGATCTCCAGCTGAGTGTGATGCAGGCCTGCAATGTTGCTTTGGGGCAGGCTATGCAGCAGAGTCAGAGTCGTAATGTGGCGGCATATCCAACTGTGCCGTCACTGTCCGAAGTAAACACCATTCCTACCTCTGCTGCATACCACTGCACGGCCACCTCTATTCCCTCAACAGGTGTTCTCCAGTACAGCGCCAACACGATGACGAGTGCTGTTGGACATCCCACCGCCACCACCGTGACGACCGCTGCTCCGGCTTGGACCTCCTCCGCTGACACCTCTATGACGCAGGACCCTGGCGTGGCTTATCGGCCCGGCAACCTCCCGATGCAGCAGGACCCATCCATGCAATATCGGACCGGCCCACCCCCGATGCAGCAGGACCCATCCATGCAATATCGGACCGGCCCACCCCCGATGCAGCAGGACAGAGGCCTGGCATATCTGACCGGACCCACCCCGATGCAGGAGGACCGAGGCCTGGCATATCGGACCGGACCAACCCCGATGCAGCAGGACCAAGGCGTTGCTTTCCGGGCAGGAAACCCCCCGATGCAGCAGGACACATCCATGGCGTATCGCACCGGGCACCCCATGATGCATGACCAAGCCATACGTTTCCGGGCAGGACCCACCCCGATGCACCAAGAACCATCCATGGCTTTATGTTCCCCCCCACCAGCAATGCAGCAGGACGCTGGTATGGGATTTGTTTCCCCCACCCCAACGATGCCCCAGGACCCTGGGAGGGTGTTAATTCCCCCCCCCCCCCCCCCAACGAGGCACCAGGATCCTGGGAGGGTTTTTGTTTCCCCCCCCCCAACGAGGCACCAGGACCCAGGCGGGACTTTATCTTTCCCCCCATTGGACTCAGAGATTGCCGAGCGCTCCACAATGGAGACTGACTGTGAAATTGTGGAGCCGGGTCCTGACGTGTCTCCCACCCAAAGTTTACACCCTAGCCCCAAAAGACTTCCCCCAACCCGGAAAACACAGAAAACTGGCAAAACCCATAAGAAACAGAAAACTTTGTTTATTCCTCCCCCATCACCTTCCGATGTGTCTCAACCGTGCAGTTTGTCTCAAGCCCCTCATGTTTTAAGCCCCATCCCCGAACTTCCAGACCCTTCAAGTTTTGTTGCCCATTCTCCTGCAACCTCTGCCTCCTCCACGGTGAGCCAGGCTTCAGTTCTAAATACCCCCCAGTTACGGCACTCAACCCCAAGCCGGCGTGGTTCAACCCGGCGCGGTAAAAAAAAAAAAATTTGTGTTTTTCCCCAATAAAAAAAAGTTTATTTTCAACAATTATGTTTGGTTTATTGTGTCTTTCACCGCTCTAAATACACACCAATAAACTGCGTTTACACACTTTTATTCTTTTGGCCTACACATATCTCCAGTAGTATAAAATACCAGACAACATCTATATGTGTTTCTTTAGTATACAGATATGAGTTGGCCAAAAAAATAGTAGTTATTTCCATACTCTTATTTTTAATTTTTAACTGGTGTAGTGTCACTGTACAAAGAGAAAATGGTGTAAATCAAGTTCAGAACTCAACTGAACCGGTCAGATATCAAAATAGACACCTGACCTGTTTAGTTGATTACTGACTTGTATATTCACCATATTCTATATAGCACATTATGTGACAATGTTTGTCAAACTGATGGGACAATGGTTGGCACACGCTAACTATCTATCCTCACCTTGGCAGGTGTAAGAAATTTTGAATTCATGATCATGTTTATGTTCATCATGAATTCATTATTTCTTACACTTGACTTGACGGGAATAGAGAGCGTGCCAGTCGTGACGCAATGACGTCAAGAAGATTACCAATAAAGAAATTTAAATCTGGTTACATTATAAGTATGCGTGTTTATATCATTGTTTGTAAACCAAAATAGGGAGTGCAACAGAGGTCAATTATGATTAAAAAAATCAAATTATTACCTCATCAACTATCACCCACTCCTTGTTTTGGATTACAAATTATGATATACTACTACTGCCCATCTTTGTTCAACCTTTAGAGAGGAAAAAGACAGGAGACCTGGTGAACACAAAAAAGTTTATTAATTTGAAAAATTGGTATCAGTATTTAATAATTGGTAAACATTAACATACAACAGGACATTTAAACAACATTGTCCTGCCATGAAACCCGTCCAATATCGGACACAAAATAGGCCGCAAATTGGTCACGCATAAGACCAACGGCTGCAGTTGACCTCATCGGGTGATGATGAAAATCGGGCAATGGGTGTGAAATTGGTTCATCAAGTTCAATGTGGGGTCGCTCCTTAGCCATTATATAATTGTGTAGAACCACACAGGCTTTGACCACCTCGTCCACTGTTTCCACTTTTAGATTGATGGCTGTTGCGAGAATGCGCCATTTTGCAACCAGAATGCCAAAGCTGCACTCTACGGTTCTTCTTGCCCTTGTCAGTCTGTAGTTGAATATTCTGCGAGTATGGTCCAAGTCCCTACTAGAATATGGCTTCAGGAGATTTTCACACATCTGGAAGGCCTCATCCCCAACCATAACAAATGGCAGCGGTGACCCTTGAGTGTTGGGGAGAGGCTGTGGAGGTGGGAAATTAAAATTGTTGCCATACACACGGCGGCCCATATCAGAGCTCTTGAAGGTCTGGGAATCATTGCCACGGCCAAAAGCTCCAACGTCCACGGCGATGAAGCGACACTCCGCATCCGCTATTGCCATGAGCACTATCGAAAAATATTTTTTATAATTAAAAAACTCAGATCCGGTTCTTGCAGGTTTAACAATGCGGATGTGCTTCCCATCCACCGCCCCTAAACAGTTTGGAAAATCACACACGTTCAAAAATGTTTTGGATATTTCCCGCCACATGTCCACGGTGGGTACGGGTATAAACTCCTCACGGAGTACATTCCATAACGCACGACAGGTGTCCACAACAATTCCGGACAGGGTTGAGATTCCAAGGCGGTATTGGAAGTGCAGGGAAGATAAACTCTCTCCTGTGGTCAGAAATCTAGAAGGAAAAGAAACCCCAAAAAAATTATAAAACGGCTCTTATTTTATGTTGTTTTTCAATAAGAAAAATTTTAAAAAAACAACCCAAAATACATGTCATAACCCCAAAATTTGACTATCATTGGTTTATTTTTGGAACGTACCGTAATGTCACCAACAGACGTTCCTCGGGTGGAATTGCTCTACGGAGCCGTGTGTCCTGTCGCCGTATGGAACCTTCGACACGAGACAGTAATTCACGGAAAGAATCTTGCGACATTCTGGTGTAATCCTGGAATTTCTCCGGGTTGGCATTCAGCTCCGCATACAGGGTGTGATATGCTCCGCGGGTCTCACGCACTTCAATGATGGGGTGCCTCCAAAAACGCCGACGCTGTCTCCTTCTCCATCTTTGGCGGTTTCGGTCTTGCTCCCAAGCAAAAACACAGGCAAGGAAAATCTTGAAGCTGAACTCCAGTTGGAAATTAAAGTTCGCTATTGAAAGATCCATCGTGACACCGGAAACAGTAGCAAGCTCTGAAACTTTATGTACCCCTAGGGTCTATATATTGAGTCCCAATCATGTACGCCCTCTCTAGCCCACTCTATTCTCATTGGTTGGTTATTGTAACCTTTTTTTTTTTTTTTTTTCCCAAAAATGCACAAAAAACGCAAACGCATGCAAAAACGCATGTAAACGCGTGTAAACGCTGCGTTTTTCGGGCAGCACGGTGGCGCAGTGGTTAGCACTACAGCCTTGCAGCGCTGGGGTCCTGGGTTCTAATCCCACCCAGGACAACATCTGCAAAGAGTTTGTATGTTCTCTCCGTGTTTGCGTGGGTTTCCTCCGGGCACTCCGGTTTCCTCCCACATTCCAAAGACATACTGATAGGAATTCTAGATTGTGAGCCCAATCGGGGACAGTGATGATAATGTGTGCAAAACTGTAAAGCGCTGCGGAATATGTTAGCGCTATATAAAAATAAAGATTATTATTAAATAATTTCTGTTTAGTGAGGGTTTTCACCCAAAATGACAAAGTTGGCATATACTAGTAAGGGTAGCCGTTAAACTTTACGAATTGTCATTTCTAGTCACTGGCTTTTTTTGTTGTGCAAACCTGTGGCCTCTTTATGTAAAAAGTTTTCACTTTGGTGTATTCTTCATTTCCAAACAGCTTGCAAAGCTTGAAAAACAACAACAAAGAAAAGAGAAGTCAAGAGCTAAAGGACCCTCAGATTCCAGCCGAGAAAAGAGTGTCCCCCGGAGTAAGGATGATCCCAGTGCAAGCAGTGGAGCAGAGGGTGATGTGTCCTCCGAACGAGAGCCGTAAGATTCATGGGGAACCATCAGGTAAAACTCCTCAGATTTTTACTAGCTCTTAAGTGTATACTGCATCGTATTTCATAATTAATCCAATGATTTGGTGCATGGTTAGATCATTTGCATACACAGCCTTTAAGGCCCCATACACAGACTAAAGTTGTCCAAATTCACCAATTTCAGCACGATCGAACAACATTCTAATGTGTTGGGGGCCTCCTGATGTCTCCCCGACCAATAATGTCAGGGAAGAGAAGAAGTCAACCTTGTAAATTTGCGCGGCCAATCTGCCATCACGAGTCTAGTAGTGACTCTCTCACCAAGAACACCGGGACACTCGATTTAGCCGAGCATTGCTGTATATGGGGGAGTTGGGAGTTATAGCTGTTGGCCAAACGATCGTTCATTTGATGTTCTATAATATTTAAGGGGTCCATAACAATGCAATAATCCTGAAAAAATAATGAGGGCACACAAAAATATCAGTTCAAGAAATGTTTTGTGTCAGACAATGAATAAGAAAAGTCAGAAATGGAGGTCACAGGAAGTGAGTAGTAGAAGAAAGACAATCTTCTGTATCATTTCAAATACATTTTACTTATGGGAGGTTGTAACGCTTTTGTTCCAAGGCTTGCTACCCATGGAAATAAATGAGGAGAATGAGGAGGGATAAGGCATTTGTCAGTTAAAAAGAAAAACACGGGCATGGTAGATTAGTGTTGTGGCAAACTTGATTTTAAAGGGGTAGTCCCATCTCCAAGATCCTATTCCAATATATAGTCTAAGTAATAATAACCATACTAGCAATTACTTCCAATTAGAAATGTAGTATAGTTCTTCTGATTTGCTATGCTGCTTACCCCATGTGCAGTATAGTGACAGTTAGTTAATAGTGATAAGCCAACGTGCTTGGATAACGTGTTATCTGAGCATGCTTGTGTGCTAACAATGTCTTCGGTGTTCTCGAAAAATATGTTTGAGTCCCCATGCCTGCATGTCTCCCAGCTGTTCAACAGCCGCAACACATGCATTGATTTACTGTTTTTAGGCAATGTCTGCATGTGTTGCTGCTGTCAAACAGCAGGGAGACATGCAGGGCCGTGGACTTATATGAGCACGCCAAAGACACTCGGCTAGCACATGAGCATACTCTGATAACACCTTATAAGTGCACGTTTGTTTATCACTATTATTGTTTTGTTATTGGTCGTAATCATGGATACCTAAGCTACTGTAATGGCCTACATAGAGTAACATAGTGAAGCAGAAGAACTATACTACATTTCTATTTGAAGGTATTTCCTAATATTATTATTATTATTACACCTACTACATATTGGGATAGGATCTTGGACTTAAGAATATCCCTTTTAGGAAATAATGAAAATGGTATAAATTTCGACAAACTTAACAAAATCAATCATGTGGTACATAACCGCTCATGTTGGGCTCTTTTCTTCATTCTTATCACTTCATTGCTGGTGTATGTTTATAGCAATTAAAAAAATATATAGTGCAGATCTTAATAAATGTATTTTGTCCTAGTCAAGCCCATTTTTCTTGCTTTATTAATAGAGATGAGTAGATTGATTCGCAGGACTTCAGTCTAACATCCAGGTCAGTGGTACCTGGCGGCTAGACAGGCGGTCTGCAAATCTCTTACCTTCCAGCATCCCCAGCGCGTCTTTTCATTAGCTAGGACTGATATCATGTGACATGCAGGTGATGTCACGCCGGCCCTAACAAATCGAATGTAGCACCGGGGACGCCGAGAGCTAAGAGATTTGCCGGACTCCTGTCTAGCTGCCGGGTACCACTGGCCAGAACGCTGGACCAAAGTCACGGGAATCTGCTCATCTCTATTAGCTGTTAATTTTCAGAGAAATCCTAGAGTGAAACATTGTGTAGTAAAAAAAAAAAAATCTCCAATTGGCTCTAACTAGTTTAAAGAAGTGATTCCCACCCTTACTAATTGCTCACAGGTCCCATTGTGATGCTTACCTGATTCCCTCTGGTCTTTGCTTCCTGGACCCATCTCAACAAATGGGAATTGGCAGGGAATATCATTCACTGAAAGAGTCTTTACATACAAAAGAGAAGGGAAATGTGATCCAGATGGGTACTGGTCTTTTACAGAGATTATTCTGTAGATATTAGTCATCTTGCTTTCTGTTTCTAACTATGCGCTTTGATAATCTGCTTAGTGCATTTGTACCCACCTTCCTATCTCAATACCCGTATCAAAATGAATTTTTGTGACAGTAGCCATAAAAAAATCAAATAAATAAGGTAAACATCCAATGAAACATACCAAGTCAATATATTCCATATTGAAAAGCATAAAAATAAAGCTTTAGTAGACCTGCTTTATTTCCTTTTATTGGCAGACTTTTGATAAATTATCATCAAATCTGAATATGTCTCCTTACTTTTTACAATGTTTTGACTAATCTTCTTTGTCCTGTCAATATAATATGTGTGTTTCTCTTCCAGGATTCCAACAACCTGGAGAAAATTTCCTTAGGGACCAGAGCATTGGTGTTCTTATGGAATACAGCACAGTATATGCAATATCTGTTGTTTGTGCTTGCTGTTTTTGTAGAGTTGTACTTCTAGAAATGTGTTCTGTCCATTGCTGTGGTTTAGGTTTATCTGCTTAATTAGTCATGCTCTAAAATGAGAAGTGGAGTTTCCTTGATCCACTCATAGATGCGTTTAAAGGGATTGTCCAGGCAAAGTAAAACTTGGCCAAAAGATGTACAAAAAATAGCAAAAAATAACTTAGATAGACTTGCCTACCGGCATCCGTCTTGATCTTGAACCAATGCAGTTACACCAGCCACTGAACCGCTGCAGCATATGATTGACTACAGCAATCAGGTGACTTTGAGCAGTACATTATTATAAAACATCACATGACCGCTCAAGTCACCTTACCGATGCAGCCAATCACTGGCTGCAGTAGTCCAGCGGCTGGTGGACCGGTGACATCACTGCTTCCTGTGTCTATGCAGAACATGGACCAGCCTGTGCTGGGTCCTAGTGGATGCCAGTATTATAAGTGAGTAATACAGAGTTTTGTTTTTTTATATACCCCATCTCATGGCCAAAGTTTTATTTTGCCCGGACAACCCCTTTAGGCTTTTCAGTCTGATCAGAACAATCCTCTTTTTATGAGACAACTCTTAAGGACAGAATGTTCCAACATCGAGAGAATGACTACTGAAAACCTTGGTGATAGTCGACAATCACTGTTGTCCCTCCATAGCTGTAGCAGTTGATTCCTGGAATTATTAAGTACTTAACTATAATCGACCCGGAAATGTACCAGTGTCTTCACATTTTCTACTGGGGAAGTGTAGCACTGCTTCCATTGCAGTCAATAGACTACCATGTAAAATAAATGTAGCAAACTTTAAATTTGGCACTTCATTTGTCACATACCTTGATATAGCAAACTTTAAGGGGTTTTATCCAGCCTTAAAAAAATTACAGCAAATGTAATAAGAAAAGGGTAAAATACGCTCACTTCTCTCTTCCACTGACGAAGCGCAGAAGATTTCCCTGGTGGAGTTCCCTGGTTTTGTGTCCAGTTATTAGTACACGAGTGTGTCATATTGCTAAAGAAGATCATATATGGCACTACGGTATTCAGGATGCACAAGTAGGGGTCCACTCCATATCCCAGCATGGATTAAAGAACTTGGCACTATGTAGAGCAGTTTAGATAATTTATTCATATGCAACCCAAAATACAAATAGGATCTAAGAGGTAACGTTTCTCCTTGTAGCTAGTGATATGCTGACATTTCAGTGTAAGGAATAGTGTTGAGCGATACCTTCCGATATCGGAAAGTATCGGTATCGGTTTGGATCGGCCGATATTCAAAAAATATCGGATATCGCCGATACCGATACCCGATCCCAATGCAAGTCAATGGGACCAAAATATCGGAATTAAAATAAACCCTTTCTTTCCTTGTAGGTTCATTCTACATGAAGGAAAACAACTAAGAATAATGCCGGATGTATTTGGGGAGGTGGCGGAGACATTAAAGTCATAGAGGTTTATCCCAATCAAATAGAATAGCATGTTTTTTGTTTTTTTTTAAGACGTTCGGAGTGACAAAGATATTGACTATGTAAATTTTTTTTTTATTTTGTCAGATATTGATGTTTCACTATTCCACGCCCTTCCCCTTCTTTTTTTTCTTTTTTTTTTTCTTTTCCCACACTTTCATCTTCATCATCATCAGCATCTTTGACATCAACTTCTTCACCTTATTCATCTTCTTCTTCATCTTCTACCTATTTTTTTTTTTTTATTACATTCTTCATATTCATTTTATTCAACTATTATTATTCTTCTTATTCTACATATTCTTTTTATTCCACTGTTATTATTCTTCCTATTCTACTTCTTCATCATATTCTCATTTGTGACAGGCATTCCCGTAGTTGTTATCTATAAAAGTTTGAAGATTACACCTTCCGTTCTGCCAGTCACAAAAGTTACATTTGTCCGCGTTCAGTTTGGCCTGCAGCATCAGGCTTTATCCAGGGGCACCACGAGGAGGAACGGACTCACCCCCATACACTGCTTAGTCTTCTTCTGCATATAATTTAGATAATATCTTTTGCTCTGATATTAAGTCTTATGCTTAATGTTCTTCTGCTCTTTGTTCTGCAGCCTCTTGTTCTTCTGCTTCTCGGTCTTCCATGTTGTCGTCTCCAGGGTCGTCGTCTCCAGTGTCGTCATCTCCGCCGTCGTCGTCTCCGCCGTCGTCGTCGTCGTCATCGGGGTGGTCTTCCGTGTCGTCGTCATCGTGGTGGTCTTCCGGGTCGTCGACGTTAGGGTCTTCAACTTGGAAATGTAGCAGAAGGTACAAGAAGGCTGAGAAAATGCCAAGAACCAGCTGATGGAACTGGAACTCGGATGGCTACCCGAAGGTTCAAGAGCCTATGGAACTACCGAGGACCAGCTGACGTTACTGGAACCCGGTTACTAAGCAGGAGGTACCCGTGCTAAAAAGCACTACCAAGGACCGCCTGACGTTGACGGAACTCGGATACCCAGAAGGAGGCACCTAAGCCAAAGGCTCTGCCCGGAACCAGCTGACGTTACTGGAACCAGGATGGGGAGCAGAAGGTACAAGAGCAAAAGACACTGCCGAGAACCAGCTGACGGTACTGGAACCCGGATGGGTAGCCGAAGGTCCAAGAGCCAATGGAACTACCGAGGACCAGCTGACGTTACTGGAACCCGGTTACTAAGCAGGAGGTACCCGTGCCTGAAAGCACTACCAAGGACCACCTGACGTTGGTGGAACTTGGATACCCAGAAGGAGGCACCTAAGCCAAAGGCTCTGCCCGGAACCAGCTGACGGTACTGGAACCAGGATGGGGAGCAGAAGGTACAAGAGCAAAAGACACTGCCGAGAACCAGCTGACGGTGCTGGAACCAGGTGGTGGACCCGAAGGTCCACAGGAGAGGAGAGAACAGCTAGGCCGCGAGGCAGCCGCAGTTACCGAACCCCAACAGTCCTACAGGGGGAGCTGGGCCTACTGGCACTACAGAACCAGCCTTGACTACCAGTTCACGCAGCCCACATAGGAAGCTCCTAAACTGGAGGCACCCTGGAGTTGGCTAACCCGACCGCACCACGACGAGGCAAGCATAGGTGTCTCAGTGAGCTTGACACAACCCGGAAACAGCTGACGGTGCTGAAACCAGGCTTGGCACGAGGGAGTACCTGTGACAAAAACACTGCCGAGAACCAGCTGGCGGTGCTGGAACCCGGATGCGTTGCCCCAGTGTGCAAGAGCCAATGGCACGACCGAGGACCAGCTGACGGTGCTGGAACCCGGTTACTAAGCTGTAGGTGCCCGCGCTTAAAAGCACTACCAAGGACCGCCTGGCGTTGGCGGAACTCGGATACCCAGGAGGAGGCACCTAAGCCAAAGGCTCGGCCCGGAACCAGCTGACGGTGCTGGAACCAGGTGGTGGACCCCAAGGCCCACAGGAGAGGAGAGAACAGCTAGGCCGCGAGGCAGCCGCAGTTACCGAACCCCAACAGTCCTACAGGGGGAGCTGGGCCTACTGGCACTACAGAACCAGCCTTGACTACCAGTTCACGCAGCCCACATAGGAAGCTCCTAAACTGGAGGCACCCTGGAGTTGGCTAACCCGACCGCACCACGACGAGGCAAGCATAGGTGTCTCAGTGAGCTTGACACAACCCGGAAACAGCTGACGGTGCTGAAACCAGGCTTGGCACGAGGGAGTACCTGTGACAAAAACACTGCCGAGAACCAGCTGGCGGTGCTGGAACCCGGATGCGTTGCCCCAGTGTGCAAGAGCCAATGGCACGACCGAGGACCAGCTGACGGTGCTGGAACCCGGTTACTAAGCTGTAGGTGCCCGCGCTTAAAAGCACTACCAAGGACCGCCTGGCGTTGGCGGAACTCGGATACCCAGGAGGAGGCACCTAAGCCAAAGGCTCGGCCCGGAACCAGCTGACGGTGCTGGAACCAGGTGGTGGACCCGAAGGTCCACAGGAGAGGAGAGAACAGCTAGGCCGCGAGGCAGCCGCAGTTACCGAACCCCAACAGTCCTACAGGGGGAGCTGGGCCTACTGGCACTACAGAACCAGCCTTGACTACCAGTTCACGCAGCCCACATAGGAAGCTCCTAAACTGGAGGCACCCTGGAGTTGGCTAACCCGACCGCACCACGACGAGGCAAGCATAGGTGTCTCAGTGAGCTTGACACAACCCGGAAACAGCTGACGGTGCTGAAACCAGGCTTGGCACGAGGGAGTACCTGTGACAAAAACACTGCCGAGAACCAGCTGGCGGTGCTGGAACCCGGATGCGTTGCCCCAGTGTGCAAGAGCCAATGGCACGACCGAGGACCAGCTGACGGTGCTGGAACCCGGTTACTAAGCTGTAGGTGCCCGCGCTTAAAAGCACTACCAAGGACCGCCTGGCGTTGGCGGAACTCGGATACCCAGGAGGAGGCACCTAAGCCAAAGGCTCGGCCCGGAACCAGCTGACGGTGCTGGAACCAGGTGGTGGACCCCAAGGCCCACAGGAGAGGAGAGAACAGCTAGGCCGCGAGGCAGCCGCAGTTACCGAACCCCAACAGTCCTACAGGGGGAGCTGGGCCTACTGGCACTACAGAACCAGCCTTGACTACCAGTTCACGCAGCCCACATAGGAAGCTCCTAAACTGGAGGCACCCTGGAGTTGGCTAACCCGACCGCACCACGACGAGGCAAGCATAGGTGTCTCAGTGAGCTTGACACAACCCGGAAACAGCTGACGGTGCTGAAACCAGGCTTGGCACGAGGGAGTACCTGTGACAAAAACACTGCCGAGAACCAGCTGGCGGTGCTGGAACCCGGATGCGTTGCCCCAGTGTGCAAGAGCCAATGGCACGACCGAGGACCAGCTGACGGTGCTGGAACCCGGTTACTAAGCTGTAGGTGCCCGCGCTTAAAAGCACTACCAAGGACCGCCTGGCGTTGGCGGAACTCGGATACCCAGGAGGAGGCACCTAAGCCAAAGGCTCGGCCCGGAACCAGCTGACGGTGCTGGAACCAGGTGGTGGACCCCAAGGCCCACAGGAGAGGAGAGAACAGCTAGGCCGCGAGGCAGCCGCAGTTACCGAACCCCAACAGTCCTACAGGGGGAGCTGGGCCTACTGGCACTACAGAACCAGCCTTGACTACCAGTTCACGCAGCCCACATAGGAAGCTCCTAAACTGGAGGCACCCTGGAGTTGGCTAACCCGACCGCACCACGACGAGGCAAGCATAGGTGTCTCAGTGAGCTTGACACAACCCGGAAACAGCTGACGGTGCTGAAACCAGGCTTGGCACGAGGGAGTACCTGTGACAAAAACACTGCCGAGAACCAGCTGGCGGTGCTGGAACCCGGATGCGTTGCCCCAGTGTGCAAGAGCCAATGGCACGACCGAGGACCAGCTGACGGTGCTGGAACCCGGTTACTAAGCTGTAGGTGCCCGCGCTTAAAAGCACTACCAAGGACCGCCTGGCGTTGGCGGAACTCGGATACCCAGGAGGAGGCACCTAAGCCAAAGGCTCGGCCCGGAACCAGCTGACGGTGCTGGAACCAGGTGGTGGACCCCAAGGCCCACAGGAGAGGAGAGAACAGCTAGGCCGCGAGGCAGCCGCAGTTACCGAACCCCAACAGTCCTACAGGGGGAGCTGGGCCTACTGGCACTACAGAACCAGCCTTGACTACCAGTTCACGCAGCCCACATAGGAAGCTCCTAAACTGGAGGCACCCTGGAGTTGGCTAACCCGACCGCACCACGACGAGGCAAGCATAGGTGTCTCAGTGAGCTTGACACAACCCGGAAACAGCTGACGGTGCTGAAACCAGGCTTGGCACGAGGGAGTACCTGTGACAAAAACACTGCCGAGAACCAGCTGGCGGTGCTGGAACCCGGATGCGTTGCCCCAGTGTGCAAGAGCCAATGGCACGACCGAGGACCAGCTGACGGTGCTGGAACCCGGTTACTAAGCTGTAGGTGCCCGCGCTTAAAAGCACTACCAAGGACCGCCTGGCGTTGGCGGAACTCGGATACCCAGGAGGAGGCACCTAAGCCAAAGGCTCGGCCCGGAACCAGCTGACGGTGCTGGAACCAGGTGGTGGACCCCAAGGCCCACAGGAGAGGAGAGAACAGCTAGGCCGCGAGGCAGCCGCAGTTACCGAACCCCAACAGTCCTACAGGGGGAGCTGGGCCTACTGGCACTACAGAACCAGCCTTGACTACCAGTTCACGCAGCCCACATAGGAAGCTCCTAAACTGGAGGCACCCTGGAGTTGGCTAACCCGACCGCACCACGACGAGGCAAGCATAGGTGTCTCAGTGAGCTTGACACAACCCGGAAACAGCTGACGGTGCTGAAACCAGGCTTGGCACGAGGGAGTACCTGTGACAAAAACACTGCCGAGAACCAGCTGGCGGTGCTGGAACCCGGATGCGTTGCCCCAGTGTGCAAGAGCCAATGGCACGACCGAGGACCAGCTGACGGTGCTGGAACCCGGTTACTAAGCTGTAGGTGCCCGCGCTTAAAAGCACTACCAAGGACCGCCTGGCGTTGGCGGAACTCGGATACCCAGGAGGAGGCACCTAAGCCAAAGGCTCGGCCCGGAACCAGCTGACGGTGCTGGAACCAGGTGGTGGACCCGAAGGTCCACAGGAGAGGAGAGAACAGCTAGGCCGCGAGGCAGCCGCAGTTACCGAACCCCAACAGTCCTACAGGGGGAGCTGGGCCTACTGGCACTACAGAACCAGCCTTGACTACCAGTTCACGCAGCCCACATAGGAAGCTCCTAAACTGGAGGCACCCTGGAGTTGGCTAACCCGACCGCACCACGACGAGGCAAGCATAGGTGTCTCAGTGAGCTTGACACAACCCGGAAACAGCTGACGGTGCTGAAACCAGGCTTGGCACGAGGGAGTACCTGTGACAAGAACACTGCCGAGAACCAGCTGGCGGTGCTGGAACCCGGATGCGTTGCCTTGCCTATTAAAGATTGTCTTCCTAGAGCCCCAACTAGCGGTGTTGGAGCAAAGGGTAAGCAGGGGGAGATGAGTGTAGGCCGAAGCCTGCACTGGAGGCAGCTTTGTGTCTGCGTTGCGTTTGCAGGACACTTTGCCGGCTACACACTGGGGGAACAGCTGGCGTTGCTGAACCCCACTAACACAATGGCGTGTGTTTTTCTCTGTGCAGCTAGCACTTGCGGGCAAAAACTAGCGATGTTAGAGCCCGTGTTGAAGCAGGAGGAGGAGGAGAGGAGCAGAGTGTAGGCCGAAGCTTAGTTGAACCAATTTCAAAGGAAACCTTTAACCCCCCCCTCAGGTGTTACAAAGTACAAGAGACACACCTTGTGCAGTATTAATGCTGCACAAGTGAAAGGTTGCTCTATTAATTTGTCTACTTGCACACGCTGAATGAAAGACATACACAATTTACCCCATTCTACAGTCAAACTGTAGTGGATGCGTGACTTGGTTTTTTGATGAGACGCAGCACAGGTGTCCAAAATAACGCCTTGGTGCTTGGAGCAGCTTCCTGAGCGTTGTTATTTGCTGTACAGGAGTCTGCGCTCTTGTGTTATCCCTTGGCAATGCCCTGTTAGCGCTGCCCATCTTATGACATCATTTCATGTTGGCCGGTGCGGTTAACGATGGCCATAAATCCCAGACCCACAGTGTCTTTTCATAAAGCCACACTGCGGTGCTGGGATTCGTGGCCTTGAGCAGTAAATATTTTGGCCGCTCACACACGTCCTTACACCTGCTTCAGACTGGGCGGCCTCTGCTGATCCCTTCTCGCATGCCGCGGCCATGAGGCTGCACAGTCTGAAGAAGGCTGAAGGAGATGAGTTAAGACAGGCGAAGATATGCACTGCTCGTGCCCATCAATCACACCCTCGCAGTCAAAATAATTAAGACAACGAGGAGCATTTTATTCAGGCAGGGCGGACGAACAGGCGCAAGTAGCCAACCAATGATGTCAGAAGACGGGAAGCGCTACCAAGGGGGGTGCTGCGTATCATTAGAAAGGAAAGTCACACCTCAGGGACAGTGGAATGGTCTCAAAGAGACACATTTTGTACGTGTTGAGTTCCACGTGGGCAAGGAGAAAACATCAGCCACCTTGTACAAATGCAGCAGTACTGCTGTACAAGGTGGCTGTTATACATAGAAACACCTGGGGGTGGGGGCCAGGCTCCCTTCAATTTCAGTTCATGTGCCTGCGTGGCGTTTGCAGGTCACGTTGCAAGCTGCACAGCAGGGGAACAGCTGGCGGTGCTGAACCCCACTAACACATTGGCTGGTGTTTTTCTCTGTGCAGCTAGCATTTCCGGGCAAAAACTAGCGGTGTTTGAGCCCAGGGTCAGCAGGAGGAGGAGGAGAGGAGCAAAGTGTAGGCCGAAGCCTGCACTGGTGGCAGCTTTTGGTCGGTTGTGCCAGCGTGGCTTGTGCTGGACACGATGCCGGCTACACAGCGGGGGAACAGCTGGCGTTGCTGAACCCCACTAACACATTGGCTGGTGTTTTTCTCTGTGCAGCTAGCATTTCCGGGCAAAAACTAGCGTTGTTAGAGCCCAGGGTCAGCAGGAGGAGGAGAGGAGCAGAGTGTAGGCCGAAGCCTAGTTGAACCAATTTCAAAGGTTACCTTTAACCCCCCCTCAGGTGTTACAAAGAACAAGAGCCACTCCTTCTGCAGCATTAATGCTGCACAAGTAAAAGGTTGCTCTATTAATTTGTCTACTTGCACAAGCTGAATGCAACACGTAGACTATTTAGCCCATTATACTGTTTAACAGTAGTGGAGGCGTGACTTGTCTTTTTAAAGAAAAGCAGCACAGGTGTCGAAAACAACACCTTTTTGCATGGGCGCAGCTTCCTGAGCGTTGTTAGTTGCTGTACAGGAGTCTGCGCTCTTGTGATCCTTTGGCCATGCGCTGTGAGCGCTTCCTGTCTTATGACCTCATTTCATGTTGGCCGTTGCGGTTAGCGATGGACATGAATCCCAGACCCACAGTGTGTTTTTAAAAAATCACACTGCGGTGCTGGGATTCGTGCCCTGGTGCAGTAAATATGTTTGCCGCTCACACATGTCCTTACACCTGCTTCAGACTGGACGGCCTCATCTGATCCCTTATCGCCTGCCGAGGCCATGAGGACACCCAGTCTGAAGAAGGCGGAAGGAGATGAGTGAACACAGGCAAACATATGCACTGCACATGCCCATCAATCACACCCTCGCTGTCCAAAAAAATAAGACACCGAGGGCCGTTGTTTCGAGCAGGGGAGATGCACAGGCGCAGCCAGCTAACCAATGATGTCAAAAGACGGGCAGCGCTAACAAGGGTGGTGCTGCGTGTCATTACAAAGGAAAGTCACACCTCAGGGACATTGTAATGGTCTCTAATGAGACACATTTTGTACGTGTTGAGTTCCACGTGGGCAAGGAGAAAAAGTCAGCCACCTCGTACAAATGCAGCAGTACTGCTGTACAAGGTGGCTGTTATACATAGAAACACCTGTGGGTGGGGGGCAGGCTCCCTTCAATTTCAGTTCATGTGCCTGCGTGGCGTTTGCAGGTCACGTTGCAAGCTACACAGCAGGGGAACAGCTGGCGTTGCTGAACCCCACTGACACATTGACTGGTGTTTTTCTCTGTGCAGATTGCATGTCCGGGCAAAAACTAGCGGTGTTAGAGCCCAGGGTCAGCAGGAGGAGGAGGAGAGGAGCAAAGTGTAGGCCGAAGCCTGCACTGGTGGCAGCTTTTGGTCGGTTGTGCCAGCGTGGCTTGTGCTGGACACGATGCCGGCTACACAGCGGGGGAACAGCTGGCGGTGCTGAACCCCACTAACACATTGGCTGGTGTTTTTCTCTGTGCAGCTAGCATTTCCGGGCAAAAACTAGCGGTGTTTGAGCCCAGGGTCAGCAGGAGGAGTAGAGGAGCAGAGTGTAGGCCGAAGCCTAGTTGAACCAATTTCAAAGGTTACCTTTAACCCCCCCCCTCAGGTGTTGCAAGGTACAAGAGCCACACCTTGAACAGCATTAATGATGCACAAGTCAAAGGTTGCTCTATTTAATTTTGCTCCTTGCACACGCTGAATTAAACACGTACACTATTTAGCCCATTATACTGTCAAACAGTTGTGGAGGCGTGACTTGTCTTTTTAACGAGACGCAGCACAGGTGTCAAAATTTGCACCTAGGTACTGGGCGCAGATTCCTGAGCGTTGTTATTTGCTGTACAGGAGTCTGCGCTATTGTGTTATCCCTTGGCAATACCCTGTTAGTGCAGGCCGTCTCATGACCTCATTTCATGTTGGCCGGTGCGGTTAACGATGGCCATAAATCCCAGACCCATAGTGGCTTTTCCTAAAGTCACACTGCGGTGCTGGGATTCGTGGCCTTGTGCAGTAAATATGTTCGCCGCTCACACATGTCCTTACACCTGCTTCAGACTGGGCGGCCTCAGCTGATCCCTTATCGCATGCCGCGGCCATGAGGCCGCACAGTCAGAAGAAGGCGGAAGGAGGGGAGTGAAAACAGGGGAACATATGCACTGCTCGTGCCCATCAATCACACCCTCGCAGTCAAAATATATGAGACAACGGGGGGCGTTGTGTCGGACAGGGGGGACGCACAGGCACAGCCAGCCAACCAATGATGTCAGGAGACGGGCAGCGCTAACAATGGGGGTGCTGCGTGTCATTAAAAAGGAAAGTCACACCTCAGGGACATTGTAATGGTCTGTAATGAGACACATTTTGTACTTGTTGAGTTCCACGTGTGCAAGGAGAAAAAGTCAGCCACCTTGTACAAATGCAGCAGTACTGCTGTACAAGGTGGCTGTTATACATAGAAACACCTGTGGGTGGGGGGCAGGCTCCCTTCAATTTCAGTTCATGTGCCTGCGTGGCGTTTGCAGGTCACGTTGCAAGCTACACAGCAGGGGAACAGCTGGCGTTGCTGAACCCCACTGACACATTGACTGGTGTTTTTCTCTGTGCACATTGCATGTCCGGGCAAAAACTAGCGGTGTTAGAGCCCAGGGTCAGCAGGAGGAGGAGGAGAGGAGCAAAGTGTAGGCCGCAGCCTGCACTGGTGGCAGCTTTTGTTCTGTTGTGCCAGCGTGGCTTGTGCTGGACACGTTGCCGACTACACAGCAGGGGAACAGCTGGCGGTGCTGAACCCCACTAACACATTGGCTGGTGTTTTTCTCTGTGCAGCTAGCATTTCCGGGCAGAAACTGGCGTTGTTTGAGCCCAGGGTCAGCAGGAGGAGTAGAGGAGCAGAGTGTAGGCCGAAGCCTAGTTGAACCAATTTCAAAGGTTACCTTTAACCCCCCCCTCAGGTGTTGCAAGGTACAAGAGCCACACCTTGAACAGCATTAATGATGCACAAGTCAAAGGTTGCTCTATTTAATTTTGCTCCTTGCACACGCTGAATTAAACACGTACACTATTTAGCCCATTATACTGTCAAACAGTTGTGGAGGCGTGACTTGTCTTTTTAACGAGACGCAGCACAGGTGTCAAAATTTGCACCTAGGTACTGGGCGCAGATTCCTGAGCGTTCTTATTTGCTGTACAGGAGTCTGCGCTCTTGTGTTATCCCTTGGCAATACCCTGTTAGTGCAGGCCGTCTCATGACCTCATTTCATGTTGGCCGGTGCGGTTAACGATGGCCATAAATCCCAGACCCACAGTGGCTTTTCCTAAAGTCACACTGCGGTGCTGGGATTCGTGGCCTTGTGCAGTAAATATGTTCGCCGCTCACACATGTCCTTACACCTGCTTCAGACTGGGCGGCCTCAGCTGATCCCTTATCGCATGCCGCGGCCATGAGGCCGCACAGTCAGAAGAAGGCGGAAGGAGGGGAGTGAAAACAGGGGAACATATGCACTGCTCGTGCCCATCAATCACACCCTCGCAGTCAAAATATATGAGACAACGGGGGGCGTTGTGTCGGGCAGGGGGGACGCACAGGCACAGCCAGCCAACCAATGATGTCAGGAGACGGGCAGCGCTAACAATGGGGGTGCTGCGTGTCATTAAAAAGGAAAGTCACACCTCAGGGACATTGTAATGGTCTGTAATGAGACACATTTTGTACTTGTTGAGTTCCACGTGTGCAAGGAGAAAAAGTCAGCCACCTTGTACAAATGCAGCAGTACTGCTGTACAAGGTGGCTGTTATACATAGAAACACCTGTGGGTGGGGGGCAGGCTCCCTTCAATTTCAGTTCATGTGCCTGCGTGGCGTTTGCAGGTCACGTTGCAAGCTACACAGCAGGGGAACAGCTGGCGTTGCTGAACCCCACTGACACATTGACTGGTGTTTTTCTCTGTGCACATTGCATGTCCGGGCAAAAACTAGCGGTGTTAGAGCCCAGGGTCAGCAGGAGGAGGAGGAGAGGAGCAAAGTGTAGGCCGCAGCCTGCACTGGTGGCAGCTTTTGTTCTGTTGTGCCAGCGTGGCTTGTGCTGGACACGTTGCCGACTACACAGCAGGGGAACAGCTGGCGGTGCTGAACCCCACTAACACATTGGCTGGTGTTTTTCTCTGTGCAGCTAGCATTTCCGGGCAGAAACTGGCGTTGTTTGAGCCCAGGGTCAGCAGGAGGAGTAGAGGAGCAGAGTGTAGGCCGAAGCCTAGTTGAACCAATTTCAAAGGTTACCTTTAACCCCCCCCTCAGGTGTTGCAAGGTACAAGAGCCACACCTTGAACAGCATTAATGATGCACAAGTCAAAGGTTGCTCTATTTAATTTTGCTCCTTGCACACGCTGAATTAAACACGTACACTATTTAGCCCATTATACTGTCAAACAGTTGTGGAGGCGTGACTTGTCTTTTTAACGAGACGCAGCACAGGTGTCAAAATTTGCACCTAGGTACTGGGCGCAGATTCCTGAGCGTTGTAATTTGCTGTACAGGAGTCTGCGCTCTTGTGTTATCCCTTGGCAATACCCTGTTAGTGCAGGCCGTCTCATGACCTCATTTCATGTTGGCCGGTGCGGTTAACGATGGCCATAAATCCCAGACCCACAGTGGCTTTTCCTAAAGTCACACTGCGGTGCTGGGATTCGTGGCCTTGTGCAGTAAATATGATCGCCGCTCACACATGTCCTTACACCTGCTTCAGACTGGGCGGCCTCAGCTGATCCCTTATCGCATGCCGCGGCCATGAGGCCGCACAGTCAGAAGAAGGCGGAAGGAGGGGAGTGAAAACAGGGGAACATATGCACTGCTCGTGCCCATCAATCACACCCTCGCAGTCAAAATATATGAGACAACGGGGGGCGTTGTGTCGGGCAGGGGGGACGCACAGGCACAGCCAGCCAACCAATGATGTCAGGAGACGGGCAGCGCTAACAATGGGGGTGCTGCGTGTCATTACAAAGGAAAGTCACACCTCAGGGACATTGTAATGGTCTCTAATGAGACACATTTTGTACGTGTTGAGTTCCACGTGGGCAAGGAGAAAAAGTCAGCCACCTCGTACAAATGCAGCAGTACTGCTGTACAAGGTGGCTGATATACATAGAAACACCTGTGGGTGGGGGGCAGGCTCCCTTCAATTTCAGTTCATGTGCCTGCGTGGCGTTTGCAGGTCACGTTGCAAGCTACACAGCAGGGGAACAGCTGGCGTTGCTGAACCCCACTAACACATTGGCTGGTGTTTTTCTCTGTGCAGCTAGCATGTCCGGGCAGAAACTGGCGTTGTTTGAGCCCAGGGTCAGCAGGAGGAGGAGAGGAGCAAAGTGTAGGCCGAAGCCTGCACTGGTGGCAGCTTTTGGTCGGTTGTGCCAGCGTGGCTTGTGCTGGACACGTTGCCGACTACACAGCAGGGGAACAGCTGGCGGTGCTGAACCCCACTAACACATTGGCTGGTGTTTTTCTCTGTGCAGCTAGCATTTCCGGGCAAAAACTAGCGGTGTTTGAGCCCAGGGTCAGCAGGAGGAGTAGAGGAGCAGAGTGTAGGCCGAAGCCTAGTTGAACCAATTTCAAAGGTTACCTTTAACCCCCCCCTCAGGTGTTGCAAGGTACAAGAGCCACACCTTGTGCAGCATTAATGCTGCACAAGTAAAAGGTTGCTCTATTTGTTTTGCTCCTTGCACACGCTGACTAAAACACGTACACTATTTAGCCCATTATACTGTCAAACAGTTGTGGAGGCGTGACTTGTCTTTTTAACGAGACGGAGCACAGGTGTCAAAATTTGCACCTAGGTACTGGGCGCAGATTCCTGAGCGTTCTTATTTGCTGTACAGGAGTCTGCGCTATTGTGATCCCTTGGCCATGCGCTGTGAGCGCTTCCTGTCTTCTGACCTCATTTCATGTCGGCCGTTGCGGTTAGCGATGGACATGAATCCCAGACCCACAGTGTGTTTTTAAAAAATCACACTGCGGTGCTGGGATTCGTGCCCTGGTGCACTAAATATGTTTGCCGCTCACACATGTCCTTACACCTGCTTCAGACTGGGCGGCCTCATCTGATCCCTTATCGCCTGCCGCGGCCATGAGGACACCCAGTCTGAAGAAGGCGGAAGGAGATGAGTGAACACAGGCAAACATATGCACTGCACATGCCCATCAATCACACCCTCGCTGTCCAAAAAAATAAGACACCGAGGGCCGTTGTTTCGAGCAGGGGAGATGCACAGGCGCAGCCAGCTAACCAATGATGTCAAAAGACGGGCAGCGCTAACAAGGGTGGTGCTGCGTGTCATTACAAAGGAAAGTCACACCTCAGGGACATTGTAATGGTCTCTAATGAGACACATTTTGTACGTGTTGAGTTCCACGTGGGCAAGGAGAAACAGTCAGCCACCTCGTACAAATGCAGCAGTACTGCTGTACAAGGTGGCTGATATACATAGAAACACCTGTGGGTGGGGGGCAGGCTCCCTTCAATTTCAGTTCATGTGCCTGCGTGGCGTTTGCAGGTCACGTTGCAAGCTACACAGCAGGGGAACAGCTGGCGTTGCTGAACCCCACTGACACATTGACTGGTGTTTTTCTCTGTGCAGATTGCATGTCCGGGCAAAAACTAGCGGTGTTAGAGCCCAGGGTCAGCAGGAGGAGGAGGAGAGGAGCAAAGTGTAGGCCGAAGCCTGCACTGGTGGCAGCTTTTGGTCGGTTGTGCCAGCGTGGCTTGTGCTGGACACGATGCCGGCTACACAGCGGGGGAACAGCAGGCGGTGCTGAACCCCACTAACACATTGGCTGGTGTTTTTCTCTGTGCAGCTAGCATGTCCGGGCAGAAACTGGCGTTGTTTGAGCCCAGGGTCAGCAGGAGGAGGAGAGGAGCAAAGTGTAGGCCGAAGCCTGCACTGGTGGCAGCTTTTGGTCGGTTGTGCCAGCGTGGCTTGTGCTGGACACGTTGCCGACTACACAGCAGGGGAACAGCTGGCGGTGCTGAACCCCACTAACACATTGGCTGGTGTTTTTCTCTGTGCAGCTAGCATTTCCGGGCAAAAACTAGCGGTGTTTGAGCCCAGGGTCAGCAGGAGGAGTAGAGGAGCAGAGTGTAGGCCGAAGCCTAGTTGAACCAATTTCAAAGGTTACCTTTAACCCCCCCCTCAGGTGTTGCAAGGTACAAGAGCCACACCTTGTGCAGCATTAATGCTGCACAAGTAAAAGGTTGCTCTATTTGTTTTGCTCCTTGCACACGCTGACTAAAACACGTACACTATTTAGCCCATTATACTGTCAAACAGTTGTGGAGGCGTGACTTGTCTTTTTAACGAGACGCAGCACAGGTGTCAAAATTTGCACCTAGGTACTGGGCGCAGATTCCTGAGCGTTCTTATTTGCTGTACAGGAGTCTGCGCTATTGTGATCCCTTGGCCATGCGCTGTGAGCGCTTCCTGTCTTCTGACCTCATTTCATGTCGGCCGTTGCGGTTAGCGATGGACATGAATCCCAGACCCACAGTGTGTTTTCAAAAAATCACACTGCGTGGCTGGGATTCGTGGCCTTGTGCAGTAAATAGGTTGGCCGCTTACACATGTCCTTACACCTGCTCCAGACTGGGCGGCCTCAGCTGATCCCTTATCGCCTACCACGGCCAGGAGGCCGCACAGTCTGAAGAAGGCGGAAGGAGATGAGTTAAGACAGGCGAACATATGCACTGCTCGTGCCCATAAACCACACCCTCGCTGACAAAATAAATATGACAACGAGGGGCGTTGTTTCTAGCAGGGCGGATGCACAGGCGCAGCCAGCTAACCATGATGACAAAAGACGGGAAACGCTACCAAGGGGGGTGCTGCGTATCATTACAAAGGAAAGTCACACCTCAGGGACAGTGGAATGGTCTCAATGAGACACATTTTGTACGTGTTGAGTTCCACGTGGGCAAGGAGAAAAAGTCAGCCACCTTGTACAAATGCAGCAGTACTGCTGTACTAGGTGGCTGTTATACATAGAAACACCTGGGGGGGTGGGGCCAGGTTCCCTTTTAATTTCAGTTCCTGTGCCTGCATGGCGTTTGCAGGTCACGTTGCCGGCTACACAGCAGGGGAACAGCTGGCGTTGCTGAACCCCACTAACACATTGGCTGGTGTTTTTCTCTGTGCAGCTAGCACTTCCGGGCAAAAACTAGCGGTGTTTGAGCCCAGGGTCAGCAGGAGGAGGAGAGGAGCAGAGTGTAGGCCGAAGCCTGCACTGGTGGCAGCTTTTGTTCTGTTGTGCCAGCGTGGCTTGTGCTGGACACGTTGCCGACTACACAGCAGGGGAACAGCTGGCGGTGCTGAACCCCACTGACACATCACCTAGTGTTTTTTTCTGTGTAGACAACACTTCCAGGTGGCAACTGACAGTGTTGAAACCCAGGGAATCAAAGAGGAGCAGAGTGTAGGCCGAAGCCTGCAGTGGAGCAAGTTGAAAGGGAACCTTTAACCCCCCCCCCCAGGCATTTGTTGCTGAAAGAGCCATCTTGTACAGCAGTAATACTGCACATGGAAAATGGTGGCTCCGAAAATTATGCTCCTTGCAAACGCTGAAGTACACACTCATATAATGTGTCCCCTCACACCGTCAAACCATCCCGGAAGTGGGACTTTCCTTTGTAATGTGACACAGCACAGCCGTCATTCCAACCCCCTTGGTGCCGGGCACCACCTCCTCAACGTTGTTTGGTTCTGTCACGGAGCCCGCACTGTAATGTTATCCCTTGGCCATGCACAGTTAGCGGTGCCCGTCTTCTGACATCATGTAGGTGTCAGGCTGGCAGTGCCTGTGCGTCCAAGCTGCCCGAGATCCAACCTTGCAGTGTCATCTAATGTAGTCCCACTGCGGGCCAGGGATCCATGGGCATGCGCAGTGCATATCATCGCCTCTCACTCACCTCCTTCCTGCTTCTTCAGACTGTGCGGCGTCACGGCCGTGGCATGCTATTAGGGATCAGCTGACGCCGCCTAGTCTGAAGAAGCGTGAAGAAGGGGAGTGAGAGGCTAGTATATGCACTGCGCATGGCCATGGATACCAGGCCCACTGTGGGATCACATTAGACGACACTGCGAGGTGTGATTTCGGGCAGCGTGGACGCACAGGCGCAGCCAGGACGACAACAAATGATGTCAGAGGACGGGCAGCGCAAACTGTGCATGGCCAAGGGATAACATAACAGCGCAGGGTCCATGACGGAATCAAACAACGCTAAGGAGGCAGCGCACGGTGCCAAGGGGGTAGCAATGACGGCTGTGCTGTGTCACATTACAAAGGAAAGTCCCACCTCCGGGACGGTTGGACGGTGTGAGGGGACACATTACATGAGTGTGTAGTTCAGCGTTTGCAAGGAGCATAATTTCAAGAGCGACCTTTCCCTTGTGCAGTATTAGTGCTGCACATGGTGGCTCTTTCAGTAACAAACGCCTAGGGGGGGGGGGGGACAGGTCCCCTTACATTTTAGTTGTGCCAGCGTGGCGGTCGCATGACACGTTGCCGGATACACAGCTGGGGATCAGCTGACGTTACTGAACCCCAATAACAGAGGAGCGACTGTTGACTGTGCACACAGCACTTCCAGGCACCAACTGGCGGTGTTAGAGCCCAGGGACAGCAGGAGGAGCAGATTGGAGGTATTGCCGCACACACAGCTGGGGATCAGCTGACGTTACTGAACCCCAATAACAGAGGAGCGACTGTTGACTGTGCACACAGCACTTCCAGGCACCAACTGGCGGTGTTAGAGCCCAGGGACAGCAGGAGGAGCAGAGGAACAGAGTGTAGGCCGAAGCCTGATTGGAGCAAGTTGAAAGGAAACCTTTAACCCCCCCCCCCAAGACGTTTGTAGCTGAAAGAGCCATGTTGTGCAGCACTAAGGATGCAAAAGGAAAAGGTTGCTCTTTTAATTATGCTCCTTGCAAACACCGAAGTAAACACTAAAAATGTGTCCCTTTATACCGTTAAACCGTTCCGGAGGTGCGAATTTCCTTCGTAATGGGACACAGCACAGCTGTCATTCCTATCCCCTTGATGCCGTGCGCTGCCTCCTCAGCGTTGTTTTAAGCTGCCACGGAGCCTGCGCTGTTCTGTTAGCCCTTGGCCATGCCCAATTAGCGCTGCCTGTCTTCTGACATAATTTGGTGTCAGGCTGTCAGTGCCTGTGCGTCCACGCTGCTCCAGATCCCACCTCGCAGTCTCATCTAACGTAATCCCACTGCGGGCCTTGGAACCATGGGCATGCACAGTGCATAACCTCGACTCTCACTCCCCTCCTTCCCTCTTCTTCAGACTGTGCGGTGTCACGGCCGTGGCATGCTAGGGATCAGCTGACGGCGCACAGTCTAAAGAAGGCGGAGGGAAATGAGCGAGAGCCCGAGGGGAAGATATGCACTGCGCATGCCCATGGATCCCAGGCCCGCAGTGTGACTCAATCAGAAGACACTGCGAGGCGGGATCTCGGGCAGCGCGGCCGCACAGGCGCAGCCAGCCTGACACCAAATTATGTCAGAAGACAGGCAGCGCAAATAGGGCATGCCCAAGGGATAACAGAACAGCGCAGGCTCCGTGACAGCTTAAAACAACGCTGAGGAGGCAGCGCATGGCACCAAGGGGGTAGGAATGACGGCTGTGCTGCGTCACATTACGAAGGAAAGTCCCAGCTCCGGGACGGTATAACGGTATCAGTGAACACATTTTATAAGTGTTAAGTTCTGCGTGTGCAAAGAGCTAAAAAAAAAGAGCTACCTTTTCCTTGTGCAGCATTACTGCTGCACAAGATGGCTCTTTCAGTAACAAACGACGGGGGGGGGGGGGACAGGTTCCCTTACATTTAGGTTGTTGTGCCAGCGTGGCGGTCGCAGGACACATTGCCGGCTACACAGCTGGGGATCAGCTGACGTTACTGAAACCCAATAACACTGGGTCGTATGTTTTTACTGTGCAGCCTGCACTTCTGAGCCGCAACTGGCGGTGTTGGAGCCCAGGAATAGCAGTTCAGGTGGTAGAAAGATGAACACAGCAGGAGACCTGGATGACACCCAATTACTTAATCAGGCAGAGGAGTGGCAAATTCCTGCGAGATCCAGGCCTGGTTCATTTTCAGGAAAGTAAGCCGGTCAACGTTATCGGAGGATAGTCGCATGCGACGGTCTGTTAGTACACCACCTGCGGCACTAAAGACACGTTCCGATAAGACACTAGCCGCAGGGCAAGCCAGCACCTCCAATGCATACTGGCTTAGCTCTGGCCATGTATCCAGCTTAGAGACCCAAAACTTGAACGGGGAAGAGCCGTCTGGGAGTACAGTAAGAGGGCAAGCCATGTAGTCTGTCACCATCTGACGGAACCGTTGCCTCCTGCTGACTGGAGCCGCCGGTGATGGTGTAGACATTTGGGGCGGGCACACAAAAGTGTGCCAGAGTTGTGCCATACTGGGCTTGCCTTGGGCAGAGGCACTGCTTCTGCTCCCTCTTTGGGCAGAGCCTCCCCCACTGCCTCGACGCACTGAGCTGCTTTGTAAAGCACTAGCAGCACTCCTCTCAGTTGGACAGGAGAAGATGATGGAATTCACCAGTGTGTCGTGGTACTCCCGCAATTTACGCTCCCGGGTCAACGCAGGGATGAGGTTTTGGACGTTGTCCCGGTAGCGAGGATCGAGGAGGGTGAACACCCAATAATCAGGCATGTTGAGAATGTGGTCGATGCGGCGGTCGTTTCTCAGGCACTGCAGCATGAAATCCACCATGTGCTGCAGAGTGCCAACCGGCCCAGAAACGCTGTCCCCTGCTTGAGACATGATCTCTGCCCGCTCGTCATCACCCCACCCTCGCTGTACACACTGACCACTGGACAATTGTGTCGCTCCCTCCTCTGGACGGAGCTCTTCCTCCTCCATTGACTCCTCCTCATCCTCCTCACAAATTGGCCCCTGCGTACCCCTTTGTGAGGAACCACGTGGCGCTGACTCTCCAGAAGCTGATGGAAAAGGTGACTCCTCATCCTCCACCTCTTCCACCACATCATCCCTTAACCCTTGCAAAGTTTGCTGAAGCAGGCAGATAAGGGGGACAGTCATGCTGACTAGTGCATCATCTGCACTTGCCATCCGCGTGGAATAATCAAAAGGACGCAAAACCTGGCAGACGTCCTTCATAGTGGCCCACTCTGTGGTTGTGAAGTCTGATCGGCGCTGACTGCGACTTCTTTGCGCCTGATGCAGCTGGTACTCCATAACTGCTTGCTGCTGCTCACACAACCGCTCCAACATATGTAACGTGGAATTCCACCGGGTAGGTAGGTCACATATGATGCGGTGTTCCGGAAGGCGGAATCGGCGCTGCAGAGCAGCAATGCGGGATCTGGCCAAGCTGGAACGCCGCAAGTGAGCACACTCTAGGCGGACCTTGTGCAGCAGGGCATCAAGATCCGGATAGTCCCTCAGAAAACTCTGCACAACCAAATTGAGCACATGTGCCAGACATGGGATGTGAGTGAGGTTGCCAAGGGCCAAAGCTGCCACCAGATTTCGGCCATTGTCACACACTACCATGCCTGGCTGGAGATTCGCTGGCAGTAACCACACATCGCTCTCCTGCTTTATGGCATTCCAGAGCTCCTGCGCTGTGTGGCTTCGATGCCCCAATGAAACTAGTTTCAAGACGGCCTGCTGACGTTTGGCCACGGCTGTGCTCATGTCGGTCATAGGTAAACGTTCACGGGTCCATGTGGGGGTGGACTGTGACGGATCCTGCAGAGAGGAATCAGAGGAACTGGTGTAAGAGGAGGAGTCGATGCGTACAGACTGGATTCCTGCAATCCTTGGAGTGGGCAGGACACGTCCTGCGCCACTCGCACGATCTGTACCTGGCTCAACAACATTAACCCAATGGGCAGTGAGGGAAACATATCGCCCCTGTCCATGCTGACTGGTCCACGCATCGGTGGTGAGGTGGACCTTGCTACTGACGGCGTTCAGTAGCGCATGTTTTATGTTTGCCTCAACATGCCTGTGCAGGGCAGGGACAGCCTGCCTGCTGAAGTAAAAGCGGCTGGGCACCTTGTACTGTGGGACTGCCAATGCCATCAAGTCACGGAAGCTGTCAGTCTCCACCAGCCTGAACGAGAGCATTTCCAGGGACAACAGTTTGGCAATGCCTGCATTCAGAGCCTGTGCTCGGGGGTGGTTGGCCGAGAATGCCCGCCTTTTCTCCCATGCCTGTACTACCGATGGCTGTAGAGTAGACTGGGAGTGTGAGGATGACTGGGAAGGTGGTGCTGTGGGTGGAATTACACAAGGTCTCTGGGAGGAAGCCAAACCAGCTGTGCGTGAGCTGGAGGAAGAGGCAACACGAGCTGAAGAGGTGGTAGCTGCCGCTGTTGGTTGGCCTACATCTTCAGTGTGTTTCTGTAACTCCACCGCGTGCCTGGTCCGCACATGTTTCCACATATTTGTGGTATTGAGGTTGCTGACATTTTTCCCTCTTTTTACTTTATGATGACACAGCTTGCATTTGACAAAACAAATGTCATCTGCAACTGTGTCAAAAAAGGACCAGGCACTGCAAGTCTTGGGAGCGCCCTTTTTGGCTTTGGAAAGAGACAGGCTCCTAACGGGTGCCAAAGTGGAGGCTACAGGCTCCGCAGTCTTCCCCCTCCCTCTCCCTCTTTGGCCCGTAAGAGGAAGCTCTTCCTCTGAGCTGCTCCCACCACCTTCCTGTTCCTCACGCCACGATGGGTCAAGGACCTCATCATCTCCACTACCCTCTGCCACCAACTGCTCCTCCTGGGTAGTCTCAGCAGCACAGTACGCACGAGAAAGCGGCACCTGAGTTTCATCATCAGATGCGTACTGCGCTGTGGTCACCGGAGGCACTGGCCCACCTGCCTCTTCAGAGTCAGAGAGATAAAGCTTTTGGGCATCACTGCACACTGCCTCTTCTTCCATTTCTCCAATGCTGCTTGGCTGGCCCCCTGTTTCCAAGCCAAGAGATTCAGAGAACAGAAGTAGAGACGGCTCCTGTCCTGGGCTCTCTGACTGCCTGGCCAATTTGGCAGGTGGTGAAGAGACAGATGGCTGCTCTCCAGTGCTCTGTGCCTGAGAGGATGTGGCACTAACTGAAGTCGATGCCGAGGCGTTAGCTGCCATCCACCCGACAACGGCTTCAATTTGGTCTTCACGCAGCAGCGGTGCACGGCGCTCTCCGACAAAGCTGCGCATGAAGGACTGTTCCCTGCTGAAACTGAGTGACGACGAGTCACCGGCGCCCGCAGCAGGCACAGAATCACCACGTCCTCTCCCTGCTCCTCTCCCTGCTCCGCGCCCACGCCCACGTGCCTTACTCCCTGCCCTCTTCATCTTGGTTGACAGATAAAGATAAGCAGAAAAGTACTAAGGCCTTAGTGTGCTTATTCCTGTAATGCTCCTCCTAACAGGTGTAAGAAACACTAATGTTGTAAATTGTGGACTAAACTTTATTATTTTTCAAATGTGGCCTACACAAGTGTAAGTTGTGTTTGGTGAACTTAACCTTTTTTTTGGTGCAGATCGGGCTACAGAGCTAGTTTAAATCACACGGAGACCGTGCAGACAGCCGTAAACGGCGCTGCAAGGCCAAGAAACCCTCCTCTAGGTTATCCTATATAGTGTTTTTCCACTATTTAGCTGGATACAAGTGGAAAGACACTAATAGGAATTTTTTTTTTCAAATTTTAAACTGGCTGCACTATTTGAAAAAAAGGAAATTGTTTTTCAAGGTATGAGGCAGTAACGCACCCTGAGCTGAATCCAACCGGCTATGGCTGCACACAGACTACAGGGCGAGCTGGGCTCACACGGAGACCGTGCAGACAGCCGTAAACGGCGCTGCAAGGCCAAAAAACCCTCCTCTAGGTTATCCTATATAGTGTTTTTCCACTATTTAGCTGGATACGAGTGGAAAGACACTAATAGGAATTTTTTTTTTCAAATTTTAAACAGGCTGCACTATTTGAAAAAAAGGAAAATTTTTCTCAAGGTATGAGCCAGTAACGAACCCTGAGCTGAATCCAACCGGCTATGGCTGCACACAGACTACAGGGCGAGCTGGGCTCACACGGAGACCGTGCAGACAGCCGTAAACGGCGCTGCAAGGCCAAAAAACCCTCCTCTAGGTTATCCTATATAGTGTTTTTCCACTATTTAGCTGGATACGAGTGGAAAGACACTAATAGGAATTTTTTTTTTCAAATTTTAAACAGGCTGCACTATTTGAAAAAAAGGAAAATTTTTCTCAAGGTATGAGCCAGTAACGAACCCTGAGCTGAATCCAACCGGCTATGGCTGCACACAGACTACAGGGCGAGCTGGGCTCACACGGAGACCGTGCAGACAGCCGTAAACGGCGCTGCAAGGCCAAAAAACCCTCCTCTAGGTTATCCTATATAGTGTTTTTCCACTATTTAGCTGGATACGAGTGGAAAGACACTAATAGGAATTTTTTTTTTCAAATTTTAAACAGGCTGCACTATTTGAAAAAAAGGAAAATTTTTCTCAAGGTATGAGCCAGTAACGAACCCTGAGCTGAATCCAACCGGCTATGGCTGCACACAGACTACAGGGCGAGCTGGGCTCACACGGAGACCGTGCAGACAGCCGTAAACGGCGCTGCAAGGCCCAAAAACCCCCCTCTAGGTTATCCTATGTAGTGTTTTTCCACAATAGAGCTGGAGACTGGTGGAAAAACACTAATAGGAAATTTGAGAAAAAATGTGCAGCAGGCTGCACTAAGAGCAAAAAAGAACAACTGTGTGAGGCAGTGTGAACCCCCCCTGAGCTGAATACAACCGGGTATATGGCTGCACACAGACTACAGAGTGAGCTGCACACACACACACACACAGAGACCTTGCAGAACGCTGTTAAAACAGCGCTGCAAGGCAAGAGCAAGGTGAACAGTGAAGAACACACAGCGTTTTGCTAAATTAGCCTTTGGAAAGGAAAATAAAGCAATTAGCTAGCTCAACTGGCCCTCAGTTAGAACACAGCGTCCTGTCCCTAACTGAAATCACAGCAGAGTGAGCGCAAAATGGCGGCAGCGCTTTTTTATAGTGCAGAGTGACATCATTTCAGCAGCCAATCCAAGCCTTGCCAGTACTTACATGCCCACCATGCTAAACAGGATGTGCCCACACTTTCATTCATTCCTCATTGGCTGCTGCGTTCAATTTGAATTCTGGGAACTTCCGATTCCGGTATCCGATACGCGGGAAGTATCGGAATTCGGTATCGGAATTCCGATACCGCAAATATCGGCCGATACCCGATACTTGCGGTATCGGAATGCTCAACACTAGTAAGGAAGCTTATCAGCCATGCTGTTCTCACCTGGGAAACTATTCTGCATATTTAATTCCCCAGAGGAGCTTTGAATGGCTTATAAACCGCCTCACACTGGCACGCTTGGTATGTCACTCTCCACAAGGAGAAATGTTACCCTTAGATCCCAGTCCGAAGCCTCTCATAGAGGCAAATCAGATCTCATGCCTTGGACTGATGATCGGAAATACCGTGTCTGCAAATTGAGAGTCTGGTTTTATCGTAAGTCATATGGAAAGGCTCATAAAGGGTCGATATTGACTTTTAGGATTGCTACTTCTAATAGCACTAGAGTTCAAGTCCATTTCCTCTCAAAATAGTAACGCTTTGGTCTAAAACAAAATAAATTACAAAATGGACGGACATACTGTAGGCAATAAATATTTTTTATGTTCTGATTATCAGTTTATTCAAGCTGATTATCATACAAAGATCTGTGTATAATGATCATTTTTAGAGTTATGCCAGACTTCAGGGGCACACAGGATGGAACATCAGGATCCTTAGTCGTAGGCACATAACTATCAATTTCATGCCCTGCAGCCTGGCATACTCTACCTCTGAATATTGTCAATGAAGAACATTCACATGCACATCCAGCATGGGGTCCTTGTAAAAAATTGTGTTTTTTTTTTAAAATCCATAAAAACGCCAGACGTAGAGTAATCGCAGGCGTGTTTCAGACTATTACATTCCTAGGCTAGTTTCACACTAGCGTTCGGCAGGGCTGAGGATGGCAGCCTTCTTCCTCTGTTAAGCCCCGCCCACTGCCTCACCTCTTCCTTCAGCTCTGCCTACGTCAGCATGCATCCTGCGTACCCTATCCTTAACATTGTGTACACAGGCCATGCGGATGTATGCGGATGCCTCCGCATGCATCGTTTTGACGCTGCGCCGACCACAACAAAATGCAACATGTTGCATTCAACACAGGTCAGCGCAGCGTCGAAACGGAGATGATGGAAGAGGTGCGGGAGTGGGCGGGGCTTAATGGAAGAAGAAGGCTGCCATCCGCATCCCTGCCAAACGCTAGTGTGAAACTAGCCTTAGTCATTGCATGTGCGTTCTTTGTGATGTATGCAATGACCAAGGACATAACAGTCTGAAATGCTTCTGAGATTACTCAATGTCTGGAGTTTTTATCAATTTGCAAAGAATGTAATTTGCAAACACAGGAACTGTTTCTATTTAAAGTTTGGCTGGTTTACTGCAGTCTTCATAAACCACATGACCACAAAACGCAAATACAGCTTTGGTCTGGCATAAGGTAAAGCAAAAGGTAATAAATTCATACAATAGTGCTAGTTAGGCCACCCGGATTAGAGTCCAGCTTCTTGGTCCTTTTAGCAAAGGCATTCAAATCCAGGAGATCTGCAACCTCCACACACAGCTCTGGAGTTCACAACTCCAGGCACACGCACTACCGAATGACTCAGAAGGCTGACTATTTACCTTCTAAACCCCACTTTGGGGAGGAGATATGCTGAACAGCCTCCCACCTACTCTTCAGCTGTTCACTTAAAAAGCTAGCCCTTAAAATAACCGAATAATCCCTCTCAGCACTTAGTGTGATGGAGCAATTTCCCCAGATTGATATGACTGAAGCTAACAACCTCAGTGATGCATATCTCCCATCCAGTGCTTTACAAATGACTTTGTCACAATATATATTTTCATATTTTACATTTTAAAAATTACAAAAGGAACATGAGCTGATGCAAAAGTTTGGGTACCCAGGATGGTTAATAACCAATAGCACCGCATTTTGAAAGTATCGCAGCTTGTAAACACTTTTTGTAGCCAGCCAAGAGTTTTTCAGTTCTTGTTTGAGGTATTTTCATCTATTCTTCCTTGGAAAATTCATCCTGTTCTGTGAGATTCCTGGGTCGTCTTGCATGCACTGCTTTGAAAATCTGTGGATAGACCTCAAAATATATGTTAATTTAAGGGGACTGTGAGGGCCATTGTAAAACCTTCAACTTGCACCTTTTTTAAATTGTAATTTTTATTGAAAATGTTTCAAATTTTACGGGAAAATAAAAAAGAATTAGGCATTTTAGATTTTTCATTGTCATTTATAGGTTAACAACCAGTCTTATATTATAGTAATAGTTAAATATTTTCAAGTACCGTAGATAAAGAGTAAAATTTTACAAACAAATACACAGACTCAGACAAAAGGAAATGGGGGAGGGAAATTATATGGAATGTTACGACCTAGTTACCAACTCATAGAGGTCATATATTTAACATGGACTAAAAAGAATCTCAAGGAGACCAAACTAGGTTAAATCTCTCTACAGTATTGTCATTAAGGGCTGCCCGGTATTCAAAGTTCTTGATATCTTTGATGCAAGAATATAGATCTAGTTGGGAAGGTGGAGAGGTTTGCTTCCAATGTTAGGTAATCAAACAGCGTGCTGCTGTTAACATATGTAAGAGCAATCTAATGGATCTCTTGGATATAGATTCAGGTAAAATATTTAATAGAAAGAGCTGAGGACTTACTGGGAGATCCACTCCAAAAACTTGCTTAATGAGGAGTTGGACTGTCACCCAGAACGGTTTAATCAGTGGACAGTCCCAAAAAATGTGAAATATAGAACCTGTAGACAGGATGCAATGCCAGCTAAGGGAAGGAATAGATGGATTCATTTTATGTAAAAATTTAGGCGTATGGTACCAGAGATGAAGGATTTTGTACTGATTTTCTTTGTATGAAATACATGATGCAGTCTTGGCTGCTCTGGTCCAAACATTTCTCCATTCTACTACGGTCAGTGTTTTACCCAGATATTCCTCCCATTTGAGCATATAAGAGTGTCTAGTTAGGGAATCTGTGTCTGGAGCTTGTAGAATATTGTACATATTAGATAATAAACCTTTTGTTGTTGAACTATTTTTGCACAGTCTCTCAAAGGAGGTAAGAAGGGAGTTCTGTAGACCGTGGAACAATGATGAGGCAAAGTGCCTAATTTTAACCCCTTACCGGCATCGGACGTACTATACCGTCCGATGCCGGCTCCCCTGCTTTGATGCAGGGCTCCGCGGTGAGCCCGCACCAAAGCCGGGACATGTCAGCTGTTTTGAACAGCTGACATGTGCCCGTAATAGGTGCGGGCAGAATCGCGATCTGCCCGCACCTATTAACTAGTTAAATGCCGCTGTCAAACGCAGACAGCGGCATTTAACTACCGCTTCCGGCCGGGCGGCCGGAAATGACGTCATCGCCGACCCCCGTCACATGATCGGGGGTCGGCGATGCTTGTATATTGTAACCATAGAGGTCCTTGAGACCTCTATGGTTACTGATTGCCCGTCGCTGTGAGCACCACCCTGTGGTCGGCGCTCACAGCACACGTGCAATTCTGCTACATAGCAGCGATCAGCAGATCGCTGCTATGTAGCAGAGCCGATCGGGTTGTGCCTGCTTCTAGCCTCTCATGGAGGCTATTGAAGCATGGCAAAAGTTAAAAAAAAAAGTTTAAAAAAATGTGAAAAAAATAAAAAAAACATAAAAGTTTAAATCACCCCCCTTTCGCCCCAATCAAAATAAATCAATAAAAAAAATATCAAATCTACGCATATTTGGTATCGCCGCGCTCAGAATCGCCCGATCTATCAAATAAAAAAAAGTATTAACCTGATCGCTAAACAGCGTAGTGGGAAAAAAACTCGAAACGCCAGAATTACGTTTTTTTCGTCGCCGCGACATTGCATTAAAATGCAATAACGGGCGATCAAAAGAACGTATCTGCACCGAAATGCTATCATTAAAAACGTCATCTCGGCACGCAAAAAATAAGCCCTCAACTGACCCCAGATGATGAAAAATGGAGACGCTACGAGTATCGGAAAATGGCGCAATTTTTTTTTTTTTTTTTTAGCAAAGTTTGGAATTTTTTTTCACCACTTAGATAAAAAATAACCTAGTCATGTTTGGTGTCTATGAACTCGTAATGACCTGGAGAATCATAATGGCAGGTCATTTTTAGCATTTAGTGAACCTAGCAAAAAAGCCAAACAAAAAACCAATGTGGGATTGCACTTTTTTTGCAATTTCACCGCACTTGGAATTTTTTTCCCGTTTTCTAGTACACGACATGCTAAAACCAATGATGTCGTTCAAAAGTACAACTCGTCCCGCAAAAAATAAGCCCTCACATGGCCAAATTGACGGAAAAATAAAAAAGTTATGGCTCTGGGAAGGAGGGGAGCGAAAAACGAACACGGAAAAACGAAAAATCCCCCGGTTAATATATATAAACTAGCTATTGAACCCGTTCTACGCCCGGGTGGCGAGCATTTATATTGGTATATGGTCTCCATCCTGGCATGTGCTGCTCCATCCTGCGTCCCCATCCTGGAATGTGCTGCTCCATCCTGCGTCCCCATCCTGTCATGTGCTGCTCCATCCTGCGTCCCCATCTTGTCATGTGCTGCTCCATCCTGCGCCCCCATTCTGTCATGTGCTGCTCCATCCTGCATCCCCATCCTGTCATGTGCTGCTCCCATCCTGCGCCCCCGTTCTATCATGTGCTGCTCCCATCCTGCACCCCCGTTCTGTCATGTGCTGCTCCCATCCTGCGCCTCCATTCTGTCATTTGCTGCTCCCATCCTGTCATGTGCTGCTCCCATCCTGCGCCCCCATTCTGTCATGTGCTGCTCCCATCCTGCGCCCCCGTTCTTTCATGTGCTGCTCCCATCCTGCGCCCCTGTTCTGTCATGTGCTGTGTTATGTTTGCTAATGACAGGTGTTATGAAGGCAATTCAGAAACACAGTGTGCTTAGCGATCAGAGCGCACACAGTGATCTGACAAATACCCAAAAATACAAGAACGAGCTCTGAGACGTGGAAACTCTGTAGACTGCACACCTGATCCTATCCTAAACACAACTAAAAACGGCTGTGGATTGCGCCTAACAACTACCTAGGCAACTCGGCACAGCCTAAGAAACTAGCTAGCCTGAAGATAGAAAAATAGGCCTGACTTGCCCCAGAGAAATTCCCCAAAGGAAAAGGCAGCCCCCCACATATAATGACTGTGAGTAAGATGAAAAGACAAAACGTAGGGATGAAATAGATTCAGCAAAGTGGGGCCCGATATTCTAGGACAGAGCGAGGACAGTAAAGCGAACTTTGCAGTCTACAAAAAACCCTAAAGCAAAACCACGCAAAGGGGGCAAAAAAAACTCACCGTGCCGAACTAACGGCACGGCGGTACACCCTTTGCGTCTCAGAGCTTCCAGCAAAACAAAAGACAAGCTGGACAGAAAAAAAGCAACAAAAAAGCAAAAAGCACTTAGCTATACAGAGCAGCAGGTCACAGGAACAATCAGGAGAAGCTCAGATCCAACACTGAAACATTGACAAGGAGCAAGGATAGCAGCATCAGGCGGAGTTAAGTAATGAAGCAGTTAACGAGCTCACCAGAACACCTGAGGGAGGAAGCTCAGAGGCTGCAGTACCACTTGTGACCACAGGAGTGAATTCAGCCACAGAATTCACAACAGTACCCCCCCCTTGAGGAGGGGTCACCGAACCCTCACCAGAGCCCCCAGGCCGACCAGGATGAGCCGCTTGAAAGGCACGAACAAGATCGGAAGCATGAACATCAGAGGCAAAAACCCAGGAATTATCTTCCTGAGCATAACCCTTCCATTTAACCAGATACTGGAGTTTCCGTCTAGAAACACGAGAATCCAAAATCTTCTCCACAATATACTCCAATTCCCCCTCCACCAAAACCGGGGCAGCTGGCTCAACAGAAGGAACCATAGGTGCCACGTATCTCCGCAACAACGACCTATGGAATACATTATGTATGGAAAAGGAGTCTGGGAGGGTCAAACGAAAAGACACAGGATTGAGAACCTCAGAAATCCTATACGGACCAATAAAACGAGGTTTAAATTTAGGAGAGGAAACCTTCATAGGAATATGACGAGAAGATAACCAAACCAGATCCCCAGCACGAAGTCGGGGACCCACACGGCGTCTGCGATTAGCGAAAAGTTGAGCTTTCTCCTGGGACAAGATCAAATTGTCCACTACCTGAGTCCAGATCTGCTGCAACCTATCCACCACAGAATCCACACCAGGACAGTCCGAAGACTCAACCTGTCCTGAAGAGAAACGAGGATGGAACCCAGAATTGCAAAAAAATGGAGAAACCAAGGTAGCCGAGCTGGCCCGATTATTAAGGGCGAACTCAGCCAACGGCAAAAAGGACACCCAATCATCCTGGTCTGCAGAAACAAAACATCTCAGATATGTTTCCAAGGTCTGATTGGTTCGTTCGGTCTGGCCATTAGTCTGAGGATGGAAAGCCGAGGAAAAGGATAGGTCAATGCCCATCCTACCACAAAAGGCTCGCCAAAACCTTGAAACAAACTGGGAACCTCTGTCAGAAACAATATTCTCAGGAATGCCATGCAACCGAACCACATGCTGAAAGAACAAAGGTACCAAATCAGAGGAGGAAGGCAATTTAGCCAAGGGCACCAGATGGACCATTTTAGAAAAGCGATCACAGACCACCCAAATGACTGACATCTTTTGAGAAACGGGAAGGTCAGAAATGAAATCCATCGAAATATGTGTCCAAGGCCTCTTTGGGACCGGCAAGGGCAAAAGCAACCCACTGGCACGAGAACAGCAGGGCTTAGCCCTAGCACAAATCCCACAGAACTGCACAAAAGTACGTACATCCCGTGACAGAGATGGCCACCAGAAGGATCTAGCCACTAACTCTCTGGTACCAAAGATTCCAGGATGACCAGCCAACACCGAACAATGAAGTTCAGAGATAAGTTTATTAGTCCACCTATCAGGGACGAACAGTTTCTCTGCTGGACAACGATCAGGTTTATTCGCCTGAAATTTTTGCAGCACCCGCCGCAAATCAGGGGAGATGGCAGACACAATGACTCCTTCCTTGAGGATAGCCGCTGGCTCAGATAAACCTGGAGAGTCGGGCACAAAACTCCTAGACAGAGCATCCGCCTTCACATTTTTAGAGCCCGGAAGGTACGAAATCACAAAGTCGAAGCGGGCAAAAAATAACGACCAACGGGCCTGTCTAGGATTCAAGCGCTTGGCAGACTCGAGATAAGTCAAGTTCTTATGATCAGTCAATACCACCACGCGATGCTTAGCTCCTTCAAGCCAATGACGCCACTCCTCGAATGCCCACTTCATGGCCAGCAACTCTCGATTGCCCACATCATAATTACGCTCAGCGGGCGAAAACTTCCTGGAAAAGAAAGCACATGGTTTCATCACTGAGCAATCAGAACCTCTCTGTGACAAAACCGCCCCTGCTCCAATCTCAGAAGCATCAACCTCGACCTGGAACGGAAGAGAAACATCTGGCTGACACAACACAGGGGCAGAACAAAAACGACGCTTCAACTCCTGAAAAGCTTCCACAGCAGCAGAAGACCAATTAACCAAATCAGCACCCTTCTTGGTCAAATCGGTCAATGGTTTGGCAATGCTAGAAAAATTACAGATGAAGCGACGATAAAAATGAGCAAAGCCCAGGAACTTTTGCAGACTTTTCAGAGATGTCGGCTGAATCCAATCCTGGATGGCTTGGACCTTAACTGGATCCATCTCGATAGTAGAAGGGGTAAAGATGAACCCCAAAAATGAAACTTTCTGCACACCGAAGAGACACTTTGATCCCTTCACAAACAAAGAGTTAGCACGCAGGACCTGAAAAACCATTCTGACCTGCTTCACATGAGACTCCCAATCATCTGAGAAGATCAAAATGTCATCCAAGCAAACAATCAGGAATTTATCCAGATACTCACGGAAGATGTCATGCATAAAAGACTGAAACACAGATGGAGCATTGGCAAGTCCGAACGGCATCACTAGATACTCAAAATGACCCTCGGGCGTATTGAATGCAGTTTTCCATTCATCTCCTTGCCTGATTCTCACCAGATTATACGCACCACGAAGATCTATCTTAGTGAACCAACTAGCCCCCTTAATCCGAGCAAACAAGTCAGATAACAATGGCAAGGGATACTGAAATTTAACAGTGATCTTATTAAGAAGGCGGTAATCAATACACGGTCTCAGCGAACCATCCTTCTTGGCTACAAAGAAGAACCTGCTCCCAGTGGTGATGACGATGGGCGAATATGTCCCTTCTCCAGGGATTCCTTCACATAACTGCGCATAGCGGCGTGTTCGGGCACGGATAAATTAAATAATCGACCTTTAGGGAATTTACTACCAGGAATCAAATTGATAGCACAATCACAATCCCTATGCGGAGGTAGAGCATCGGACTTGGGCTCTTCAAATACATCCTGATAATCAGACAAGAACTCTGGGACCTCAGAAGGGGTGGATGACGAAATCGACAAAAATGGAACATCACCATGTACCCCCTGACAACCCCAGCTGGATACCGACATGGAATTCCAATCCAATACTGGATTATGGGTTTGTAGCCATGGCAACCCCAACACGACCACATCATGCAGATTATGCAACACCAGAAAGCGAATAACTTCCTGATGTGCAGGAGCCATGCACATGGTCAGCTGGGCCCAGTATTGAGGTTTATTCTTGGCCAAAGGTGTAGCATCAATTCCTCTCAATGGAATAGGACACCGCAAAGGCTCCAAGAAAAACCCACAACGTTTAGCATAATCCAAATCCATCAGATTCAGGGCAGCGCCTGAATCCACAAACGCCATGACAGAAAACGACGACAAAGAGCATATCAAGGTAATGGACAGAAGGAATTTGGACTGTACAGTACCAATGACGGCAGACCTAGCGGACCGCTTAGTGCGCTTAGGACAATCAGAAATAGCATGAGTGGAATCACCACAGTAGAAACACAGACCATTCAGACGTCTGTATTCCTGCCGTTCAACTCTAGTCATAGTCCTATCGCACTGCATAGGCTCAGGTTTAACCTCAGGCAGTACCGCCAAATGGTGCACAGATTTACGCTCGCGCAAGCGTCGACCGATCTGAATGGCCAAAGACAAAGACTCATTCAAACCAGCAGGCATAGGAAATCCCACCATGACATCCTTAAGAGCCTCAGAGAGACCCTTTCTGAACAAAGCTGCCAGCGCAGATTCATTCCACTGAGTGAGTACTGACCATTTCCTAAATTTCTGACAATATACTTCTATATCATCCTGACCCTGGCACAAAGCCAGCAAATTTTTCTCAGCCTGATCCACTGAATTAGGCTCATCGTACAGCAATCCGAGCGCCAGGAAAAACGCATCGACACTACTCAATGCAGGGTCTCCTGGCGCAAGAGAAAATGCCCAGTCTTGAGGGTCGCCGCGCAAAAAAGAAATAATAATCAAAACCTGTTGAATAGGATTACCAGAAGAATGAGGTTTCAAGGCCAGAAATAGCTTACAATTATTTTTGAAACTTAGAAACTTAGTTCTATCTCCAAAAAACAAATCAGGAATAGGAATTCTTGGTTCTAACATAGATTTCTGATCAATAGTATCTTGAATTTTTTGTACATTTATAACGAGATTATCCATTGAAGAGCACAGACCCTGAATATCCATGTCCACACCTGTGTCCAGAATCACCCAAATGTCTAGGGGAAAAAAAAAAAGTGAACACAGAGCAGAAAAAAAAAAAAAAATGATGTCAGAACTTTTTCTTTCCCTCTATTGAGAATCATTAGTTGGGCTCCTTGTACTGTTATGTTTGCTAATGACAGGTGTTATGAAGGCAATCCAGAAACACAGTGTGCTTAGCGATCAGAGCGCACACAGTGATCTGACAAATACCCAAAAATACAAGAACGAGCTCTGAGACGTGGAAACTCTGTAGACTGCACACCTGATCCTATCCTAAACACAACTAAAAGCGGCTGTGGATTGCGCCTAACAACTACCTAGGCAACTCGGCACAGCCTAAGAAACTAGCTAGCCTGAAGATAGAAAAATAGGCCTGACTTGCCCCAGAGAAATTCCCCAAAGGAAAAGGCAGCCCCCCACATATAATGACTGTGAGTAAGATGAAAAGACAAAACGTAGGGATGAAATAGATTCAGCAAAGTGGGGCCCGATATTCTAGGACAGAGCGAGGACAGTAAAGCGAACTTTGCAGTCTACAAAAAACCCTAAAGCAAAACCACGCAAAGGGGGCAAAAAAAACCATCGTGCCGAACTAACGGCATGGCGGTACACTCTTTGCGTCTCAGAGCTTCCAGCAAAACAAAAGACAAGCTGGACAGAAAAAAAGCAACAAAAAAGCAAAAAGCACTTAGCTATACAGAGCAGCAGGTCACATGAACAATCAGGAGAAGCTCAGATCCAACACTGAAACATTGACAAGGAGCAAGGATAGCAGCATCAGGCGGAGTTAAGTAATGAAGCAGTTAACGAGCTCACCAGAACACCTGAGGGAGGAAGCTCAGAGGCTGCAGTACCACTTGTGACCACAGGAGTGAATTCAGCCACAGAATTCACAACAGTGCTGCTCCCATCCTGCGCCTCCATTCTGTCATTTGCTGCTCCCATCCTGTCATGTGCTGCTCCCATCCTGCGCCCCCGTTCTGTCATGTGCTGCTCCCATCCTGCGCCCCCGTTCTGTCATGTGCTGCTCCCATCCTGCGCACCCGTTCTGTCATGTGCTGCTCCCATCCTGCGCCCCCGTTCTGTCATGTGCTGCTCCCATCCTGCGCCCCCGTTCTGTCATGTGCTGCTCCCATCCTGCGCCCCCGTTCTGTCATTTGCTGCTCCCATCCTGTCATGTGCTGCTCCCATCCTGCGCCCCCGTTCTGTCATGTGCTGCTGCCATCCTGCACCCCCGTTCTGTCATGTGCTGCTCCCATCCTGCGCCCCCGTTCTGTCATGTGCTGCTCCCATCCTGCGGCACCGTTCTTTAATTTGCTGCTCCCATCCATATGCCCCATACGCTGCTCCATAGTATATGCCCCGTATCAGGTGGCGTAAGTAACAAATAGCTGTGGCATGAAGTGCCACAGCCTCATGCCACAGCAATTTGTTACTTGCGCCACCTGATTCCTTTCCGCCGCCATTTTCTTGGTCCTCCTGCTGGCGGAATCGGCGCCTGCGCAGTCCGCGCTTTCCGGCGCCATTTTCTTGAAGACACACCTGCAGTGTGTCTTCAAGAAAATGGCGCCGGCAGTGTGTCTTCAAGAAAATGGCGCCGGAAAGCGCGGAGTGCGCAGGCGCCGATTCCGGCAGCAGGACCAAGAAAATGGCGGCGGAAAGGAATCAGGTGGCGTAAATAACAAATTGCTGTGGCATGAAGTGCCACAGCGTCATGCCACAGCAATTTATTACTTACGCCATTCCTTTCCGCCCATTTTCTTCGTCCTCCTGCTGCCGGAATCAGCCCCTGCGCAGTCCGCGCTTTCCGGCGCCATTTTCTTGAAGACACACCTGCAGTGTGTCTTCAAGAAAATGGCGCCGGCAGTGTGTCTTCAAGAAAATGGCGCCGGAAAGCGCGGACTGCGCAGGCGCCGATTCCGGCAGCAGGACCAAGAAAATGGCGGCGGAAAGGAATCAGGTGGCGTAAATAACAAATTGCTGTGGCATGAAGTGTCACAGCTTCATGCCACAGCAATTTGTTACTTACGCCATTCCTTTCCGCCCATTTTCTTCATCCTCCTGCTGCCGGAATCGGCGCCTGCGCAGTCCACGCTTTCCGGCGCCATTTTCTTGAAGACACACCTGCAGTGGAGCCGGAGTGTCTTCAAGAAAATGGCGCCGGAAAACGCAGACTGCGCAGGCGCCGATTCCGGCAGCAGGAATCGGCACCTGCGCAGTCCGCGCTTTCCGGCGCCATTTTCTTGAAGACACACCTGCAGTGGAGCCGGAGTGTCTTCAAGAAAATGGCGCCGGAAAGCGCGGACTGCGCAGGCGCCGATTCCGGCAGCAGGAATCGGCGCCTGCGCAGTCCGCGCTTTCCGGCGCCATTTTCTTGAAGACACACCTGCAGTGGAGCCGGAGTGTCTTCAAGAAAATGGCACCGGAAAGCGCGGACTGCGCAGGCGCCGATTCCGGCAGCAGGAATCGGCGCCTGCGCAGTCCGCGCTTTCCGGCGCCATTTTCTTGAAGACATACTCCGGCTCCTCTGCCTGTGACTGGTCAGAGGGCAGCGCCGGCGTGCATTAAGCGCGTCATCGCGCCCTCTGAACTGTCACAGCAGAGGAGCCGGGAGACTGAGCCGCACGCAGCGCTGGAACGGGGAAAGGTGAATATACTCACCCTCCTGGCGGTCCCTGACTCTCCGGTGGAGATCGCGGTGTGCGTTCAGTGCTTACGCATACCGCGATCTCCTGGGAGCGTCACTCTGTGGGGGCCAGACTGCGCCGGCAGAGTGACGCTCCCAGCGTTATATTATAGATAATGTAAGAGAATGGAGAGAGAACTTTGTTTTCAGCCCATCGTAGGAATGTACAATTTGTGTTTTATAGTTAATTATTTCAACAAAGTTAAATAAGCCAGATTGAGTCCATACCCCAGTAAATGACTGGGTTAAACTTTCAGGGAAATTCGGATGAAAAAGGAAGGAAGTAAGGGCAGAATTCATTGATGTCAGATTGAATCTTTTAGAGCAAACTCTCCATATATTTCTGGTGTGCATCATTGGACCCAATAGGTCTATTGACGGGGGAATGTAAACCCATTCCAGATGAGGGAGTTAGGGTGAGCTGGTCCAATCCATTTTGTATAGGCAGGTTTAGAAGACCACGATGGGATCGTGGTGCGGTGTCTAATAATAATGAACAAAATTAGGTTCTGCTAGACCTCCCATTTTTTATCAGCTTGCACTTTTTGAAGTAGTCTGTTGTGTATTTTGATGTGTGCTTAGGATCATTATCCATTTGTAGAAGCCATCCTCTTTTCAACTTCAGCTTTTTTACAGATGGCGTTATGTTTGCATCAAGAATTTGTTGAAATTTTCATTGAATCCATTCTTCACTCTACCTGTGAAATGTTCCCTGTGCCATTGGCTGCAACACAACCCTCAAAACATGATTGCTCCCCCCTCCATGCTTACTGATTGGTGAGATGTTCTTTTCCTGAAATTATTTGCCCATTTTTCTCCATTCATACCTTTCATAATTGTGGCCAAATAATTCTATTTTAATCTCATAGGTCCACAGGACTTGTTTCCAAAATGCATCAGGCTTGTTTAGATATACTTTTGCGTACTTCTGACTTTGAATTTGACAGTTAGGATGCAGGAGAGGTTTTCTTCTGACTCCTCATCCATTATGGCCATAATTGTGCAGGTGTCTCTGAACACTAGAACAATCCCACAACTCCACAGCCTGCTAAATCTTTCTGTCAAGCTTTCTCCTGCTTTGTTGGCCTCTACCATTTTCATTTTCAGAGTGCTATACAGCTGCTTAGAGGAACAGATGGCTGCTGTTTTTGGCACAAGATTAGAGGCTAGGTTTTTATAAAGCTGGGAAATTTAATCACCTGGCCTTTCCTAATAATTATTAAGTTTAATTAAGGTCTGAAACCTTGGTCAAAGTTATATGAGCACACAAATCTCCAAGGGTGTCCAAAAATTTGCATTGGTCCATTTTCCTTTTTGTAATTTTTAAAATGTAAAAAATTACATTGTTCTTTTTGCAGAAAATACAAAGGAAATCTGCCAACTTTAGCTTTACGCCTTTTAGGTATCATTTCATCTTCAACTTGATTAACTGTTCACAATAACAGCAATTTTGACCAGGGGTGACCAAACATTTGCATACCACCATATGCCTCAGTAAGGCATATAGCCAGGTAAGTTCCTAAAGTGGGCAATTCCTTGAAATAGATCTCCATGTAAAAGAGAACATGGATACCCCAAGTGTTCAATGAAGGGTAACAGTCCCAAACCACGAGATACAATTAATTTAAGTACTAACTGTCAAGTTCCTCCTACCCATGCTATCAATTGGAGTAATCAAAAGTTTCTAAAATGTGTAGCCCTTTACAAGTTGAGAATTTAGTTTCTGGATCAGGGTTATATTTCCAAAGATAATACCTGGACTCCTACAATATTGGATGAGGTCCATCTTGCTTTATTTCTACTTCAAACCTTTACTGCCTGCATATTAGGGTTGTGATTCATCTCAATCTCTTATGGTATCCAGTAGGGTTTCTGACGAATCTAGAAAAATATCAACTAATGAGTAAATATTATTAATAAAAATATGATCGTAATGCTGGGTGCTCTAAGTGCTGAAATAAAGCTCCTTTCGAAGGTTAACCTACATAGACATTTGATTTTTTTTTTCCAGGGAGGTGTAGACAGCAAGACCACAAGGACAAGAGGGTTTTTTTTTTAAATTAATTTCATGATGGATGGAGGTCACTTTCCTTACATTGTGCTTGTCTTGTTGTGAAGCTAAAGCTTGTATGATGCGGACTGTGTAATAAAATGTGTTATATTTTGAATGACGACTTTGCTTTAATTTTTTGGGGTGATGAAAGGCCTATTAGTGTGAGAAGAAAAACTTACGCATTAATGAGTGCACTGAGACAGTTCTCATTTGTCGTTAACTAAAGTAACGGAAAAAATAAAGCAGTTAGATAGAGGGAATGGTAGTGAATTTTTTATTACAGTATATTAGAAAAGAGGTTAGATTATTACATTAAATAGAGCTGATATCAGATGATGTGACATTTAGGCTGTTTGCACGCGTTGCATTTTTTATGCATTTCTGCCGTGTTTTTTGCTGCAGCAAAAACGCTTAAAACACGCATTCCCATGCATCTATACCCCTCGTCACATGTAAAGCGCCATGGAATAAATGGCGCTATAATAATAAATAATAATAATAATAATCCTATGGGATTCCACAGTTGCTGTGCCCATGCTGTGGATTTTCCTGCTGCGGAATTGCATAGCTGTGAAATCCACAGCATGTTCATTATTTCTGTGGAATCGCAGCAATTCTGCCGCCATAGGATTACATTAAAACACTCACGTTACGCATGTGGCTATGCCCACCATGCGTAAAGTGAGCGCTTCATGTGCGGATGGTTCCCAGGGTTTGGAGGAGAGGAGACTCTCCTTCAGGTCCTGGGATCCATATTCATGTAAAAAAAAAAGAATTAAAATAAAAAATAGGGATATACTTACCTTCTGATGGCCCGCGGCGGCTTCCGTTTCCAGGGATGCATTGCGCGAATCACGAGTCCGTGACGTCACAAAGGTCCTTCGCGCATGCTTGACAAGTGTGACCAACCTGTCAATCACTTTTGAAGCATCGCTTGGGAAACGCTAGCATTCTGCAAGCTAAAAACGCTTGCAAAACGCTTGTGTTTTGTGGGAAAACGCATGTGAATTCCGCATGCGTTTTACCCGCGGCACTGAGTTGCTGAAATGCAGCGGACATTTCTGCAGCATTTCTGCAACGTGGGCACATAGCCTTTAGATCACACAGGTTATATATCCTTAAAGCTGGCACTGACCCAACAGTTGTGGATGAACCCCATAAATGTTTGCTGTTTTGGTATGCTTAAAGGAATTGTCTTCCTTGGTCTCCCTCTAGTCTTGTACTTCCTGATCCTTCCGGACAGACTTATGACCACTGCAGCTTTGCCGAAACTACAGAGACATGTGATTGCTGCAGTAAATTACTGTCCTAGGACCTGCTGTGACCAACGATTGCCTGCAGTGGACTCATACCTGTCCAGTGTAGTACTGGGAAATATCAGAATGGGGCTTATGGAGGATCAGTAGTGTGAATATTATTTATTCAATTATTTTAAATAATTCTGATTTACACCACTTCATTTAAAATGTGGCTGAGCAAACCCTTTAACATGGGAGAAAGCTAAAAGCAAATTTCACGTGAACTTGGACTTTTAACCCTACTTTCTAGGAGAGACAAGCTAGAGAATAGTAAAAGGATAGGCACTCCAGAATGCTAAGAAAGTGTGATTAATAAAAAAAAATGTTTTATTCAATCATATTTCCACATAGCACGTTTCAGCCAATCACCTTGGGCCTTTTGCAAAAATTTACAACTAGGCGATAAGACCTTTACGCAAATTAAAGTACACGTGGAGTTGATGGAATTATCATCATAAGTTACAAAATGAATACAAACAGAATACAAAACATATTTGTACATATTGATGGGCCAATAATTATATTTCTAGATATTTGATTAAAGTCAGTTAATAGCAACAAATATCTGAATTTGATGTAAAAGTAAATCTATTTTGCAGATGAAACAAGGCTATGTTGTGTTTTTAATAGCTCTGGAAAAGCACATTTACTGTGCAGATTTCGTGACCGCTACCCTCCAGATTGGGGCTCAGCATCCCCTTCCATTGACAGCTGTAGGCATTAGTGGAGGTCTCATTGTGTCAGCAGCATGACAGATAGAGGAAAAGCTCTCAAGCTGCAAAGCAATTGACCTCTCTTACTAATACATGAAAGTACCAGTGCAATATGGTGCGACAACATTTATCTGCATTTAAAACTATGTAGAAAGCAGTCAAGCAGATTAGTAATATTTCCTGTCGTTATATTTTACACATTTAGATAGTTTATCAACTTCTGTAATTCTGTGCTCATTTAAAAATTTACATTAATTTAAAAAGCCTCTTATTTAATCTCACTTTAACATCCTGAAATGTTCTTTTTTAATTAGTCAAAAACTAGAGCTGGGACACAAATAGGGAAACCAAATTCCCAGTGGCCCTAATGAGGATTTTATTGCGTTCACTTGCTGTGTTTTAAAAGTTTACAATTGCTCCTCCAAAAATAGAGACATCCTAACCCGGGATTCTTTAATAATACCTTTGTTGTCAACCTTTTTGACAACAAATAGTAGTTTGACAATAAATGGCTTCATCCAACCACTAACCATGCCACACTTCTCCCTGTTATCTGGTTCCTGGCCCTATCCTCCTTCCCTGCCCCTTTGGGGCTCAGCTGCCACGGCTCTGGGGTCTGTCCTGAAGCACCACCTGGCATCCACCTTGGTTCAAGTCTAAACACATCATCAGGTGCTCTAGTGAAGATTCAGGTGGTCTCTTAGTTATGCCCCTCCAGGCTCTCCCCAGACCATGACACAGTGGTTCCAAAAAAAGTAAAAAAAAAAAGTTTAAAAAAAATGTGAAAAATATAAATAAAAAAACAAAAGTTATTACCCACATGTTCTCTATTAAAAATAAAGATAAAAAAAAATACACGTGGTATTGCTGCATCCATAAAAGTTCAATCTATTAGAATATAGAAATAATGAACCTGTTTGGTAAATACCATGAACAGAAAAAAAAGGCCAAACCTTTTTTTTTTTAAGTTGCCTTAACACCGCCAAAATTTTTTTGTAGGAAGTGATCAAAATGTCATTTCTATCACAACCTGGTATTAATAAAAACACCATCTTACAAATTTCTAATTTTATTTCACCACTAAAATAATAAAGGTGTACGTTTGTTATCACCATAATCGTTCCTAGGAGGAGAATCGTACTACCAGGTCACTTTGTACTACACAATGTACACCATAAAAACAATTTCCAAAAAACAATTACAGAATTACGTTTTCACTTGCAATTTCATCACATATGGATTTTTTTCCTATTTTTCAGTAGACTGTGGTAAAATTAATTATTTAACCCCTTATTGACCACCAATATGCCTTATTACGCCAGCAGTTAAGTGTATAGCACCCCCCAGCATTGGAAACCATGATTCGGGTCGTTTTTAAATCTCACATTCTATTCCTAGAAGAAAATGGCGGGTACGGTGCGCCCGCCAAGATCTGCCGGCCATTACCCAGCAACAATAGATTTTTCCTATTGGTTCATTTTCGTCTCTGTGATAGAACCTATCAGAGTGATCAAAATAAAAAAAATAGTAAATCAGACCCCCCTTTGTCACCCCCTTAGATAGATAACAATAATAAAATTAACCCCTTCGCGCCATGCGCCGTACTAGTACTGCGCTGCCGGCACTGCATTTGTGCCAGCAGCAGTACTAGTACGACGCACTGATCACCGCGGTCTCGCTCTGAGCGCCGCGGTGATCGGGTGCGGGTGTCAGCTGTATATGACAGCTGACACCCCGCAGCAATGCCCACGATCAGCGCTATCGCCGATCGCGGGCATTTAACCCCTCTGATGCCGCTGTCAGTAGTGACAGCGGCATAGAGGTGGATCGCGCAGGGACGGGGGCTCCCTGCGCTCTCCCACCGGAGCAACGCAATGAGATCGCGTTGCTCCGGTGACCCGGAAGGAGTCCCCAGATCCAAGATGGCCGCCGGACTCCTTCCGGGTCATGAAATGACCTGGCTAGCCGGCGCCTGCTAAGAGATGCTGAGAGCAGGCGCTGGAAAGCCAGCTAAACTGCCTGTCAGATCGTTGATCTGACAGTGTGCTATGCACAGTGTCAGATCAACGATCTGATCTAATACAGAGATGTCCCACCCTGGGACAATGTTAGAAAGTTAAAAAAAAAAAAAAATAGAATGTGTAAAAAAAAAAAAAAAAAAAAAAATCCCCAAATAAAAAAAAAATTTCCCAATAAATCCATTTATTTATGTAAATTAAAAAAAACAATAAATGTACACATATTTGGTATCGCCGCGTCCATAACGACCCGCTCTATAAAACTATCCCACTAGTTAACCCCTTCAGTGAACACCGCAAAAAAAATAAATAAAAAACAAGGCAAAAAACATTGCTTTATTATCATACAGGCGTACAAAAAGTGGAATAACACGCGATCAAAACGACGGATATAAATAACCATGGTACCGCTGAAAACGTCATCTTGTCCCGCAAAAAAAAAGCCTCCATACAGCATCATCAGCAGAAAAATAAAAAAGTTATAGCTCTCAGAATAAAGCGATGCAAAAACAATTATTTTTTTATATAAAATAGTTTTTATTGTGTAAAAGCGCCAAAACATAAAAAAAATTACATAAATGAGGTATCGCTGTAATCGTACTGACCTGAAGAATAAAACTGCTTTATCCATTTTACCACACGTGGAACGGTATAAACGCCCCCCCCTAAAAGAAATTCAGGAATTGCTGGTTTTTGTTCATTCCGCCTCCCAAAAATCGGAATAAAAAGCGATCAAAAAATGTCATCTGCCCGAAAATGTTACCAATAAAAACGTCAACTCGTCCCACAAAAAACAAGATCTCACATGACTCTGTGGGCCAAAATATGGATAAATTATAGCTCTCAAAATGTGGTGATGCAAAAACTATTTTTTGCAATAAAAAGCGTCTTTTAGTGTGTGACAGCTGCCAATCATAAAAATCCGCCAAAAAAATGCTATAAAAGTAAATCAAACCCCCCTTCATCACCCCCTTAGTTAGGGAAAAATAATAAAATGTAAAAAAATGTATTTATTTCCATTTTCCCATTAGGGCTAGGGCTAGGGCTAGGGTTAGGGCTAGGGTTGGGGTTAGGGTTTCAGTTAGAATTGGGGGTTTCCACTGTTTAGGCACATCAGGGGCTCTCCAAACGCGACATGGCATCCGATCTCAATTCCAGCCAATTCTGCTTTGAAAAAGTAAAACAGTGCTTCTTCCCTTCCGAGTTCTCCTGTGTGCCCAAACAATGGTTCCCCCCAACATATGGGGTATCAGCGTTCTCAGGACAAGTTGGACAACAACTTTTGGGGTCCAATTTGTCCTGTTACCCTTGGGAAAATAAAAACATAGGGGATAACATATCATTTTCGTGGAAAAAAAAATATTTTTTATTTTCACGGCTCTGCGTTATAAACTGTAGTGAAACACTTGTTGGTTCAAAGCTCTCACAACACATCTAGATAAGTTCCTTGGGGGGTCTAGTTTCCAATATGGGGTCACTTGTGGGGGGTTTCTACTCTTTAGGTTCATCAGGGGCTCTGCAAATGCAACATGACGCCTGCAGACCAATCCATCTAAGTCTGCATTTCAAATGGCGCTCCTTCCCTTCCGAGCTCTGCCGTGCACCCAAACAGTGGTTCCCCCCAACATATGGGGTATCAGCGTTCTCAGGACAAGTTGGACAACAACTTTTGGGGTCTAATTTGTCCTGTTACCCTTGGGAAAATAAAAACGCGGGGGCTAAAATATCATTTTCGTGGAAAAAAATATTTTTTATTTTCACGGCTCTGCGTTATAAACTGTAGTGAAACACTTGTTGGTTCAAAGCTCTCACAACACATCTAGATAAGTTCCTTGGGGGTCTAGTTTCCAATATGGGGTCACTTGTGGTGGGTTTCTACTGTTTAGTTACATCAGGGGCTCTGCAAATGCAACATGACACCTGCAGTCCATTCCATCTAAGTCTGCATTTCAAATGGTGCTCCTTCCCTTCCGAGCTCTGCCATGCACTCAAACGGTGGTTCCCCCCCACATGTGGGGTATCAGCGTATTCAGGACAAATTGGACAATAACATATGTGGTCCAATTTCTCCTGTTACCCTTGGGGAAAAAAAATTGCGGGCTAAAACATTTTGTGGAAAGAAAAAATGATTTTTTAATTTTCACAATGCTACATTCTAAACTTTAGTGAAACAATTGGGGGTTAAAAGTGCTTACCACACATCTAGATAAGTTCCTTAGGGGGTCTTCTTTCCAAAATGGGGTCACTTGTGGGGGGTTTCCACTGTTAAGGCACGTCAGGGGCTCTCCAAATGCGACATGGCGTCCGATCTCAATTCCAGCCAATTTTGCATTGAAAAGTCAAATGGCACTCCTTCCCTTCCGAGCTCTGCCCTGCGCTCAAACAGTGGTTTATCCCCATATATGAAGTATCGGCGTACTCAGGACAAATTGCACAACAACTTTTGGGGTCCAATTTATCCTGTTACCCTTGGGAAAATAAAAAATTTGGGGCAAAAAGATCATTTTTTGTGAAAATTAATATGAAATTTTTTTTACGGCTCTACATTATAAACTTCTGTGAAGCACTTGGAGGTTCAAAGTGCTCACCACACATCTAGATTAGTTCCTTAGGGGGGTCTACTTTTCAAAATGGTGTCACTTGTGGGGGTTTCCACTGTTTAGGCACATCAGGGGCTCTCCAATCGTGACATGGGCTCCGATCTCAATTCCAGCAAATCTTGCATTGAAAAGTCAAATGGCGCTCCTTCCCTTCCGAGCTCTGCCATGTGCCCAAACAGTGGTTTACCCCCACATATGGGGTATCGGCGTACTCAGGACAAATTGTACAACGACTTTTGTGGTCCAATTTCTCCTGTTACCCTTGGTAAAATGAAACAAATTGGACCTGAAGTAAAAATTTTGTGAAAAAAAAGTTAAATGTTCAATTTTTTTAAACATTCAAAATATTCCTGTGAAGCACCTGAAGGGTTAATAAACTTTTTGAATGTGGTTTTGAGTACCCCTCAAAGTCACTTCAAGTGTGAGGTGGTCCGTAAAAAAATGGTTTTGCAAATTTTGTGGCAAAAATGAGAAATCGCTGGTCAACTTTTAACCCTTATAACGTCCTAACAAAAAAAAATTATGTTTCCAAAATTGTGCTGATGTAAAGCAGACATGTGGGAAATGTTGTTTATTAACTATATTATGTGATATAACTCTCTAATTTAAGGGCATAAAAACTAAGAGTTTGAAAATTGCTAAATTTTCATAATTTCCGACAAATTTTTGTTTTTTTCACAAATAAATGCGAGTTATATCGAAGAAGTTTTACCACTATCATGAAGTACAATATGTCACGAGAAAACAGTGTCAGAATCACCAGGATCCGTTGAAGCGTTTACGAGTTATGACCTCATAAAGTGACAGTGGTCAGAATTGTAAAAATTGGCCCTGTCACTTAGGTGAAAACAGGCTTTGGGGTGAAGGGGTTAAAAAATTGTCATTTTTTCCATTCTTTGCAGTTGGGGTTAGGGTTGTGTTGGGAATAGGGTTGGGTGGGGGTTAGGGTTGTTTTGAGCAATGCTAGAGGGATATAAATAATAAGTGACAACTAGTGTGAACATACAACCCTTAAAATATATACGTTTAATAGAAACTGTATTCATATATAAATAGCACCTAAAGAAAAACCTAAATGCACAAAATAAATGATAGACATAATTAAATAATATACTTCTTAAATAACTATTTCAATAAATCCTTTCTTTATGTTAGTGGAGTATAATCCAGTAAAGAGCCACTACAGGTAGGGGTTAGGGTTGTGTTGGGGTTAGTGTTCTGTTGGGGTTAGAGTTGTGTTGGAATTAGGGTTGCATTGGGATTAAGGTTGGGTTTAGGGTTGTTTTGGTCAATTCTGGAAGGGTATAAATAATAAGGGACAACTAGTGTGAACATATAACCCTTAAAATATACATTTAACAGAAACTGTATTCATAAAATAACACCTAAAGAAGAACCTAAGTGCACAAAATAAATGATGGACAAACAATAATTTAATAATTAAATAATATATTTAATAAATGACTGTTTCAATAAATCCTTTCTTTATATCAGTCAAGTATAATCCAGTACAGAACCACTACAGATAGGGGTTAGGCTTGTGTTGGGGTTAGGGTTGTGTTAGGGCTGTGTTGAGGTTGGGGTTCTGTTGGGGTTAGGACTGTGTTGGGTTAGCGTTGTTTTGGGGTTAGGGTTGGGTTGAAGTTAGGGTTGCGTTAGTTAAGCTTGGGGTTAGGGTTGTGCTGGGGTTAGCGTTGTTGGGGTTAGCATTTGAGTTAGGGCTGTGTTAGGATTGGAGCTTCCACTGTTAACACTGTTTAGCCACATAAGAGGGTCTCCAAACGCGATATGGTGCCTGCCTTCAATTGTAGCCAATTTTGCGTTCAAAAAGTCAAACGGTTTATCCTCCCTTCAGAGCCCTGCCATGTGCCCAAACAGTGGATTTCCCTACATATGGGGTGTTGGTGTACTCAGGAGACATTTCACAACATATTTTGGGGTTCATTTTCTCCGGTTATTCTTGTGAAAATGAAAAAGTTTGGGTCTAAAGTAAATTTTTTGTGAAAAAAGTTACTTTATTCCTTGCACATTGCTTTAGTTATCGTGAAGCACCTGAAGGGTTAATAAACTTTTTGAATGTAGTTTTGAGCACCTTGAAGGATGCAGTTTTTAGAGTGATGTCACTTTTGGGTATTTTCTGCCATATTGACCCCTCAAAGTCACTTCAAATGTGATGTGGTCCCTAAAAAAATGGTTTTGTAAATTTTGTTGGAAGAATGAGAAATCGCTAGTCAACTTTTAACCCTTATAACTTCCTAACAAAAAAAAATTGTTTCTAAAATTGTGCTGATATAAATTTGACATGTAGGAAATGTTATTTATTAACTATTTTGTGTGACATAACTCACTGATTTAACACTAGAACTACCGATGGAGTCAGTTTGACTTTTCGCAATTTTTATTTCTCTTCTGTGACTACATTTTTCCGAATTTCGGCTTAAGTCTCGGTGACTTTCACTCATTTAGGATGAGAAAAAAGATTTTGTGACAATAAATAATTTTGGGGAAAAAAAAGTACCTTTTTTTCAAAATTTACCTTTAATTACCAAAGGGAGTCATTTTGACTCCCTACTATATCTTGCTAGTGTTTGTTGCTGAATGTTATTATTTCTTTTAGTTTTCATTTACTTGTATGTTAAGAATCAATGTTGGCTTTGACTTAGAATAATTAGCATTTTTGCAAATATGCTTGACATACACAGGACATCCGTCAGTGAACCAGTGAACTCTCGAGTGGACTACATAATTTCTGTAGAATATGGCCTGCAGTTTTTTTAATTGCTTATATTGCTAGAAGAACTGCGCTAAAGCACGACGATATTCTTGCTATTTTGCATTCTATACATTCTATATACATTCTGTACATTCTATAAATTAAAGTTACAACAATACCAGGAGGAAGAAACTCTAAAAATAAACAAAAACAAGCCAGGAGTCAAAAAGACATTTGGTAGTTCTAAGGGGGTCACCTGTCCGGTAGTCCTAGTGGTAAGAGCACAAAAATTAAGTTTGAAGATAGCAAAATGTTCAAACTTTTTGCCAAATTTCCATTTTTTCATGTCATATTGAAGAAATTTTACCACTAACCTGAAGAACAATATACCAGGAAAAAACATTCTCAGAATCACTGGGATCCGTTGAAGCGTTCCAGAATTACAACCTCATAAAGTGACAGTGGACAGAGTTGTAAAAATTGGCTTGGTCACTAAGGGGTTAATTTAAAAGTGTAACTTATCCTGCAAAAAACAAGGCCTTGTTCTTTTATGTTGATAGAAAAATAAAAAAAGTTATGACTCTTGGAAGAAGACCAAGAAAGGGTTATTCCAGACCTGCACCACATGCGGCCCACCAAAGGCTGTTGTGCGGCTCACGGAAATCTGTGGGAGACACCGCTTCCTTCTTATATTCAAGTATATTTGCATCTTTAAAACGAGGATACATTTGAACAATGTGGTGCCGAGACTGGGGTAGAGGGGCTCATCGATCCCCGGACGCTGATGACATCATCACACTTTTGCCGGTACCTCAGTCCTGAAGCAGCATAGAGGAGAAGACACGGCTCATCTAACAGTAAGTGTGGATGAGGGTAGGAAGGGGGTTATGTTACAGTGAGGGCACATAATGGGGGTGACAATTGTGAAATTGGGCACAGTTTTGTGAGAGGCAGCGGCGTTGGTGGGGTATTTTATTCAGAGGGGCAGTGTGGGTAATTTGCAGAAGAATAAGAAATCCAGCACTGGAGAAGGTCCATAAAAACTTTTCAGATTGTGAGTGTGGGGGGATATTTTGTGAAGGGGCAGAGTGCAGGGGGGGATATTTTGCAAAGGGACAATGTGCAGGGATATTTTGAAAAGAGGCAGTGTGGGGGATATTTTTCCGGAAGGCAGAGTGGAGAGTATTTTGTGGAGGGGTAATATACAGGGGACATTTTGCCGAAGAGCAGTGTGCAGGGGGGATATTTTGTGCAGAAAGCACAGGCAAATATATATTCAGAGGTGCAGCACACAAGATATTTTAAATTATTGCGCAGTGTGATGATAATTTTACAAAACACTATCACCGGCGCTCTACACCTCAACCCACTATATAAATGGGGATAACCTGACACAATAACCCAGCTGCTGGTGGCCACAGAACATGTGCCACTTTCTGAAAGAACCAAAAAAATATATTGTAAATAACGGCACCGCGCTCGGGTTATAAGAGAAATGTCATTACCCTAATGCTCCTGGATATGCTGATGAACACATATGTCCTGCTGGCAACAAGATATGGGCTGGTGTACTAAAGTCAGGGGCTGCACTGCTATGTGCTTGCAATGAGCCCCTTCTAGAAAACAATACTAAGGGGCTAAATAGAAAAGAAGGAGGAAAGGAAGAGGTTCCTTACCATGAATGACAATACTGGGCACACTCCGCTGCTGATGGGCGTATGGACAGATGAGGCACAGTCATGCACGCTGGCAATGATCAGAGGGTGGGCACGCAGGAGCGTGTGCGGTCGGGCGGCACGGATGCAGCACAATCCGTGCCCGCTGGCGATGACCGGAGGGTGGGCACACAAGAGCGTGTGCGGACGAGCGGTATACAGTGCCGCTACTGAGTGCAGAGCCAGGGAACGTCCCGGCCGGAGGCGTCCCTGGTTGCACTAGGAAACCAAGATGGCCGACGCTGACAAGCAGCGTGTGACGTCACAGGCCTATGGAGGCTCCCGAGGACCAAAAAGATTACCGACGCGTTTCAAAGGGTGAGCGCCCTTCTTCATCAGGGTGATGATAATTTTATTTTTAAGTGCAATGTGTCGGAAAGTGCTGCTGAAGACGGAGACGAGGGAAATCTGCAGACATGAGCGCTGGACATAAAATCTCATCATGGCATCTGTACTATATGGAGACAAAAGGAATTGGAACAACTTTAATCAGAGAAGATGTCAATTATAAGGTATGTGGGTGTAAATGGCTATTTGTGATACTGTCTGCATCTCATCAATAATGTGGTTCCTGTATGGTCAGCAGTCTGATGATGACTGTTAACAACTCCCAGTATCTCCTTACCATTGTTAAAGACATATTGGGAGTTGTAAGTTCATGCAATACAAGTACAGGGTGGGCCATTATATGGATATACCTAAATAAAATGGGAATGGTTGGTGATATCAACTTCCTGTTTGTGGCACATTAATATATGGCAGAGGGAAAACTTTTCAAGATGGGTGGTGACCATGGCAGCCATTTTGAAGTTGGCCATTTTGGATCCAACTTTACTTTTTTCAATAAGAAGAGGGTCATGTGACACCTTAAAGTTATTGAGAATTTCACAAGTAAAGCGATGATGTGCTTGGTTTTAACTAAACTTTATTCTTTCAGGAGTTATTTACAAGTTTATGACCACTTATAAAATGTGTTCAAAGTGCTGCCCATTGTGTTGGATTGTCAATGCAACCCTCTTCTCCCACTCTTGACCCACTGATTGCAATACTGCAGAAGAAATGCTAGAACAGGTTTCCAGTATCCGTTGTTTCAAATGCTGCACATCTCGTATCTTCACAGCATAGACAATTGACCTTGGTGGCCACTCAACTGCGATGACCAATCCACTTTCCAGGAAACTGTTCATGTAGGAATGCTGGGACCTGACACCCGAGATGGTGCACCTCTGCTACACACAGGCGATGATCAGATCGCCTGTGTGTAGCAGAAATGCTCACTTGCTATGAGTGCCGACCACCGGACGGTGCTCATTGCAATTGTGAGGCACCGGTAGCAGTGAAGAGGCAGTGACCCACAAAGTTCAAACATAAGTCTCTTCAATGCATTATCTTCGCACAGAAAAGGTTCCAAGCATATAGCTTAAATGCACATAACTTCAGTGTTCAGTTCACACCAGTTCATAACAGCATCCTTTATATTGCAGTCACTACACATGCTAGTCCTCCTCTGATTAGTTCCATGGGTGTCCTGCAGTGCTTTATCACAGTCTCTACTCACAGCTGTACACAGACCTTGACATCCTATCTGCAGCTGTGACACACGCCAGTCCTTCTTTCGGGCACAGGACAGTCTACCTCCGGTTCACCTCTGGGCACAGGACCTGTCCACATCCATGACCGGTCATCATGGACAGCAGCACCACTGTGTATGCTGTGGGTTGTCAGGCATCCCTCTGGCCCTTACACATCTGATACCACTCAGACTCGATTCTCAAAACCCCTCTGTACTACAGGGCTTTTAACAATTGTAATCACAGCCACACCTGCAACTACAACGCCCCCCTCATCACCTCACTATGCATCCATGTGCATTCTGGGGAGCACAAACAGCGCCCCCTAGCTGTAACAAGAGTCACTGCCTCACACAATCCAGCTATGATAACCATAGAGGTCTGCTGTAGACCACTGGTTGTCATGCCAACCCATGGGTGACCGACGATCACGTGACGGGGTCACCGATGAGTGAGATTTCCGGCGCGCTTCCTGTAAGTGCAAGTTAAATGCCGCTGTCAGAAATTGACAACGGCATTTAACAGGCTAACAACCGCTGGTGTAATCGCTGTATGAGCTGTACAGATCTGCTGTCATGTGGTCAGAAATGGGGGGAGTCCGACATGGGCATACTATTACGCCACATATTGGAAAGGGGTTAAATAACTTTTATTGTAAACATAAAATTACTTTGATATGCTAAAACCATATCCCACCCATGGCTGTCAGAGGCGCATGTCAGCAGTTCAAAACAGCTGACATGTGCCGTGAAAGAAGTGGGTTCAGAGCCGGAGCCCACATCAATGTGAGTCATTCTGACGTGGGCATACTATTAAGTCAGAAAGGCATTAAAAAGGACATTTCAATGTAATTTATGAATGAAGCAAGAAGTGCCAAAAATTAGGGACTCAGATACACCCTGTATTAGACATAAAGGAGGGCCTCATACACATTCTGTTCAAATTGTAATGTAGTGGTACTCCTATACTCATAAAGGCTATGCACTTTGTGCCTGTCAAAAATTACAAACAGGGTCATCCATACACCCTTGAAGACACCAACTGTAGTACCACATTCAAATATTGTGAACAAAGTGTAGTTGTAGTACTTCTACACTTATAAAAGCTATGTACACAGTGTAAAGCCTGCCAAAAATTACAAGTGGGGTCTTCCATATACCCTTGAAGGCACCAACTGAAGTAACTCGGTAAAATATTGTGAACAAAGTGTAGTTATGGTACTTCTACACTTATAAAAGCTCTGCACACAGTGCAAAGTTTGTAAAAAATTGCAAGCAGGGTCATCCATGCACCCTTCAAAGCAACAAATTTAATGCCTCATTCAAATATTAAGAAACTGTAGTTGTGGTGCTCCTACAGTCATAAAGGCTCTGCACACAGTGCGAAGTGTGCCGAAAATTTCAAGCAGGGTCATGCATACACCCTTCAAAGAACCAAATGTAGTGCCTCATAAAAATAAGAGTGTAGTTGGGGCACCTCTACACTCATAAAGGATTTCCACCCAATGCAAAGCCAAGAAAAATTGATAAGGAGGGCAATACATTCATCCATAGACCCTTGAAGGAAACTTGTGGGCCTCATTAAAATATTTTGAAAGTCTAATTGATGTACTCCTAAAAGCTCTGATGAAAGTCTAAAGGCAAGAAAAAATTATAAGGAGGGTCATCCAGTCATACATAGACCCCTGAAAGGCTGCAACTGGAGGGCTTCATTTAAATATTGAAGAGTAAAAACACTTTATGTGCTGCTGTCATCTGGTGGTGTGGAAAAGTGAGGCTAATCCAGTCTATGTTCATTTTTTTCAAAGTGAGCCTGTCACCATTTTCTGACAGATGAAAGGGCCTGTCTGTTATGACCCTCCCCCGGCAGCATCAAAAACCCACTCAGACAAGACGCTAATGGCAGGGTAGCATAATACCTCCTTGGTATAGAGGGACAGATTATATCAGATGTCAAGCTTTGAGCCCCAGTAGTTGGAGGTAGAAGAGGAATTAGGGAGTACACTTGTCAGCTAGGTATTGCTTGAGCATCTTTAAAAAAAAATTCTAATTCCTCCTTCAAATATTATTGGCCCCATATACTGCTTCATATGTAATTGGTCTCATAAGATGCTCCATATTAAACTGGCCCCATATAATGCTCCCTATAGAATTGGCTTCAAAATATGCTCCCTATATTATTGGCCCCATAAGATACTCCATATAGAATTAGCCCCATATAATGCTTCATATATGGGCCCCTTCTGATGGTCCCCATATATTGCTCCAAATATAAAAAAATGAAATACTCCCCTCTCGTTGCTTGATGCTGCTCTACTCTGGACTCCTCAGCGTCGGCGTCTTCCTGCTCTCTGTGCTGCGACTGCTCAGGCAGAGGGCTCACACTGGTGACGTCATCGTGCCCTCTGACCTGAACGTCACAGTCAGAGGATGGAAGATGCTGCAGCGCTGGAACCAGGAGAGGTAAGTATTGCAAGTGCCGGGGCCCGGAGCACGCGGAGGGGTCCACTCGCGGGGGCGGAACTATAGCGCGCCAGTGTCCCCGACGGCGAGTGGGCACCCTGCCTGCTCAGGACCCCAGCACTTGCCCGGGTGCTGACGCCGGCCCTGAGCCAGAGTGTGTGTGTGCTGGTGAGACTGGGTGGTGCTGCCAAGGATGCAGGAAGCCTCTGCTATACAACCGACCACCTGTTCACGCTGCTCTGACTTCAGAAGTGGTGTACTGTGCCTCCCTGCAAAAAGGGGCAGGAAGCTGTGTGTCATGGATTGGCATGTTTCTTGTGTTCTAGCAACTGGTGTAGTCACACCTGCCCCATGTCTTCGACGTCTGCGTGCAGGCAATCCCTGCCTATGTTGCAGTTGTTGAACAGCCACGAGACTTGCCACCACGGGGACTCTAACATATTATTTGAGCACGCCGAAGACACTCTGTTAGCACTCTAAGGACTGTTAATAATAATAATAATAATAATTTCATTTATATAGCGCCAACATATTCCGCAGCGTTTTACAAATTATAACTGTTAGCATGATTGTTCAGAATCCGCACCAGTATCAACGCTTGAGAACTCCGATAAGTTCAGCTGTGCACACAGAGCCCTGGACAAACACTCTCTCCCACTAATGCAAACTGTCCTTGAGCTGTGCAATAGCGTCAGTGTGCCGAGCACTGTGGCGCCTGTCCTTTTACAACCTCTGGTTGTAGTGGTTAATGCCACTACCAAGATGGCTACAGCATTATAGTGACAGGCAGGTAATTCCCGCATGTTTATTGGCTGTGTAACAGGTGTCAAACGTGGGGTGGTGATTCGAGCATTACATACCAAACACCCAGATACTCAAGTGATATCCGAGCATCACCAAGCACGCTCGCTCATCCCTATTAATATCCTTTCAATCTGTGTCGCTGCTGACAACATGATTCTAGCCCCGTTCTAATAATCACTGGGGGTCTTGATTTCCTATACAATGAAGTCATCGGGCACATCATGAGACGTTTAAAGGTGCATATAGCAATTCAGATAATAGTATAGTGCTATTTAAGCAAGCAGTCCAGTGTTGTTTTCCCAATTGCTGCATGCTTCACAATTGTCCATCACATTCTGTACTTTTCTTATACTGTATTTAGTGCACACACTTACCTGCAGTTCTGCCTCCTCTTTGCTTCTCTTCAATCTTGAGTCACATATTTCATCTTCCCAGGAGCCGTGCAGTCATTATCAGTAAAGGAGATACTGATGTGATAGGAATTTCTGTAACAAAACCCCTCAGCCTCCCTCCTAACTTTGCAGAAAGTGCGAGTTACAACTTATACAGTTTTATCACACAGGATCTAATGATGACTGAAATGGTGACCTCCCCATGCTATTCTGCCTTCAGAGAACATAAAGCCTTGTAATTCCCAAGTCTTACAAGAGGATTTCATGTATTTACCGAAAGAAATGAACAACTCAATAAGGTAATACGGAATTAATTATACGGAGTCGGAATTAATGAAAAAAAAAATCACTGGATTGCTTCCTTGGTGGTGTCAACGGGCTATAGTACTACAGTTTTATCACTTTGGAATTAGATTATCAGAACCCAAACTTGAGACAGAAATATTATACTGTTGTAGAATATTTTATTCTTGAGCAAATAAATGTAATTCTGTCATTTGAAAATAATGTAGGTATGAGATAATCTTTATTTCCTGCCGTCTTCCTACACATTTATATCTCACTCGTGTCAGTCTCTGAGTGTTCTGCTAGTGCTAAGTGACCATGCTAATGAAAAACATACTATATAAGCTACTTTAATTGATTTCAGTACATTCAGAACATTCCAAAGCAAATGCCAACCTTTTAATGAACACCCTAATGTATGGTAAATGTGGTTTTCAGTTGAATGAATCAGTGGAATGCTCTTAGCAAAATGACTGATGTGATGAGGAAGTTCTTCACGTGGTTGAATGTTTGAATCACCTTTAATATAAAAATACATTTTTATACTACAGTTAGGGCCAGAAATATTTGGACAGTGACACAATTTTCGCGAGTTGGGCTCTGCATGCCACCACATTGGATTTGAAATGAAACCTCTACAACAGAATTCAAGTGCAGATTGTAACGTTTAATTTGAAGGGTTGAACAAAAATATCTGATAGAAAATGTAGGAATTGTACACATTTCTTTACAAACACTCCACATTTTAGGAAGTCAAAAGTAATTGGACAAATAAACATAACCCAAACAAAATATTTTTATTTTCAATATTTTGTTGCAAATCCTTTGGAGGCAATCACTGCCTTAAGTTTGGAACCCATGGACATCACCAAACGCTGGGTTTCCTCCTTCTTAATGCTTTGCCAGGCCTTTACAGCCGCAGCCTTCAGGTCTTGCTTGTTTGTGGGTCTTTCCGTCTTAAGTCTGGATTTGAGCAAGTGAAATGCATGCTCAATTGGGTTTAGATCTGGAGATTGACTTGGCCATTGCAGAATGTTCCACTTTTTGGCACTCATGAACTCCTGGGTAGCTTTGGCTGTATGCTTGGGGTCATTGTCCATCTGTACTATGAAGCGCCGTCCAATCAACTTTGCAGCATTTGGCTGAATCTGGGCTGAAAGTATATCCCGGTACACTTCAGAATTCATCCGGCTACTCTTGTCTGCTCTTATGTCAATAAACACAAGAGACCCAGTGCCATTGAAAGCCATGCATGCCCATGCCATCACGTTGCCTCCACCATGTTTTACAGAGGATGTGGTGTGCCTTGGATCATGTGCCGTTCCCTTTCTTCTCCAAACTTTTTTCTTCCCATCATTCTGGTACAGGTTGATCTTTGTCTCATCTGTCCATAGAATACTTTTCCAGAACTGAGCTGGCTTCTTGAGGTGTTTTTCTGCAAATTTAACTCTGGCCTGTCTATTTTTGGTATTGATGAATGGTTTGCATCTAGATGTGAACCCTTTGTATTTACTGTCATGGAGTTTTCTCTTTACTGTTGACTTAGAGACAGATACACCTACTTCACTGAGAGTGTTCTGGACTTCAGTTGATGTTGTGAACGGGTTCTTCTTCACCAAATTAAGTATGCGGCGATCATCCACCACTGTTGTCATCCGTGGACGCCCAGGCCTTTTTGAGTTCCCAAGCTCACCAGTCAATTCCTTTTTTCTCAGAATGTACCCAACTGTTGATTTTGCTACTCCAAGCATGTCTGCTATCTCTCTGATGGATTTTTTCTTTTTTTTCAGCCTCAGGATGTTCTGCTTCACCTCAATTGAGAGTTCCTTTGACCGCATGTTGTCTGCTCACAGCAACAGCTTCCAAATGCAAAACCACACACCTGGAATCCACCCCTGACCTTTTACCTACTTCATTGATTACAGGTTAACGAGGGAGACGCCTTCAGAGTTAATTGCAGCCCTTAGAGTCCATTGTCCAATTACTTTTGGTCCCTTGAAAAAGAGGATGCTATGCATTACAGAGCTATGATTCCTAAACCCTTTCTCCGATTTGGATGTGGAAACTATCATATTGCAGCTGGGAGTGTGCACTTTCAGCCCATATTATATATATAATTGTATTTCTGAACATGTTTTTGTAAACAGCTAAAATAACAAAACTTGTGTCACTGTCCAAATATTTCTGGCCCTAACTGTATGTGTTCCATTGCCTTTAATTACCATTTTACATTTTTTTATCATTATGTATATGTCTACAGGGTTTTTGAAGGAGTGTCCCACTGTAGATCTGATTTTGTTAAATGGATAGTCACAAATGTAAGGCATTGATGGGCTGGGTCCAAGAACTCACTTATAATTGTGCCTTTCTTTCTCTGCCTGAAACAGGGATACCTCTCTATGACAAACATTTATTCAGAATAAAGACAGTGGTTACCTTAATGAAACAATCCCTTTAAGCACCTCTTCATCAACCAGTCGCAAAAGAGAATCAGCGCATATAGTCGCGTGACTAACATTGGACCTAAAACAAATTCCAATATAAGGTCTGTGAACAATTTTTGTCTTTACCAAGTGTACACATCAACATAGAAAAGTCTAACAAAATCTTCCAATCAAAAATGGGTTATTTCCAAGATGGCCTTCTAAAACCTTCTAAAACCTTCCAAATCAGAGAAAGTCCTATAACTTTCTCATTTCTAAGCGTACAACAATTATATATTCATCAAACTTATGTTTTTTTTATAGTCAATTAACTCATTTAAACCAACACATTTTGCCTATGGGATCAAACTGGTGAACAGTAACTAATATAGGTACAATACCTGTTTTTAGGTCTAAATATGTATGTAGCATTTGATAGTATTTTATTATCACAGCAAATTTTAACTACGGTATATTGTAAACAGGACTATTTATTTTAAATACAAAATACCTTTTTTTAACAAACTATACATTAAAATAGGTTATGAGTGTGCAGTAATGTTAAAGTATAAAAGTCAAAACTTTACGGTTAGTCAGTCCTCATCATCATCACTGTCCTCTACTGTATCTGACTCCTGGTTGTCATAATGCATAACTTGGGTCAATCCACATACAGAACTGCAGGGAAATATGAACAGTTACATCTAGGACTATAAGAAAGAAAAGGAGATGGGTGAGTGCAAGAAAACATTGACCGCAGTTCTGTTGGCACCACTGGAAAAATGATTTTTCAGAACGCAGTAGAACAGTGATTTTGTAAGGCAACATTTTTCAGACTATACTTTGTGCACAAATTTTAAGCAGTGAGTATTTTGACCATATTATTTTTATGCAGATTTATGAACTACAGGTTGTATAAATGTCAATGCTTATTGGATGAAGTAGATCAGGTGATGTGCATTTGTGTAGTTAGGGTGGTGAGGCTAAGGATACAACACCCTTTATCAAGGTGTGCAGAATTATTTTGCAGCTTGTTTTGATCAGGCAAAATGGCCCAAAAAAGAGATTTAACGGACTTTCAAAAGTCAAAAATTGTTAAGTCTTACAGAGGGATGCAGCACTTTCTAAATTGCTAAGATATTGGGGCATATTATCACATCAAATGTTTTGTTCCAAATAGTCAACAGAGTCGTAAAAATTCATTGATAAATAAGGAACAATAACCAGGAACCCATTATCCTCCAGTGCTGTCTAGAATTGCAGACACCCTGGAGTGCCCAGAAGTACAAGATGTTCAGTGCTCAGAGACATGGCCAAGGTAAGGGAGGCTGAAACTCAACCACCACTGAACAAGACAAAGGTGGTGAAATGTCAAGATGGAGCCAAGAAATATCTGAAGACAGATGTTTCAACGGTTTTATGGACTGATGAGATGATCGTGACTCTTGATGTGCAAGATGGATGGGCCCATGGCTGGGTCAGTAATGGACACAGACCTCCACTTTAACTCAGGCACCAGCAAGGTGGAAGTGAACTACTGCTATAGGCTGGTATTAATAAATATGAGGCACTTGGACCTTTTTGGGTTGACGATGGACTCAAAATCAATTCCTAAACCTACTGCCATGAAAAAGTATGTATCTTTAAAAAAAAGCATGCTTTTTCTGCAGAACACTGAGACATGTTGATCAGGAGAGCAGACTGTCAGTCAGTACATGTATCATGTTGGTAATACCCCTGTTCATTTAAACTAAGCTCTGGAGACAGATTCTCAAGATCTGTTTCCTGGTCAAAGCTCTTAATAGCTCATTCACATATTAAGAAAAACATGAATTTCTCTGGATTAAGACTTCGGATCCCAGATACCAAAGTATCACTTTATTCAGTTTCCTATGACCTACATGCTCATATAGACGGCTTAGAAGAGTTGATCCTACTGACAGATTCCCTTTAAAGAAGCAAATGCTTTGTAATATGTTTAGCCCATCATATTCCAGTGCTCTCTTCATTGAGATAAAACTCCAATTAAAGGGAACCTGTCACCTGAATTTGGCGAGACAGGTTTGCGGTCATATGGGCGGGGTTTCGGGTGTTTGATTCACCCTTTTCTTACCCGCTGGCTGCATGCTGGCCGCAATATTGGGTTGAAGTTCATGCTGTGTCCTCCGAAGGACACACCTGCGTAAGGCGCAAGATTGCCTTGCGCAGGCGTGTACTTCGGAGGACACAGCATGAACTTCAACCCAATATTGCGGCCAGCATGCAGCCAGCGGGTAAGAAAAGGGTGAATCAAACACCCGAAACCCCGCCCATATGACCGCAAACCTGTCCCGCCAAATTCAGGTGACAGGTTCCCTTTAAAAAGTTTTTTCATATACATGCAGATATTTCGGGCTAAAAATCATTTTTGTGATAGGGTTTCAAAAAAATCTTTTGCACTGTTTGACATTTACAGTTCTTTGATTTTCCATACATTGAACTTTAACGTGATCTGTGGTCATAAATCAGCTAAGACGAGTTCAGTAAAAGTCAGATAAAATAGTTCCAAAAATCTTGTTAGACTGTCATAGCGGGCTGGCTGATGGACTATCAATTCTCATTCTGTAGCCAGTAGAGATGAGCGAATGTGCTCTGGTGTTATCTGAGCATGCTCGGGTGCTAGCCGAGTATTTTGGGCGTGCTCAGGTAATATGTTCAAGTCCCCGCGGCTTCATGTCTGAAGGCAATCCCCACATGTGTTGCGTCTGTCTAACAGCCACGAGACGTGCAGCCATGGGGACTCAAACATATTACTCCAGCATGCTCAAGATACTCATATAGCACCCAAGCATGCTCGGATAACGCCTAATCCGAGCATGTTCACTCATCACTAGTACCCAGCAATAAAAAGTACAACATGGAGATACTAAAAGGCAAATGGTGAAAAATGTTAATGAAACCCGATTGCAAAAATGATTTTCAGCCCCAAATACATGCCTTAAAACAGACAATAAAATTGTTGAGAAAGGAGGATTACCTTAATGAATTTAAGCTATACTCTAATTTTTCTAGAATATTAAAGAATATTTGCTCTTTCGGCATCAAGATCATTCTGTTCATCTGTTATGTACCTGCACAACACATGCTAGGGAGACTGTAATGAATGAGATATAAAAAGAAATGTAGACATGCCTCAGGCCCTGGAAGGGATGAATTTGGTTGTTGCTGTGTTGTATGTAGCTTTTCCGTGAGCTCTCACTTCTGACTCTGGCTTCATTTTCAATTTGCATATAAATACATTATGAATTTTTCTTTTTTTTTATTAGTAATATATTTTCCTCCTTTGAAAGTAGTGTGCACTGCCTAAATTGCAAAGCCTTTTATTCCTTAGCCTATTAGCCTGACCTTATCACAGGTCCCTCTGGCATTGTGACTGCTCTGGCATTGTTACTATGCTAGCAGAAGTGTTTGAGTGTTTGTATAGCTTCCTCTATTGTTGTGCCATTCTTTTGTGACCAATGTGCCCTCTACAGTTCTTGTTACTATTTTTACTTTTTTTCTTGCTTTGACTTTCACAGGAATTATCACATTTTCTAAATATTTCCGTAGTTTTGTTTTTCCCGCATTAACTGTTCTCTTTATAAACAGATAACCATTCAATAATGGAAAACATAAATCACACATTGGATCTTGAGGAAATAATCAAGTTGAAAATATACACTGATATGAATTGTGTAATTCATTGAGAACGAAAGAAAGTTCCAACCATCAATGGAAACTAAAATCACCCAAATCATTCCCTTGTAAATCATAGTTAAAAAATTTAAGTCCCAATAGTCTCAATTTACATGAATTTCATCTTGGTAACTCACAATCAGTGATGAGCGAGCTCTGAAATGCTCGGATACTGTTTACTCGAGTCTAGCAAATCGTAATGCTCAGCTGCTCGACTCGAGTAATGAGTATAATGTAAGTCAATGGGAAACCCAAGCATTTTCTGGCGCCCCTTGCCCCCGGTGGCACTGGTGGGAACAATGTTGTCAGAGTAGTATGCCACTTTTACAGACTGACAATGAAACATACAAAACCGCAGTTAAAATGGATTTGACTGGAAAAAATGTTATGAAACATTCTTTCCAGGAAAATAGCTTGTATATCAGACAAAATAAATAATAATAAAAAAAAAATACTTGTCCACATCTTGGGCTATGTTCACACGTAGTGTTTTTGCTGCGCTTTTACACATTTGCATTGCTTTGAATGGTGGTAAAAATATAATGTAATTTTATCATGTTATCACCTTATCTGTCCATGTAGTGTGTGAGACATCATCAGACGCATTACGTTTACTTTACGAAGGAGGTACTCTAAAAGTTACAACTTTTTTTTTCAGCGCCATTAGGCTGCTGTTACTACTTGTAGAATGCCATCAGGCGGCCCTTACTATTGTTAGAGGGCCAGCAGGTGGGCCTCACTATTGTCAGAGGACCATCAGGTGGCCCTCACTCTAAAGGTACCTTCACACTGATCAACTTTCCAACGATCACAACCAGCGATACGACCTGACCGTGATCGTTGGAAAGTCCTTGTGTGGTTGCTGGGGAGCTGTCACATAGACAGCTCTCCAGCGACCAATGATGCCGAAGTCCCCGGGTAACCAGGGTAAACATCGGGTTACTAAGCGCAGGGCCGCGCTTGGTAACCCGATGTTTACCCTGGTTACCATTGTAAATGTAAAAAAAGAAAACACTACATACTCACATTCCGGTGTCTGTCACGTCCCTCGCCGTCAGCTTCCCACACTGACTGTGTGAGCGCCGGCCGTAAAGCACAGCACAGCGGTGACGTCACCGCTGTGCTTTACGGCCGGCGCTCCCAGTCAGTGCAGGAAGCTGACGGCGAGAGACGTGACAGACACCGGAATGTGAGTATGTAGTGTTTTTTTTTTTTACTTTTACAATGGTAACCAGGGTAAATATCGGGTTACTAAGCGTGGCCTTGCACTTAGTAACCCGATGTTTACCCTGGTTACCTGGGGACTCATCGCTGGATCGGCGTCACACACGCCGATTCAGCGATGACAGCGGGTGATCAACGACCAAAAAAAAGGTCCTGATCATTGCCAGCGACCAACGATCTCCCAGCAGGGGCCTGATCGTTGGTCGCTGTCACACATAACGATTTCGTTAACGATATTGTTGCTACGTCACAAAAAGCAACGATATCGTTAAAGAAATCGTTATGTGTGACGGTACCTTAATTTTAGAGGGCCAGCAGCCAGCCCTCACTAAGCATTTTTGGAGGTCCGACAGACAGCTATATAATATAATTTATCCACCTGAGGAGGGCAAATTTTCTTTTTCATATTAATACTGTAAAGTTTGAAACTTGGAGGGCCAACAGGCAGCCCTCACAAATTTTAGAGGGACAGCAGGTGGCCCCCACTATTTTTAGAGGGCCAGCAGGCGTCTTATGGACAGATGAGACCAAGATAGTTTTTTTTTTGTAAAGTACATCATTCTACTGTTTACTGTAGATGGAATGAGGCCTACAAATAAAAAGAACACAGTAGTTGCAGTGAATTATGGTGGCAGTTCAAATATATTTTGGGGATGTTTTGCTGCCTCTGGCCCTTGGTGCCTTGACTGTGATCAAGGCATCTTGATATGTGAAGATTCCTAAAGTATTTTGGGTCGCAATGTACTACCTGGGGTCCGAAAGTTGGGTTTGCATCCTAGATCATGGGTCTTTCAGCAGGACAATGACCCGAAACATAGAAACATACTTAAAGAAGAATCCAGAAAATAGATGAAAGCAAAGCAGTTCAGAAGTGGTAATTCCACACCTCTTACATTCAGATGTGTGATGCAGCAATCACTACCGGGTTGGGGAACACTCGCTTGGCAGCAATATAACACACACAGCAAGACTGTATTTTCTTTAAAAGTTCAATTGGGTTTAATGCTCCTTAAACTCCAGTGGCAATATTCAAACAACCGCAGCCATTTCTCATTTACAAAAGTCCGTGCCTGGTTTATTATACCTCCATAAACCACGTAAATACAGAATCATAAAAAGCCATCCAAAATACCATGGCCGAGTTGAACCGAAGTCTCGCTCCAAAATAAATGCATTAATGCAAAATTCACATGAACAGATGGAAAACTCCCATAGAATTGAGAAACACCAAAGAGGTTGGAGTACATTAACCATAACAAGGTAGAAAAAATCCAAAAAGTTTATAAAATTAGTACAAACAATAATAGCCATACGTATTGGCAACAGTAAAAGGAATAGGTGTGGAGACACACTGGTACAGCAAAGGAGACAATCACAGGACTTAACAGTATCCAGGAATAGAGTAGATCAGAGCCCATATAGAAAATCCATAATATCAACCAAATCAATAAATAGATCACCCAAATCATCTACTATATAATTGTCTAAAAGTCACTTCCGTCTGTCCTTCTGTCTGTCACGGTTATTCATTCGCTGATTGGTCTCGCCAGCTGCCTGTCATGGCTGCCGCGAGCAATCAGCGACGGGCACAGTCTGGAAGAAAATGGCCGCTCCTTACTCCCCGCAGTCAGTGCCTTTTGCCCGCATACTCCCCTCCGGTCACCGCTAACACAGGGTTAATGCCGGCGGTAACGGACCGCGTTATGCCCCGGGTAACTCCGTTACCGCCGCTATTAACCCTGTGTGTCCCCAACTTTTTACTATTGACGCTGCCTATGCAGCATCAATAGTAAAAAATGTAATGTTAAAAATAATTAAAAAAAAAAAAAAACCTGCTATACTCACCCTCCGTAGTCGCTCGCGCCGGCCGCCATCTTCCATTGCAGGTTCCGGTGGCAAAGATGGTATGGGAGAAGGACCTGCCATGACGTCACGGTCATGTAACCGCGGCATCATCACAGGCCCTGCGCGCCTGCGCGAGAAGGACCTGCCATGATGTCACGGTCATGTGACCACAAGGTCATCACAGGCCCTGCGCGCCTGCGCTAGAAAGACCTGCCATGACGTCACGGTCATGTGACTGCGACATCATCACAGGTCCTGCGCTCATACCAACCCTGGGACCGGAAGCTGCCGTGGACTACAAGGGGCCCTCGGAAAGGTGAGTATATGTTTATTTTTTATTTTTTAACCTGTGACAAACCTGGCTGGGCAATATTCTACGTAGCTGGGCAATATACTACGTGACTGGCCAATATACTACGTGGCTCTGTGCTGTATACTACTTCGCTGTGCAATATACTACGTGGCTCTGTGCTGTATACTACGTCACTGGCAATATACTACGTAACTGGGCAATATACTACGTGGCTCTGTGCTGTATACTATGTCACTGGGCAATATACTATGTCACTGGGCAATATACTACGTGGCTGCGCAATATACTACGTCACTAGGCAATATACTACGTAAGTGGGCAATATACTACGTGGCTGCGCAATATACTATGTCACTAGGCAATATACTATGTAACTGGGCAATATACTACGTGGTTGAGCAATATACTATGTCACTGGGCAATATACTATGTGGCTGGGCAATATACTACGTGGCTGGGCAATATACTACGTGACTGGGCAATATACTACGTGACTGCAATATACTACGTGGCTGGGTAATATACTACATGATTGGGCAATATACTACGTTGCTGGGGAATATACTACGTCACTGGGCAATATACTACGTGGCTGGGCAATATACTACGTGACTGGGCAATATACTCTGTGACTGTGCAATATACTACGTGGCTGGGCAATATACTACATGATTGGGCAATATACTACGTTGCTGGGCAATATACTACGTCACTGGGCAATATACTACGTGGCTGGGCAATATACCACGTGGTTGGGCAATATACTACGTGACTGCAATATACTACGTGGCTGGGCAATATACTACGTGGCTGGGCAATATACTACGTGGGCTGGGCAATATACTACGTGGACATGCATATTCTAGAATACCCGATGAGTTAGAATCTGGCCACCATCTAGTTTATATATAATTAGATTAATCCTGCTCACCCATAGTGACTGGCACAGTCCTTGCGTCTCCTTCCTGGCCCCCTGACGCACGTTTCGCACAGATGCTTTCTCAAAAGGGGAGTGTCTTGTGCCATATAGCCTCGGATGGATGATAGCTCCCCTAAATGTAGTGCCACCACTGACTCTGCAAATATGGCCTCTGTGTGCTGTTCTGGATGTATGTCCCCACTTGGAACCGTCCAACACACAAGCCACCAGGTCCAAGGCCTGACCATGTGCTCTTCAGGAAGTTAACACCTCCAACACATAGGCCTTCCAGGACCTTACACATGGGCCAATCAGGTCCATACACTCTCCCCCCTGTTACCACACCTCAGTCACATTATATACTTGTAACCACTCCCATAGATGGGAGGTGTGTGTGCAGCACCCCAGGTTACCGGTTGCTGCAGTGATGTTGCTTTTCCTTTGGGGAAGGTAATGTCATGCTCAGAGGCAAAAGAGTTCTCTTCACCAGGTAAGGCACACACATGCAACACATTCTGAATCCAGGCCAGGATGGGGAGCACAATACCCGGATTCAGGGGAGCTTCCCTATGCTTTATGTATCCTGACCTGGAGGATGAGCTAGACAATTGGTCCTAGGAGACCAAGGGAGTTGTTCAGAGATGCTGAAGGAGAAGCAAGTCTGGAACTGAGTGCAGACAAAGAGGCCTGGCAGCCACGAGGGAGCTGCAGCCTCTGGAAGGAGGAAGACCTGAGGGGTTGAATGTGGAGTAGCCAGAAGGGAAGGAGCACAGGAGAGGAACAGAGCTCAGAGGGGAACTGTGGCAGGGCACCCTCAGAGCTGAAGCGCAGTAGCCGGGAACTGGGAGCCTGAGGCTTTTGTGGGACTCTAGGACATAGAGCAGAACTGGAGGGCACGACACTACACATTACCTGCCCGCGCCATGCCTGAGACGCATCAGCACCTGAGGAGCCCGGGGCATGTTAGAGTCCCTGTACAAAGGCTCAAGCTGCCCGTCGTGCAGGTACCTGTCCCAGGACAGGGGGAAACTGGAGGACCCTGTAGGAAGCTTTAGGCAGCAGGAACCTCAAATTGAAAGGCGCTAGTTGGAAAGGCTCATGGACCTCTACTGGTACAGGAGAACTCTCACTTGCCTCTGAGCTGGCCGGACCACTATCCTCAGTGCCTGGTACCCTGGACTGTGGCTAGCAACTTACAGTAAACCAGGTAAAGACTTACAACTTGTCTCCTCCATTTATTCACCGGCTTTACCATCTATGCCTCATGCGTGATTAGTCAGACCTTCCCATCTCTCCAACTAACCCTGTAAGCCTCCCGTTAAATTAAACCAATTCTTGTGGGACTACAGGTCCCAGAACCACATTATCGGCTTACAGCGCAGAGGATCTCCTCTGCGACACATACTGGCCATTTGCATTAATGCCAGACATTGTCTCACCATCATAGTTATGCCTACGCCTGCCATGTATTCCCATTGCCCCTAAACGCTGCTGTGCATATTCTGAGGAGAACATGCAGTACCCCCTAGCTGTAACAGGGGTCACTGCATCACAGATGCTACAGAGAAATTGTGAATGGACACATTTAATCAGTTAATTTTGCCTGCTTTCAGGATTTTCTGAGTACAAAACACTGTAAAAAACATGAAACGGTCTATGAGTGTATGGAAAAATGCAGCAGCAAGGTTTAGAATTTATAAGGCAATAATTCCAGACTAGATGCCTGTCATATGCTATACCTACCATCACACCTCACCCTACACATATTGGAGATATGAGCGGTATTATTGTAGAATATAGAGAGGATTTTAACCGGCCCTGAAAATAAATTTTCTTGTACGTGGCAGCAACAAACTCTGGAGGAAATGATGGATGTATAAGATTGCAGTATCAATATAGCATTGCTACTTGTAACCAAATAATTTTCGTTTTGTGTTGTGAGGCACAACTCTAGCACAATAGATAACGTATACAATTTTACTGCTGAAAAAAATTGCAGTATTACAATGCCAGCCACATTTTCTCACTCCAGACAGATTATAAGACTGCAGTATCAATATGGCAATTCTATTTATTACCAAACTATTTTTTGGGTGTATTGAGGGGCAACTCTAGCACGATAAAGACCGTATAAAATTAGTATTGCAGTTAAATTTGCACACCTTAGATGGACTGGATACACTGCAGGAGCAATATAGCAATGCTTTTGAGATCCAACCAAGTCTGGCTGTATACCGCAGTAAAAAAGGTGTATAACATTTCCCGGCTAAGAGCAATTTGCAGGATTAAGAGCAAAAAGAATATTATTAGGCCTGAGAAGGGGTTTTGGTATGAGTTGTAGGCTGCAGCATAAAGAACATGCAATTCACCTTATCCTGTCCTACATGATCCCTTCAGCAAAATCTCTCCCTAAGTATTACTATTGATTATAATTAGCCCTAGGAAGGGCTGGTGTACTTATAAGAAATGTTAATGTGGTTGAATTCCTGGCTAATATGTAGTTACAATTCTGTCCCTCTTTCACCAGCACCTCTCCCTGCTCTACTTGTTTACAGGGTACAGTGTGCCGAATATAGTCTTATTTAGACCCATTGACGCTATGCGTCCAGCCAATGGCAGTAATACCACAACCAAGATGGCTACAGCATTACAGTGACTGGCAGTCAATCCCCATGTGTTCATTGACTGTCTATCACTCTAGCTCCCGCTCAATCATTAAAAAAAATACTCGCTGAGTAATGAGCATCCCGAGCACACTGATACTTGAGCAAGTAATGAGTAGTGAACAGCATGCTCACTCATCACTACTCATAACTGAGTAGTGTGCATGCATAAAGGAAAGCCGCTGACAGCACTTCACTAGGGCCTGCACGTTCTCAGTCCATGGGACCCACTTGAAAAATGCAGCACTGAAGAAGAATGTGAACAGCGTCTAATCTAGGTGAAAAAATGAAAAAAAACTTTATTCCAACATGTTACAAAGTTTTGACCGGTAAAGGACTTTATAACGTATACACAGTCTTGGAGATGGCAGCCTCATGTAGTGTGGAGGTACAGACACCACCAATCACCCACAAGGTATTATATAATATACAAAAATCACATATGTAATATGCAATTTGTGTAGATAAATCTTTAGTGCATAATCCTCATACCTAATTAAAGAAATAATCCACATATTAAACAAAGTTGGTATTATACATTACTTGCCCATCAACATTGTTGATCCAATAGGTGCTGATCATCACCGAGGTCATAGAAACCACAGACCAAACCATCCATGTGACCAATAAATATCTTGGAGAGTACTGGCCCAGACCAATAAAATCAATCACTATTCATTGCGCCAAAATAGGGCCAATCCCATGTGTTCACACAAGTAAACAGAGTAAAATGCAGCGTCAGACACCGACCTCCTTTGAGCTACATGTCACTACACTTACGGAGTATTATAGGGTACGCAGGATCCCACGTGGTTTGTGGCCACATCTGCGACCCACTTTACTATCTGATAATGTACAATTTTGCACCAAATTTGTGGCTATAACTAAGTTTTCATTTGATCTTATGCTTCTCAACATTGAGTTCCTGCACATGGAGATGGAGACGATCGGGAAGAATATTGTGGACTAAAGGTACCGTCACACTCAGTGACGCTGCAGCGATATAGACAATGAGCCGATCGCTGGAGCGTCGCTGTTTAGGTCGCTGTAGAGACGTCAAACACAGCAACACCAGAACGATGCAGGAGCGATCCAGTGACGGAACGGCGACTCACCTATCGTTCTCGCAGGTCGTTAGCTCCATGTAAAACATTGCTGGCATCGTTGCCTTTGCTGTCAAACATGATGATACACGCCGACCTGACGACGAAATAAAGTTCTGGACTTTTAGCTCCGACCAGTGATGTCACAGCAGGATCCAGATCGCTGCTGCATGTCAAACTCAACGAGATCGCTATACAGGACGCTGCAACGTCACAGATCGTTGTCATTCTCGTTGTAAAGTTGCTGAGTGTGAAGGTACCTTTAGAGAACCAACTGACAAACACAGCTGACAGCACAGTAAATTAACTCTTGTAAGACTCAATTAGATGAGAACTTTTTGAAGTTCAGAAGTGATATTGAAACAATGAAAAGGACTAAACGGTTAAGAGATGCTGAAGACTATAAGGCAGGTCGTATTTATTCGTGGCATACTGGCTCTCACTTTTTTCTAATAACAGGAGGTTTTACTGCAGCCAAATCGGATTCCACAGATGAATCCAGTATTGGCGGCACTACAGCCCTGCATTCTTTGACAAAAGTGAAGAAAGACCAGACAACACCAAAAGGAGGGTCTGTAGAGGGGGCTGGAAGCATAGGAGGAAAAAGAACAGCATGAGACCAGAGAGTGATACATGGTAGTAGTGTGCATGGTCTCAACATGCCTTTATATAAACTCCCAACAACTGGGCATGTTCCTGATAATGTGGCAGATGTCCTCAGGCATTTCCTTCCAAACCTTTATTAGTACATCAGTGGGCTACTGAACAGTCTTCAGTGCCTTTCAATACAGTCTGATGCACTTAACTATTAATGATACACAATGTAGCCAGGCATTACCCTTCACTAAAAGGAACCCATAGTCCACTGCCCCAGTGTAAGGTCTCACATTGACTTGGAGGATTTCATACAGCACTTAACAGTCAGGGCACTGTAGGCCATCACAAGAAGCTTTATGCGACATTCCAATGATATACCCCCCACGACCAAACAAAATCATGCTAGATAATGTTGCAAACAGCATTATGTGACATCTTCAGGTTATTTCATGTCTGTCATATGTGTTCTGTGCGAACCTGCTGTGTTCTCATCTGTGAAGAGAACAGGGTGCCAGTGGTAGAATTGCCAATTTGGTATTCTAGGACTAAGGATTAAGGACCAGGGGGCACTCATTACAGGGGGGGGAGGGGGGGGGGCTGAGAAAGGCAATTCTGGCAGCTGAGTAGGAAAGGGCTCTTTAGAGTTAGAGCCGTCAGACTGTGGAATGCCCGACCACAAGAGGTAGTAATGGCAGACATTATGCCGCTGTCATGTGCTGGATGATTTCCCCAATACATATAATATTATGGGTTATAGTTAAATAAATGACAAAATGTACAGTTGGTGAAAGGTTGAACTTGATGGACCTAGGTCTTTTTTAACCTACAGTATGTAACTATGAAATGTCTATTGAGATCGTGGTGCTGCTGAGGCTCCATTACAGGACATCGACACCCATGGCACCCTCAGGGAGTCTGGTCCTGACAATTTGGTTAAGGAACATACACAGCAAGTGTAATAACTCTGCTGGCATCACAGCGTGGCCTCACATCTCTCACACTATCTTACCCACTGCTCCAGGCCATGATGTGGTTTCTCTTTAATGCCAGCTCCATGTTCTGTGTCTCTGCTCTCTGCATGCCTCATGGCTATGTGTATAGGGGGCCGGCGCCTGAACTCTCTGGTTCTTATAGGAATCAGGTGCACCTGTCCAATCAGTTCCTGACCAATTACCAAGAGGCCTCCTGTATATAGTGCAGCTCCACCCTGTGCTCTGGGCCTGTGCAATGTGTTAGCTCAGTTAGTGTTTAGCTGCTGAGTTTGCCTGGCCTTGCTCTGAGTTACTCCCTCTGAGCTTTTCTCTGTGCTATTGCCTTGATCTTGTAGTCCGCCCTCCAGGAGGCAGAATATCCTGGTCCCTGTGTCTTTGTCCCTGTGTCTTGTTCTATTGCCTTGTCTGTACTTTGTCTTTTCTTGGTCTCCTTGTCTGTGGCTTTCTTCCCTGCTTTCTTTCCTTGTGTTTTCTGTCTGCTTTCACTCCGCACTCTTGCGGCTCTGCACTCAGACCTTGCTTCGCACTCTCTGGCTTTGCTCTGTGTCTCCGCTCTTTGCGGTTCCATCTGGCCCCGCTCTTTGCGGTACTATCTGGCTCCGCCTCCTGTGTTTCTGCACTTGGCTCCGTCTCTGCTCTTGGCGTTACCTCCAGCGTCTCCGCTCTTGGCAACGCCTCCAGCATCTCCGCTCTTGGCTCCGCCTCCAGCGTCTCCGCTCTTGGCTCCGCCTCCATCGTCTCCGCTCTTGGCTCCGCCTCCAGCGTCTCCGCTCTTGGCTCCGCCTCCAGCGTCTCCGCCCTTGACTCTGCCTTCTCCTTCTCTTCTCTTAGTTCCACCTTCTACTTGTTACTTGGTCCTCCTGTGTGAACAGGTCCCTACCTGTTCCTTCATTCTCCTTTCCTTCTGGCTTGTTTCCGTAACTGCATCTTCTGTGTGTACAGGTCCCTACCTGTTCCTTCATCACACTCACAATAGGACTGCACTCGGGTGTCATCAGAGTGCAGCCTGATTCATACACCACATCAACCCGTCCTGTGTATCCTGTGTTCCTGCCAGTCCTGCCTTTCCTGCCCTGCCTTCCAGTCCTGTGTTCCTGCTGTCCTAGCCAGTCCTGTTTCCTGCCGTGTCTCTGCCAGCCCTGAGTTCTCTGCCGTGTCTCTGCCAGCCCTGTCTCAGCCGTGCCAGCCTACTCGTCTGTGTTCCAGCCATGCTCTTCTGCCAGTCCTGCCTAATGTCCGCACCAATCCAGGTGTTCCTGTCTCCCAAGTGGGATCAGCAGCCACAGCCAGACACCACCCTGGAATAGCACCTGGCAGCTGCCTGCTGCACAAGCCTGTCCTCACCATCAGAGGCTCCAGTGAAAACCCAGGCAGCTGTCACAGTCACGCCCCTTCCAGGGTAGTCTGGTTTGTGGCACAATGGGGCCACAAACCCCCCGAGCTCACGCCCACCAGTCAGGGCGTGAGCGTGACAGCAAGTAGTCCACTGAAGATCTTTTTGCTCTGGAAGTGCCACTCCTGTTCTTACATGTGCAAAAGAGACAAATACACGTCCTGCTGATTGGTAAGTTACCATCTATAACTCTAATTGGAATTCTTCATCTAATGGCCCATATCTTGGTATTTTGTCCATGCTCATGAAACTGTCTTGGGAGTCTCGGTAACAGTCTTGCGATAGTACGTATGGATAATCCTGGAGTAGATGGATTACTTGTACAACCTGAATAGGATACAGGTACCATCACATGCTAGTAACAGTGGCAATAACAATAGACATGCTGCGGTCTGGAGAGACGCGCCACATGTCAATCTCCGAGGGTGAGCTGTGGGTGTCTGTGCACACATAGTGGGCATGGGATTTCTTGAAATCCCATCCGCTATGCTGTAACAGCTGGACACTGCACAAGTACGCAGCATCCAACCCGCATCTTTTACTGACTGTGCACATACCCTTATGCCAGCTGAGGAAGAATGATTGGTACAGATAGTCCTCGATACAGTATAATGCAGGTCCCATATAGTACATATAGCATTATGCACTCCCCATGGTTCTTAATAGAGTATAATGCAGCCCCACTCATAGTATAATGCAGCCCCCCTCATAGAGTATACTGCAGACCCCTCAGAGTTAACTGCAGTCCCCCTCAGAGTATAATGCAGTCCCAAGAGTATAATGCAGCCCCACACACCGTATAAAGCAACCCCCAGAATATAGTGCAGCCCCCTTAGAGAATAATGCAGCCCCCCACACACAGTATAATGCAGCCCACCACACACACATTATATATAATTCAGTGCCCCCACAAGCACACGCACAGTATAGTGCAACACCCCACACATACAATATAATGCAGCCCCCCCCACACACACAGTAAAGTGCAGCCCCCCACACACACAGTCTAATGCAGCCCCACACACAGTATTGTTCAGCAGACACACATACACACAATACTTACCTCTCCTCCTTGTACCCCTGCTGCTCTGGCTTCTGCAGAGCATCTCAATGTCTCATAAGCTTCACTGCTGACAGATGCTGAATCAGAGGCAGGAGAGTGATGGGAGAGGGAGCGACACATCACGCTCTTGCCTCCATCACTGCGTTCAACTGTATTTATGATGCCGATAAGTTGAATGCACAATGTGGGGGTGGAGCGCGGCACCAGGGCCCTTTAGCGGCTGTGTGGTGTGCCGCTATTAGCAGCATGCCACTGGCTGTGGGGGCCCCTGTAGGAGGGGGGGTCCTAGGCAGCTGCCTGATCTGTCTGCCCCTAACGCCGGCCCTGTCTGCAAAACCATTCAATTTTTGTGGATTGACTTGTGTTGCCTCTCACTTTCATTTGGATTTGAAATTGATTCATAATTGCCTTTGCTTACTAACTGAAAAGTTTGATATCCCTAAAGTCTAATTGTCTTGGTGTTCTACTGTGCTGTCTATAAGTTCCTTTATTTTGAGCACAAAATAAATTGCATGTAGTTACAGGACGTTAGAGATGGTAACAGCTGTTATTATCTACAAAATGTACTTATGCTTTTTATATACGTATTATATCTTGCAATTCTACTATTCTATAGTATATCTGGTGTTAATGAGATTATCAGTACTTATTCATCAGAGAAGGAAAAACAGGATACTACATAATATCGGCATGATCAGCATTTGTCAGCAAAATGCATTCAGGCTTTCACTACAGCAGAGACAATTGTCAGACAATATGTAGCTTGTATCAGCAGAACTTATCAATGGGAATGAGATTACTCACTCAATGTATGCTGACCAGGGTATATACATTGGTTAACCTCTTAAGGACACAGTCATTTTTTTGTTCTTTAGGTGTTTTTTTATTTTTCCATCGACATTAGAATAGGGTCTAATCTTTCACAGGTTGCCTTGTGTTTTTTAGTAATACCTTTTAATTTACTGTGTATTAAAAAATGGAAAAATAATTATTTGCTGTGTGAAATAGAAAGAAACAGCAATTTACCCGTTGTTATGTTTGACATCAGACTGTTTAATCACTATTCCATTTTCTTTAGGTGTCAAGGAGACAAGTCCTGAGGCCATTTCTCCACTATGTCCTAGCACAGTGTTGTGACTAGCACTGTTGCTTTGCAGTCCTGGGGTCCATGGTTCAAATCCCACCAAGGACAAGGAGTTTGTATGTTCTCCCCATGTTCTCCTTTCACTGCCCAAAGACATACTGATAGGCAATTTAGATTGTGATCCTCAATGGGGAAAATGATGATGATTTCTGTAAAGTGCTGCGGTATTAATGGTGCTGTATAAGCGAGCAAAATAAAATAAATAGGATCTGTTTTTCAACATGACAACACCAGGCCCTATGTCACAAGTGCTATTGTGAGCAGCCTGTGTAGCCTCAATTACCGTATTTTTGAGACTATAAGATGCATTTTTTAACAAGAAAAACTTGTTTAGTGTGTGCGTCTTATACACTGCACAACACTACACTGTAGAGAGACGCTAACATTAATTACAAGCAAAATTCGTTGTTTTGCATACCCAAAAAGTAATTTTCATAATAAATTCTTTTAAGGCCATGTTGCAAAAATGAGTACAACCCAATGAAAGTCTTAGGAGTAAAACTAAAGGATAGACTAAAAAATCATATTTAACAAGAATTCAACCACAAGTAAGTCTGGCTATTCATCAATCAGGTGTCCAGAAGACAATTGACTATAAAAGGTTGTTAATTATAGAAAACCCCTTCCCATTTTATGCTGTCAGCAATGAAACCACTCGGAAGAGAAATAATCACAAGACCTGAGAAAGAAAATCATTTCTTTACACAAGAAATGTGAAGGCTGCAAGATCAACTTGTCAGAATACTGTTGAAAAAGGGGTACAAAAATTAACAAAAATGGATCTGCACCCATCTTGCAAAAATATCCAGGATGACCACAGAAGTTAACACCTAAACAATAGCGTCACCTGATGAGAAGGGAATGAAGAACGTTGACTTGCAAGTTGACTGCTACTAGATAAAGAAACAGAAAGCCAAATTTGGGTGAGTGTTCCCCATAACACAATATGACACACTGCAGAGGAATGTCATTCGTGGGGTTGTTGTCCATGAAAAAAGCCTCTCCTAAAGCCCATGTGTGGCGCCCCAGGGTCCTGGTTGTTACAGTAGCATTGCTTTCCTCACGGGGAGAGTGATGTTACGTTTGGAAGCGATGAAGGATATCTTTTATCAGGTAACCACCATACACACAACATATTCACAATCCAGGCCACAACGGGGAGCTTTTGATCCTATTCTTAGGTGACTCCCCTATATATATTGTGGTTTGGAGGGAAAGAGAGGTCAGATTGTCAGAGAGCCAGGAGAGAGCAGACCGACATAGAGTGTCAGAAGGTCTGAAGGGGCCGTGCAGTCTGAAGTACTGCAGCCCCTGGAAAGAGACATACAGAAAGCCGAACATTGTTCAGTGAGCATGCAGGAAAGCAAAGCACAGGAGAGTGACACCAGGGGAAGGACAGCAGCGAGCAGACTGTCTCCCCGGCAAAGCACAGATAACTGGTAGCCGGACCACCGAGGTTGTAAGGCACTCTAAGACTTACATCAGAGACTGGCAGGACAGCTGAATTTCAAGTTACCTGTCTGTCACACACACCTGAAGACACAGTAACACATAGAGCCCAGGGCGTGATAGAGTCCCTGTAAAAAGGCTCGAGTTACCTATCATACAGGTATTGTCCTATCCTATATGGGGGACAGAGAGAAGAACTGTGAGGACCTTATCTGAAGCCATAGGCAGTAAGGGACTACAACACCACTGCACTAGAGGAAGGCTTTTAACTCCACCTGGTAAAGGACACTCTGGATTCGCTTCCAAGACAGCCGGACCCTGCCTGCCCTGTGATCTGGTACCCTGGACTGTGGCTGCCTGAAGTCTTCAGTAAACCAGGTAAAGAGACTGCAAACCTGTGTCCTTGTTCTTTACTGTGCCATTCACCATCTTTCATCTACACACCGGGAGCCCTGGGGATACACTTCACCTGTGGGAAGGTATACCATCTAGCTGCCATAACATCACCCCAGAGGACCCCTTAAAGCAGCGTTGGTCCCCACTGACCGAATTCCACCGGTGGCTTCACGAACATAAACTTTATTCAATTTCCCTTTTTACATGGGCGCCCAGGGCCACGGACCGGGTCGCCATCGTGACATTCCCCTGTGAGTACCGGACCTGGTACTGAGTACCCCACGGCCCTGGCGGGCGACTCACATGCAAAAAAAACAACCTGCCTTCAATTTGCCAAGACACATGATGAAATATATGAAGATTAGTGAGACTCTATACTTTGGAGTGATGATACCAAAAATGAAATATAGCATGCAGTCTAGAGCACATGAAGTCATTATTGCCCTCTACTCCTCTTTGGTCAGACCTCACCTGGAATACTGTGACCAATTTTGGGAACCAGATTTTATAAAAGACATCAACAAACTGGAGCAAGTTCAGAGAAGAGCGACCAGAATAGCGACTAATCTGAAAACCATGTCCTATGAGGAACGTTTACAGGATTTAGGAATGTTTAGCTTGCAAAAAAGAAGACTGAGAGGAGACTTAATAGCTGTCTACAAATATCTCAAGGGCTGTCACATTGTAGAAGGATCATCTTTATTCTCATTTGCACAAGGAAATACTAGAAGCAATGGGATGAAACTGAATGGGAGGAGACACGGATTAGATATTAGAAAAAACTTTTTGACAGTTAGGGTGATCAATGAGTGGAACAGGATGAAACGAGAGGTGGTGAGTTCTTCTTCAATGGAAGTCTTCAAACAGAGGCTGAACAGACATCTGTCTGGGATGATTTAGTGCAGTGGTCCCCAACTCCAGGCCTCGAGGGCCGCCAACAGTGCAGGTTTTCAGGATTTCCTTAGTATTGCACAGGGGTTGGAATCATCACCTGTGCAGATGATCACATTACCACCGATGCAAGACTAAAGAAATCCTGAAAACCTGCACTGTTGGCGGCCCTCGAGGCCTGGAGTTGGGGACCCCTGATTTAGTGAATCCTGCTTCGAGCAGGGGGTTGGACCAGATGAGCCAGGAGGTCCCTTCCAACTCCAACATTCTATGATTGAAACTTTTGACTTTGCAGTAATAAAAATACAGGGCCACACGGCCACAAAACATAAGGGCTCTAAAATGGCTCCCACACACTTTCTGGACACTGTACCACTACCGTAACAATCACCCACAGCAGTTCCTTTACCGCAGCAGCCCCATCATCATTTTGCAGGCCCCAAATATTCCCATCATCTCATTGCAGCCCTTTCCATCCCTTTACAGTCCCCAATACAGCACCCCATCATTCCATTACAGCCCCCATCATTCTACAGTACAGTATTGCAGCCTCCCATCATCCCGGTATCCCACTGCAGCCACCCATTATTACAGTATCCCAATGCAGCCTCCCATGTGTGTACTGTACACACACACCCTTATACAGACACACACACACACCCTTACACAGACACACACACACACTTTTACTTTCTTACTGGTTTCCTCTGCGGTGCTGCTTTCAGTGCTTTGGTGGTGCAGGAGCCCTGGGCCAATCACAGCCCAGGAACAATCAGAGGCTATGGATGACATCAGCTGGCCCATGGTTCCTGCGCTGTGATTGGCGCAGGGCTCATCGGCAGAGATCGGCACACAGCTCCGAGGCTGTCATTAACTCCTGCGAACAGTGTGGCTGCAACACGTCTCCGAATTTCGAAGCAATAAATGTATTTTTTTCTGGAAAAGAAAAATGGTCAAAATTAAAACCCCCCAGTGCTTTCACACCTCAAATAATGCAAAGAAAACAAGTTCATAATCCTCTAGAAACAACAATACTAATGTTTTAACTCAGGAAAAGTTCCGAAATCAATATTTTGTGGAATAACCATGATTTTTAATCACAGCTTTCATGCGTCTTGGCATGCTTTCCACCAGTCTTTCACACTGCTTCTGGTGCAAAAATTTAAGTAGTTCTTCTTTGTTTGATGGCTTGTGACTATCCATCATCCTCTTGATTGCATTCCAGAGGATTTCAGTGGGGTTCGGGTCTGGAGATTGGGCTGCCTATGACGGGGTTTTGATGTGGTGGTCTCTTAATTTTTGCCAGAGCTCTATATATGTGTGTGTATATGGATTTATTTATTCACGTATATTAACCCCTATCTGACCTCGGACGGGATAGTACGTCCGAGGTCAGATCCCCTGCTTTGATGCAGGGCTCCGCGGTGAGCCCGCATCCAAGCCAGGACATGTCAGCTGTTTTGAACAGCTGACATGAGCCCGTAATTGGGGCGGGCAGAATCGCAATCTGCCCGCACCTATTAACTAGTTAAATGCCGCTGTCAAACGCAGACAGCGGCATTTAACTACCGCTTCCGGACGGGCGGCCGGAAATGACGTTATCGCCGACCCCCGTCACATGATCGGGGGTCGGCGATGTGTCTCCATTGTAACCATAGAGGTCCTTGAGACCTCTATGGTTACTGATCGCCGGTGGCTGTGAGCGCCACCCTGTGGTCGGCGCTCACAGCACACCTCCATTTCTGCTACATAGCAGCGATCAGCAGATCGCTGCTATGTAGCAGAGCCGATCGCGTTATGCCTGCTTCTAGCCTCCCATGGAGGCTATTGAAGCATGGCAAAAGTAAAAAAAAAAAAGTTGAAAAAAATGTTAAAAAAATAAAAAAAATATAAAAGTTTAAATCACCCCCCTTTTGCCCCAATCAAAATAAATCAATAAAAAAAATATAAAATCTACGCATATTTGGTATCACCGCACTCAGAATCGCCCGATCTATCAACTAAAAAAAAGCATTAACCTGATCACTAAACAGCGTAGCGGGAAAAAAATTCAAAACGCCAGAATTACGTTTTTTTGGTCGCCGCGATATTGCATTAAAATGCAATAACGGGTGATCAAAAGAACGCATCTGCACCGAAATGCTATCATTAAAAACGTCATCTCGGCACGCAAAAAATAAGCCCTCAACCGACCCTAGATCACGAAAAATGGAGACGCTACAGGTATCGGAAAATGGCGCAATTCTTTTTTTTTTTTTTTAGCAAAGTTTGGAATTTTTTTTCACCACTTAGATAAAAAATAACCTAGTCATGTTAGGTGTCTATGAACTCATACTGACCTGGAGAATCATAATGGCAGGTCAGTTTTAGCATTTAGTAAACCTAGCAAAAAAGCCAAACAAAAAACAAGTGTGGGATTGCACTTTTTTTGCAATTTCACCGCACTTGGAATTTTTTTCCCGTTTTCTAGTACACGACATGCTAAAACCAATGATGTCGTTCAAAAAGTACAACTCGTCCCGCAAAAAATAAGCCCTCACGTGGCCAAATTGACGGAAAAATAAAAAAGTTATGGCTCTGGGAAGGAGGGGAGTGAAAAACGAACACGGAAAAACGAAAAATCCCAAGGTCATGAAGGGGTTAAATATTAATTGCCAGTTACGGTAATTATTGCACCTTTTAATTATATATTATTAAGACATAAGGTACGAGGCTTCGACTTTTGATAGTAAGGTGTAGTTTGTCTTTCAATCCACCACCTTATTAGGACTATAAAGGAAATTTTGAGTTAAATATTTTGGGAAAAGTCCAGCACTCCCAGACAAGTATACAGATCTTCTAAAGTGATAGGTAACTATTAAACACTTCTAGGTGTTGACACTCTAAGTCAGTGTTTAAAATACCAGACTGTAAACTTTTGCTTCATACTCTACAGTGGTAATAAAATGTTCAGGCAGGAGAAGGGCTAATGGGTTTTATGACTAGCAAAATTTCATTATGGGAGATTACTATATACGGGTCTTTAAAAAGAAAATATTGAAATGTCATGCAATATACAGTATATACATATTGGTTTTATATGCTACCATATCAACTTAATTTTCTCTGTGACACAACTCTAAACAAAGCCTAAAAAGTATTTAATACTGTGCTAATCCATTGACTAAAGAGGCTCCATTACAGTGAACCCTACAGCTGATACATACTGCCTGATCCATAGGCACTGGCTGTATGATCTCAGTCATATATGTTTGACTCTGAAATACTGCGGCATTTCAGAGAAAGACTTACTTTAAAAGCCGCCGGAGACCACACAGCATAGGAGATTGGTGGGACAGGCAGGTTCCAGCCAGCTTCTCCTGACCCGCTCCCCTGGAGTGACAGATTTATTATGCTTTTCTTATATAATGCCATCAATCTACATTCCCTATCAGTATGTCTTTAGAGTGTTGGAGGAAACCCACACAAACATGATTATTATTAAAATTATAATTTGGTACGTGGGCGTTGAGCCCTTCACAAACAAAGCAATCAAAGCCCGATGTTGGTACAGTTAAAGCAGTCCAATCACTTCCACAACAAGAAAATAAAATCTACTTGACGGAGTTTTAGACAAATCCTCCTGGACTCGCCTCCCTCACCATATTTGCAGCATCGGCATATGAAGGGAATGAACGATACCAGTGGGAACCTCTTCCTTTAAATTTTACTTATTTAAAATAAGATGTTTTATGTAACATTTGTCCCTTATCACTTTGCTATTTTGCATAGTTTAAGAAAGCTGTTTGTCATTTGTGCATGGTACAATTAAACAATAAGAGGTATTAATCTTTAGACACCTTGAAGTGGGTCTAGAGACAGACCCAATTTAAGGGTTGGTGCACTCGTTCAGAATTTTCAGGAGATTTTTCTGTTGAAAATATTAGAGTGATGGCAGTAAAACGCTGTAGAAAATATGCATGTCTTTGATGCATTTTTTTAACACATTCATTTTATTGGGTGAAAAACACTGAAATACTTGACATGCTGCAGTTTTGAAAAAACGCACTGAAGGTTAAAACTGCAAGGAAAAAAAAAATTAAGCAGCATGTGTATGAGATTTAAAAAAATACAATTCACTTTACTAGTAATAGAAAACACTGCATTCTTTTCAGTGGAAAAGACATGACAAGCACACTGTGTGAAAGATCACTAAATAGAAAGAAGCAGGGCGCGTCCGAGGGTGAGTATATACCTAATAGGAATATACTCACCCTCGGACGCGCCCTGCTTCTTTCCGGCAGCCTTCCTTCCTAAGAATCAGCGCTTGAAGGACCTTCGGTGACGTCGCGGCTTGTGATTGGTCGCGTGAGCGGTCACATGGGCGGTCGCGCGACCAATCACAAGCCACGACGTCATCTAAGGTCATTTATGCGCTGATTCTAAGGAAGGAAGTCTGCCGGTTAGTACCAGGGCGCGTCAGAGGGTGAGTATAGCAATATTTTTTATTTTAATTCTTTATTTTACACTTAAATATGGATCCCGGGGTCTGAAGGAGAGTTTCCGCTCCTTCAGACCCTGGGAACCATTGGAAACCCAATGCACTGCATTGGGTTTCGGGTTTCGGCCGACCCCGACCCCGACTTTTTTATAGGATCGGCCGATTTCACTTGAACCGACTTTTGAAAAAGTCGGGTTTCGTGAAACCCGACCCAATCCTATAAAAGTAAAAGTCGCTCAACCCTAGTCACAAGTCATCAAACAAAGAAAAACTGATTACATTTTTGTGCCAGAAGCAGTGTGAAAGACTGGTGGAAAGCATGCCAAGACGCATGAAAGCTGTGATTAAAAATCATGGTTATTCCACAAAATATTGATTTCTGAACTCTTCCTGAGTAAAAACATTAGTATTGTTGTTTCTAAATGATTATGAACTTGTTTTCTTTGAAGTATTTGAGGTCTGAAAGCACTGTTTTTTTTAATTTTGACCATTTTTCTTTGTCAGAAAAAAATACAAAGTTTATCGCTTGGAAATTCAGAGACATGTTGTCAGAAGTTTATAGAATAAAAGAACAATTTACATTTTACTCAAAAATATACCTATGAGGCCGGGATCACACATGCGAGAAATACGGCCGAGTGTCGCATGTTAATACCCGGCACTGCACCCGGCTCTCATGAGCAGAGCGTGCTGCCGCATAGCAATACATGCAGACGCACGTTCTGCTCCCGAGTGCCGTGTATTAACATGCGACACTCGGCCGTGTTTCTCGCATGTGTGATCCCAGCCTAAAGAGAAAAATCAGACAAACTGAACATTTTGCAGTAGTCTCTTAATTTTTGCCAGAGCTGTATTGTGTCATGTGAAATGTGAACTGTGCATTGCGGTTTTATACTGTATGTTATTATGATAATAATGTGTAGTGATTTTTAGTGTGCAGTGTAGGATGCGCATTGGTTAGGACTTAGAACATAAGATAGGTAGTAAGATAGTGACTATGGAGTAGGACAGATTTTGATAAGCATTTATATAAGTATAGCGTGTTTTGGCAGGAAGTAAATATAGCTGATAGTGTGTAGTTTAAGGAGATCTATCAGTTACAGACGTAGGGACAGATACAGTTAACAGTTTGGGACTTGACAATAGTGGGAAGGAAATATCCAAGTAAAAAAGGGACTACTTCCTGATAGGCAGTTAACTAGGGACGTTCGTTGACCAAAGTCAAGTTCAAGTTGCACTGGGAAAGAATCTATTGTTCGGAGCAGTAGGAAGCCTTACTGGGAACCCTTGCAGACATTCCTGCAACGTCTGGAGTTCAAGGACAGTTACTATGAAGAGTGCCTTATCCTCTGGCGTACAGAGTGAGTTTTCCCTGTAACCTCATTAAGGGAAGGGAATGAATCCTGAATGTACTACGTAACTAGACAGGAAATCCCTGTGGCTGACAGAGCTAGTGAACGTGGGGATATTAATGTTTAAAATGTACTGTATTAACAGTTTTAAGGAAACTGCGTATAGCAATCTGATGAACTTGAACTGTCCAGTAAACTTTTGTGTGTGGAAACAAACTATGTCCCCTGAGGTATGTATGGCGACATCGGAATATGGAGGCCCTGAGACAGCGAGGCCTGAGGTCTACAAGTGAGTGTGCTACACTCCACTCCTGACAACACTTTGGAACTGGGACTCGATTTTTCTGTAAAGTGCCAGAGCGTTATGGAGAAGCAGCTCATCCACCGCTACTCTTCCCCATCACTTTACATTGCCATACCTAACAAGGAATTTAATGGTTAATGGAGGGATATATGGGATACAAACACATAGCATCTATGCAGAAAATTGTTTTCATGAGTGCAGTCTCGAATAATCCAGCAATGAAACAAAATATATGCTCTGTTCTACCGCTGGTTAAATCATATGATCTTGTACGTTGGTTGATTGCATCATTCCTGGAGATGACATCACTGGTCTGTTCATGTTGTGTTCGTGGTGACACTGTTCAACTACGTATATGATGTTAAACACTGCTCTCTGCTCTGACCTTCTCTCGAAATTGCAGACTGTGTACTAAACTGTAACCTAGCAACACACCATCATCTCCTGGATGGTTAGAGCTCTGGAAACAGCGTGAAAATAACCATCTACGTCGTAGACATCTAATGCTTTTAACAACTGTCCATCTTCTTTATGCGCGGCAATGCTAGCATTACTGTGAGCTGCTGGGCTTTCGTTCTCATTTAGTTAGGTTTTCACTATTTTTACAATCTATATTCCCTATCCGTATGTCTTTAAAATGTGTCAGAGAACCAGGATACCTGGAGGAAACCTGCTTAAACAAGAGGAGAACATACAGACTCCTTGCAGATGTGGTGGGATTTGATCCCAAGATCCCCGCGCTCCAAAGAAACAGTGCTAACAGCTTTGTTAAACACATACATTTCTGCAGGGCAAGTCTGCTACTAGGAGATGCAGATTGGAAACAGGTTAAAAAACTGATTGTGCAAAAATCTTTGAGCAAATCATAGCAAATTTGAACTCACTGAATCACATCTTTCATATGTTGCAAGTGACACTGTGCACTCGAAAGAACATAAATGTACAATGTTACTTCATCATAAGATAGAAGAAATTACAGCACTCACGAAACTGAATAAAAATCTTCCTTTATTTTCAAAATAAGTGCATATCATATTACATGGTGTTGGACTGGGTAATGAACATTTCGCATTCATTTACGCTTCATCTTGGTCAGATGAATTGTTAGTGAATGCAAATCGGCTGTTACCCAGTCCTACTGTCACGGTTCCCCCCCTCAGGGTGTCTGGGATGCAGTTACGGACAGCTCGGCCGTCCAATCTGGTATAGGGGCATGCTGAAGCTGTCAGTACTTTGATTGACAGCTCAGCCATTGTTTCTGGTACAGGAGCATGCTGAAGCTGGCAGTACTTTGATTGACAGCATGACCATGCTGTCTGGTTCAGGGGCGTGCTTTGCTGTTGGTGTGCTTATTAACAACAGCTCAGCTAGCCAATCTGTGACTGGGAGGCGTTGGCTGTCTCAGGCGTTCACTATCCCAGGTAATTGCATGCCTACTTAACTGACCACTGCCAGACGTACATTCATCTTGTGAGGTTTGTGCATTGTGCTCCCTGTGCCTTGAGTTCTGCTTGCTTGATCTGTTGACTGACTTTGTTCTGACCATCCGCTTGTTTAACCCCTTCAGTTCTGATCCGTTACCCTCCTGGCTTCTGACCTTGGAACGTTACCTGACTATGCTTTTGTCTCTTCCTTCTGTTTATGGCGTACCCTCCTGACTTCTGACCCTGGACTCCCTGACCACTCTGACTCACAGCTTAGCCGTGAGAAGTGACTAGCGTCACACCTACTCCATGTAACTCTCTCCTGTGATATCAACTTATTTTGGAAATTAAGAAAGGTTTTTTTTCTTCTCTCATATAATTTATTATTCTTTGTCAATTTATGGAGCACCCCCGCTGCTTTTTCCTCCTAGCCCTGGCAGATCTTATTTTCCCATTGATGTCAATAGTTGGTGTCTACTGCTAACTACTATTTTTTGGACTTACATAATTTCCTGTTCCTTATACTACATCAGTGCCTGTTCACAAATATTTTGTCCCTGAAATGGCACTTGGTTCTGAAAGCTTTACATTTATCAAATAATACTTTTTAAAAAACCATCAGGTTAGATGTAAAGCATGTCAAAAAAAGACATTTCATTGTATAAATCTCCACACTTAAGACATTTTATTTAGAAAAAATAGAACTATCTATGTTGCATCTTGTAGACAACAATTTCAAATATCGTCCTTGTGTAAATGTAGAATAAGATTTCTGCTTATAAAAAAGGACCTTTTAGTGTGCAACCAAGCGGCATTAGATAATGGCTGCACAGAACGTTCTAGGGAGTAAGTAGCACAAGCTTTACTCTACAATTTTCCTACTGAATTAACACATATACAGTACCTTCAACTACAAATAATGTGAATTCTTTCCTGTGTCTGAATGATTGGCTCTGATTCCATATTTGAACAAAGAGCCTATTATCCCTTAGCGGAATGCATTACTTTTCTTCTTTTATTATCTGACATTTTGTAACATACTGTTTTTTAGCACTTATTATTTTTCTTTCACATAACATCTAATATTCTGTATTCACAGACATTGACAACATTTATTCCTGTAACAAATATTTTCCATGCGCTTCTTATTTTTTGCATTACCACCTCCTATTCTTGTAGAGGTGATATAAAACACAATGGGATGCCAGCCATTTTATATTTGTAATAGCAATGCTGAAGGCTCTGGCTTGCTCACAGAAGTTTGTAATATCACACACATTGAAGTATTACATTTTATAGTGTGACTTACAATTTGAATTATAAAAAATTATGTAGTGCATAATGTGAAAAGTTAAAAAGTGGGACTTTTCAAATATAATTCAGTGGGGTAGACCAATTAACGTATATTTCAGTTTATAAACTCTTGCCATATCCAATGTGCATGTATATCAAGTTAGATTATATTTTAATTTACATATAACAAGAACCATCCCAGGAATCAATGTGCTGATTGAAATGAGTTTCCATGATCAAACAGGTGCACACAAGTCTATATCTTCAATGCCCAAAGTCGAGTGTCAGGTGAAAAAGTGTACAGAGCATCAGCCGCTTCTGGACTCAGGAGCAGTGGAAATCTTGATACTTTAAGTGGTCACGCCCACTAATTAGTTAAATTAGACTAAGAGTATGCGCAAATGATGTATTTTTTGGGTGCTCTGTGAAAACAACGTTAAATAAAACATTGAAAGGAATGCACATATATGTATACTGCAGTGTAAAAACAACTTGCTGTGCATATGTTTAGTACTTTGAGCTTCTTTTCTCGGGTTCCCAAAGATGACAAACTGTTAAAAAGGTTAGCGCTCTTTACTTCAGTTTATTGAATACAATTTAAAAAACCTGGCAGTCAAAAGATGTTAAAAAACAACAGACTCGTTGGCTTTGGCACAAGTCTAAAGACATCATGTGCACATACCCTTTACACAGTAGATAAGACACCCATACACATAAGATTAAAATTGGCCAAACCAGTTGAAATCGACAGGGTTCGACTGACAGTTTAATGTGCATGGGTACCTCTGACTGAGGATTGTTGGGGGTGAAAAGGGTTCAGCATGTCCAATTTGCAATTGGAGATACTTTTTTTTCCCTAACAGATAAGCTGCCACCAGAGATGACTGGCAGAAACGCTCTCATAGAGAACACAGGAGCACTCAGGAGAGCGAGAGATCCTGTGTATTGGAGAGTTCGTACAGCTGTCTAAAATGTATGGTGGGCATTAGTCAAGCACCTGAATAGTTGGCTTATATGGCCTCATTCAGATGGCTGTAGTTTAGTCTAGCACACTGACCCTATGTTGATCTAGCACAAATCTAATAAATTAACCCCTTAATGACCACCAATATGACTTCAAACTGATCTGCGATACAAGAGGCTAGCATCCACCTATGGGTGACAATCCAGCGACTATCAGCTGTGCATTATAGCTGACAACTTGCTGCATTAGTCACGATCAGTGTTGGCACCGACCACCGCCGTTTAACCCCTTAAATACTGCTGTAAATGACTACAGCATATAGATGGTTAATGGACTGCAGGGGCTTCTTCTTTAACCTCATCGCCACCTTGAGATCTTGATCGTGTGGTCCTGATGTTTGCGATGGCAATTCATGGCCAAATAACAGCCTTAAAGTCTTCCAACTATTCTATTTGCCTTTCTCGGTAAACATCCTATTAAGGCTAGAGGAATATGGGAAGCTGAGCTGGGAGAGATTGATGATGATAGATGGGAATCAATTTTAGAGTACGTGCCTAAGATTTCTATGAGTGAACCCAGGAGGTTATCACAGTAATTTGTAATCCATAGGGCTTATAGAACCCCTGAAAGATTATTCAAGTCTGGACTGAGGCCTAATTCTTATTGCCCAAGGTGTTCACAATCTCAGGCGGGTATACTGCACATGCTGTGGCATTGTCCTAGGCTGTCCTCCTTCTGGATGGTAGTATTGAACTGGTGTATGGGTGCATTGTCCCTAAAAACTCATTGGTATGCATATTGGGATACGTGGAAGAAATAATAACGGACAACTCGACCAAAGTAGTAATTGCATGATTGTTATTTATTGCAAGAAAGCTGATAGCAAAATTTTGGATAAGAGAGAAACCTCCGACTAGAAGAGAATTCATTACACAAATGGATCATATACTTCTTCTGGAAAAGAGCATTTACACCAAGAGAAACAATTTGGATCTTTTCCACAAGTTATGGCAACCGTGGATTGACTGGAACTAGTGTGGCGGGAATGATGTGACGCTATAAGAGGTGTTCAGGGGCTGTGATAGTACGCTATTCGATATTGTGTACAATGTGAGGAATTCTGTATGTTTACGTTACGGTCTCTAAGGGCAGGGGGGGGGATACTTCACTTTACACCTGAGTAAAATGTACTGTCATGAGTAATACAGGTTTTAATTTGTCATGCTCAATAAAAATTTATCTGATTAAAAAAAAAGTCTTCCAACTATAGCGGCCTGTTCAGAAGTTGGAAACATCTAGGTGATAAAAATACATTTTTTCATGAGATTCAGTGGGACCCTTTAACACATACCACAATTCATGATGCACATATGAGAAATATAAGTATAGTACAATGCCAAAGATTTCACTTATTTCTTACATTACATGAGTGACATGCATTGTAAAGTCTAAAATAGCTCAGAACCTGGGGAATTCTCAAAGTACACAGCACACAGAGTGACTGCAGACTTATCATTTTAGACCAGACAGTGTCGTCCTCCATACAGTATTATGGGCTCCACATAGTCCTCCATACAGAATTATGGGCACCATATAGTTCTCCATAAAGTATAATGGGTCCCATATATTGCTCAATATAGTATAATGGGCCCCATATATTGTTCCATACAGTATAATGGGCCACTGAAATTACTTCAAACAGCATAATGGCCAAATAAACTGCTCAAAAAAATAAAGGAAACACTAAAATCCCACATCCTAGATATCACTGAATGATATATTCCAGTTGTAAATCTTTATTCATTACATAGTGAAATGTGTTGAGAACAATAAAATCTAAAAATTATCAACTTAAATCACAACTAATATCCCATGGAGGTCTGGAGTTGGAATGATGCTCAAAATCAAAGTGGAAATGAAGTTACAGGCTAATCCAACTGGCCTGTTTCCTGGTAGTGCCTCCATCCTCTGGACACTACGCTGACAGACACAGCAAACCTTCTTGCCACAGCTCGCATAGATGTGCCATCCTGGATGAGCTGTACTACCTGAGCCACTTGTGTGGGTTGTAGAGTCCGTCTCATGCTACCACAAGTGTGAAAGCAAAACCAACATTCAAAAGTGACCAAAACATCAGCCAGAAAGCATTGGTACTGAGATGTGGTCCGTGGTCCCCACCTGCAGAATCAGTCCTTTATTGACTGTGTCTTGATAATTGCCAATAATTTCCATCTGTTGTCTATTCCATTTGCACAACAGCATGTGAAATTGATTGTCAAACAGTGGTGTTTCCGAAGTGGACAGTTTGATTTCACAGAAGTTTGATTTACTTGGAGTTATATTCTGTTGTTTAAGTGTTCCCTTTATTTTTTTGAGCAGTATATATCGCTCCACACAATATAATGGGTGCCATATAATGTTCCACACAGTATAATGGGCCCCATATAATGTTCCATACAGTATATAATGGTCTTATATATTGCTTAATACAGTATAATGATCCCCATTATAAACAAGTGGATGTGATTATAATCATAAAGGCCCAATGTGGTATGCTGATATATCATTTGAATACAAGTATAGAATAAGGACAGGGTAATAATTGGTGGTAGGCTGTTCCGTTCTGCACAAATCCAAGCCCAAACAACGACGGGAAACTAGCTAAGGCTGAAAATGCAGATTTTGTTTATTATATAATTCAAGCACAATAAATTAAATTAAATCAGGACATATGAGTATAAACCTACAATAATACTGGAATGTTGACTGAAAGCTCTTCTGTACTTACCTATATCCTAAAGGGTTATAATGGCTATTAATACATATGGGTACATCATGATCTTACTGATAACATCAGCATGTAAAACGTGTGGAATTGTAAATGATTCACATAGTGTCCTCTTGGGAAAGTTCTTCATTATTATTCGCATGATCATACTTTCAGTTATATAGTTATTCCCCGTGCTGCATTCATCTTTGCACTCTACCGGCTGTGAATGCCAAGTCATTTCATGCAGGTCTACACACAGATCTCAGATAATTACTTCTACTTACATTCTGCATTAAAAATATTTGCATTGTCTTCATTAACTTTTTTATAAAATTTCAGCTGTGATGATGCCTTTCCTTTTTTAGAATTTAAATGTTATGGAACTAGAAAATTTCTTTAAACAAGTACCTCTGTAATTTTGGTAAAGAGATTTTTCATGAGTAGTGTTGAGCATTCCGATACCGCAAGTATCGGGTATCGGCCGATACTTGCGGTATCGGAATTCCGATACCGAGATCCGATATTTTTGTGATATCGGGTATCGGTATCGGAAGTGTAAAATAAAGAATTAAAATAAAAAATATTGTTATATTCACCTCTCCGGCGGCCCCTGGACATCAGCGGGAGGATCCGGCGTCCGGCACGGCTTCTTTCTTCAAAATGCGCGCCTTCAGGACCTGTGGTATGACGTCCCGGCTTCTGATTGGTCGCGTGCCGCCCATGTGACCGCCACGCGACCAATCAGAAGCCGCGACGTCATTCCTCAGCTAAAGTCCTAGAATGAGCGCCTTTTAGGACCTGAGGAATGACGTCGCGGCTTCTGATTGGTCGCATGGCGGTCACATGGGCGGCACGCGACCAATCAGAAGCCGGGACGTCATTCCACAGGTCCTGAAGGCGCGCATTTTGAAGAAAGAAGCCGTGCCGGACGCCGGATCCTCCCGCTGATGTCCAGGGGCCGCCGGAGAGGTGAATATAACAATATTTTTTATTTTAATTCTTTATTTTACACTTTAATATGGATCCCAGGGCCTGAAGGAGAGTTTCCTCTCCTTCAGACCCTGGGATCCATGAGGATACATTCCGATACTTGATGTCCCATTGACTTGTATTGGTATCGGATATCGGTATCGGCGATATCCGATATTTTTCGGGTATCGGCCGATACTATCCGATACCGATACTTTCAAGTATCGGACGGTATCGCTCAACACTATTCATGAGTAAAGCGTTGATTTAGGAAAAGCCATCATTGAAGTGTCAGTGTGTCCAACCCCTCCAGGCCCCCACTAATTAGTAAAATTAAAGGCCCTTGTGAAATTACACTAAAGCTACATTCCCATAATGATTTTTTGGTTAGTTTTTTAAGCTGCATATTTTCAGAAAAAAAATGCAAGAAACCTTTTTTACTTATTGGGTGTACAAAAATCTGCAGCATCAAAAACTCATCAAGAGCTCATCATGGGAACATAACTTTATGGGTTGTGAACATGACTGATTACACTGGTCTACAGTTTTAGACTAATTTGAGGGTGCTGAATTCAAATCTGATCTTATAATTTCTCTATCACCTCATGTTTTTTGCTATAGGTATATAGACCATTTTCATGAATTCCATGATAAATATAGGTAGTGCATGAAAAGTGCCGGTTTATACGGTTCACTAAGGTAAATTAAGTTTTCATTTAGTCTCCCAATAAATGTGAGAATATCTTTGTTTTCTTTGAACATGCATAATTCCCATTTGTTATGATTGCACCCTTGTTTTCTGTGCTACTGGGACAGTAGAGCTACAGCAGAGCATTGGGTGAAAACTGAATGGCCTCAGCGACAGAGTTTGGCATCTGGCGATAAGAATGTCATCCATGATCCTCTTGTGGATGGGAAGGACATTGTCTTTCCTCCCTTACACATAAAACATGGATTGATGAAGCAGTTCGTCAAAGCTCTCAATCACAGTGGAGAATGCTTTAACTATATATGTTCAACTTTTCCTCGTCTTAGTGAAGAGAAGAAAAAGGCTGGAATATTTGATGGACCTCAAATAAGAACACTTATGAGAGACCCAAATTTTATCACATCAATGAATGAGACAGAAGAAAGAGCTTGGAAGGCATTTTCTAATGTGGTGCAAAATTTTCTAGGGAATAAGAAAGCAGACAACTATGAAGAGATTGTGGAAGAGCTACTAATGAGTCTGTGAAATCTTGGATGCAGAATGAGTATCAAGATTCACTATTTACAGAGCCATTTGGACTTTTTTCCAGAGAACCTTGGGGATGTGAGCGAGGAACAAGGGGAGTGTTTTCATCAAGACATTAAAACAATGGAAGAGCAGTATCAAGGCCAGTGGGACTCACATATGATGGCTGACTATTGCTGGAGTTTGATGAGAGAAAACCCAGAAGCTGTACATCACAGATCAGCCAAGAAAAGAAAGTTCAAATAACTGCCATTTGTCATTCATCTGTGTGCCATATATATGTGTTTTTATATTTTGTAGTTTAATTCTGTAAGTATATTTGATTTGCTGTACATAGACTTTGTAATCTTTGTTATTCCTTGATGAAAAATATACAAAATGTAGTACCGAAAATCATGTGTTTTTATCATAAAACATTAGGAGTAATTTTCATCAAAAATTGAAAATATCTTGAAACCATGATGTGATAGCCAAAAACAGAGTTGATATTCGCAATCAGCAGCCAAAATTGACTTAAAATATGTTTTAAAACCTTTTGCCAGAAAAATTGCATTGACCAGTGTTATCTCATATGACTGCTATCCATGGTTTTCATGGATAGCACCCCTACATATGATATTCTATAGGGCTGTGCATATGCCAGATTTCTTGACTCGGACCAAGTGGTCCATGGAAAAAATCTGAGACATGTCCGATTTTGATCCGATGGTTCAGATCAAAATCAGCAATGCAAGTCTATGGGTTCCTGAAAGAAATTGGATAAGATCCGAGTATGGTCCCAGTTTCATAGATTAACAGAAAGTACAAGGTGGAATTTTCTTTTCTCTCTTCACATATGAGAAAAACTGATGACACTCTAATCAAAGTGTGATCAGACTAATCAGTCCATTTTTCACATATGTGGAGAAACTGATCATGTGAGCATAGCCTAAGAAGCATTTTCGTATTCAGCATCGGTACTAAAAATCTTCTATTCCTAAGGGACTATGAAATATGGGCCATCAATGTACTCACATGGGCCATCTACTCACTTTCTCATCCCTGTCCTCCTCACCTGTCACCCATATCCAGCAGTGCACCATGCGCACCGACGCAGGAACCTCGCACACCTAGACACCAACACACTCTCTGACTCCATCCTACCACTGTCCTCTATATCCTCACTCCACGAAACAGACACTGCCACTGCTTTCTACAATGCCACTCTTGCATCAGCTATTGACACGGTCGCCCCTGTCATGCATAGCAGAGTGCGACGAACCAATAGACAACCCTGGCACAATAACATCACTAAAAAGCTTCGACAATTATCCAGAATTGCAGAACGGCGTTGGAAGAAAACGCATTCACAAGATGATTTCACTGCACTCAAACAAGCAACACTGGCATTCAAATCAGCTCTCACCTCTGCTAAACAGGCCTACTTCACAACCCTCGTATCTTCCTTATCCCACAACCCCAAACAGTTGTTCAACACTTTTAACTCCCTCCTCCGCCCACCACTGCCCCCTCCGAGTTCCCTAATCGTTGCCGAGGACTTTGCCACGTACTTCAAAAATAAGATAGACCAAACAAGGCAAGTCTTTGTTGTCCAACCACCACAACCCCTTTGAGAGACCAAAGGCCAAACCCCATAACTTCACTCTCCAAAATCTCTGAAGGGGAGCTTGCTCATCTTCTCTTCAGATTACACCTCACCACTTGTGCACTTGACCCCATCCCATCCCACCTCCTCCCCAACCTCACCACCACACTAATCCCATCCCTAACCCATCTCTTCAACCTTTCACTAACTTCTGGTACCTTCCCCTCTGCCTTCAAACATGCCACAATCACACCTATCCTCAAAAAACATCCCTTGACCCAAGCGGTATGTCCAGCTATTGCCCCATATCTTTGCTCCCATTTGCTTCCAAGCTCCTTGAGCAGCACGTCCATGCTGAACTTTCCTCTCACTTTGCATCTAACTCTCTCTTCGACAACCTACAATCTGGCTTCCGTCCCCCCCATTCCACTGAGACTGCCCTAACCAAAATTACTAACGACTTACTTACAGCCAAAGCTAACAGACAATTCTCTATACTCCTCCTCCTAGACCTGTCCTCTGCCTTCGACACAGTGGACCACTGCCTCCTACTACAGATCCTCTCTTCCTTTGGGGTCAAAGACCTTGCCCTATCTTGGATCTCCTCATACCTTGCCAACCGCACATTTAGCGTTTCCTACTCCCATACTACCTCTTCATCTCACCCCCTCTCTGTTGGAGTCCCCTAAGGCTCTGTCCTAGGACCCTTACTCTTCTCAATCTATACACTCAGCCTGGGACAACTCCTAAGGTCCTATGGCTTCCAGTACCAGCTATATGCCGATGACACTCAGATCTACCTCTCTGGCCCAGATGTCACCTCTCTGCTCTCCAGAATCCCAGAGTGTCTATCAGCCATATCCTCCTTCTCCTCTCGCTTCCTCAAGCTCAATGTGGAGAAATCTGAACTCATTATCTTTCCTCCATCACGCATATCTTCCCTACCTGATCTATCTATCAAAATAAATGAAATCACACTTTCCCCTGTCCCCAAAATCCGCTGCCTCGGAGTAACCCTTGACTCCTCCCTGTCCTTCAAACCGCACATCCAAGCTCTCGCCACCTCCCGTCACCTCCAACTCAAAAATATTTCCAGAATCCGTCCTTTCCTCAACCCACACTCTACCAAAATGCTTGTGCATGCTCTAATCATCTCCCGCCTCGACTACTGCAACATACTCCTCTGAGGCCTACCTTATAACACTCTCGCACCCCTCCAGTCCATCCTTAACTCTGCTGCCCAACTAATTCATCTCTCTCCTCGCTACACTCCTGCTTCACCTCTTTGCAAATCCCTTCACTGGCTCCCAATTTCCCAGCGTATCCAGTTTAAATTACTAACACTGACCTACAAAGCCATCCATAACCTTTCTCCTCCGTATATTTCCACACTAATCTCTCAATATCTTCCCTCACGTAATCTCCAGTCCTCCCAAGACCTCCTCCTTTCCTCCACGCTTATTCGCTCCTCACTCAATCGCCTCCAAGACTTCTCCCGAATATCACCCATCCTCTGGAATTTAGTGCCCCAACACATCCGTTTATCCACTACTTTTGGATCCTTCAAAAGAAACCTGAAAACCCACCTCTTCAAGGAAGCTTACAGCCTGTAAAGACCACACGGCCAGCTCAACACCATTGGAGCTACTGCAACCCTCGACCTACTGTCTCCTTCCCCATAATCCTGTAGAATGTAAGCCAGCAAGGGCACGGTCCTCTTCCCTCTGTTACCAGTCTGTCATTGTTAGTTTTGTTTACTGTAAGTGATATTTGTATTTTAATGTAACCCCTTCTCATGTACAGCACCATGGAATAATGGTGCTATATAAATAAATAATAATAATCAATGTGGTATTCCAATGATGACTATTGTTAAAGACTATGTGAACTTTGTTAATCATTTTCTGATTAATGCATCCAAACAATGAAGTAGCTTAGAAAGTCATATTGATTTCAAATATATTGCAGTTTTGTCTACATTGCTCCTATGCAGACTTAAAAGACATGATTGCAGACTAAAAATGAATCCTGCATAGTATGATAGTTTTGTTTGTACAATGTATTATATTAGTTGTTATTGATGTTTTAAAACGCTAACAAAATGCAATTTTAACCCCTTAGTGACAGAGCCAATTTGGTACTTAATGACCGAGCCAATTTTTGCAATTCTGACCACTGTCACTTTATGAGGTTATAACTCTGGAACGCTTCAACGGATCACGCTGATTCTGAGATCATTTTTTCGTGACATATTGTACTTCATGTTAATGGTAACATTTCTTCGATATTACTTGCGATTATTTATGAAAAAACGGAAATATGGCGAAAATTTTTAAAATTTTGCAATTTTCAAACTTTGTATTTTTATGCCCTTAAATCAGAGAGATATGTCACAAAAAATAGTTAATAAATAACATTTCCCACATGTCTACTTTACATCAGCACAATTTTGGAAACAAAATTTTTTTTTGTTAGGGAGTTATAAGGGTTAAAAGTTGACCAGCAATTTCTCATTTTTACAACACCATTTTTTTTTAGGGACCACATCACATTTGAAGTCATTTTGAGGGGTCTATATGATAGAAAATAATGAAGTGTGACACCATTCTAAAAACTACACCCCTCAAGGTTCTCAAAACCACATTGAAGAAGTTTATTAACCCTTTACGTGCTTCACAGGAACTGAAACAATGTGGAAGGAAAAAATGAACATTTAACTTTTTTTTGCAAACATCTTAATTCAGAACCATTTTTTTTATTTTCACAAGTGTAAATACAGAAATGTAACCATAAATTTTGTTATGCAATTTCTCCTGAATACGCCAATACCCCATATGTGGGGGTAAACCACTTTTTGTGCGCACCGCAGAACTTAGAAGTGAAGGAGCGCCGTTTGACTTTTCTAATGCAGAATTGGCTGGAATTGAGATCGGACACCATGTCACATTTAGAGAGCCCCTGATGTGCCTAAACAGTGGAAACTCCCCACAAATTACACCATTTTGGAAACTAGACCCCTTAAGGAACTTATCTAGATGTGTGGTGAGCACTTTGAACCCCCAAGTGCTTCACAGAAGTTTATAACGTAGAGCCGTGAAAATAAAAAATCGCTTTTGTTAACACAAAAATGATCTTTTCGCCCACAAATTCTTATTTTCACAAGGATAACAGGAGAAATTAGACCACAAAAGTTGTTGTGCGATTTCTCCTGAATACGTCGATACCCCATATGTGAGGGTAAACCACTGTTTGGGCGCACCGCAGAGCTTGGAAGTGAAGGAGCGCCGTTTTACTTTTTCAATGTAGAATTGGCTGGAATTGAGATTGGACGCCATGTCGTGTTTGGAGAGCCCCTGATGTGCCTAAACAGTGGAAACCCCCCACAAGTGACACCATTTTGGAAACTAGACCCCTTAAGGAACTTATCTAGATGTGTGGTGAGCACTTTGAACCCCCATGTGCTTCACAGAAGTTTATAATGTAGAGCCGTGAAAAAAAAAATTGCATTTTTTCTACAAAAATGATCTTTTTGCCCACAAATTTTTATTTTCACAAGGGTAACAGGAGAAATTAGACCACAAATATTGTTGTGCAATTTCTCCTGAGTACGCTGATACCCAATATGTGGGGGTAAACCACTGTTAGGGCGCACCGCAGAGCTTGGAAGAGAAGGAGTGCCGTTTTACTTTTTCAATGTAGAATTGGCTGGAATTGAGATCGGACGCCATGTCGCATTTGGAGAGCCCATGATGTGCCTAAACAGTAGAAATCCCCCACAAGTGACCGCATTTTGGAAACTAGACCCCCCATGGAACTTATCTAGATGTGTGGTGAGAACTTTGAATGCCCAAGTGCTTCACTGAAGTTTATAATGCAGAGTCGTGAAAATAAAAAATATTTTTTTTTTCCACAAAAAAGATTTTTTAGCCCCCAAGTTTTTATTTTCACAAGGGTAACAAGAGAAATTGGACCCCAAAAGTTGTTGTCCAATTTGTCCTGAGTATGCTGGTACCCCATATGTGGGGGTAAACCACTGTTTGGGCGCACGGCAGAGCTCGGAAGGAAGGAGCGCCGTTTTGGAATGCAGACGTTTCCCCACTTGTACTTCATGCCACACTGTGCCATCTTTTGCGGTCTCTGTCGGCTCACTCGCCAACCGAGCTCTCTTTTTTGGTAGAGGAGGAGTCTCCTCATCTGCAAGATAAATAATTTCAAACTAACATTTTGTTTTGGTTCTAAATAAGGCTAGGTTCACATTTGAGAGAATTTCAGTTCCCTGTGAATGCAGCAGGAAACTTAGAAATTTTCTCAGCCTCCGCATGTTCCCCACATGCGGGAGAGCGGGGAACGCGGTCCCTAGCAACCCGCTGTATTTACTGGTTACCAGCTACACAGCGGGCTGCGGTGAGTGCGATTCGCACCCCCGCATCCCCCCCACACAGAGAATTCCTCAAGATGCGTTCCCTGGGGAGAGGGATGCGGGGGTGCGAATCGCACTAGATACCCCATATGTGGCTGTACAGTACTGCTTAGCCATACAGTGAGATTCGGGAGGGACGGGGAGCTATTTGCCTCATGAAGCGCAGATTTTCCTAGAACAGTTAGTGGACTCCATATACAGAGCCCTGAGTGCTAGAAGAGCAGAATTCCTCTTTAAGTGACCCCATTTTGGAAATTATACCCCTTTGGGAATTTACAGGTGTAGTGATGATTTTTACTCCATGGCTGTTTTTCACAAACAAGCAGCACTGGATGTTGCTTAGTGAAAACTGCAAACTGCCATTGTAGTGACCAGTACGTTCTAGTGAATGGTACACTATGCCCAGCTCATGCTTCTGGAGACTTGCATAAATTAGGCAGGCTGTCATCACTACAGAAATGCCAAACATGTGGACGCTAAAAGTAGTTAAGGCACACTGTGGGGCTCAGAAGGGAGAGGGGCATTTGAATTTGGGAGAACAGAATTTGCTTGATTTCTTCTGGTGGGCAAGGAGATATTTTGCTTTTCCAGAGCCTTAGCACCACCAGAAACGTGGAAGCCCTTTTTTCTTCCATTGACAGATGATGGACCTGACAGTGGACTTGCTTTTTTTGGGGGGGGGATTTGATTTGAAGCTTTTATTAGGAACATTTTACATAATGTTTGGGATCATATTTATCCTGTGCTCTACACTAAGTACTTACATCGGAATTTCCATATAAAACTCAGTGACATGATTCAGATGAAACCCTTGAGAGATCCGTTCACTATAATGAAGCAGCAGAGTTACTTTGGACTACATGTGGCCTCTGTTCAGGGTTGCCCTTGTTTTCAGGGGGACACAATGCTTTGCCTGACGGCACTTTTATGCATGCCTAAAAAGGACACCGCCCGATCATAGATCAGACGGTCGTCCACAGTGCCTCCATCTACTTCATAATAGGGAATCTTCCACCGGGGGTTCTGTCTGAATCACATAGTATTTTAGAGACTTACATGGAAACCCCGGTGTAACAGGCCTGCTACACTCGTGTAAGCGCTGAGCGAAGGACAAATGAGCGCTGAGTCTTACCGCAGTCTTTTGGAGGCAGAATGAACGAATTAATAGTAGGTGAAGAATTGGTTTTATTTTTCTTTACATTGTTCCTCATGCGGTATGAGTGATTAGGCGACTTTATTCTTATGGTCGGTGTGTTTACAACGATACCAGATTTATATCAGGTGTTATGTCTGGCTGCTGTCACACACTAAAAGATGCTTTTTATTTCAAAAAATAGTTTTTGCATCACCATGTTTTGAGAGAGATGATTTTTCCATATTTCTGCTTGATTGTGATGGCTTGATTGTTGTGGGATAAGTTGATGTTTTTATTGGTACCATTTTTGGGCACATGACATAATTTGATCGCTTTCTATTCAATTTTTGGAAATAGAATGAACAAACACCAGCAATTCATGAATTGTTTTTTGTTTTTTTTATGCTGCTCTGAGTGTGGTAAAATTGATAAGGCAGCTTTAATCTTCGGGTCAGTATGTGGAGCGCCTGCTGAGACTGTGGGGTACTGGGTACCAAGCCGGTTCTTAAGGGACATGTCACGACAGCAGTGACCCGGTCCATGGCCCTGGGCGTCCAATAAAAGGGGAATAAAGTTTATTTGATCAAATGTTCGTGATGCCACCTGTGGTATTCGGCCAGGGGCGCTGCTACCATGTGGCAAGTTGAGTACTTTGCCTCAAGCGGCACTGCCTTCAATGAAGAGAGAGGGTGGCAGATTCTGCCACTATAGTAACTGAATTTGCATCCTGGATCCTTCCTTCCAGCCTTCCCCGCCTCACGTGACCAGTCACGTGATCGTGACATCATCACAGGTCCTGAAGCTGAAGTTGCTCCTCTCCTGCATCTGCTTGAGCTGCTCAAAGAAGGCTGTTCTGGTTTCTGTGCACACAGGACCTGTGATGAGGTCACAGGAGGGGAGGAGTCAAGGGTCACATGATCAATGGCCTCGGTGTATGCATGCAGGACTCTGCATGTTGTCTTGGTGCAGGATGAGGGGAAGTTTATGTGTGGGGTCAGGAGGGGTTTACAGTGTGGATGTAGCAGAGCTGTGTGTGTGCGAGGTGTATGGAGTGAAGCCATGTGTGTGAGGTGTACGGAGTGGAGCCGTGTGTATATGAGGTGTATGGAGCAGAGCCGTGTGTATGAGGTGTATGGAGCGGAGCCGTGTGTGTATGGAGTGGAGCCACGTGTGTACAGGGTGTATGGAGCGGAGCTGTGTGTACGAGGTGTTTGGAGCGAAGCCATGTGTGTATGAGGTGTACGGAGTGGAGCCGTGTGTGTATGAGGTGTACGGAGCGGAGCCGTGTGCGCGAGGTGTATGGAGCGAAGCCATGTGTGTATGAGGTGTACGGAGCGGAGCCGTGTGTGCGAGGTGTACGGAGCGGAGCCGTGTGTGTGTGAGGTGTACGGAGCGGAGCCGTGTTAGTGAGGTGTATGGAGCGGAGCCGCGTGTGTGCGAGGTGTATGGAGCAAAGCCGCGTGTGTATGGAGTGGAGCCACATGTGTACGGGGTGTATGGAGCGGAGCTGTCTGTGTACGGAGCGGAGCCGTGTGTGTACGGGGTGTACGAAGTGTATGGAGCTGAGCCGTGTATGTGCCGCAGAAGTAAGTGGTGTACGGAGGGGAGCCGTGTGTTTACAAGGTGTATGGAGCGGAGCCATGTGTGTACTTGGTGTACGGAGCAGAGCCGTGTGTATGGGGTGTAGAGCGGAGCTGGATCTGTACGGGGTGTGTGAAATGGAGCCCTGTGTGTATGAAGTGTACAGAGCTGAGCCGTGTGTGTGCAGAGCAGAGCCTTGTGTGTACGGCGCAGAGCCGCTTAAGTACAAGGTGTATAGAGCAGAGCCGCATGTGTACAAGGTGTATGGAGCAGAGCTGCATGTGGACTGAGTGGAGCCATGTGTGTGCGCGAGGTGTACGGAGCGGAGCTGTGTGTGTACAAGGCATACAAAGCGGAAGCATGTGTGTATGAGGTGTGTGGAGCCGTGCGTGTACGAAGTTGGTGAATGGTGAGGAGAAAATTTCATGCCTCCCAACTGTCCTGGATCCAGCGGGACAGTCCTGATTTTGAGAGTTTGCCCCGCTGTCCCGGCCGGGAGCTTACTTTTCCCACGGACACAGGAGTACGTGGCGGAGCCCCGAGGAGCAGTTTAAAACTGGCACGTGACGTTGCACCGGAAGTGACGTGCTGGAAGCTGACCGGAAATGAGGTAATTTCAGGAGGAGAATGTGACGGAACCATGGAGGCACTTCAGGGAATGATTCATATCCATCACCATGTCCTCCAACAGCGGGATCGCCTTGGAATCAGGGATGCTGGCCATGTGAGCGGATCATGAGATATCCTGCATCGGGAGGCTCAGTTGGGCATCACAATGGGAGCCAAGCTGCTGTAGTATCTATATAGAATCTTTCTTTCTTTCTTTGTTCTTTCTTTCTCTGTTCTTTCTCCTTTCTTTTTACGCTCTCTGTTCTTTCTATCTCTGTTGTTTCTTCCCCTCTTTCACGCTCTCTCTATTTTCTTTCTTTCTTTCTTTCCCCGCATTCTTTCTCTGTCCTTTCTTTCTTTCCCCGCTTTCTTTCTCTGTTCTTTCTTTCTTTCCCCGCTTTCTTTCTCTCTCTGTTCTTTCTTTCCCCTCTTTCTCTCTGTTCTTTCTTTCGCTCTCTATTCTTTTTATTTCCCCTCTTTCTATCTCTCTGTTCTTCATTTCTCTCTCTGTTCTTCCTTTCTCTCTCTGTTCTTCCTTTCTCTCTCTGTTCTTCCTTTCTCTCTCTACTCTTTCTTCCCCCTCTCTCTTTTCTCTCTGTTCTTTCTTTCTTTCCCCTCTTTCTGTCTTTCCCCTCTTTGTTTCTCTCTGTTCTTTCTTTCACTCTGTTGTTTTTCTTTCCGCTCTTTCTCTCTGTTCTTCATTTCTCTCTCTCTCTCTGTTCTTTCTTTCTCTTTCTTTCTTTCTTTCTTACTTTCTTCTCTTTCTTTCTTTCTTCTTTCTTTTCCTCTCTCTGTTCTTACTTTCTCTCTCTGTTCTTTCTTTCTTTCCCCTCTTTCTTTCTCTCTCTGTTCTTACTTTCTCCTTTCTTTCTCTCTGTTCTTCCTTTCCCTATAACAACTATAGTCATTTTGCTATCAGGTCAGATTAATATTGAGTATCTAACAACCCTCCCCCCCCCTTTTTCTGTTTGTTGGTTATAGGGCACTTCCTTCACTGTGGTACCCCTTTGTTTTTGTTTGACTAATTTGGCTTTTTACAATTTTACCTAATAAAGGATAAGTTTTAATATGCACCTTTCTACACAGATAATCTATTTTGTGGATTGTTCAATTCTTGATTTATATGCTAATTAAGGGATATTATTACTGCAATTATGCATTTATTTTATTTTTTTTTGAGGATACTGTTTTAAATAGGGGAGGCGGTCCTGTTAATGTGCAGAGCAACATACTTTTTTTCTTCATCTGGTGTAGTTTAGACTTTGGGATAAAATTGGGATAAAATTAAGTAATGTGTTCTGGAAGTGGTGCTCTAGAGAACTTTGTTATTTCCTGCAGAGATGAGCCCTGGCTGGAAGACGTGATGGAGGTCTGTGCTGGATGAAGATTAAAAGGGAAGACGAAGGACTTCACCTAGAGATGTTACTGGTGAGTTAGTGTATTAAATGTACATGCACACTATACACTGCATACTATATACAGTGGTCCGTGTATAATGTCACCGGTGATCACTGTATTACCTATACATTATATACAGAGCTCCTGTGTATAATGTCACCGGTGATCACTGTATTACCTGCACAGTGGCATTGTATACAGAGCTCCTGTGTATAATGTCACTGGTGATCACTGTATTACCTGTACACTGACACTATATACAGAGCTCCTGTGTATAATGTCACTGGTGTTCACTATTACCTGTACACTGACACTATAGACAGATCTCCAGTGTATAATGTAATCGGTGATCACTGTATTACCTGTACACAGACACTGCATACTAAGTACAGATCTTCTGTGTATAATAGCACTTAAGGTGATATTAGTATTGTGTTTTTTTTGTAAATGATCAGTACTGTAGTATTCAGTTACTATGTGGTGGTAATATGTTGTCCGGCTATGGTGTGGCGTTTTTTGTTCCTTGTATGTGGTGGTAATATGTGGTCTGGTCATGGTGTGGTGGTATTTCTTCCTTGTATGTGGTATTATTCTGTCACTGAGGTGGTAATATGGTGTCTGGACATGGTGTGGTGGTATTTGTTCCTTTGTATGCGGTCACTATGTGGTGGTAATATATGGTTTGGTCATGGTGCGATGGTATTTGTCCCCTATATGTGATATTATTGATCCTTTTAAAAATTGAAAAATAAAAATATAATTGTATTGGATATTTTAACAAATGTTTAATACGTTAGAGTAGAGTAGAGCTGGGCCAAAAGAGTCTGCTTTGCCGTGTTGGAGGCTTAAATAATCTTTCCTACTTCCTAAATTTATTCCTATTTAAAAGTGTACGTATTGTACATGTACGTCAGGTTAGGCTAGTAAAGAGTAAACCAGATTTATTTGTACTGATTTTCCAACGGTGTGTACTGAATCTCCCTAGATCCTATATGGCTGCCTTTTCAGCAAATGTGTGCAGATGTGGCTGTGGCACATACAGATACCACAGCCTCCGTTTAGCTAGCTGAGTCCTCAGTTTCTCAACTAGAATGGGTTCAGTCCCCTGACTGCAACCTGGTCCCTCCACCGACCACGCCGGCAGATACGGGCCCCATGGATGGATTTCTCAGTATCCGTACCCCTAGGTCCCTTTCTGTCCTTCTGGGAGCTTCCTTCTGCTTCTCCCTCATTAGCTTCACTTTTCTTCAGCTCCCTCTCTCTGGGAACTCTTTTCTGTCTGTTTCAGTCTTTCTATCTGACAGGAGCTGCAGAACCGCATGTCTGCTCAGCTCCACTTCTCTCACCAACTGACTTACTTTCTAGATATTTCCTGACTCTTGCTTACTAAGCTCCCCCCTACTCTACCTACCCCACCCACTCCTCCAACACCCTTTCCTATCCAGCCTGAGATGAGACCTTCCTCCCTTAGGGTACGTCCAGGTGCCCTGACTGAATTGTCTAATGTTGTATGCGGTGTAGAGTTCTGTGCCATGCCACCTCCTTACCTGAGAGCGGAATACCACACCTCTGGATGAGGTGCAGTACTCTTTGACGGCTGGACCCTCAGGGGCGCCACATATGATTACAGAGATATCACATTTATATAGTTTTTTGTGTTTTGATGCATTTAGACAATAAAAACTATTTTTATAGAAAAAATAATTATTTTTTCATTGCTTTTTCTTATTCTGAGAGCTATAACTTTTTTATTTTTTCTGCTGATTGAGCTGTATGGTGGCTTTTTTACATAGAAAGATGATGTTTTCAGTGACACCATTTTTATTTACATTTGTCTTTTGGATATCGTTTTATTCCACTTTTTGTTGGTGGTATGATGAAAAAGCATAGTTTTTTGACTTTTTTATGGTGTTCACTGAAGGGGTTAACTGGTTGGACAGTTTTATAGGTTGGGTTGTTCCGTACATGAACATACTAAATATATATACCGTATATACTCGAGTATAAGCTGAGATTTTAAGTCCATTTTTTAGGGCTGAAAGTCCCCCTCGACTTATACTCGAGTCATACCCAGGTGTCAGCAGGGAAGGGGGAGTGGGGGCTGTCTAATTATACTCCCCTGCTCCTGGCGCGGTCCCTGCACGTCTTTTCCCCGATGCTGGCTGCTTCTTGTACTGAGCGGTCACATGGTACCGCGCATTACAGTAATGAATATGCGGCTCCACCTCGCATAAGGTTCATTACTGTAATGAGCGGTAACGGTGACCGCTCAGTAGAGGAAGAAGCAGCAGCGCCGGGGAAGTAGGGACTGCACCGCGCCAGGAGCAGGTGAGTTTAACGGGGAGGGGAGCGCTGCGCTGCGCGATATTCACTTGTTCCCCGTTCCAGCCGCCGCTCTGTCTTCAGCGTCTTCTGCAATGACGCTCAGGTCAGAGGGCGCGGTGACGTGGTTAGTGCGCGCACTCTGCCTGAACGTCAGTGCAGAAGACGCTGAAGATGGAGCGGTGCCGGAACGAGGAGCAGGTGAATATTGAAAGTGTCGGGGGCCTGAGCGACGGAGAGGTATGTGATTTTTTTTTTTATCGCAGCAACAGCAAATGGGGCAAGTGTCTGTATGGAGCATCTTCTGGGGCATAACGTTTGTGCAGCACTATATGGGGCAAGTGTCTGTATAGAGCATCTTATGGGACCATAACATTTGAGCAGCACTATAATCTGGCAAATGTCTGTATGGATGATCTTATGGGGCCATAACGTTTGTGCAGCACTATATGGGGCAAGTGTCTGTATGGGGCCATAATCAACGTTTGTGCAGCATTATATTGGGCAAATGTGTCTATGGAGCATCTTATGGGGCCATTATTAACCTTTATGCTGGATTATATGGGGCATATTTTAATATGGAGCATCTTATGGGGCCCATCATGAACTGTATGGAGCATTATATGGGGCTCCTGATTCAATATGGATATTCAAAAAGACTTAACCTAACATAGTAACATAGTAACATAGTTAGTAAGGCCGAAAAAAGACATTTGTCCATCCAGTTCAGCCTATATTCCATCATAATAAATACCCAGATCTACGTCCTTCTACAGAACCTAATAATTGTATGATACAATATTGTTCTGCTTCAGGAAGACATCCAGGCCTCTCTTGAACCCCTCGACTGAGTTCGCCATCACCACCTCCTCAGGCAAGCAATTCCAGATTCTCACTGCCCTAACAGTACAGAATCCTCTTCTATGTTGGTGGAAAAACCTTCTCTCCTCCAGACGCAAAGAATACCCCCTTGTGCCCGTCACCTTCCTTGGTATAAACAGATCCTCAGCGAGATATTTGTATTGTCCCCTTATATACTTATACATGGTTATTAGATCGCCCCTCAGTCGTCTTTTTTCTAGACTAAATAATCCTAATTTCGCTAATCTATCTGGGTATTGTAGTTCTCCCATCCCCTTTATTAATTTTGTTGCCCTCCTTTGTACTCTCTCTAGTTCCATTATATCCTTCCTGAGCACCGGTGCCCAAAACTGGACACAGTACTCCATGTGCGGTCTAACTAGGGATTTGTACAGAGGCAGTATAATGCTCTCATCATGTGTATCCAGACCTCTTTTAATGCACCCCATGATCCTGTTTGCCTTGGCAGCTGCTGCCTGGCACTGGCTGCTCCAGGTAAGTTTATCATTAACTAGGATCCCCAAGTCCTTCTCCCTGTCAGATTTACCCAGTGGTTTCCCGTTCAGTGTGTAATGGTGATATTGATTCCCTCTTCCCATGTGTATAACCTTACATTTATCATTGTTAAACCTCATCTGCCACCTTTCAGCCCAAGTTTCCAACTTATCCAGATCCATCTGTAGCAGAATACTATCTTCTCTTGTATTAACTGCTTTACATAGTTTTGTATCATCTGCAAATATCGATATTTTACTGTGTAAACCTTCTACCAGATCATTAATGAATATGTTGAAGAGAACAGGTCCCAATACTGACCCCTGCGGTACCCCACTGGTCACAGCGACCCAGTTAGAGACTATACCATTTATAACCACCCTCTGCTTTCTATCACTAAGCCAGTTACTAACCCATTTACACACATTTTCCCCCAGACCAAGCCTACTGATGTCTCAATTAATTTTACTTTTATTGCTATCTATTTTTACTTTTGACATTTACCGGTAGCTGCTGCATTTCCCACCCTAGGCTTATACTTGAGTCATTAAGTTTTCCCAGTTTTTTGTGGCAAAATTAGGGGGGTCGGCTTATACTCGGGTCAGCTTATACTGATTATATACGGTACTTTTAAAAAAAATAAAAATATATTTATGGGTGCACTATATTCTTGTATTCTTTATTACTTTGTGATTTTTTTAAAAATATTTTTGCGATTTTTTTTTTTTTTTTTTTTTTAAACTTTTTTTTTTTTACTAAGTAGGGTTTTTACTTTCTGCAGTCTGATCGCCGTTCTATATTTGACAACCTGCCAAGCTAAAGCTGACGGCTGGTGGGACTGGTATTCTCAGTCTGGTAAGAGGCCATGGATTCCCCCCAGCCTAAAAATAGTGCCCCACAGCCTCTCAGAAATGGCGCGTCTATTAGATGCACCAATTCTGGTGCAGAAGTCTTTATTGTAGGATGAGATCAATGTGTTTTGAAAAAGGACTAATTTCTTCATTGAGTCTAACTAAATATATTATATAAAAGTAGGATGTTTCCTACTCTGTGGTATAAATGCTATGCTTGGTATAGATAATATTACTGCTCCACAGTCTATTGGTCTTATTATCGCAGTTTCTTTCAGCTCATAAAAATAGACTGCAGGCAATGATATTAATAGCTGTACCTCCTAGGACCATCATGAAATCCCTGTTTATTCTGCATTTCAGTATATAACCTTTGTTTCCAGAGAAATTAGGAAAGGATAATTGTCTCTTAACACATATTAATAGCTTCATTGGTCTAAAAAGTAGCTGTGATATATATATATATATATATATATATACATACACTACCTGACTGCCATTAAGTACAGAGATGAGGTCCTCAGACCCCTTGTGAGACCATATGCTGGTGCGGTTAGCAATGTGTTCCTCCTAATGCAGGACAATGCCAGACCTCATGTGACTGGAGTGTGTCAGCAGTGCCTGCAAAATGAAGGAATTAAAGCTATGGACTGGTCTGCCGGTTCCCCAGACCTGAATCCGATTGAACACATCTGGGACATCATGTCTCACACCATCCACCAATGTCACGTTGCACCAGAGACTGTACAGGAGTTGGCGGATGCTTTAGTCCAGGTCTGGGAGGAGATCCCTCAGGAGACCATCTGCAGCCTCATCAGGAGCATGCCCAGGCATTGTAGGGAGGTCATACAGGCACGTGGAGGCCACACACACTACTGAGCATCATTTCCTTTTTTTGAGGCATTTCCACTGAAGTTGGATCAGCCTGTAACTTCATTTTTCACTTTGATTTTGAGCATCATTCCAAATCCAGACCTCCGTCTGATATTAGTTGTGATATATATTGATCATTTTATAATTTTTAGGTTTTATTGTTCTCAACACATTCCACTATGTAATGAATAAAGATTTACAACTGGAATATTTCATTCAGTGATACCTAGGATATGGGATTTTAGTGTTCCCTTTATTCTTTTGAGCAGAATATATATATATATATATATATATATATATATATGTGTATATATATATATATATATATATATATATATATCTACTATATAATTGTCCAAGGGTCACTTCTGTCTGACCTTCTTTCTTTCTTTCTGTCACGGATATTCAGTCGCTGATTGGTCTCGGCAGCTGCCTGTCATGGCTGCCGTGACCAATCAGCGACGGGCAAAGTCCGGAAGAAAATAGCCGCTCCTTACTCCTTACTACTTTATTAATAATAATAAAAAAAAAAACCTGCTATACTCACCCTCCGTAGTCGCTCGCGCCGGCCGCCATCTTCCGTTGCAGGTTCCAGGTTCCGGTGGCAAAGATGTATGGGTGAAGGACCTGCCATGACGTCATGGTCATGTGACCGTGACGACATCACAGGCCCTGCGCGCCTGCGCTAGAAAGACCTGCCATGACGTCACGGTCATGTGACCGCGACGTCATCACAGGTCCTGCGCTCATACCAACCCTGGGATCGGAAGCTGCCGTGGACTACAAGGGGCCCTCGGAAAGGTGAGTATATGTTTATTTTTTATTTTTTAACCTGTGACAAACCTGGCTGTGCAATATACTACGTAGCTGGGCAATATACTACGTGACTGGCCAATATACTACGTGGCTCTGTGCTGTATACTACTTCGCTGTGCAATATACTACGTGGCTCTGTGCTGTATACTACGTAACTGGGCAATATACTACGTGGCTGGGCAATATACTACGTGGCTGGGCAATATACTACGTGGCTGGGCAATATACTACGTGGCTGGGCAATATACTACGTGGGCTGTGCAATACACTACGTGGACATGCATATTGTAGAATACCCGATGCGTTAGAATCGGGCCACCATCTAGTATATATATATATGTATATATATATATATATAATAATTGCAAAAAGTGAGAGCAGCACAGAAAAATAAATTCATTCAGAGTGCAAAGCCCCTCAGGCATGTACCAAACCTTATAATAAGAGTCCAGAAGTCAGAGGCAGCACACCATTGCAAATAAATTTCAAAAAGTGTTCAGGTTTTAATAGCTCATCATGGCAACGTTTTAGCTCATATAGAGCCTTTCTCAAGCTTCAGGTTTTAATGATGGGCTATTAAAACCTGAACACTTTTTGAAATTTATTTGCAATGGTGTGCTGCCTCTGACATTTGGACTCTTCTATATATATATTAGATAGATAGATGCAAAGCCGGCAAATGATCTGACGCGTACAGTATAGAATACAAGTAAAATAGGTTAGAATAGAATAGATGTATATATATATATATATACACATAGAACAGGTGTGTGTATATACAGTATATATATATATATATGTCAGTGACACATATATATATTTTTATATTTCATAGACAGATAGCAGATATATATATATATATATATATATATATATATATATTTATATTTCATGGACAGATAGCAGATATATATATATATATATATATATATATCTTTATATTTCATAGACAGATGGCAGAATAGCCGATAATTCATTTGTTTTTCTGCAAAATCATTGTAGAAGCCGACAGGATAGGAGACTTGGTTTACATACAGTAAACCATTGCAGAACAGTTAGATTTATATATGTCAGTGACTAATACTGTTAGTAGTATGTGTGTGTAAAGTTTGGGACCTGTATGTATTTAATAAAAGAACGTATTCGAAAAAACTGGCGTGGGCTCCCGTCAGACGCGTAGCTAGGGTTTATGTCCAGGGGGAACGAAGCTTCTGAGTGGGCCCCTAACCAGGTAACCTTGATTACAACTCGGTGACGCCTCCTAATAGTGGAGGAGAACCTCAGCAGAGGACCGCGCTATTACTGAATACAATGTCTATATAAAGACCAATATTGATATTACTGCCACATGGTCAGTGGTAGATACCAGTCCTACAGAACATGTAACAGATCACAGCACATTTACAGATAATGTCTTACCGCTGACGTCCTTTCTGACGGAATCATTCATTTTTCCCATCTTTTCCATCTGGCCCAGACTGACATGACAACTTCTTCCAGCCATGACTCGTCTGCAGAGAATACAACAAAGACACATTTCACCATCTATTCCCAACCTGCACAAACTCCTCATCCTGCTGATACCCCAATACTGAGCCACTGCTGCCATATGTGTCCCTATTACTGCCCCTGATACCCCAATACTGAGCCGCTGCCGCCTTATGTGTCCCTATTACTGCACCTGATACCCCAATACTGAGCCGCTGCTGCCGTATGTGTCCCTATTACTGCCCCTGATGCCCCAATACTGAGCCGCTGCTGCCGTATGTGTCCCTATTACTGCCCCTGATGCCCCAATACTGAGCCGCTGCTGCCGTATGTGTCCCTATTACTGCCCCTGATGCCCCAATACTGAGCCGCTGCTGCCGTATGTGTCCCTATTACTGCCCCTGATGCCCCAATACTGAGCCGCTGCTGCTGTATGTGTCCCCATTACTGCACCTGATACCCCAATACTGAGCCGCTGCTGCCGTATGTGTCCCTATTGCTGCCCCTGATGCCCAATACTGAGCCGCTGCTGCCGTATGTGACCCTATTACTGCCCCTGATACCCCAATACTGAGCTTCTGCTGCTGTATGTGTCCCTATTACTGCACCTGATACCCCAATACTGAGCCGCTACTGCCGTATGTGACCCAATTACTGACCCTGTAATAAGGCAGCTCCCATAGTCAGACCCTGTAACAAGGCAGCACCCCTATAGGCAGACCCTGTAATAAGGCGGCAAACCCTGTAATAAGGCGGCAGACCCTGTAATAAGGCAGCACCCCATAGTCAGACCCTGTAATAAGGCAGCCCCCATAGTCAGACCCTGTAATGAGGCAGCACCCCCATAGTCAGACCCTGTAATGAGGCTGCACCCCCATAGTCAGACCCTGTAATAAGGTAGCCCCCATAGTCAGACTCTGTAATAAGGCAGCCCCTGTAATAAGGCAGCACCCTCATAGTCAGACCTTGTTAAAAAGGCATCCCCTGTAATAAGGCAGCACCCTCATAGTCAGACCCTGTAAAAAGGCAGCAACCCCATAGTCAGACCCCGTAATGAGGCAGCATCCCTATAGTCAGACCCTGTAATAAGGCAGCACCCCTATAGGCGGACCCAGTAATAAGGCAGCACCCCCATAGTCAGATCCTGTAATAAGGCAGCCCCCATAGTCAGACCCTGTAATAAGGCAGCCCCCCATAGGCAGACCCTGTAATAAGGTAGCAGCACCCATTAAAAAAATAAAAATAAATAAATACCTCTCTTCTTCCTGGTTCCTGTGCTGCTCCAGCTGATCTCCTGACAGCGGGCGCCGGGCAGTGACATCATCGCGCCCGCTGTCAATGTTGGCGACATCAGACCATGGTTAATGGCCCCCCCCGGCTAAAAACATCTGCCCCCAGCCATCCAAGAAAAGGCGCATCTGTAAGATGCGCCAATTCTGGCACTTAGCCCCTCTCTTCCCATTGCCCTGTAGATGCACAATGTTTTATGCTTTTTATAAGCCACAATGCCCTTTTATTTGGTGGATGTCCCTTGATTTAATTGGTGTGATGCATTATATTATCTGTTATTAGGGGTCCTAGGCCCCCAATGATCAATTGTACATTATGGAATATGAGACATACATTGTACTTGTTTTTTATTATGTATACCCCTTCTCACTTGTAAAGCACAATAATAATAATAATAATAATAATACATAGGGAATATCCAAAGCCCTACAACAAATACTAATATTCAGTGCAGTAGCATTTGATCAGTAAAATGATCTAGTCTATAATCCTACAGAATTACTATTCATAGCACGCAAGATGTTTTCCCTGTGCTGGAAGTTTTACTCATATACTAAAGAGTCAAGAAAACTGTCATTTTTCCCAGCAAATACAGTAAATGCATAGTTACATAAATCTTTGTACCCTAGAGATTTGCAGTTAACATCTTTGCTTCACTTTAAGAGGCTTATTGTCTAAGCTTTGAAGCTTCAATAGGTCAGAAACTATTACTGAACTCAGTGAGAGTTTTGGGACTTTAAAGAATAATCCCTTAAATCTGCATTAACATAGAAAAAAACACCCTCGGTACAGTTTTCTTGCATATACATGCTTGTTGATCAATGGTTTTTGAAAAAAACATGTGCAATCTGTATTCAGTTATGGCTATTTTCGACTACAAATTCCAACTTTTTTTCTAAGATATGCTGGGTGCAAATTGGGGATATATTAAAGCTATGTTCACCATAACATTTGGGCAAATAGTAGTTTGTAATCTGTTGCATTACTCTGTATTTACAGTAGGGGAAAATAAATATTTGATACACTGCCTATTTTGCAAATATTCCCAACTACATATTCCCAACTACATAGAATGGAGAGGTCTGTAATTTTAATCGTAGGTACACTTCACCTGTGAAAGACAGAATCTAAAAATAAAACCAGAAAATCACATTGTATGATTTTTAAATAATTAAATTCCATTTTATTGTATGGAATAAGTATTTGATCACCTGCCAACTAGCAAGAATTCTGGCTCTCACAGACCTGTTGGACTTTATTTAAGAAGCCCTCCTACGCTGCACTCATTATCTTTATTAATTGCACTTGTTTGAAAGTGTTAACTGTATAAAAGACACCTGTCCACACACTAAATCACACTCCCACCTCTCCACCATGGCCAAGACCACAGAGCTGTCTAAGGACATCAGGGGCACAAAGACCTGCACAAAGCTGGGATCGGCTACAGGACAATGGGCAAGCAGCTTGGTGGCACAAATATTAGAAAATGGAAGAAACACAAAATGTCTGTCAATCTTCCTTGGTCTGGGGCTCCATGCAAGATCTCGCCTTGGGGCCAGGATGACTCTGAGAAAGGTCAGGAATCAGCCCAGAACTTCATAGGAGGACCTGGTCAATGACATGAAGAGAGCTGGGACCACAATCTCAAACATTTTCATTAGTAACACACTACGCCATCATGGATTAAAATCCTGCAAGGCATGCAAGGTCCCCCTGCTCATGACAGCACATGTCCAGGCTCATTTGAAGTTCACCAATGACCATCTGGATGATCCAAAGGAGGCATGGGAGAAGGTCATGTTGTCATATGAGACCAATATAGAACTTTTTGGTATCAACTCCACTCGCTGTGTTTGGAAAGAGAAGTACAAACCTCAAGTCCTGCAATCTAAAATAATTTCTATGTACTACCTAAATATGTAAACTCTGTTCTTCTAGGCCTTCCAAGGTTGCGTTTACACACAACGGTTGTTGACTGGTCCACTGGCCAGATGCTTCAGTAGACACCGTTTTGTACAACAAACAGTCTTGACAAGGTGTTTCCCATGTCGCTGCAGTCATTGCCTTTGAAACTTTCCTGTCTGCCCACCTATTATCATGTCTTTGCCGACTTCTTTTGTGAAAAGAGGGCAGTGGTCTCCCATAGACATTATGATCATCCCACTTATCTTCAGTGTGGCACCTCTCCACTCCGGAGCAGGGTATATCCCTTATCTCTGCCAGAGAGCCATGATGGAGTACCTCCAACAAAACTTAGCCAAGGAATTCCTCCACAAGTCCTCTTCTCCTGCCAATGCCATCCTTTTTGTGACAAAGTGGCATGGTTCCCTATGTCCATGTATTTACTATCAGGGTTTAGCAAAATCACAATTAAGAACAAGTATCCTCTGTCTTTGATTTCAGAACTATTTGACAAAATCTGTGGGCAAATATTTTCACTAAATGTGATCTAGGAGAGGCTTACAACTTGGTCCGGCTTCAGTAAGGGTGACAAATGGATTATGGCCTTTAATATCTGTGATGGTCACTTTGAGTATCTTGTCATGCCCTTTTGTCTGTGAAATACGCCTGCTGTGTTTCACAAATTCATTAACAACATCTTCCAGGACCTTCTCTTTGTTCCAGTGGTCGTGTATTTAAACGCCATCCTTATATTCCCAACTTATCTACCTATCCATAGAAGACATGTCCATTCTGCAGTGTCTACAGGAGGACAATTTGTTTGCCAATTTGTCCAAATTCATGTCTTCAAAATATCCTCCTCACCATTCCCCTGCTACATTGTTTCCAGCCAGAGCCTTGAAATTGATCTTAATTAGGTTTCTGCCATTCTGTGCTGGTTTTGTCCTCAAGGCTTGCATGCCATCCAGCAGTTCATGGGTTTTGCCAAGTTCTCCTGGAAATTTATTCCACACTTCTTGTTCCTCATGGCACCTATCTCCGCTTTAACCAGGTGGGGGCTAATGCAAGGTTTTGGTCTTTGTCACCCTTCCATTACTTGAAAGAAGCTTTCACAAGAGATCTGGTGCTGCACAAACCAGATCCTAACAGGCAGTTTCTCCTGGCTGTGGATGGCCTCCAGTGCTGGGTGAGTCCTACTACAAAGGGCTTCTTCTGGGAAGTCTAGCATCTGTGGCTTTTTCTCTAAGCTGTTTTCAACAGCAGAGTGAATATTCTACTATTCGTGATCGTGAACTACTGCGCTTGAAGAATGACAACATCTACTGAAAGGCGCCATCTCTCTGGTAATAAAATACATGAACCATAAGAATTTAACTTTCTACAGTCCACCCAATGGTTAAATCCTTGTTAAGCCAGGTGGGCACTCTTGTTCACTCATTTCAACTTTGAGTTGCACTTTAGTCCTGCGGAGAGGAATGTTAAGGCGAATGCCTTGTCTCAATCCTTTGATGTGACTGATTCCGAGGAGTAATCACAGCAGATCATTAATCTAACTAGCATAATTGAAGCACCTCCTATTCTTTTAAAGGACATTCCTACCTGTAAGAGGAGGAAAATTCTCTCCTGGGGACACAAATCCTATCTGGGTGGGCATGCGTAAGTCTACTGATCTGATTGTTTGCCTCTTCTGGTGGCCTTTGCTGGCCAAAGATGTCCACTATTCTCCAGAAACAAGTCTCCTAGGAACAAACCTCTGGTTTCCTTCAGTCTCTGCCCGTTCCTTCCATTCCCTGACCACATATAGCCATGGATTTTATTATGGATCTACCCCTCGCTGAGGGTTACAACATTATCTGGGTCCTGGTGGAACGGTTTTCCCGAGATGGCTCACTTCATTCCACTGGTCCGTCTTCCCTCTGTTCCTAAGCTTGCCACACAGTTGTTTCTGCAGGTGTTTCATCTCGATGGTCTTCCTTTCCACAATATTTCTGATCATGGGTTCCTTTTCGCATCAAACTTATGAAGAGCTCTTTGCAAGCTGCTGAATATCCATCTGGATTTCTCCTGCTCATATCATCCTCAGACCAAGGGGCAAGAGGAGCAGGTCAATCAGATTTGCAAGCACTACCTAATCCACTTTATCTCTGCCCATCAGGATGATAGAGTGAAATTAATTCCATGAATGGAATTTTCCTACAATAATCTTCTTGGGGATTCTTCCAGAGTATCTACATTTTTCATTGTATACTCCCAGCATCATCGAGTGCCATCTCCAAGGATTGCTTCTTTTAGGATACCAACAGCTGATTCCTAATATGGAAAGTTCTTTTCCAGTCTGGTAGAAGATTCAGACCTTCCTACTTAAGGCTGTGTCCCAGATGACATCTTAGGCAGACAAGATGAGAGGTCTTTCACCTCTTTACTGACCTGGAGATAAAGTCTGGCTATCTTCCCGAAATATTTGCCTGAAGGTTCTCTTCTACAAGTTCGCTCCCCAGTACATTGAACCATTCAAACTCAATCCGCTGACCTATGGTCTTCAACTCCACGTGAATCTACAGATTCTGAATTCTTTCAATGTCTTGCTCCTGAAGCCGGTAGTCCTGAATCACTTATCTACATCCCATACTCCTGCCTCTACTTCTATTCCTGATGGTCCCCTAGATGTGTTTGAAGTAAAGTATATACTGGATTGTAAGGTGTTCCTCTATGCCTTGAAGCTGTTGTGCTGTCCTGCCGCTAGCATTTTGGTAATAAATAGTGATGAACAAGCATGCTTGTCCATACTTGTTACTTGCTCGAGCATCAGTGTGCTCGGGATGCTTGTTACTCGGCGAGTCTCTGCCTCGCATGTTTGTTGCATTTTAGACAGCCAATAAACATGTGGGGATTGCCTGCCAGTCACTGTAATGCCGCCATTACTGTGATTAGCTGGCCATATAGCGTCTTCACGTCTATATTAAACCAGTGACGCTATGCTCAGCACACTGTTCCCTGGACACAGGCAGTGTAGGGAGAGGTGCTGCTGAGAGAGGGACAAAATTGTAGCTGCCTATTAGCCAGGGATTCAACCACATTTATTTTTCTGTAAAGTACAACAACAGCCCTTCTTAGGGATAATTACTAGTGATAAGCGAGCATGCTCGCCACTACTCGGTACTCGCCCGAGCATCGCCGAGTATTTCCGGGGATGCTCTGCAGGAGCTCTGGTCACCTCCCTGCATGTTTGGCCCTCCTTAGAGAGCCAGTGAACATGCAGGAATTGTCTGTCATACAATGTAATGCCACAGCCATGTTGGTTGTGGCATTACAGTGATTGGCTGGCCACGCAGCGTCATCAGGTCTATATCAGACCTGGCACAGCCATGCTCATCAAAGTCTACTCCAGAATCAGGCAGTGTAGGGAGAGGTGCTGCTGAGCTAGGGAGAGATTTGCTTGTTTCTTAGTTAGTGATGGTGATGGTGCATGCAGAGGCCGAGGTCGTGGGCAAGCTGAAATTGTGCCACAACAGACACCCACATCTTCTTGCCCGACCTTCCTGTCACAATTATTAGGGGATCGCAGCACACCACTATTGAACCCAGAGCAGTGTCAAAAGGTTGTTGGTTGGATAGTGGATAATGATTCCAGTCATTTTAACGCCACCACCACCACCACCACCCTGTCTTCCACACAGTCAATAGAGTCTGGGAAATTAAAGCGGTCTGGAGGGAATGTTAATGACAGAGGCCAAGGGGGCAGAAATGGGGTTATTAGAATCTTTATTCCCATATTTCAGGACTGCTTGTGCTCGAAATGTTGCCTTTTTAGGCTCGTGGAGACGGAAGATTTCCGCGACGTGATGGTGGCTGCCGTCCCTCGGTACTCGGTCCCCAGCCACCACTATTTCTCTCAGTGTGCCGTTTCTGCATTACACAAGCACGTGTCCCACAACATTAGCCATGCCCTCAACAATGTTACTTGGAACGTCCACCTAACCACGGACATGTGGACAAGTGCTTGTGGGCAGTGACGATACATCTCGCTGACAGCACACTGGGTTAACACAGTGGAAGCAGGACCCAGTCGGACCTTGGGATGGAACATGTCATCCCGAAGCCAAGGATTGTGGGCCCCAGATCAATCAGGGTTGCTCCCACAGTCTACAGCTCCTGCACCTCCTCCTCCTCTTCAGCATCCATCTCCAAAATGACCACCTAAGTCACAAGCTGGAAGCACTGCAGTGCAACAGGCTGTGCTGAAGCTAATATGCTTAGTTGACAAACCGCAAAATGCTGCAGAGTTGTGGACAGCTCTGAAAGAGCAGGCAGATCTGTGGCTGACACCGCTGAACCTACAATATCCAAAAAAAGGTTGCACTCTATCGTGCCAAAGAATGTCGAATATGAAATACATGAAATATGAATAGCAAAATGGCTTTTTGAACATTAGGAAAAATATTTATGAGACGCTTTGCACAGAATTTGGCCAAATAGTGTGAGCCCATCAACCATCTTCAAGGTGGCCTCATTAATCTGATGGGTCCCTGACCTCCCTGTCCAAATGTGAACATTTACCTAAGGCTAATGTCTGTATTCATGGGTGAATGTGGACACCTCTCTCAGTAAAGCCTACATATACAGTATGGGTTGGCCAGAACCAAGTGTGATTAGATGTAATTAAAAACCACATGGTGAAGACAGGAGTGCTCAGTCAGTAAGCTAACATAGAAATGACAGAAAAACAACTGGTACATCCAAACTAGTGTGAATAGGTGCAACCATGAGCAGCTACCTCCATATACAATATACAAAAAAAGGTTGCACTCTATCGTGCCAAAGCATGTTGAATATGAAATACATGAAATATGAATAGCAAAATGTCACAGCTGAACCTACAGTCAGGTATGGTCGTTTGTGACAATGGCCAGAACCTGGTGGTGGCTCTGAGGCAAGGCGAGCTCACACACATACCATGCCTGGACCATGAGCTTAACCTCATGGTTCAGCGGTTTCTCAAAAGCAAACTGGAGCTGCTGGATCTGCTTGTCAAAGTACGCCACCTGTGTGCCCATTTTAGAAAGTCAGCTACAGCTTCCACTGCCCTTGCCATGGTTTAGCACCATTTGCAGCTTCCGGCTCACCAACTGGTGTGTGATCTCCCCACACGTTGGAACTCTACACTTCAGTTGTTGGGAAGGATTTGTGAGCTGAAGAGGGCAATTGTTGACTACCAGCATCAACAAGGCTGTCGTTATTCAGTTCAGACTCCACACATAAGATCTCAGGAGTAGACAAGGATGTCAGACATATGTACCATCCTCCAAAACTTTGAAGACTCTACCAAGATGGTGAGTGGCGATGGCACCATAATTAGCATCATCATCCCGCTTCTCTGTGTGCTGAAATGCTCTCTGCTCACAATCAAAGAGGATTCATTGCAGGTGGAGCACGATGTGGATGAGATGGAGCAAGGAACCATACAGGGTGATTAAACGCAGCCCAACCTCATCTCATCCCAACGTGGATTGGGTGACAATGAGGAGGAGCCGGAAGAACAGAAGCTAGTTTCATGCGCTATAGATGGTACTTCCTGCACAACTGTCATACAGTCTGTTCAGCATGAATGGCCTGAGGACAGGGAGGAGGAGGTGGAGGAGAGCATGGTCAGTCATCCTCTTGGTGAGGACATGGTCGTCTTGCCTGTTAGCAGTCTGGCATGCATGGCTGAGTTTATGTTACACTGCCTTTCCCGTGACCCTCGCATTCCCAAAATTTTGGGTGACGGTCATTACTGGTTGGTCACACTTCTAGACCGACGCAACAAGGAGAACTTTCTATCTCTTATTCCCGAGGTGGAAGGGTCTACTAAAATGGGGCAGTACAAGAAGGCCCTTGTTGCAGAATTATTAAAAAAATATCCCATTTGAAAACGCTGGCGGCAGAGGTCACAGTTCATTGGACAACCAAGGAGTACAGGCGAGAGAGACACAACTCCAATCTAGCAGAGGCAGGGGAACACTGTCAAAGTTCTTGGAGAGTTTTTTTAGACCCTCCCATCGCACAGGCTCTGAGGCGTGGGGTACTCTCACAAGGAGTGAAAAGTTTGGGAAGATGCTGAGGGAGTACCTTGCTGACCATACCAACATCCTCCATGATTCCTCTGTGCCTTATAATTATTGGGTATCCAAGCTAGACACGTGACATGAACTGGCTCTCTATGCCTTGAAGGTCCTGCCCTGCCCTGCCACTAACGTTTTTTCAGAGCGGGTTTTTAGTGCCTCTGGTGGAATTATAACTGCTAAACGCATCTGCCTGTCAACTGAAAATGCTGACAGGCTCACTCTTAAAAAATGAATAAGGGCTGGATTGGGCGAGACTTCTCAAAAACACCGAATGATAGCAGCGTAACGTAAACTCAAATCCTGTGTCTTTTTTTGGGAGGTCTATTCCCATGCACCTCTTCACACCCACACATGGGTATATGCTTCCTGATTTTGGCTATTTGCTGTCGTCCTCCTCCTTCTTTTCATCCTCATCCTCCACCACTATATCACCAGGTGACCATGGTCCATGAAGCAACACCCACATATTTTTTTAAAGGGTGTTTATGATGCCCATAAAAATATTGTTATACAGTATGTTCATGTATACCCCCAGGGGTAAATGTTTGTCAGCCCATACACTTAGTGCATGGGCATTACAAGTATAGGAGACCCGCTCCTTTCTAATGGGAACATTTATTATGAGGCCCTCCTCCACGTCTCTTCCAAGGGGCATTGGAGTGCCTCCAAATTTTTGGCAGCCCTTGCATTCACTGCATAGAAAAAAACTATGGGAGACCCACTTCCTAATAATGAGAACATTTTTTCATGAGGCCTTCCTCTACGTGTCTTCCAATGGGCATTGGAGTAGGTCCAAATTTTTACAGCCCTTGCATTCACTGCATAAGCAAACAGTATGGGACACCCACTTCCTAATAGTGGGAACATTGTTTTCAGAAGGCTCTACTGTACATCTCTTCAAAGGGGTATTGGGGTGCATCCAAAATTTGGGCAGCCCTGCCACACTGCATACGCAATAACAGCATTGGAGACCCACTGTTTAATAATGGGAGAAACAAAGCATAGCCGGCTGATGGCTCTCTAAGAACAGTGAGGACCGACTGCTGGCCCTTTTTAGAATAGTAAAGGCCGCCTGATGGTCCTATGAAAATAGGCTTTGTGACTTTCAGAGTACCCCCTTCATAAATGAAACAGGATGTGTCTGATGATGTGTCACACACCACATGGCCAGATTAGGTTGTAAAATGTTTAAATGACATTTCCCAATCAATGCATTTGTCTTGGCTGAAAGCAATGCTAAAGTTCAAAAACACATAAAAAACGCTACATGTGAGCGTAGCCCAAGGTGTTTAGGAGCATATCTGTTTTTGGCTATTTATTTTGCCTTATATACAGTACAAGTTATTACCCTGGAAAGGATTTTCCTTAACATATATCCAAAGATAATCCATTTTGGTTTAGTTTTTGAATGTTTTATTGTGAGTCTGTAAAAGTGGCGTAAGACTCGACTCTGACAACATTGTTCACAGCAGTCACCTGGGAGTCGGAAATGCTTCCAGGGATCTTCCCCATGCTGTTCCCATGTCATTTGAGCACTGTTCCCATTCTAGTCCCTCTGTAGACCGCCGGGGGAAGGGGGCGTAGTAAAAATGCTTGAGTTTCTCATAGACTTACATTGGGCTCGTTGCTCGGGTAGAGCACCCGAGCATTCCAATTTGCTCGACCCGAGCAATTAGCACCCGAGCATTTTAGTGCTCGCCCATCACTAATACCTACAAGTGAAATAATTTTTGCTTAAAGGGAACCTGTCACCCCCAAAATCGTGGGTGAGGTAAGCCCACCGGCATCAGGGGCTTATCTACAGCATTCTGGAATGCTATAGATAAGCCCCCGATGTATCCTAAAAGATGAGAAAAAGACGTTAGATTATACTCACCCAGTGACGGTCCTGCTGTTGGTCCGGGTCCGGCGCCTCCCATCTTCATCAGACGATGTCCTCTTCTGGTCTTCACGCTGCGGCTCCAGCAAGGGCGTTCTTTGTCTGCCCTGTTGAGGGCAGAGGCAGTGCGCAGGTGCTGGGCCTCTCTGACCTTTCCTGGCGCCTGCGCACTGCAGTACTTTGCTCTGCCCTCAACAGGGCAGACAAAGTACGTCTGTGCTGGAGCCGCAGCGTGAAGACCAGAAGAGGACGTCATCTGATGAAGATGGGAGGCACCGGACCCGGACCAACAGCGGGACCGCCCCTGGGTGAGTATAATCTAATGTCTTTTTCTCATCTTTTAGGATACATCTGGGGCTTATCTACAGCATTCCACTATTTTGGGGTGACAGGTTCCCTTTAAGTGCTATCAGGGTTCTGGTAATCACATGGATATTTGCTTGATTCTATGAGCAATGGTAAAACCTAATAATCATAGCGATTTTCCAAACACTTTTGGCCAAGGTGTTTTTTTTAATATTTTGTGTCAAGATGCAATTATCCTTTTTTTTGCTACAAGCAGTATATATGTATGTGTATTCTGTTTTTGTTATACAGTTTAGTAAATAAATGTCATCATTCCACAGACTTTTATATGCAGCTTTTTTGTGACAGTTTCTTGGAGCATCTGATTTTCGCATATGAGGTCTCAGAAGGATTTCTTGTTGAGATGACATTTGCTATTGTCCCTGGATCTATCTGGATTTTAACAGAGCATGAGTTAATGAATTGTGTGTCAAAACAACATACTTCTTAGGAACTCATCTGCCACCGCCAGAGCTTCTTTTGCCTATATCATCTTCTTAGCATCCTCCTGAGGCTAAATGGGTGCACATTTCACTTCACAAATGTTAAACAAAATGCACTTTTCTGTCACGCTGTATTGTCTCAATAACATCTTGTAATATTTTGTTCACTGCGCATTGTATTGTTAATATTTCTCTACTGAAGAAAGCTGTGGTTGACTGATGCAGATTCTTTACATTCTCAGAATTTGTATTGTTAGGGCTGGCGGAACGCACCAAATAATATAAAGAAAGAAATATGGTGCATTCGCAGCCTGGGGCTCACCGTGCAGAGGTGACACCTGCTGCTCGGTAATGGCGGACTATATGGCGGTATAATGTGAACACACACGGGTTAACTTCACCCGGTATTTAGGAGACGAACCCTGTTGCATCACAGGGCCGCAATAACGCAGAGTGAACACTAGAGTTTTGGCCACAGGACTCTGCCCCAAGGACATGGGGTTAGAGTCCCTCTAGACCAGTGTTCCCCAACTCCAGTCCTGAAGAGCCACCAACAGGTCATGTTTTCAGTATTTCCTTAGTATTGCATCACATGCACAGGCAATAATTCCATCACCTGTGCAATATTGAGGAAATCCTGAAAACATGGTGGCTCTTGAGGACCGGAGTTGGGGACCACTGCTCTAGACCCACTAGCATTCGGCGCCGTAACTGAGGTGCCAGGGAAAAAACTAAATAAAGATTTACCTCACTATGTGCGTACAGCGCCGCTCTGGTGGACGCCACTAACCACCCTAACTATGGCCTGGAAAGTGCACTAGTTGCGCACCGTGCCTCACTGGTGGACGCTGCTGAGATGACTCAGTATTATCGTGCCTTGTGCAGGATGGCACAGACTGGTGATAGTCAGCTCCAAAGACCCAACCACATACAACAGCACAAGGGAAGGTGATCATTAGGAGCTTTCACCAGATTGAATACACACATCCACACATACACAATTTTAGATTTATACTAGCGCATGGCCGAGCGGCCATGAGAACCTTTTATAGCGGCGTCCTTCTGGGACCTTCCCAGTGGTCCATTCAGGGCTGCTTCAGGACCTGGGCATGTGACCCTTGTCCCACGGGCATGTTCAGTTGAGAAAAATCAGGACTTAGTCCCAGGAACATCTGCTTGCTGCTGACCACCATAATAGCAGTACCAGGAATAACAGTGGTAACCAGAAGCACAACATCAACTTGGGCAAGATGCTGGGACCGACATCTCTGCTGAGCAGGCTCCTCTGCAGCTGGGGAAGAATGGGAGACTGCAGAGGACATGGTTCGAGATTCCCCCTGTGCAGCGGCGGGAACTCAACACCTAACATGTGTCTAGTGATTATATTAGTAAAGTACTCACCATTCAATGGGCTATATGCCACCAATTCAGGGGCTCCACTTTAAAAATACAAAATAAAAGCAATTAGCACTCAATCTTAGCAGTGTAAATAGTATGACGAGTAGAAAAGTCATGCAGGAATTATGTCCCTATGGAAATTTATACAAATATGAGCATGTACAGAAACATAGCCCAATCACAGCAAGGTCGGCTAGTGGCTACCTTTTGTTAATACTTCTCAGAAAGGTGTAAAATAAAAAAGCCAGTTCCCTGCAAATTGGCGCTATTAACTTGGCTAAAAGGGCTCAAAGGCCAGTTACAGGGGCAAAGGTGAAAGACATGATTTTTGGAGAGAGCAAAATTTGCATCTCCCCATTAAATTTAACTGCCAACAGTTCCACCATGCCTTCTTTCTACAACTTTCTACACATGGAGCATTTTTATATTGGGAAGTTTACAGGTTGGTGACATAAGATTGGTTATCATAACCAAATGTCCTTCTAAGTCTATGATTAGTTAAAGGCTAGCGCCTTATATTCCTGGTATTATAGGATAGTGAAATTGTACTTCTAAACTCTGCATATAACTAAAAAAAATTATTTATTTTATTTCATCTAAAAGGTCAAATAGTTTGCACTTCATAGTATAATTTTATAATGTTTGAGGTCTGATTTTGTTTAACACAGCTCAAAATGATCTGCTTTTCTTCAGACAGCTATAAAACGATTTTTACATTTTTGGCTTCCTTCACCCACCGGTAGGGGGAGCTGACTGTAGTTATATTGTTTTTTTCTTAGTAAGAAGCTCCCTCTATTGGTTACTATTGGCAGGTAGCAGTTTGTAAGTTTGATCTGCAGCTCTTTGGTCGGAAGAAGAAATCTTTTTAGCACACCAACAATAAAATAGAACCCCTATATTTCTAAGTAAATAGTATTGGCTAATTTTGGGTAACAATTCTTGAATTTTTTGAGTATTTTTAGTTCTCTTTTTGTGATTTTGCTATTAGTTTTTGGGCACTAGAACCTTCCTTATTGCCCCTTCAGTCCAATGCTGGACATGGAGAGATCAGGAGGAAATAATTGAAGAGCTTGCAAAACATTTAGACTGACAAACGGCTGTTTTTCGCCTTTGTTTGTAGGATTACCGTTCCTTTGACAGAGTTTACATTTCAAAGTTTGAGCAAATCTTGTTCTAGTTTTGTTTAGCCCTTAAATATTTGAAGTGGCCATTAACTTAGATAGGATAATAATATTGAGAGGCTGCAATTAATACTTCTTTAGTCCCAGATTGTCTTCTGGCTATCTTAATTTGTATGTTCCTGTTTATTATCAAGTAAAACATGATTTATTTGTGAAGACAGGGAAGGAGCGAATGTTGCCTTGTATGGTACTTGGCAGACAATGGACCTGCAGCGCTTCTAACAGAAATTCTATTACTAAGTAGTGAGCATCTAGTAAGATGATTCATTTAATCCAGTCTCCTGTGATTTACATTATTAGAGACTGCTCTTTGCCGCAGCACTAAACGTAGACCATATAAAGTCATCTCCTGCTTTCGGTAGCCTGGTTTATCTCCGTTACTAGATGGCAGACACTGGCGTGTAAATAAACTTATATCTTTCCCAAGTTATCTGGGTTCCGTTAAGTCGTTCTATGCGCATATCAAGTGTAACAGATACTGTAAACAGCGAAGTGTCCCATATCTGGTGAACGCATCCAGACTTGCACCAGCACCGAGCCTTTATTATAAACACTCTTAGAATAATATCAGAAGAGCCCGCACGGTGGCATGTTGTTGTTTGATTCTCCAGTTGGCTTCATTTTCTTTCTTTGCAGTTTAGAAGAGTTTTCTAATAATGGTTCAGGTTCTGTTAATCAATCAACTCACTCTGAATCAAAACTTCCCATTAAGCCCAGGAAGATGTTTTGAGGTTAAGTTAACACAACCATTACAAAAACATTTATTGTGAATGTAACAATAACCTCAGAAGAAAAGGATACAAAGAAAAGCTGCATGCAGATCCACATTATCTATGAAAGTACTAGTTGGCCCGTGCAAAATTCTCGTACATTGGTTGTCAGGAGCGCAGGCAATTTCATGAAAATTAAGCTGGTCAAATGTAAATGAAAACACAGAAAAGCACAGTAAAACCAAAAACACACTGTTGGAAAAAAATCACAGTGGACAGCAAGTGCTAGTAAAAAGATGGAAAAAACAGGGTATTTGGTTGATACGTTTTTTGCAAAAAATGTATATTAAGCCGCTCTACGAAACGTCAAGGTATACCCATATCAGAGCAGTCCTAACTAATGTATGTAATCCCTATCTGATGTATTTAAAACCTGGTCATATGTACAATACCTGTATGAGCAGGATTCAGAAAAGGAATGTCCATGTGGACACGCTGGACAGAACGGCTCCTGTGCGCACAGCTCAAAAAAAGAGGGGTGGAGGCCTCCCCAGTCTTGTGGACACAAGAAAACAATTATATGAAACCAGAACACATGAGCCGCACGCACAGTGAACAAGCCCGTAGAGACATGTTCACACCACCAAGAGACTTGAAAACACAAAAAAGCACAGTAAAACCAAAAACACACTGTTGGAAAAAAATCACAGTGGACAGCAAGTGCTAGTAAAAAGATGGAAAAAACAGGGTATTTGGTTGATACCCCTGGAACCTTTCAACCTTTTCCCACATATCATGCTTCAAAGATAACTATACCAAATGTAAATTTTTGGTGAAGAATCAACAACTAGTGGAACACAATTGTGAAGTTGAATGAAATGTATTGGTTATTTTAAATTTTTGTGGAAATTCAAAAACTGAAAAGTGAGGCGTGCAATATTATTCAGCCCCTTTAACTTAATACTTTGTTGCGCCACCTTTTGCTGCGATTACATCTGCAAGTCGCTTGGGGTATGTCTCTATCAGTTTTGTACATCGAGAGACTGAAATTCTTGCCCATTCTTCCTTGGCAAACAGCTCGAGCTCAGTGAGGTTTGATGGAGATCGTTTGTGAACAGCAGTTTTCAGCTCTTTCAACAGATTCTTGATTGGATTGAGGTCTGGACTTTGACTTGGCCATTCCAGCACCTGGATACGTTTATTTGTGAACCATTCCATTGTAGATTTTGCTTTATGTTTGGGATCCTTGTCTTGTTGGAAGACAAATCTCCATCAGGAAACAACAATGTACAGTCTGAGTTATGTCAACGCTGTAGTTTTTTACTTGGAACCAAGGGTGACTCCAGGTCACCAATAAGCTGCAACCTTAGAAGAAAGATAGACTGTTCAATGAATGTCTAATAATACGGAAAATCTGATGGTTCAGAACCTGTCCGGTCCCTTTTAGGCTGCATTCATTTATATCTTCAGTTTTAAAACAGAAGCCTTAAACAGGTAAAGTTTTACTTTTATTCCACTTCCACATATGTAGCAAATAATTTATATGTACCTGCCTGAAATCAGCTGGGCAAGGAGTTCAGCAAGCTGGAAAGCCCCCAAAGCAAATGTTAGGATTTGTTTCAGCTTTGTAGTAGTATGCTTTGGGGTAGTGTGGTGCCACCTGCAGGTCATTTTTCCTTACTGCAGATTTATGAAAATGAATGTTTAAAGTGTATTTTGTGATCACATCGTGGATGTGTGGTTTATTTGGCTATTTTCTTGCTGAAGGGGGCAAGTTTACCTTCAAATGGTGTATCATTTGTGTGTGTGGGTGGAGTATGAACGGAGATACAAAGTGATCACCAAAAAAGAGTGTTTTGAAATAATATAGAAGGATTGGAAGCATGGATAATCATTTGGTGCATAGTCAATTAACCAATAGTCTTGGTTTTTGTATAATTTAAAGTTTAGAATAAGCATCAATGGAAACTTTTTTGTGACACGTAAGTAAACAATATTTGTGCGTATGGTGCAGTCAAAGAACTAGATGATACTAAAGAAATAAATAAGTGAATGTACATAAATGCTGCTTATCCCTTCATACAATATGATTATTATCATGGATAAATCCACTGGAACACTGTATAACCCACTTAAAATGCATATTGGGGGTGACAGACTCCCTTTAATGTCATTATAAGCTGCAATTTGACAGTTGTTGCCTTTTTCTTTTCTAGATGTTTTATAACAAATGTGATTTGTACTATAAGGTGTAAAGTAGTGCTTTTCCTCCATTCAAAGATTATAAGTTACCGTACCTTGGGGCCAATAATCACTTATACCTGACCTCAAAACTAATCAGTGACTTTTAGTCTTCTTGTCTCTCGCCCGCCATAAATCATATGGCTTGTAGATTTTCCCAATGAGATGAGGTTGACATAGAGTCTGCTTATCACAATGCAGTCACATTAAATCTTTACACAGGAGAATTATTGGCTAATATTTCAGAATTGGCTGTCACTTTTAACATGCCTAGCCGCTTGTTACAATAAAGTAGGTCATACATCTACATAGACATTAAAATTCGTATCATGAACTGGCAAAAAATAAACTGGTATAGTATTTTTGCTTACATTTCAGCATATGAAATGTAAAGCGCCATGGAATAAATGGCGCTATAACAATAAATAATAATAATATGAAGCAGAATGGCACATTCTTATTCTGCATACATTATATTAATCCTAGATGGCAAAAAAAGAACTGAACCAGGTCTTAAAACAGAATATCTATCTGTAGTGCACACTGAAGGTCATCAGAAATCCAGATGCCCATTTAATAAAGGGAAGAGTAGATGCATTTGCTTGTATAATTGTGAATATTCTTAAAAACTTCCTACATACTGTACATTTGTTCAGACTGCTAAAATGTCCAATGTCAGAATAATGGGCAAAAACTTTCCTAATATTTGTCATATTTGGGGCGTTCTACAGCTTTTCTGATTACCTGTACGTGAAGTGGAAAAGTCTCAGTGAAAGAATGCGCAAGAATGGAATAGCTGAATCCATTGTATTTATGGAAAAAATATATAAATGGTAATTCTCTTGCAGACTGAAATGGATTTTCCTATAGGAATGCCCTACATTTTATTATACTAAGTTTACTTTATGAAAATAACTCATACAGAAGAAGCTTTTACTACTCGGGCAACCTCTTTTTAATCCCCATAGTACCCCATCATAACACTTATATTAACACCCGATACCGGTGGTGTTCCAGCGGTGTTGACACTGGCTTTCCCGAGGATCACATGATATTGCTATGTCATGCAATCCCTGCAGCCAGTCATCACTGGCTTCCCTCTTCCCTCCTTCAGACAGATCAACTCATCTGGAGGAACAGGGTGAGCAGCCGCAGCTCTCACTTCCTACCGGCTGTCAATTACGTCCATAGGAGAGGAGAGTGAAGCCAGCACTGATTATGTCATGTGATCCCCAGGAAAGCCAGTACCAACACCTCTGGAATGGCGCCGGCACCGAAGATGCATATAAGTGATATTATTTTATTGATCAGAAAGGGTTGCCTGAATACTAAAAGGGAATCTGTCACCAGGTTTTTGCTAAGTTTCGTAGTTGTGACACAATCAGAGTTCTTAGATGTAACATAAAGCAGAGCAGAGAAAGCTAGCCCTGCCCACACCAGGCTCTGTATGTACATTGTCTATTGATAAAGCAACCTAGTAATGGCTGCTATGATTATCTTACAACTGCTCAGTAGAAAAAGGAAATTGACGATCCAGAGTAGACCGCCATGCTGTATAAAGAATCAGTTCCAGAGTGGAATTAGCAATTTTGTAGTTTTTACTGCCGGCATTGATGACATAAGAACGACAATAAGTATTTGCAGTTCAATAGTTTGCTCAAGTGACTCTCGTGCCTGTTGGGAGGGCTAATATGGTGTCTTATCACCAAGAATCGACAGCTTCCATGTTCAAATATCATTTCATTCATTTAATATAATTGTTTAATTTCTTTTTATAAATATTTGTTTAATTATTTGTTTTAATTTCATAGTGACAATAATTAACTAATAACAAATGATGAGATAGATAGATAGATAGATAGATCCATGGATTGGGAAAGTATTCACTACTTTGGGATTTTTTGTGGGTTTATTTTTTGAGGGCTTGCATTAATTCATGTAAACATTTGGTTTTCTTTGTATTGTGAAGGCCAGCTTAGTTCCTTCATACTGGACATGCAGCGCCCCAGGGTCCTGGTCGTTGCAGTAATATCATTCTCCTCTAGGGGGAAGTGATGTTACGTTTGGAGGCAATAAAGGAGATCTCTTTAGCAGGTATCACAAACATGCAACACATTTCATACTCCAGTCCACCAGGGAGAGCTATGCTCCTATTTATTAGGGCACTCTTCACAATTAGGTAAAACTGGCGGTCTGGATAGGAAGTTAGGCAGATGCTGGCTGAGCTTTGCTCAGGCAGTTGCTATCTGAGCTCCACTCAGGTAGTTGGTCCCTGACAGGGGTGGGATCCTGTCAGAGGCCTAGACAGAAGGTCACGGAGCTGCGCCTGCCCCACGTGCGGCAGTTCCTAAGAAAGGACATGAACAGAGAACTGTATTGTAGAGAGTGAGAAAGAAGTCATAGCAAAAGGAGTGGAAACCAGAAGGAGTTCTGCCCTGCACAGGCTGCCTCCTTCTGAGGCACAGGATTCAGTAGCCGGTACATCGAGGGAGCAACAGTCCTTTATGCTTTGCTCCAGAGACCGGCAGGACAGCTAATTTCATGTTACTGATCCGCCCCATACCCAGGAGTCGTGGTGGCACCCACGAGAGGCCGGGGCGTGCTAGAGTCCCTGTAAAAAGCCTCAGGCCACTGGTCATACTGGTTTGTCCTATCCTATCTGGGGGACAGACAAAGAGACATCTAGAACATCTACAACAGTTGTGAGGACCTTATGAGAGGCTCAGCAGTAAGGTACTACAACACCCAGGCGCTAGAGGAAGGCTACTGATCTCCACCTGAATAAGGGGACTCTGGATTTGCCTCTAAACCGGCCGGACTCTGCTTGCCCTGTGATCTGGTGCTCTGGACTGTGGATGCTGAAGCCTTCAGTAAAAAGGTAAAGAGACTGCAAATCTTGTGTCCTCGTTATTCACTGCACCTCTCACCATCCACCATCTACACACTGGGAAGCCCTGGGGATACACTTCACCTGTGGGAAGGTATACCATCTAGCTGCCATAACATCGCCCCAGAGGACCCCTTAAAGCAGCGTCGTTCACCCTGACTGAATACCACAGGTGGCGTCACGAACATTATCCCTTTAAAGACCTTTCCCTTTTACAACGGACCTCCCGAGGGCCACGGACCGGGTCAGCCACTGTGACATCCCCCTTTTGAACCGAGGGGCCCGGTACAGAGTACCCCACTGCCCACGGGGGCGCTCCAGACACATTCCCCATATGCACTTATTCATTACTTAATTATTACTATGATTATTCCTATACATGGAGTTCTTTTGCAGGGGATCTCATTTTGTCACTTGTTTTTGGTGTGGAGACCAGACTGAACCAAAGGATCCATTTTGTCTCCCAGATGAAATCTGCTTCTGCACAGCAAACTTGACATTTCCTTTTATAGAAGTAATCACGCGCGCATTTCTCCTTGATATTGTAGCCTTTCACCCACATACCAGATATTGTAACTTTTCACTAGTATAGATTTGCTTTGTAAGTGATTATGAAATATGAGCGCTTGTGCGCATGTCTGTAAATGCCTAACTTCTTACTATATAAAGAAGGGGCAGCGCCCAGTGAGGCAGGCGTGCTCCGGGGCTACCCCTGTTTATGAACACACAACCTTTGTGCTGCGTGTCATTTACTTGGATTCCTCAATCCAGGAAGCCAGGGACGGAAGAGGACTCAACATTTCTTGGCGCCCGAACAGGGACCCGAGGCGAGAGTGTCTACTCGAGATTCACCTACGGATACGGACAACGGAGATCTGGGATAATGGACGGCAAATGAATTGAAAAACCTGGCCAGGTAAGAGACATTATTAGTTCTCTTTTATCTGCCCTGTATTATCCGAAAGATCTCTACGAGCCGTGTCACGCTGGGTTAGTCTAGTAGTGAGTAGATACCTATAAAACTCGGGTTACCATATTGTATAGATTTATGAGTCCTGTCCCTGGCAGTGTGTGAACAAGTGTGAAGGTTGTGGCATGTTATGAAAGAAGGATAAAAGTACGTAGAACAATAAGCCGAAATTGTTAGGACAAGTCTTATTAGTGAAGTCAGCCTAACTGGGTCATGTGGTTGCGTCCTTTCGGGGAGACCTCCGCCCATGCTTGACTCTCTTTGAGAAACTTGTTCCTTCATTTTTGGATAAGAGTTTGATAGAATGAGCCCAGGACACGAGTCCATGAGCCTGGGACAAGTATGATAACAGAGACGGAGAGTTTGGTGATCTGTTTGGTGTTGCTGATCCTGTTTGCGTGCATTGTAGGAATCAAGTTTATTCTGCACATTAGAAAGAACGGAGCAGATCAGCCCTTCAATATCTTAGCTCCCTAGGAAAGAAGACAACGAGACATCACTCTAGTGAGGTGATTGTCCAAACGTCACCTAGGATAAGTGTAGCTATTATTGAAAAGAAAAATGGGAAATAAACAGACAAAATCCGTCTTAGGACAAGTAGAAGCAAAAGATATCATACAGGAAAGATGTGGAAAGACAGTCAGAAGGCAGATCAGAAGGGTAAGAGAAAAATTGGGAATTTCAGAAGCACTTATGTTTAGCACTGAATGGGAAAGACTGAGTAAAGAACGAGGTGGAATTATCAAAGACAATGGGTGGGAAGAAATCATACACTGTATGATAAAGGTCTCAAAAACAGCTAAAGAGGAGAATTGGAAGTATGATCCAGACACTTCCAAATGGAGTATGGGTACGGGAAAATGTTGTGCCACGACTCATTCAGTTCCTCCTCCTTACCTAGATCCGAATGTTCAACCATTTGTACCTTCTGAAGGAGGACAAACCAAACCAAATTTATATCCTGGGTTAAATGGGGTGGAAGGATGGGTGTGCAAAAATTGTGGCCAGCAGAATCCAGACTGGAGAACTGAATGTTCTGCCTGTGGGGCCCCCAGAGGTCATCAATTGTTAGCTCCTGTTAGGATAGTACCGAAACCCTTCAGAGAAACTGGTGTAGATGGAGCAATGGCAACTAGATATCACCAAACCCGACAATACTTCCCTTGGTCCCCCGCTGAAGGAATGTCTCTTCTACATAATGCACCAGATCCTACCCAGTACACAGTTAGATTCGCACAGTATATACAGCAAATTATGCAGACTCATGCAGGAGTCTGGGCAGATGGAGAGGAATTATGTAGAATGAAAATGACTCCTGGTCTCTTCCAGGAACTGCTAACACATCTACAGGGACACAGGCCACAGGTGGGACAGGAGCTACAAGAGGGACAAGCGGGACAAGGTGCCTTACAAACGATAGAATCAGGAACACAATTTGTAGACCATTTAATAGTTTTCATGAGGCAGAAACAGAGGCAGAGAGGAACAACGGGAGTGGTGGCTCAGAGACCTGGACAATCGGTAGATGAATATTATCTAGGGGTAGAGAATAATTTTAGAGATGAAGGAATAGATCTAACCGCTCCAGGAATGATGAGGTTAATTACAAAAACCTTTATAGATGGATTGTCTCCAAAAGTAAAGGAAAAACTTAAGGCTGCAACTCCTGATTGGAGAACCTTGGAAGACCCACACTTGGCCAGGCAAAAAGCCGTAGGGATAGAGTTGGATTTAAGAGAAAATCATAAGCCTGTCAGAATAGCGCAAGCAAACACAACAGGTGGAAGGGCAAGACATAATTTTCCCTGTCATTACTGCAAGAAACCAGGACATTTCCAGAAAGAATGTAGAAAGAAGCAGGCAGACATAAAATCAGGAAAATTTGTACCAAAGAATAAGCCCTCAGACATCCAACAGACATCCATAGTGGATGGTCCCATACCAGACTCAGATTGACTCAATGTGTTACAAACTTCCCTACCAGCTAGAAGACCTATAATACAGGTGAATGTGGGGGGAAGAGAGATTCCATTTTTAATAGATACAGGTGCAACTTCCTCAATTTTGAATCAAGATTTTCTTCCAAACCCGGAAGATATTTCACAACAAACAACTTTTGCTGAGGGTTATGATGGGGTAATTCAAACACTACCATACACTGTGCCCCTAGAGGTCTCCTTAGGACCTAAATGTTTTGCATCCAGATTTTTGTATGCCAGAGGTGCCCCAACATGTTTGTTGGGAACTGATGTCTTGAAGAAATTAGAAGCTAACATCAATTTTAGGGAAGATGGCACAGTCATGCTGACTATCCCTGATGATGCGGAAACATTAGAACAATATGTCAGAATTCAGGCTTTTGAGGATTATACTGAAGAAAAAGAGTACACCACAGATCTAGACCTCTCAACAGTCCCAGAAACACTGTGGGCACAGGGTGACACTGATGTGGGATTATTGCATATCTCTCCTGTAAAACTATCTGTGCAACCAGGAACTGTTCTCCCACAGCTCAGACAAAACCCTGTGAGTGCCCAGCAGGAACTAGCGATTACAAAACAGATAGAGGGATATAGAGAGAAAGGGGTTTTGGTAGAGATACAATCACCTGCTAACACTCCTCTGTATCCAGTCAAGAAGAGAACTCTTGATAAGGGTTCTATGCCCAAATATCGTATGGTACATGATTTAAGAGAAATAAACAAAGTTCTAGATCCAATCACCCCAGTTGTACCCAATCCTCATACGTTACTATCACAGATACCAGCCAGTTCTCAAGTGTTTACTGTAATAGATCTTTCAAATGCATTTTTCTCGGTTCCTTTACACCAAGACAGTTGGCATTTGTTTGCATTTACATTTAAGGGCAAACAGTTAGCGTGGACACGCCTTCCACAGGGAATGATACACTCCCCTACTCTTTATTCAAATGCCCTACAAACAGTCCTTCAGAGGTTTGAACCCGAACCACAGGTAGTAATTTTGCAGTATGTGGATGACCTACTACTTTGCTGCCCAGATCTAGAAACTGCAGAAAGGTCCACTGTGAGTTTACTATGTTTTTTAGAAAAAGAAGGGTGTAAAGTGAATAGACAAAAGCTACAAGTTTGTCAGACCAAAGTGGTCTTTCTAGGTCATTGCATTTCTCAAGGTAAAAAGCATCTTACACCTCAAAGAACTGAAGCAATAAGACAGATGAATGAGCCTAGAAATCATAAACAGCTACGAGCATTTTTAGGAATAGTGTCTCATTGTAGACAATGGATTATACATGCCAGTCAACTAATGCAACCACTGTATGACTGTGTAAAAAGTGAACCTTATTTGTTGACAAAAGAAGGTCAGATTTCGTTCCAACAATTAAAAGATGCCCTTGTTTCAGCTCCAGCGTTAGGGCTACCAGACTACACCAAACCATTTCAGCTTATGGCTGCAGAAGTTGATTCCCATGCTACAGGAGTTCTTACCCAGAAGCATGCAGGTAAACAAAGACCAATTGCATATCTTTCAGCAAGGTTAGATCCCGTAGCTAGAGCAGCGCCAACCTGTGTACGTGTAGTTGTTGCTGTCTCACTATTGTTGGACAAAGCATCAGAAATTGTCCTAGAGCATCCACTCACAGTTCAAACTACACATGATGTTTATGGGATATTAAACCAGGTCCAACCAAAACACATCTCCATGGCCAGACATTTGCGGCTTCAGTGTTCTTTGCTGCTACCCTCCACTATCACATTTGCAAGGCTTCAGACTCTCAATTTAGCTACACTGCTACATCTCGAGTCTGAAGGGGGGAATAAGGACACTGATACACACACAAATTTTTTCCCTACAGATACACATGATTGTACAGAGCTCATTTTACAAGAAACGGTAGGCTTACCCAATGTATCCGAAACACCACTTCAAAATCCAGATTTAGAGCTGTTTATAGATGGTAGTAGGTTTGCAGATGACACAGGTAACTTCCATACAGGGTATGCAGTTGTGTCAGGATCTGAAACTCTCAAAGCAGAACCGCTTCCACCGAAACAATCTGCACAAGAAGCAGAACTAACAGCATTGATTGAAGCTCTAAAAATAGCTGAGAATCAGACAGCTAATATATACACTGATTCTAGGTATGCACATGGTATTGTGTTTGATTTTGGAGTAATCTGGAGAGCTAGAGGTTACATGACAGCGTCAGGACAACCTGTAAAACATGCTTCTCTGATCAAACAGATCTTAGAGGCTGCACAAGAAACAAAAGAAGTAGCAGTAATCAAGGTAGCTGCACATGTGAGACTCGACACTAGGGAATCTAGGGAAAATGATAGGGCTGATAAAGCAGCCAAAGCAGCAGCAGTCAAACCCTTACAACAGGTCCATACTGTAAATCCCACGGAAAATACTGAAGATAGACTGAGACAAGCACAGGAAGATGCAGGAGAAGAGGAGAGGGACAGGTGGAAAAAGGAAGGGGCAGAAGAACAAGCGGGAATTTGGAAGAAAGATGGACTAATATGTCTACCTAGAGCCTGGTACCCGATTGTAGTTGGTGGATTGCATCACCCTACGCATGTGTCTGCAAATGCAATGACACTACTGGCAAAGCAAGTCTGGTTGGCTCCAGGTTTTGGCAACTACGCAAGAGACTATTGTGCTGCATGCGCTATATGCCTGACACATAATCCCGGACAGACAGCAAAGACCCCTATGAAGCACCACGTCCGACCTCTCTACCCGTTTCAACGGTTGCAGATAGACTTTATCCAGCTGCCAAAGAGTAATGGGTATGAGTATGTGTTGGTGTGTGTGGACATGTTCTCGGGGTGGCCAGAGGCCTATCCAGTTCGGAAGGCTTCAGCTAAAAACACTGCTGTAAAGCTAGTTACCGAACTGGTGCCCCGTTATGGTCTCCCTGAAGTGATCGAGTCAGATAGGGGTACTCATTTCACTGGAGAAATATTTCAAAATGTACTAAAAATGTTGGGTGTTGAAAGTCAGTTACACACTCCGTACCATCCTCAAAGTTCTGGTAAGGTAGAACGCATGAATGGAACTTTAAAATTAAAAATACAGAAAGCCATGGCTGAAACAGGAAAGCCTTGGACAGAATGCCTTTCACTGGCCCTTTACTCAATACGCAATACCCCAAGGGGTAAGACTAAACTGTCTCCATATGAAATTTTGTTTGGCAGGACTGCCAATTTAGGATGTTACTTTCCACAGCAACTTGTGTTAAATATTGAATAACTGACTTCCTATGTGCAAAATCTTCAGAAACAATTAACTAAGGTGCATGCACAAGTTTTTGCTTCCCTTCCAGATCCTGATAACACTGAAGGAAGTCACAAGTTGGAACCAGGTGATCAAGTCTATATAAAAAGACACACCAGAAAGGCTCTTGAACCAAGATTTGACGGACCCTTCCAAGTCCTGTTGACAACACCTACATCAGTCAAGCTTGAAGGAAAGGCATCATGGATACATGCAAGCCATTGCAAAAAAGCAGTATAAAACTCATGATATTGATGTTAATAATGTTAACCACAACGAAGGCATGGGAAAGACTAAATTCTTTAGCCCCTTTGAACAATAGATTCGTACAACATCATAGAAAATTAGTGCACGACTTGTTAAACAATACACAAACCCTGACAGATTGTTGGATCTGTACCCATTCGCCGGTATCAGCCACAAGTATACCTTTTCTAGCAGTTCCCGTATCAGCAGAAGAAATATTCGCTTGGCCTAATTGTTCAGACAACCTGGCCAACAACCAAACTGGTAATACTAGGCTATGGAATACTACAATCGCCATACCAATTGTGGGATGGGTAGAATTTCCTTGGTGGCAGGGTAATCTCTCAGGGAGTAGTACACATCTACAATATTTGGCCTATAAGGGTGGAGCCTGGGTCCCTAGGAATAAGACTGGATTAACTAATTTAGGACAGGTCCCCACAGAAAATCTACAGCTCAGTTTCAGTACAACCGCCCCTCCCTCTGATGCTTTCAAACCTGTAGTATTGGAAAGATACATACATAATAGAAAATGGGAACATTCTGAGTTGTTCCCCCAAGGTGATGATAACAGTTGTACAAGTAAGCCGGGGAACCTGGTTTGTAATGAATCCAATGAGTATGACATTTAAATTAAAGGACGTACAACGACTCAGAGATCAGTATGACAAAGACAATGACCAGAATAAGGATAGCTGGTGGTCAGATACCTTTTCTTTTCTTAACCCAGCCAACTGGTTCAGAGGGATCGGTGGGTGGGTTGCCGGGATTATGCAGAGCATAATACATATAGTTATGATTATTGTAATCATATATGTGTTATTCAAGATTGTACTCAAGGGTATCTCAGTATGCACAAATAAATTTTGTGTAATAGATGCAAGAGTATAAAGTTTATTATTGCCGTACTAATTTTCTTTTATATTTTAGTATACTGCCGCATAAAGAAGAAAATGCACAAGCTTCATGCAAAAATTTATGACAAATAATAAAAGAATATGTCAAAGGGGGGAATTGTGGAGACCAGACTGAACCAAAGGATCCATTTTGTCTCCCAGATGAAATCTGCTTCTGCACAGCAAACTTGACATTTCCTTTTATAGAAGTAATCACGCGCGCATTTCTCCTTGATATTGTAGCCTTTCACCCACATACCAGATATTGTAACTTTTCACTAGTATAGATTTGCTTTGTAAGTGATTATGAAATATGAGCGCTTGTGCGCATGTCTGTAAATGCCTAACTTCTTACTATATAAAGAAGGGGCAGCGCCCAGTGAGGCAGGCGTGCTCCGGGGCTACCCCTGTTTATGAACACACAACCTTTGTGCTGCGTGTCATTTACTTGGATTCCTCAATCCAGGAAGCCAGGGACGGAAGAGGACTCAACATTGGTGACATTTTCTAACTGCATGCACTCAGCAAATATTATCTTGATTAACATGTAACTTTATTGTTGCTTGAAACATCATTTTCTCTTTACTTATTTTCTTGAGGTTTATATGTACAGTACATATGTTACTTGATTAGCTCATCCACCATATTTTCTCTGTGGTCTGCATCTGTTACCAGGTTATTTGCTTTGAATTTGTAGTATGTTATTTGTCATTTGCTTTTAAAGAGCATTATTTAATAAAATTATATTTTTATTAAAAACTTTTCTATGTACTCCCTTCCTTGCCACATTTTTTATTGGTTATGCAATTTTAATTGTGATGTAAACAACTAACAGGACACACAACTGAAAACTTTGGTGTGCATAACTATTCACCCCCCTAAAGTCAGTACTTTATAGAGCCTCCTTTTGCTACAATTACAGGTGCAAGTCGCTTTGGATAAATCTCTGAGTTTTCCACATTTTGCCACTGGGATTTTTGCCCATTCCTCAAGGCAAAACTGCTCCAGCTCCTTCAGGTTAGATGGTTTTCTCTGGGGTGCCACATGACCACAGCAACTTCCTGCATACATTTGAAGAGTCACCCATAAGTCTGTTCACAAACTAAAAACCAGCCATTAATTCAATATGTGTAGGTAAAGGTTTTCTTCTGCCTACTCTTCCATAAAGGCCACCTCTATGGAGTGTATGGCTTATTGTGGTCATATGGACAGATACTCCACTCTCTCCTTGGGAACTCTGCAACTTCTTCAGGGTCTCTGTGCTGTTCCTCTGTCTATTGCCCTCCTTGCCCATGCTGAGAGTTTTGGTGGGCAGCCTTCTCTTGGCAGGTTTGCTGTGCTACCATGTTCTTCACATTTGATGGTAATGGATTTGATGGTGTGTTAGGGGATCATCAGAGAATGACATATTATTTTATTACCCAACCCTGATTTGTACTTCTCAACAATTTTGTTCATGACTTTTTTGAAGATCTCCTTGATCTTCATGGTGTTATTTGGTTAGTGGTGCCTCTTACTAAATGGTGCTACAGCCTCTGTGGCCTTTCAGAAGAGGTGTGTATATACCGACAGACCATGTGACACTTAGAGAGTAAACAGGCAGACTTCCTTTCACTAAGCGTGTGACTCATGAAGAATATTGCTTGCACCAGAAATATTTAGGGGCTTCATAGCAATAGGATTGAATACACATGAAAATGCCATTTTTTAATTATTCGATCCCATAAATTTAATTTATGCCTATAGTTTTCTCACTTCACCAACTTAGACCGGTTTCACATTTGCAGTTGTGTCCGCAGCATTTCTGATGCATGCATCTGCATGCGCCTTGATTTCATATCTTTTACATTGTGGACACAGGTTCATGCATTTGCATGTGTTTGCCTGCGTTTGTTTACGGATGCGTCTTTTTGCGGTGTGCGGCTAACGCACCATGTTGCAATTTTTGAGGCGGCAAATTTCCATCAAATATGCGCAGGCATGCGCATGTGGATGAGTGCTTTACAAAAACGCATTACCGTCTATGGGAACGCATGCACTTGCGCACTTCGGACTACGCATGTCCAGGAACTTGTTATGGCCCTGGTGGTTAGGAGCACCAGGAACGACCTGATGGTTAAACTCACACAAGACAAGCTCTGGGAAGTGGAAACTCTGCTGACCGCAACCCCTAATCCTATCACACAACTAGAAATAGCCGTGGAGCGTACCTAACACGGCCTAGACGCCTCTTCACAGCCTAAGAGCTAACTAGCCCTAGAAATAGAAAATAAAGCCTACCTTGCCTCAGAGAAATTCCCCAAAGGAAAAGGCAGCCCCCCACATATACTGACTGTGAGTAAAGATGAAAGTCACAAACACAGAAATGAAACAGGTTTCAGCAAAGAGAGGCCTGACTTACTAAACAGGCTGAGGATAGGAAAGGTATATTTGCGGTCAGCACAAAAAATTACAAAAAGACCACGCAGAGTGTGCAAAAAGACCTCCGCACCGACTCATGGTGCGGAGGTACCACTCTGCATCCCAGAGCTTCCAGCTAGCAAAACAAAATCATGATAGCAAGCTGGACCAGAAAACAATGAACAAATAATAACTAGCAGGGACTTAGCTTCTGCTGGAGTAGACAGATCACCAGAAAGATCCAAGAGCGAACTGAACCAGTACAAGAACATTGACAGCTGGCATGGAGTAACGATCTGAGTGGAGTTAAATAGAGCAGCCAGCCAACGAATAAGCTCTGTCACCTGTGGAAGGAACCTCAGAAGCAGCAGCACCACTCACAGCCACCAGAGGGAGTCCATGGACAGAACTCGCCGAAGTTCTATTCATGACCACCGGAGGGAGTTCGATAACAGAATTCAACAACAGTACCCCCCCTTGAGGAGGGGTCACCGAACCCTCACCAGAGCCCCCAGGCCGATCAGGACAAGCCAAATGAAAGGCACGAACTAGATCGGCAGCATGAACATCAGAGGCAAAAACCCAGGAATTATCTTCCTGACCATAACCCTTCCACTTGACCAGGTACTGGAGCTTCCGTCTCGAAATACGAGAATCCAAAATCTTCTCCACCACATACTCCAACTCCCCCTCGACCAACACCGGGGCAGGAGGATCAACGAAGGGAACCATAGGCGCCACGTATCTCCACAATAACGACCTATGGAACACATTATGGATGGCAAAAGAAGCTGGAAGTTCAAACGAAATGACACAGGATTGAGAACTTCAGAAATCTTATACGGACCAATGAAACGAGGCTTAAACTTAGGAGAGGAAACCTTCATAGGAACATGACGAGACGACAACCAAACCAAATCCCCAACACGAAGTCGGGGACCAACACAGCGCCGGCGGTTAGCAAAACGTTGAGCCTTCTCCTGGGACAATGTCAAATTGTCCACCACATGAGTCCAAATCTGCTGCAACCCGTCCACCACAGTATCCACACCAGGACAGTCCGAAGACTCAACCTGCCCTGAAGAGAAACGAGGATGGAAACCAGAATTACAGAAAAAGGGCGAAACCAAAGTAGCCGAGCTAGCCCGATTATTAAGGGCGAACTCAGCCAAAGGCAAGAAGGACACCCAATCATCCTGATCAGCAGAAACAAAGCATCTCAGATATGTTTCCAAAGTCTGATTAGTTCATTCGGTTTGGCCATTTGTCTGAGGATGGAAAGCCGAAGAAAAAGACAAATCAATGCCCATCTTAGCACAAAAGGACCGCCAAAACCTTGAAACGAACTGGGAACCTGTGTCCGAGATGATGTTCTCCGGAATGCCATGCAAACGAACCACATGCTGGAAAAACAATGGCACCAAATCAGAGGAGGAAGGCAATTTAGACAAGGGTACCAAATGGACCATCTTAGAGAAGCGATCACAAACCACCCAAATGACCGACATCCTTTGAGAGACAGGGAGATCTGAAATAAAATCCATGGAAATATGCGTCCAGGGCCTCTTTGTGACCGGCAAGGGCAAAAGCAACCCACTGGCACGAGAACAGCAGGGCTTAGCCCGAGCACAAGTCCCACAGGACTGCACAAAAGAACGCACATCCCGTGACAAAGAAGGCCACCAAAAGGATCTAGCCACCAAATCTCTGGTACCAAAGATTCCCGGATGACCCGCTAACACCGAACAATGAACCTCAGAGATAACTCTACTAGTCCATCTATCAGGGACAAACAGTTTCTCTGCTGGACAACGGTCAGGTCTATCAGCCTGAAATTTCTGCAGCACACGCCGCAAATCAGGGGAGATGGCAGACAAAATTACCCCCTCTTTGAGAATACCCGCCGGCTCAGGAACATCCGGAGAGTCAGGCACAAAACTCCTCGACAGGGCATCAGCCTTCACATCCTTAGAGCCCGGAAGGTACGAAACCACAAAATCGAAACGGGAGAAAAACAGCGACCATCGAGCCTGTCTAGGATTCAACCGTTTGGCAGACTCGAGATAAGTCAAATTCTTGTGATCCGTCAAGACCACCACGCGATGCTTGGCTCCTTCAAGCCAATGTCGCCACTCCTCGAATGCCCACTTCATGGCCAACAATTCTCGATTGCCAACATCATAATTGCGCTCAGCAGGCGAAAATTTTCTAGAAAAGAAGGCACATGGTTTCATCACCGAGCAATCAGAACTTCTTTGTGACAAAACAGCCCCTGCTCCAAGCTCAGAAGCATCAACCTCGACCTGAAACGGAAGTGAAGCATCTGGCTGGCACAACACAGGGGCAGAAGAAAAACGACGCTTCAACTCCTGAAAAGCCTCTATAGCCGCAGAGGACCAATTGACCACATCAGCACCTTTCTTGGTCAAATCAGTCAACGGTTTAGCAACACTAGAAAAATTAGCGATGAAGCGACGGTAAAAATTAGCAAAGCCCAGGAACTTCTGCAGGCTCTTCACAGATGTCGGCTGAGTCCAATCATAAATGGCCTGAACTTTAGCAGGGTCCATCTCGATAGTAGAAGGTGAAAAAATGAAACCCAAAAATGAAACCTTCTGAACTCCAAAGAGACATTTCGACCCCTTCACAAACAAGGAATTCGAACGAAGGACCTGGAACACCATTCTGACCTGCTTCACATGAGACTCCCAATCATCCGAAAAGACCAAAATATCATCCAAATATACAATCATGAATCTATCCAGGTACTCTCGGAAGATGTCATGCATAAAGGACTGAAACACAGATGGAGCATTAGAAAGCCCGAATGGCATAACCAGGTACTCAAAATGGCCCTCGGGCGTATTAAATGCTGTTTTACATTCATCGCCCTGTTTAATTCGCACAAGATTATACGCCCCTCGAAGATCTATCTTGGTGAACCAACTAGCCCCCTTAATCCGAGCAAACAAATCAGACAGCAGCGGCAAAGGGTACTGAAATTTGACTGTGATCTTATTAAGAAGGCGGTAATCAATACAAGGTCTCAAAGCGCCATCCTTCTTGGCCACAAAAAAGAACCCTGCTCCCAACGGTGATGACGACGGGCGAATATGACCTTTCTCCAAGGATTCCTTTATATAACTCCGCATAGCGGCGTGCTCTGGCACAGATAAATTAAACACTCGGCCCTTAGGAAACTTACTACCAGGAATCAAATTAATAGCACAATCGCAATCCCTATGAGGAGGTAGGGCACCGGATTTGGGCTCTTCAAATACAACCCGGTAATCTGACAAAAACTCAGGGACTTCAGAAGGAGTGGAAGACGAAATTGACAGCAATGGAACATCACCATGTACCCCCTGACAACCCCAGCCGGACACAGACATAGATTTCCAATCCAAAACTGGATTATGGACCTGTAGCCATGGCAACCCCAAAACGACCACATCATGCAGATTATGCAACACCAAAAAGCAAATATCCTCCTGATGTGCAGGAGCCATGCACATGGTCAATTGAGTCCAGTACTGAGGCTTATTCTTGGCCAAAGGCGTAGCATCAATTCCTCTCAATGGAATAGGATGCTGCAAGGGCTCCAAGAAAAAACCACAGCGCCTGGCAAACTCCAAGTCCATCAAATTCAGGGCAGCGCCTGAATCCACAAATGCCATAACAGAATAGGACGACAAAGAGCAAATCAGAGTAACGGACAAAAGAAATTTAGACTGTACCGTACAAATGGTGGCAGACCTAGTGAACCGCTTAGTGCGCTTAGGACAATCGGAGATAGCATGAGTGGAATCACCACAGTAAAAACACAGCCCATTCCGACGTCTGTGTTCTTGCCGTTCAACTCTGGTCAAAGTCCTATCACACTGCATAGGCTCAGGCCTATGCTCAGAGAATACCGCCAAATGGTGCACAGCTTTGCGCTCACGCAAGCGCCGATCGATCTGAATGGCCAAGGACATAGACTCATTCAGACCAGCAGGCGTGGGAAATCCCACCATGACATCCTTAAGGGCTTCAGAAAGACCCTTTCTGAAAATTGCCGCCAGGGCACACTCATTCCACTGAGTAAGCACAGACCACTTTCTAAACTTCTGACAGTACACCTCCGCTTCATCCTGACCCTGACACAAAGCCAGCAAGATTTTTTCTGCCTGATCCACTGAATTAGGTTCATCATAAAGCAATCCAAGCGCCAGAATAAACGCATCTACATCACGCAATGCAGGATCTCCTGGCGCAAGGGAAAATGCCCAGTCTTGAGGGTCACCACGCAACAAAGAAATAATGATTTTTACTTGTTGAACAGGGTCACCTGAGGAGCAGGGTTTCAAAGCTAGAAACAATTTACAATTATTTTTGAAATTCAGGAACTTAGATCTATCCCCTGAAAACAAATCAGGAATTGGAATTCTAGGCTCTAACATCGGATTCTGAACCACAAAATCTTGAATGTTTTGTACCCTTGCAGTGAGATGATCTACACAAGAGGACAGACCTTGAATGTCCATATCTACACCTGTGTCCTGAACCACCCAAAGGTTAAGGGGAAAAGAAAGACAAAACACACTGCAAAGAAAAAAAAAATGGTCTCAGAACTTCTCTTATCCCTCTATTGAGATGCATTATGTTGTGAATTCTGTGGCAGAGCTCCCTCCTGTGGTCACAAGTGGTACTTCGGCTGATTCTCTCTGGGATCTTCCGTTTGTGGAGGAAAGTGGTACTGCAGCTTCTGAGTTTCCTCCCTCAGGTGATCTGGTGAGCTCGTTAGCTTCTTCTCTACTTAACTCCACTTGATGCTTTGATCCATGCTTCCTGTCAATGTTCCAGTGTTGGACTGGTTTTTTCCCTGGATCATTCCTGTGGCCTGCTGCTCTGCAAAGCTAAGTTTTGCTTTTGTTATTTTGTTGCTATTTTTCAGTCCAGCTTGCTTTATTGGTGTTTTTCTCGCCTGCTGGAAGCTCTGAGACGCAGAGGGACGACCTCCGTACCGTTAGTCGGTGCGGAGGGTCTTTTTGTCCCCTCTGCGTGGTTATTTATAGGTTTTTGTGCTGACCGCAAAGTTATCTTCCCTATCCTCGTTCTATTCAGCTAGTCGGGCCTCACTTTGCTAAATCTGTTTCATCTCTATGTTTGTGTTTTCATCTTACTCACAGTCATTATATGTGGGGGGCTGCCTTTTCCTTTGGGGAATTTCTCTGAGGCAAGGTAGGCTTATTTTTCTATCTTCAGGCCTAGCTAGTTTCTCAGGCTGTGACGAGGCGCCTAGGTTCTGGTCAGGAGCGCTCCACGGCTACCTTTAGTGTGGTTGGATAGGATCAGGGATTGCGGTCTGCAGAGTTCCCACGTCTCAGAGCTCGTTCTATTATTTTGGGTGTTTGTCAGACCACTGTATGTGTTCTGACCGCTATGTCCATTGTGGTACAGAATTGCCTTCATATCAGTTTTCATAACAGCATTAATACTTTAGGCCAGCTGTACTGTTATGGACCTGGTGGTTAGGAGCACCAGGAACGACCTGATGGTTAAACTCACACAGGACAAGCTCTGGGAAGTTGGAGCTCTGTTGACCGCAACCCCTAATCCTATCACACAACTAGAAATAGCCGTGGAGCGTACCTAACACGACCTAGACGCCTCTTCACAGCCTAAGAGCTAACTAGCCCTAGAAATAGATAATAAAGCCTACCTTGCCTCAGAGAAATTCCCCAAAGGAAAAGGCAGCCCCCCACATATATTGACTGTGAGTAAAGATGAAAGTCACAAACACAGAAATGAAACAGGTTTCAGCAAAGAGAGGCCCGACTTACTAAACAGACTGAGGATAGGAAAGGTATCTTTGCGGTCAGCACAAAAAACTACAAAAAGACCACGCAGAGTGTGCAAAAAGACCTCCGCACCGACTCACGGTGCGGAGTTGCCACTCTGCATCCCAGAGCTTCCAGCTAGCAAAACAAAATCATGATAGCAAGCTGGACCAGAAAACAATGAACAAATAATAACTAGCAGGGACTTAGCTTCTGCTGGAGTAGACAGGTCACCAGAAAGATCCAAGAGCGAACTGAACCAGTACAAGAACATTGACAGCTGGCATGGAGTAACGATCTGAGTGGAGTTAAATAGAGCAGCCAGCCAACGAATAAACTCCGTCACCTGTGGAAGGAACCTCAGAAGCAGCAGCACCACTCACAGCCACCAGAGGGAGTCCATGGACAGAACTCGCCGAAGTACCATTCATGACCACCGGAGGGAGTTCGATAACAGAATTCACAACAGGAACTGATATAGACAGACCCATTGAGACACGTCCTCCTGGAAATATCAAATGCATGCACATAAAAAGAGTAAACCCATGCAATAACGCATGCAAACACAGCTTTTTTGCCGTTAACCTGATGCAGATAAAATCCGCTGCGTTAGCATGTGTTGGCATGCGTTTTTGTATGTGTTTGCAGTTGCGGACAAGACGCTGCAGACTCAACCGCAAATGTGAAACTAGCCTTAGAAAACTTAATGCTGATGCATCACAGTCAAATCAGATTACAAAAATATTAAAACACAGGTTGTAATATAACAAAATACAGTAGGTAAAAAGCCAAGAGGGGTGAATATTTTCGCAAGCCAGTGTATGCGATTAGTGCAGTCCATAGTTGATTGATACCACTAAGCCACATAGTACATCAGTACGATATCTACTTATACATATTGGTTTCTAATAATGATGTAAACAGTTACTATTTTCTCTATTTTATATATTTTTTTACTGCGATTTGTAAATGTTGACTTTAAATGTTATTGTTTTCCTTCCTGTGAACTCTATCTTTTGATTTTTATACCAATATTAGTCTTTTTATAATGTTAACTATTTGTTCATGCCCAGTTGGGCGGTTCCCCTTTTTTAAGTGTTGGGTGTTTTTTCCTCAGTATTTAAACCCCCTTTCCCTGTTATACTGTGCTATGTAGTTTAATTTTGAAAATGAGCTCGGTGCAACCACAAAATGTGTAAAAATTAAATTTGCTATTCCGGTCTGGAACTACTTCCTTTATACAGCAGCGTGGTTTACTCCAAAACGTCAATCGATATGCAAAAGAGGGTTTGCCTTCATTTGGTGATGGGACTGCAGCAGATATGGAGCGCCACCAGGACTATGGGGATACTCGGTACCTGGCCGGTTCTTAAAGGGATGTGTCATGGCAGCAGTGACCTGGTCCGTGGCCCTGGGCATCCAATAAAAGAGTCAACTGAAATTAAAGGGGAATGGGATAAAGTTTATAAGGGAATTGTTCGTGACGCCACCCGTGGTACTCGGTCAATATGGCCGATGCTGCAGTTCAGATCCACTGGGGCAGTTTGTGACACAGCTAAGATGTTTCAGCTCTCCACGGGCAGAGCTAGTCCCCAAGGCTGGTATAGGTGTTGATTGTGATGATGGTGGTTGTGGTAGTTGCAGTGCAGGGCAAGTGATGAAGGAATAATTTAGAGAACACAACTGGGTGCAGTTTTCAATGCTTTACTCAAAGTTCTGCAGATTACTGTCTCCAGTCATATGCTGTGTCCTCCGGGTCGGTGGTCCAGCCAACCCCCAGATGATTTGGGGTACACTTCTCCAGCATCCCCGGATCTTGTTCGGTGATGTTTCTCTAGTCCCCTGGGTCCTATGTGGCTGCCTTTTCAGTGAATATGTAAGGATGTGGCTGTGGCAAGTACAGATACCACAGCCTCTGGCTGGCTAGCTGAGCCTTGTAGTTATCCACTAGTCTTGGGGGCCAGTTCCCCACTGCGACCTGGTCCCTCCACCTGGCGATGGTCAGCATGGATGCTGTCCCCCCCGGGTGGATTGCGCAGTACCCATGCCCCTACTACCCCTTTCCTCTCTTCTTTCTGTCACGAACTTCTCTCTCTCTTTCTTCTGGTCTCTTGTGCAGAGCTCCTCACTGCTCAAGTCCCCAGCTCCGACTGTCTCTCATGTCTGCTCTGCTTCACTTCTCCCCTCAGACTCACTAACTGTCTAGATCTTTCCTGACTCCTTCTACTTTTTCCACGACATCTCTACTCTCTTCACCCACACCCTCTACCTAGTAACCCTCTCCAGACTGGGATGAAGCCATCCTCCCTTGGGGTACGCCCAAATGCCCTGTCTGTAGTGGTGTGGTGCTGGATGCTGGTGTTAGAGTCCTGAGTAGTGCCCCCTCCTTACCTGAGAGTGGGATACCACACCTCTGGATGAGGTGCCGTACCTATGTGGCAACTGAACCCTCAGGGGCACCACAGATGTAATTTTCATGGGCTATTATTGGAGTTTTGACAATCACAACGCTTTCAGGTGAGCAACTCCATAACTCCCTTCTCACCTGTACCTTTCAATATCACCCTACATGCGCTTCTCTGTCCCCTTTTTGATATCTTACATCTGCAAATTAAAAGCTTCTAACTCCTCCACATAGATTTTTTTGGTGGTCTTTCCTCCTTGATCACTGCTTAAAGGCTCAGTTTGTTATCTTACATCTGTGGATATACACCTCCACATAGATTTTTTGGTGGTCTTTCCTACTTGATCACTGCTTAAAGGTTCAGTGTCTTTAAAAACTTCCTGCTTTAGTGTATTCACAGTTGAACTGTAGTATTTTTTTAATGATTGCCCTAGTTGTCCTACAGATAGTTATGTAGACATTTTCTTCCCTCCATTCTCTGACCACAGTTCTGGAGATGCAATGTCTCCTTATTGGCATCCAGTATCCTTTTACATTACTTATCTGTAGACTATTTACATTTTCTCATTCGATATATAGAGAGTCTGTTAGTTATTAACATATGGTAGGACATAATTATGCAATCTGAAAATAATAAAAATGCAGACAAAAGTCTTTATTATGAACATACTGTAGACCAAAAATGTTGGCACAAAGTTTATAAATCGGTCTGAATTCTGCCAAAACCTGTCAGATTTCTTACAATCCTGATTAGAGATTTGAAATACTTGCAAATAGAAAATAATACTTCTGCTCTTCAAGCCAAGGCCACCCAATAATGTACAATTGTGGTATTATGAATAATTTCTGAAGCAGTCAAATATATACTGATAAGGATCTCTCCCTGAAGCATACTGAGCTATTGTTCTGCTTTTTACCATGTAGACATAAAATCATGACTTTATTCTTAAAAATAGAATTATCTAAAGCCAGAACCATACATATTATATAAAGCCAAAGCCTTAAAGAATCTTTGTTTATTAAAGTTCTGTCTCATGGTTTGCTGGAGAAATAAAAAAACAAGCTGAAAACCTTGTCCAAGTGAGTTATAGTTTTAAAATGCTGGAAACCTAAAAACTATTGCCCCCAGAAGATTGACAAAAATAGCACATAACTACTTGTAAAATGTATGTTACCTGCTGTCACCCTTATACCAAATCAGCTCTATTTTTATTTTTCAGCATTTTCATGGGGATGTTTTCAGTCCTAGACAAAGAATAAAAGCAATTATTCTCTACATAATTTCATCAATTTCATTACGTCAATATAAGGACGCATACATATGTCCTGTGCCTATTTGCTGTATAGTGATGTGTGAAATTGCCACAAGACCCTTTCATGGATTAACAAGACTAGGGTTGAGCGACCTTCACTTTTATAGGATCGGGTCGGGTTTCACGAAACCCGACTTTTGGAAAAGTCGAGTCGAGTGAAATCGGCCGATCCTATAAAAAAGTCGGGGTCGGGGTCGGCCGAAACTCGAAACCCAATGCAGTGCATTGGGTTTCCATGGTTCCCAGAGTCTGAAGGAGCGGAAACTCTCCTTCAGGCCCTGGGATCCATATTTAAGTGTAAAATATAGAATTAAAATAAAAAATATTGCAATACTTACCCTCTGACGCGCCCTGGTACTAACCGGCAGCCTTCCTCCTTCGAATCCGCGCTTCTAGGACCTTGCCGTGACGTCGCGGTGACGTCGCGGCTTGTGATTGGCCGCGCGGCCGCCCATGTGACCGCTCGCGCGGCCAATCACAAGCCGCGACGTCACCCGCGACGTCACCGAAGGTCCTGGAAGGGCTGATTCTTAGGAAGGAAGGCTGGAAGCAGGGCGCTTCCGAGGGTGAGTATATTCCTATTAGGTATATACTCACCCTCGGAAGCGCCCTGCTTCCTTCCGACAGCCTTCCTTCCTAAGAATCAGCCCTTCCAGGACCTTCGGTGACGTCGCGGGTGACGTCGCGGCTTGTGATTGGCCGCGCGAGCGGTCACATGGGCGGCCGCGCGGCCAATCACAAGCCGCGACGTCACTGCGACGTCACGGCAAGGTCCTAGAAGCGCGGATTCGAAGGAGGAAGGCTGCCGGTTAGTACCAGGGCGCGTCAGAGGGTAAGTATTGCAATATTTTTTATTTTAATTCTATATTTTACACTTTAATCTGAATTCTGATACCAATTCCCGATATCTTAAACATATCGGGAATCGGGATCGGAATTCCGATTCCAGATTCAAAAGATCGCCGACTTCATGGCCGACCCCCCACTGGGGTCGGGTCGGGTTTCATGAAACCCGACCTTGCCAAAAGTCGGCGACTTTTGAACAATTTCGACCCGTTTCGCTCAACCCTAAACAAGACGCAATGTCTCTATTATTATGCTTTACGCATATGATGAAATTTCGCAACACTTTTCAGACACTATCATCGCTGTCCCCATTGGGGCTCACAATCTAAATTCCCTATCAGTAAGTCTTTGGAGTATGTGAGAAAACCCTCACAAACACATGGAGAAGATACAAACTCCGTTCAGATGTCGTCCATGGTGGAATTTGAACTCAGGACCCCAGGACTGCAAAGCAATAGTACTAACCACAGATAGAAGAGAATATCCTTGTCATAATAGCATGTAATATAATATGCCATATTGTTATTATTATACAAATAATATAATATATACATAATGTAATATATAATAATTATATATATAATATTATATTAACACAGTCATTGCTGAAAGTGTTGGCACCTTTGAAATTGCTCCAGAAAATGAGGCATATCTCCCAGAAAATTATTGTAATTATACATGTTTTGTTATGCCCATGTGAATTTAATTTGTATGTATTAGAACAACACAAAAATCAGGGAAAAAAAAGACAAATTGGACCTAATTTCACACAAAATCCCCAAAATGGCCAAGCAAAATTGTTGGCACCTTTTCAAAATTGTGAGTAAACAACTTTGTTTTAACCATGTGATGCTAATTCAAACTTACCTGTTGCAAGTAACAGAAGTGGGCATTATAGAAATCAAACCTGAAACCAGATAAAAGGAGAGATGTGGACTCAATCTTTGTGTTGTACACTACTGTTCAAAATTTTGGGGTCATCCAGACAATTTTGCGTTATACATCAAAACTCATACTTTTATTATTCAAAAGAGTTGCCAAATGAATTTAAAATCTAGTCCAGATGTTGATAAGCTTAAAAAAAAGATTTTTATTTGAAATAATAATTTTCTCCTTCAATTGCTTTCGTCAAAGAATGCTCCCTTTGCCGCAATTACAGCATTGCAGAACTTTGGCATTTTAGCAGTTAATTTGCTGAGGTATGTAGGCAGCTGATTTGGCACTAAAACATTGCTGCACCCTGCCCACATCACTCCCTGATGAAGCGGTAGCGAAACGTGCGTTGGAGTGGTGTGTGCAGGGGCAGTGGCACATCATATCGGTTGGTATATTGTGGCTGGTTTTATTAGTTATATTTTCCACATTTAAATCTGTATTTTGTGGATTAAGTTTTACCCTTCTGGCACTTTAATTGTTTAATTCAAAATTATTTTGCACAAGAACAATCTTTGAATGAATTATGTGTGGATACTGTATATTACATTTATAGTGGGACTTTTATATAAATATATTTATTTGTAAGCACTTCTACATTTATTACTCATGGTCTTTATTGCACTTCATATATCACTGATGTATTATCATTTTTATATGTATTTAATTTATTTCCACCAGCCATAAATTATAATTGATTAGGAAAAAATATTTTTTCAATAATTTTATTTAATATATATTGCATTTTTCATTTTTCTCTTATATATGTAATTTACCAATTGATTTGACAAACCCTGCCCCCCTCATACAGGATTAAATATTAGTGTTTCTCTAACATCTGGTTTTTATACATGTTTTATTTTAATAAAAAATCATGTTTTTATTATGTATATTGTGTCATTTGCTTTTTATATGTTAATAAAATAATATTGATCTATTATCTTTTTGATGAATATTTTTTGGGGTTTATATTTATAACTAATATTCATTAATTGTATATTTTATCAGATATTTTTGGTATTTCTTTTCTATATAGGATTTAATTTGCTGAGGTAATCTGGAGAAATTTTACCCTATGCTTCCAGAAGCCCCTCCCACAAGTTGGTTTGGGTTGATGGGCACTTTTTGCACCATACGGTCAATCTGCTCCCACAACAGCTCAATGGGGTTGAGATCTGGTGACTGTGCTGGCCACTCCATTACAAATAGAATACCAGCTGCCTGCTTCTTCCCTAAATAGTTCTTGCATAATTTGGAGGTGTGCTTTGAGTTATTGTCCTGTTGTAGAATGAATTTGGCTCCAATCAGGCGCTGTCCACAGGACATCGCATGGCATTGCAAAATAGAGTGATAGCCTTCCTTATTCAATATCCTTTTTACATTGTACAAATCTCCCACTTTACCAGCACCAAAGCAACCCCAGACCATCACGTTACCTCCACCATGCTTGACAGATGGTGAAGATGAAAAAAGTGTACAGTACCAATCCACAGAACCCTAAAACAAGGATAATACAATGTTAGAATAATGTTGAAAGGCGGTAACTAAACAATGGAAAAAGGAAGACACAAAAGAATATAATACTAGTGGGAGGTATAAAACATCAGAGTATAAAATGACACCCCAGGGTGTCCTGTATTTTGGAGTGGACGGACGTGTTAAGGCACTTATTGTGTATTATATACGGCGATTTTCAGCCTCACTTTTCTCTGGCACACAGCCTTTAGATACCACATATAGGTCTCTAGCGTTGTCCCACCTTGAATATAGGCAGATCCCATCATTTTATACTCTGATGTTTTATACCTCCCACTAGTATTATATTCTTTTGTGTCTTCCTTTTTCCATTGTTTAGTTACCGCCTTTCAACATTATTCTAACATTGTATTGCACATAATATAATAATTTTTTGAGTGATTTTTTTTAGTTATTTCACCCTCACTGTTTTTCCCGTTTTTTAGCACAGCTGCATATATTGCGCTTGCATGGTATAATCTTTGTATATTTTTTGCACACTTTTTTTCTTGCTTGATTGCGGGGTCCCTTTATGATAGGGACATGTTTATTATTTCATATGCACTATGCACCTTTTTTTCATGCATAGCGAACTAATACTACTGGCCGGTATTTAGCCTATATATTGGTGATCTGTTGGATAACTTTTTTCTCTTGAACTTTTTGCTCTTGGGCTTTTTGTGTGCCTTAGTCCATGATTAAATTCCTATTTAACTAGTCCGTCCTTAAGTAAATACATGTATATCCATATATATATATATATATATATATATATATATATATTTGTTTTATATAAATTTTAGTATTTTATACATTTCTTGCTTCCAAGTACAGGCACAGTGTTGGTGCCATTGCCATATACATTTTAATAAAGGCATCATTTATATACTTCCTTTTGTCCTCATATTTTTGTATTTTTTATTTATTTCTTATCCTTGGTCCTTGGTTCTGCTTGGATTGGTGTTATTATACAGATGGTGTCAGACACTCTTCCAGCATCTTTTCAGTTGTTCTGCTCCTCACAAATGTTCTTCTGTGTGATCCAAACACCACAAACTTGGATTTGTCTGTCCATAACACTTTTTTCCAATCTTCCTCTGTTCAATGTCTGTGTTCTTTGCTCATATAAATCTTTTCCTTTTATTAGCCAGTCTCAGATATGGCTTTTTCTTTGCCACTCTGCCCTGAAGCATCCCGGAGTCGCATCTTCACTGTAGACGTTGACAACGTTTTGCATGTACTATTTAATGAAGCTGCCAGTTGAGGACCTGTGAGGCGTCGATTTCTTAAACTAGAGACTTTAATGTACTTGTCTTGTTGCTCAGTTGTGCAGCGGGGCCTCCCACTTCTCTTTCTACTCTGGTTAGAGCCTGTTTGTGCTCTCCTCTGAAGGGAGTAGTACATACCGTTGTTGGAAATTTTCAGTTTCTTGTCAATTTCTCACATGGAATAGCCTTCATTTCTAAGAACAAGAACATACTGTCGAGTTTCACATGAAAGTTCTTTTTTTTCTGCCCATTTTAGAGTTTAATGGAACCAACAAATGTAATGTTCCAGATTCTCAACTAGCTCAAAGGAAGAGGTCAGGTTTATAGGTTCTCTAATCAGCCAAACTGTTTTCAGCTGTGCTAGTATACTTGCATAAGTGTTTTCTAGGGTATTCTAACTATCCATTATTCTTACATAGCTAGCAAACACAAAGTACCATAAGAACACTGGAGTGATGGTTGTTAGAAATGGGCCTCTACACACCTACGAAGATATTGCATTACAAACCAAATGTTTTCAGCTAGTATATTCATTTACCACATTAACAATGTATAGGATGTGTATTTCTGAATCATTTAATGTTAGCTTCATTGGAAAAAACTCTGCTTTCCTTTCAAAAATAAGGAAATTTTTAAGTGACCCTAAACTTTTACATGGTAGTGTATGTCTGTGTGTTCTAGACTATGCATGGAGTACAGAAAGAGGATAAGATAGCTGTACTTGACACTATTGAGGACTTGACAAACCAAAATTGTTGAAAAATATCACTTCTTTTCATCTCATTCTCATCTTTACTCTAGCAGTGGGGCTTTTCATTTTGTTTATCTAGTAGGATTAAAGACACACTTCGGTCTCTCTTTGTACATTGTTCCTAAAGCCTTGAATCAAACCAGCAAATCTATGGTTCTACCTGAACTTTCTATTAATCAGTTGGGCCTGAGACAAACAAGAAATATTATGCCTGCTAAGACATACCATGCAACTGAAATGGTAATTGATCTTATTGAACAAGATATTAGACAACTACTTATGCAACATCATTTGGGTGAATTCCCCACAGCCTTCAATCTTCCAAAGGATTATACTAAACTATGTTTGGACCCTACCCCATCTATACAAAGGAGAATACAAGATATTCTCACACATTATCTTGATCTGTACGTCATTAATAATAAAAGGACTGAATTTTGAATAATTACACCTTTTTTTATATCCTCCCGAAAATCCATAAATTGCTCAAAAAACCTCCAGGGAGACCAATAGTAGCATCCACAGATCCTATTTTGGCTCCTCTTGCAATTTTTCTTGAGAAGATCCTGAAACCTCTTACTAAAAGAACTTCCTTTTGGACATAAATTTCTTGAGATCATTTAAACCATCAATAAAGTTCCTCCTGGCAGCATACTAGTAATGTAGTAGGTTTATATACGTCCATAACTCACCAAAAGGGAAAATAAGTTTTACATCGACTAACTTTCCACCACCATAATGTCTATGATTGCTATCTCATTATGCCTTGACCTCCTACATATGGTTATTCATGAGAACTTTTTTTAGGTTTGGGCATGACTTCTATGGCCAGATGTTGGGGACCACCATAGGTTCAAATGTGGCACCTCCATATGGTAATGCCTATATGTCTTGTTTTGAAGATGACTTTGTATACAAGGATGTCCACTTTCAATCATATGCCATTTGTTGGCACAGGTTTATTGATTATGTGTTTTGTATTCTGGACAATTAAGATTTTAAAGTCCTTTCATACTTACATGAATAGCATTAGACCAGAGCTCCAATTTACCATGAATAATGATATCCATAATATACAATTTTTAGACACACTAGTCATTAAATACTCTAATGGACTTCAGAGAAAGATACAATTTGATTGTATGTGTTGTAATGCAGCAATGTTCACACACTGTGACAAAGAGGCAGTGACCGAGGTTAGTCCAACTTAAAAATCTTTATTTCCATAACTCAGAAAGTAAGGCAAATGTTATCCTCTTCATTGCAGGTGGGTCATCCAATACAGTCTGCACCAAACCCATTACAGTGGGCGACTGCACCGCTGTATCATTCTTGGGTGCGTAAATTGTGTTGCGTTCTCTGGCCTGTGTTCAGTCTTCACACAGACCTGTACTGCGCATAGCTCCCTGCTCAGATGATTGTAAACAGCACACTGACACACCCAAAGCTAAACTGAAAGTTTAAATGGGAATCGTGGATGTGAGCCACTCCCAAAACTCGGAGTGGAGGGAGAGAACCATCCCACTACCAATCTCTCCAAAAGTAAAAGTCAGGTTTTCCTAAATCTGACCTGGTCAAATAGCTTGATGAAATCCACACTTACTTTTATTTTGTATTGCCACCACAGCTGTAGTTGTCATTATAATCTACTCCAGCGGGTTCAATATGCGTCTAAGCACATTCTAGGGGATACACAACATCCCTTGCAATTAATTACCCTCCCTGTCTCATACTGTACACAGAAGAACATGTACAGTACTAAACTAGAGGCCAGAATGGAAATTAAATGACACAGCTATGTATTCAATTTACTGGGCTATGAAAAGTTATACAAAGTTTCTATACAAAGTTAGGGTATTGCTGGTGAGTTAGTATTATATGTGCAAATCTAAGGAGATTGACATATTATTCAGTTTCCCTTTGAAGACATGAGTGCTGTGTATAATGTAAAGTGTAGTGTGTGTAATGTCATGTGTTATGGTGACATGTAGTGTGGATTGTAATGTGGTGTATTATGTTTTTCACTGTACTTTTAGATGCTAAGTTCTGCCCAGCAACAGACAATGAGTAGGGTAAGACATAGTTAAGTGTTGTGACTATCTCAGAGAGGGAGGGGCTATGTAGCAAGATCAGCATAATTTCCTGGTAGTGACTTAGACAGGGCCTATCTTGCAGCTAGAACAGATGTTTGGTCTGAGTGCTCAGCAGGGTCATATGCAGTGGTTGTTCTGTGGCAAGAGAGAATGGAGATCGGGACAGAGATAGAGTGATCCTGAGGAACAGACAGAGAGAGAGAGGTACAGCGATGAATCATAAAAGACAGTGCCAGCTCAGATGACTGATCAGAGAGCAGAGTGAGATGGGTCCAGAAACGTTATGCCTAGCAGCATGTCCCCGAGTAGTTTACATACAGCTCTTAACAGTACCGGGACAGGACAGAATAGAGACAAAGTGAGTGCAACAGTCCGGAGTTCGCTAAGCGTCAGAGAGCTTGAAGCTTCGTCCAGCCATATTGACGAACTCTCTCCTCCACAAGGAGAATCAAATGTGGAAGTGCAGGAAGAAGAAATTATTTTCACGGACTGTACTGTGGTGCTAAGTTGGGTGGTGGTGAAGGAAATGGGGCCAGTGGAGGCAGGAAGGTGTGTGGCCAAGAAAGTAACGAGACTGTATTGAGATGCTATGAACTAATGAAGAAACATGCGAGTACCTTGCCCACGGCTACTGCCCCCGCCATGTTACACAAAGGAATATTTGCATGAGTGCTACTTAAATTACTGAAGGTTAACCTGGAGGAGACATGGACAGTTCTTGCATTCTGCTAACATCTCCAACAGGCCCACTTTGGCTGATATTTCAAGCAGGTATTAAGGTATTTATTTGAATATTAGTGCCAAATCATGAAACAGTTAGTGCTAGAAATCTGGAGTAAAGTATTTGAAATGTTGAAAAACTTTAGCGTAACTCATTGTTGCGAAAAGCATTGCAACTTTTATCATTTCTATGCCATCCAAATTAATTATGTAAAGGTCATTTGATTTTCTGTTTTTATTTTTACATTCTGTCTCTCACAGGTGAAGTGTACCTACGATAAAAATTGCAGACCTCCATTCTTTGTAGGTGGGAAAACTTGCAAAAATCAACAGTGTATCAAATACTTATTTTCCTCACTGTATGTACGCTGAATATCAGGACTTCCCAGAACACAGCATTGCTGAATGCATTTACAGCTGGTCTCTTGGCAGAAATAATGTCACATGATGGCTACAGTATGGTCATGTCTGTGACAACTCCCCCTATTTAATGCCAGGAAGAAGTGAGCTGTTGTCAGTACTATAGTGTACAGCAGAATTGGAGTTATGTCTGGAAGACTGATTTCTGAATGACTATACATGGAATATTAACTGAAAACATTACAACCTTTGCTGTGAGTATCACATGATGTCACTATTATGCAAATTAATTTCACAAAGAATTCAATTGATTCATTGCTGCTACTAGGTAATTTATTCTGTAAGAGATTAAAGATGAAAAAAAAATGTTTTAACAGACATTGTAAACTATTTAAACAATATTCTAAATGATCACGATGTCCTATTTCAGGATAAAGATTCTTAAGACTGCAATATAAGGCTCTTGGATATATTAAACCTTTATACAAATTGAAGAAAAATTAAAACAATTGTCTCTCTATTTACTTTGACCACTGACTGCCATTCTAAAAATACGTAACACAGAATACAAGTCCCGTATTGTCTTGTTGTCATCACATGTTTGTGTTGTGACTCCATAGTCAGGTCAGAATATGCCCCGTAAGACCATAGGACTGAGAATACATTCAGTTTGGATATAGACACAAATGTTGTGTATACTGTCCTGCTCATACTTTAGTTGTTCTGCTGACAGCATGTGACAGATGGGCTGGGCTGGTAGCGGGCTGTATTGATTGCAACACTTTTAACAGTACCCGTGTCCTCAGGTTGTGGATGCTGTTAACACATGTAGGGGAGCAGAGAGACAATAGCTCCCTACTTCACCTGTCTGTATACGGCCTGTGGCTTTTAAGTGGCCAGAATCACACTGGGTATGTTGGGTGCCTCAATGACGTGACGGTATTGTGCCTCGCCTGTGCCAGCCTGGAGACTGCAATGAAAGAGCACACCACCGACGAACGCGGGAAATTTTTTTTGCCAGACACACGGTGACTATATTATAACTATAAAGAGGGAGAATGGGGGGGCATTATGGTAAGGAAGCACAAGCAAAGGGGTCATTACTATAAAGTGGAACAATGGAAGCATTGTTAAAAGGAGGCACAATGGAGGGCAATAATGTAAAGTTCAATATGAGACATTATTTAAATAACGAGGCCCATGGAGTCATTATTGTAAGAGAACATAATCATTACAATGAAACACAGGAGTCATTTTCATTATAAGAAGTGGGGAAGGAGGATTATTAGTATAAAATCCATCATGCAGCAACATCAGGGAGGCGTCTGATTGACTTGAAATTTATTCTGCAACAGGATAATGACCCCAAACATGCCGTCAATGTTCTTAAGAACTATCTTTATTGTCAAGAAGAACAAGGAGCCCTGGAAATAATGATATGGCCCCCACAGAGCACTGATCTCAACATCATCCATTCGGTCTGGGATTACATGATGAGACAGAACAATTTGAGCAAGCGACATCCACAGGAGATCTGTGGTTAGTTCTCTATGATGTTTGGTACCACCTCATTGCCGAGTTACTTCAAAACTTATGTGCAACTGTACCTAGAAGAACTGATGCTTTGATGCTGGTTGGAAGGCAAAGAGTGGTCACATCAAATATTGATTTGATTTAGATTTCTATTTTGTTAATTTACTTTTTATTTTGTTAATTTATTAGAAAAGCTATTAACACTCTTATTTTTAAAAAAAATTTTTCTTACTACAAAAAAATCATAACTTTGCAAAGGCTGATTAATAATTATGTAAAAAAATACTACTCTTTAACCCCTTTCTGCCATTAGACATACTATTCCGTCCATGTGGGGTGGGCCCTACTTCCCAAGGACGGAATAGTACGTCATAGGCGATCGGCTGCGCTCACCAGGGGGAGCGCGGCCGATCGCGGCCGGGTGTCAGCTGCTTATCGCAGCTGACATCCGGCACTATGTGCCAGGAGCGGTCACGGACCGCCCCCGGCACATTAACCCCTGGCACACCGCGATCAAACATGATTGCGGTGTGCCGGCGGTATAGGGAAGCATCGCGCAGGGAGGGGGCTCCCTGCGGGCTTCCCTGAGACCCCCGCAGCAACGCGATGTGATCGCGTTGCTGCGAGGGTCTCCTACCTTCCTCCCTGCAGCAAGGCCCGGATCCAATATGGCCGCGGCATCCGGGTCCTGCAGGGAGGGAGGTGGCACTTGGTAACGCTGCAGCGCTCTTTGACAGATCGGCGATCTGTCAGAGTGCTTTGCAAACTGTCAGATCACCGATCTGTATTGTCCCCCCCCCCCCCGGGACAAAGTAAAAAAGTTAAAAAAAATTTTTACAAGTGTGTAAAAAAAAAAATCCTAAATAATGAAAAAAAATATATATATTATTCCCATAAATACATTTCTTTATCTAAATAAAAAAAGAAAAACAATAAAAGTACACATATTTAGTATTGCCGCGTCCGTAACGACCCGACCTATAAAACTGTCCCACTAGTTAACCCCTTCAGTAAACACCGTAAGAAAAAAAAAAAAAAACGAGGCAAAAAACAACGCTTTATTATCATACCGCCGAACAAAAAGTGGAATAACATGCGATCAAAAAGACGGATATAAATAACCATGGTACCGCTGAAAACGTCATCTTGTCCCGCAAAAAACGAGCCACGATGCAGCAACATCAGCAAAAAAATAAAAAAGTTATAGTCCTCAGAATAAAGCGATGCAAAAATATTTATTTTTTCTATAAAATAGTTTTTATCGTATAAAAGCGCCAAAACATTAAAAAAATGATATAAATGAGGTATCGCTGTAATCGTACTGACCCGAAGAATAAAACTGCTTTATCAATTTTACCAAACGCGGAACAGTATAAACGCCTCCCCCAAAAGAAATTCATGAATAGCGGTTTTTGGTAATTCTGCCTCACAAAAATCGGAATAGAAAGCGATCAAAAAATGTCACGTGCCCAAAAATGTTACCAATAAAAACGTCAACTCGTCTCGCAAAAAACAAGACCTCACATGACTCTGTGGACTTAAATATGGAAAAATTATAGCTCTCAAAATGTGGTAACGCAAAAAATATTTTTTGCAATAAAAAGCGTCTTTCACTGTGTGACGGCTGCTAATCATAAAAATCCGCTTAAAAACCCGCTATAAAAGTAAATCAAACCCCCCTTCATCACCCCCTTAGTTAGGGAAAAATAAAAACATTTAAAAAATGTATTTATTTCCATTTTCCCATTAGGGTTAGGGTTGGGGTTAGGGTTAGGGCTAGGGTTATGGTTAGGGCTAGGGTTAGGGCTAGGGTTAAGGTTATGGTTAGGGTTAGGGCTAGGGTTAGGGCTAGGGTTAGGGCTAGGGTTAGGGTTAGGGCTAGGGCTAGGGTTAGGGCTAGGGTTAAGGCTACAGTTAGGGTTAAGGCTACAGTTAGGGTTGGGGCTGAAGTTAGGATTAGGGTTTGGATTACATTTGCGGTTGGGAATAGGGTTGGGATTAGGGTTAGTGGTGTGTCTGGGTTAGAGGTGTGGTTAGGGTTACCGTTGGAATTAGGGTTAGGGGTGTGTTTGGATTAGGGTTTCAGTTATAATTGGGGGGTTTCCACTATTTAGACACATCAGGGGCTCTCCAAACGCGACATGGCGTCCGATCTCAATTCCAGCCAATTCTGCGTTGAAAAATTAAATCAGTGCTCCTTCCCTTCCGAGCTCTCCCGTGTGCCCAAACAGGAGTTTACCCCAACATATGGGGTTTCAGCGTACTCAGGACAAATTGGACAACAACTTTTGGGGTCCAATTTCTCCTGTTACCCTTGGGAAAATACAAAACTGGGGGCTAAAAAATAATTTTTGTGGGAAAAAAAAGGATTTTTTATTTTCACGGCTCTGCGTTATAAACTGTAGTGAAACACTTGGGGGCTCAAAGTTCTCACAACACATATAGATAAGTTTGTGGGGGGGTCTAGTTTCCAATATGGGGTCACTTGTGGGGGTTTCTACTGTTTAGGTACATTAGGGGCTCTGCAAACGCAATGTGATGCCTGCAGACCATTCCATCTAAGTCTGCATTCCAAATGGCGCTCCTTCCCTTCCGAGCCCTCCCATGCACCCAAACGGTGGTTCCCCCCCACATATGGGGCATCAGCGCACTCAGGACAAATTGGACAACAACTTTTGGGGTCCAATTTCTCCTGTTACCCTTGGGAAAATACAAAACTGGGGGCTAAAAAATAATTTTTGTGGGAAAAAATTTTTGTTTTATTTTTACGGCTCTGCATTATAAACTTCTGTGAAGCTCTTGGTGGGTCAAAGTGCTCACCACACATCTAGATAAGTTCCTTAGGGGGTCTACTTTCCAAAATGGTGTCACTTGTGGGAGGTTTCAATGTTTAGGCACATCAGTGGCTCTCCAAACGCAACATGGCGTCCCATCTCAATTCCAGTCAATTTTGCATTGAAAAGTCAAATGGCGCTCCTTCGCTTCCAAGCTCTGTCATGCGCCCAAACAGTGGTTTACCTCCACTTATGGGGTATCGGCGTACTCAGGACAAATTGTACAACAAGGTTTGGGGTCCATTTTCTCCTGTAACCCTTGGTAAAATAAAACAAATTGGAGCTGAAATAAATTTTTTGTGAAAAAAAGTTAAATGTTAATTTTTATTTAAACATTCCAAAAATTCCTGTGAAACACCTGAAGGGTTAATAAACTTCTTGAATGTGGTTTTGAGAACCTTGAGGGGTGCAGTTTTTAGAATGGTGTCACACTTGGGTATTTTCTATCATATAGACCCCTCAAAATTACTTCAAATGAGATGTGGCCCTAACATAAAATGGTGTTGTAAAAATGAGAAATTGCTGGTCAACTTTTAACCCTTATAACTCCCTAACAAAAAAAATTTTGGTTCCAAAATTGTGCTGATGTAAAGTAGACATGTGGGAAATGTTATGTATTAAGTATTTTGTGTGACATATCTCTGTGATTTAATTGCATAAAAATTCAAAGTTGGAAAATTGCGAAATTTTCAAAATTTTCGCCAAATTTCTGTTTTTTTCACAAATAAACGCAGGTAATATCAAATAAATTTTACCACTTTCATGAAGTACAGTATGTCACGAGACAACAATGTCAGAATCACCGGGATCCGTTGAAGCGTTCCAGAGTTATAACCTCATAAAGGGACAGTGGTCAGAATTGTAAAAATTGGCCCGGTCCATAACGTGCAAACCACCCTTGGGGGTAAAGGGGTTAAGCATGCTTTAAATGGGCAATAAAATTGCTGTTAAAATGCAATTATTTCTTTAAAAAAATGGCTATAAAGGATTGACTAAGTGATTATTTTCTGAAAAGAATGTATGTCCTGGTATCAGAAGCTGAGTGTCAGCATGAATTTAGATAAGGGCTTAACCAAAACAGCCCAATAAAAGATATAAGATGGAGCAGATAAGCCTGACGATCGCACATAGTAAATGCTATTCGCTTGCAGTTTCCGTGTGCTATACCAGACATTTGTGTCTAGAAGTTATGACCTTGACTAGGACCTTGAATGTGAGACCTGCATGTAGTTTTCTAAAGTTATTTTTTTATTATTATTATACAAAACGACAGCAAAATAGTTAGGATAGAGCCATTGGGATTGATCATTATTTTTGTATTTCCATCAGGAAAAAAATCACTGAAGGCTTTGTCTGCTACTGCAGCTCATCCCCATTCACTTAATGAGCAAATATTGGTTAAATGTTTTTCTATAAATCAATAACACATGTGAAAATAAGAAGCTTTGTAATATATCTTATTAAACAAATTTGCTCCTGGACTCATTTTCAAAATTCCAATTTGATGAGTAAAATCTTCAGTGTCTTCAGTGAATACAGAATTTCCCATTACTGAGATAGGAGATGACAGTTGGTGCTCATAAACTTCTATGCGAACTGTAACTGTCTGTGTTTGCCTACAGCTCCTCACTCCATGGAATTTGAAAAGCACCAATTGTCATCTATCTCAGCAATGTAAATAATCTGTCTTTACTGAATGCAGATTTTACCCAGGAACTGAGAGTGAAAGATCAATCCAGGAAAAAATAGAAGATTGCTCCGGTAAGATATACTAGAAGTTGCATATTTTCATGTGTACTATTGATTTATGAAATTAAAAATGATGGTTACTCTTTAACATGAAGTCGGTTCCTATATATGGTTTGTCTCCTACCTATATGGGAGATGTGGGATCTATTCATAGATGGGATTATAGGTAATTGAAATGACTTGTTAATCCAAATTGTATTGGTATCAATCCAGTAAAAATATAAAAGGGGGAGTTTTCTGGTCAATCTATGCTACTGCAAATGCATGCACCGCATGCTGTCAGCATTCAGGGGTGTTGCTACTGAAACACATTCTGACTAGACATCTTCAACCTCACTGAATTCTTGAGTACATCTAGTTGACACATCAATCCCATACTTGCGATCATTTGACCACCCGGTCTTGGCAGCAACACGGAGCGGTGCGAGGTGTCAGAATACTTGTTTGTATTTATATTAGTGGACCTCTTTGACCTACTAATATATGATGGCAATTACTTTGTCAATGACGTTTTAGATGATGGCAATACTTAAACAGGTATTCCCATGTCCAAGATCCTATCCCAATATTTAGTAGAAGTAATTATAAAATAATATTAGCAAATGCATCAAATTGGAAATGTAATATAGTTCTCCTGATTCACTATGTCACTAACATCATGTAGGGCATTGCAGTAGCTTAGGTGTCCATGGTTACTACCACTAAGAGCTGTCTAACTGTCACTACACTGTGTTCCAAATTATTATGCAAATTGGATTTGTGTCATAAAGATTTAATTGTTTTGCTTTTCAAATAAACTCCTGGATGGTATTGTGTCTCAGGGTTCAATGGATCACTGAAATCAATCTTAAACACATGTGATAATTTATTTTACAGGTAATCTAACTAAAGGAAAACTACTTAAAAATGATGTTCCACATTATTAAGCAGGCCACAGGTTTCAAGCAATATGGGAAATAAAAGGATCTCTCTGATGCTGAAAAGCGTTAAATAGTGCAAGGCCTTGTATAAGGTATAAAAACATTAGATATTTCACGAAAACTTAAGTGATCATCATACACTGTGAAGAAATTTGTGACTGAAATAGAGCACAGACAGAGTTCATGCAGATAAAGGCATAATGAGGAAGGTTTCTGCCAGACAAATTTATTGGATTATGAGAGCAGCTGCCAAAATACCATTACAAAGCAGCAAACAGTTATTCGAAGCTGCTGGTGCCTCTGGAGTCCCTCGCACCTCAAAGTGTAGGATCCTTTAAAGGCTTGCTGTGGTGCATAAACCTACTATTCGGTCACCCCTAAGCAGAGTTCACAAGCAGAAACGGTTGCAGTGGGCCCAGACCTACATGAAGACTAATTTTCAAACAGTCTTGTTTACTGGTGAGTGTAGAGCAACACTGGATGGTCCAGATGGATGGAGTAGTGGATGGTTGGTGGATCGCCAGCATGTCCCATAAAGGCTGCGACGTCAGCAAGGAGGTGGAGAAGTCATGTTTTGGGCCGGAATCAGGCTTGGACTGGCCCACCGGAGAACCAGAGGATTTTTCAGTGGGCCCAGGCACTGACGCCTGCTGGCAAACTGGCCAACAGCTGCCTAGGGCCCCCACTGCTTCAAGGGCCCCCACTGCTCCAGGGTCCCCCAGCCAGTGGCTATGGGGCCCCTGAGTCAAGGGGGCCCGCCCTATGCCAGCCTACCAGCAGCTGAAGATTTGATCCTGTCCCCACTGCTAAAGCAAAATGAATATTCACGCTTCCCCATGCCCCTATGGGTGTGAATACCATTTCTCTTTAATGCCCGCATGTAAAGCCCCACCACCGCACCACACACACACACACACACACACACACACACACACACACACAAAGCACCGCACCACATACACACACGCAGGCACACAGACACACAGCGCAGCACATCCTGCTTCCTGTCTGAGACAGTCCAGCTGGATGACATCATCATCCAGCGTGCTGTCTCAGACAGAAAGCTGCCAGACAGGAAGAGGCTTCCGAGATGTGCTGCTGCTGCGGGGAGATGAGCAGTGCTGTGTGTCTGTGTGCCTGCATGTGTCTATGTGGTGCGGTCTGCAGTACTTAGTGTGTGAGTGTGAGAGAGTGATGCGGTGCTTTGTGTGTGTCTATGAGAGGGGTGGTGGGGAAGGACAATGATATTGGTGGGGGGAGGCAATGATGCAGATGATGGGCAATGATGGCGGTGGGGGGAGACAATGATGGAGGTGATGGGCAATGATGGCGGTGGGGGGAGACAATGATGGAGGTGATGGGCAATGATGGTGGTTGGTGGGGGAGGCAATGATGGAGGTGATGGGCAATGATGGTGGGGGAGGCAATGATATAGGTGATAGGCAATGATGGTGGGGGAGTCAATGATGGAGGTGATGGGCAATGATGGTGGGAGAGGCAATGATGAAGGTGATGGGCAATGATGGTGGGGGGTGGCAATGATGGAGGTGATGGGAAATGATGACGTGGGGCGAGGCAATGATGCAGGTGATGGGCAATGATGGTGGTGGGAGGAGACAATGATAGAGGTGATGGGCAACGATGGTAGTGGGGGGAGGCAATAATAGAAGTGATCAGCAATGATGGTGAGGGGAGGCAATGATGGAAGTGATGGGCAATGATGGTGGGGATTCAATGATGGAGGTGATGGGCAATGATGGGGGAGGCAATGATGGTGGGGGGAGGCAATGATGGATGTGTGGTGCAATGGTTGTAGAAGGAGGCAATGATGGAGTTGATGAAATGGACAATGATGGTGGTGGGGGAGTAGGCAATGATGGAGGTGGTGATGAGGACAATGATGAGGGTGGGGAGGGGCTGCATTATTCTTTATGAGGGGGCTGTATTATATTCTGTGGTGGGGCTGCATTATTCTCTCAGGGTACTACATTATCTTCTGGGGGCTACATCATACTATATGAAGGGGGCAGCATTATGCCCTATGAGGGGGCTACAGTATACTCTATGGGGGGGCTGCATTCTTTATGAGGGGGCTGTATTATACCCTATGAGGGTGTTACATTATATTCTGTGGTGGGGACTGTGTTATACGTGAGGGGGTTGCATTATATTTTGTGGGGTGCTGCATTATATTCTATGAGAGTGGGCTACATTATATTCTATGAGGGGGCTACCCCTCTATGATTCTACCCCAACTCCTGCTACATAATTAAGATGTGTACTACCTTATATTATACCCTGATATTAGAGTGTTTTACCGCACAATTGGTGGTCTTGTATTTATTTCTATGTAGCTACACTGTGGGCCCCAAGAATGATTTTCTCTGGTGGGCCCAAGGTGTCCCAGTCCAACACTGGCCGGAATCATAGGGAAACAGCGGGTAGGGCCCTTTAAGGTTTCTGAAGGTGTGAAAATGACCTCTGCAAAGTATATAGAGTTTCTGACTGACAACTTTCTTCCATGGTATAAAAAGCAGAAACGTGCCTTCAGGAGCAAAATCATCTTCATGCATGACAATGCACCATCTCATGCTGCAAAAAATCCCTCTGAGTCATTGGCTGCTATGGGCATAAAAGGAGATAAACTTATGGTGTGGCCACCATTTTACCCTGACCTCAACCCTATAGAGAACCTTTGGAGTATCATCAAGCAAAAGTTCTATGAGGGTGGGAGGCAGTTCACATCAAAACAGCAGCTCTGGGAGGCGATTCTGACTTCATGCAAAGAAATACGAGCAGAATCTCTACAAAAACTCACAAGTTCAATTGATGCAAGAATTGTGAAGGTGATATCAAAGAAGGTTCCTATGTTACATGTAACTTGGCCTGTTAGGATGTTTTGGAGTTAAATGGCTTTTTTGTTCAGCGAATGTGACCTCCTAATGCTGCAAATTCCACAAATGAGCATTTTCAGTTCTTTAAATCATATCAAATGTTTAGAAATTCTTGCGCACATGGAAAGAAAAATCCAGCTCCAGGAATAAAAAGTATCAAAAATGTATTTAAACATATTAAAATATGGAAAACTGCTGACAAGCGAAAAAGTACATCATTTGGATGGAAGCTACCATGTAGTAGCTGGACGCGTTTCGAGCACAAACGGCGCTCTTAGACTTCAGCCATTTTAGTTTTTTTTTAGAAATTCTACTGTGCCTAATAATTTGGAACAGTGCATTTTGAGTTCTTATTCATTTTGGAGAATATACTGTTATCATTGGGAGGTTTCTTCAATTAAATTCGATGTATACTCTAACGGGTGATGACTTTTTATTAGACTGACTATCATTTGCGCCGACCATTTAGGAAAATCTGAGAAAAATGTAATTTGCATAATAATTTGGAACAGGGTGTATATGAGTGGTCATAATTATGGATACGGATATGTAATATGCAATAGAAAAAAATACTGAAAAAATTACAATATATATCTAATGTGAGGTATATCAGAAAAACAATCACCTATAATGTGAAACAAATATTTCATGGACAGCGTGTCGTTCAAGCTACTCAGAAAATAGTTGCAGGGAGGTATAGGGATCAGTAGATGGGAACTGCAGTAAAGTTGAATAGCGGTGGAACGTAGGTATGAGCCGCACCGGAAGTACGTCATAGGGGCCGAAACTGGAAGTGATATGGTAGATGGCAGTGAAATGCAGGTGGAACGCAGCAGAAGTGACAGCCGGAAGTAACATCCGGAACTGGAAGTGACATGCAGTGAACCACATGTGTGGAACACATAGTCTGTGCACTTAGGAGATACAGGAAACATTCAACATTCGCATACATTTCACCCTTTTGATATAGATTACACCAACAAATTTGCAAGCATTGGTAATTTCTACACAAACATTATCCAGAAATTCTTGAATTTAAGTCACCATTTTTGCCTTGTATCATAAGACCGAGAAACCTTCGTATATGGTTTAACATATTGTTATTATGGCTGTTATTTCTTTGACATTAGATATATATTTTCATTTTCTGTATTTTTTTCTATTGTATATTACAGTTTGATGAAGATCAAAGTAAATGACCGAAATGTTACCAATTTGTTGATTGCTTTACTGAATAAATATTCCTCATTTCTGAATACAAAGAGTGAATATGCAAATTGACTCTTCTGAGAAAAAGAGAACTTAAACTCTATAGCGCCACCTGTTGGGAGTAGCGATCCTACAAGTCACAATCAACCCTTTAAACGAGTCTTGCAATATGTAGGATCGCTACTTCCAACAGGTGGCGCTATAGAGTTTAAGTCCTCTTTTTCTCAGAAGAGGCAATTTGCATATTATATTTCCCAGAGGAGCATTGCACGGCGAATAAGCCTCCTTACCTTGACCTGCCAGAGCTGGTATGTCACTCTCCATAAGGAGAAACGATACCCCTACAAAGAGTGAAGGAATTTGTTGTCTACATTGACTCATGTGCAGATTGCAGAGGATGCTGGTAATAATATACCTCATATTTCAAGCAGCTCTTTATTATATATGAAAATCTAAAATAAAATATGTTTCAAATTCGAAACATTTGTTCTTGCTTAATTCATTACGCAGCAGTGCACGGCACAGAGGTTTTGTTTTACGATAACGAGGCTCGTTTAGGTCAACTATAGGCAATGGGTTTTGAGTTTGAACCATTCTGAAACAATAAGAAAGGCATCACATAGATAACAAATTGAATGTCCTCTTAGTTTCACGCGCATTGTTTCTGTAATTTTGTAGGCTGCTGTTCCTTACCACATCATGACATACATACTAGTATACATTTGGCTGTGAATTTTCATTTTAAGTGCAGCTGCCCCACATTCTGTTGCAAAATGACACCATGCTTCTGCGTGAGGAGCTTATTACCCTTTCACCTATTTCCCAGTTTAATGGATCCTTTCTTTAAATTGGATCTCATGAGAGGCTAGCATCCTAAAAATAAATCTCATCATCCATGTCACATCTTCCCTTTCCATTCCATCTTTTACAACCTTTACCTTGGGGTCAGCTGTACAGTTGCAGGCTATGCGTCCGCATTTTCTTCCCTATTGTCATTAGTGACGTTCGAAGATGTACTAAATACAGTGTTTTATTCCTGTCTTTTGTTGCCGCTCCAGTCCCTTTGGAATTCACTCTTAATATAATGCAATTATTAATAGTAAGCTGATCATGACACATACTCATTGACTTTCTTTAACGATTCTTCTCAGCAGAATAATATTAAAACGGTACTGAAAGGTCAATAGCAAACCATTTATTTAGTATGTATTGCAATAAATGGTAGAGGCTAGGCATGGTAGGCATGAGGCTTTTGAGAAAGAACATCTATAATATCTTAAAGGGAATGTGTCACAACGTTTTTGCTGCCTTTTCTGAGAGCAGCATAATGTAGGAAAAGAGACCCTGTATCCAATGATGTGTCACTTAGTTTACTAATGCAGTAGTTGTGACACAATCTGAGTTCTTAGATTAGACATGTAGGAGAGCGGAGACAGCTGCCTCAGCCCACACTACAGCTTTCTGTGTACCTTGTATATTGACAGTGAGCGACCTATCGCTGGAGGGGCGAAGTCGGACTAGCATGCATGCAAGCATCTGGTGATAAAATCTTAAGCGCAAGTGAACAAGAGCACACTTCTTAATAAGTTACATATTGCTGAATTCAGTGTTTCAACCCCCTACCTCATGGTGTCTTCAGATTTCATAGGAAAAACCTGCTGACCGATTCACTTTAAATGTCTTTGTCTGATTACAACAACCCCAGTTTATATGCCATATTTAGGGGATCATGGACATCACAGAGACGTGCCTTTGCTAACTCAGTACATTTTGAGATGAGAAATCATTTGAAATTAAAATTTGGAGGCTTCAACGAACTTGCCTCCACAATTTCATTTGCATTGAATAAATTTACCTCAAATTCCATAGCTGGAAAGTTTCTAAATGCTCTTAAAATACATTAAACAGTTTCAATACGATATTTATATTGCCCCTACTTGGTAATTCTGCAGATTGAATCCAACTCTGGTATAAAAGTTGCCCGTGATGCGACTTCACTTTACTAGGACCCGATGATAACCCTATACTGGTTACCACTACACAAGGTATGATAATCCCATTGATAAACTGGTATAGACCATGTGATATTATAGCTGTAGGGAACTTATCTTCCCTGCAAAATTCTCTGATGCAGTGTGAGAAACGATGCCAGACATGTTTTTTTTTTTTTGCAATCCTCAGGAGTCAAATCTCAGTGATCGACTTCGTGTGGAAGGGCAAAATTCAGAAAAATCCACTCAAAGTCAATCCTCTTCTGATTAATCCGCTTATCTTTAAGCACAACTATGTATCACATGGTCAAACCATCAGCTATAGAACCTGTTGCAAATGGCATAACACCAGTTGGTCCTACGTTAGAGCAGGGTTTACTATCATTGGACAAGCCACTGACATTGGATTTCTGTGAATTTCAGGAAATGCTTTTATAGGGTGGATCTCATGAGGATCGCCATAGGACAGAAAGACAAAAAATTACCTTTGCTGCAGAGCATAAGTTCATCTAAGTTACCAGCCTCAGAAACTGCAGATTAACAGCATCCCGGATAATGGCCCTCATAAATAATGCAAAGAAATCAAGCAACAGACATATCAGCTGTCTAGAGAAGATTATGAGAAGCAGGCCTTTATGGTACTTTTGCTGCAAAAAATCTATTACGTAGAATCGCTAAGAAATATAGACAAGTTTTTGCCAGCCAAAGCAAGGAGTTGACTAGAGATCACTGGAAATCTATACTGTGGTCTGATGAGTAGAGATCGGTGGACACCTGGATGCTCAGGTCCTGTGGGTTCGGCTGAACAATTACAAAAGGTTCGGGTTCAGGTAGCAGAACAGTACCCAGACCTGAATTTTAACTGTGGTGAACTTGATTCTGCACCATGAGACTTTTTCTCACTGTGCTAGCGGTGATCTCACCGAGGTCACCGCAGTTCAGCCTGGCTGGGAACACAGCCTCAGTGACCAGCAGTAACCTAGATGATGTCACCACTGCTCACTGATGCTTTTACTGGGCAATTTGCAGGAAAATAAAATCACTTGACTGAAGCAAGGATATTACATTGTTACTCATCATTTTTAACAGAAGAACAACTGGTGTGGGAGGCAAGTAAATCAGAAAGAGAAACTCACCTAAATATAGAGAGTACAACAAAGGTTTATTGTTTATTGTTTAAAGGGAGGTAAGAACATGACCGCGTATCGCCAAAACAGGGTCTTTCCCGTACTCAATCTTCCTGACCCCCACCCCATCCCCAGGGGGCCATTCTCCCCTTCTCCTGTAAATTTAAATTAAACACCAACACGTAAATTTCTTTGGATAATTTTGGCCACAGCGGCCATTTTATTAAACAAACAATAACATAAATAACAACATATATACCATATGTAAAAACCTGGAGGGGAGGGTTCTTGGGGGTAAGAAATCTGGCTCAAAAATAGGCATAAAGCCACCACCAACTTTAAAACCAAACACTTCTTTACCCTCAGCCGTGACCACCAGCTCAAGGGCACCATGTAACCCATTTCGGGCAAACCAAAACCCCAAAGCTCCCGAGGTAAATTCCCCGTCCAGAGCCCGTAAACAAAAGCCAGATCAACCCCGTAAAAACGTCATCACCACCTCCAAGAACCCCACCCCCCGCCAAAACTGCCACTGTGACAATGATAACGAAAACTCCCCTCTGGCAATAACTGATTAAAAAACCGAGATGAGAAAAAACCCAACTCCCCGGCTACCCCTCCATCAAACTGTTCACTTAAACTAATCCACAATAAAGGGAGGGAGGGTGGGCTTCTCTCCTGATGATTCACCTCACAAGTGATCCTTCCCGCACTTCTCCAGCCCCTGCCTCCTTTCCCCACTAGGTCCACCCCTTATTCAAAAATTTCCACCAATCACCTATAAGATCCCTTTTTTTTATTCAAAACTCTAAAACTCCCTTCTTGGCAACGCAGTCATGTGGGGGCTTTCATCCAGCTGCGCCCATTACAGCCCCCCTTCTTGACCGCGTATCGCCAAAACAGGGTCTTTCCCGTACTCAATCTTCCTGACCCCCACCCCATCCCCAGGGGGCCATTCTCCCCTTCTCCTGTAAATTTAAATTAAACACCAACACGTAAATTTCTTTGGATAATTTTGGCCACAGCGGCCATTTTATTAAACAAACAATAACATAAATAACAACATATATACCATATGTAAAAACCTGGAGGGGAGGGTTCTTGGGGGTAAGAAATCTGGCTCAAAAATAGGCATAAAGCCACCACCAACTTTAAAACCAAACACTTCTTTACCCTCAGCCGTGACCACCAGCTCAAGGGCACCATGTAACCCATTTCGGGCAAACCAAAACCCCAAAGCTCCCGAGGTAAATTCCCCGTCCAGAGCCCGTAAACAAAAGCCAGATCAACCCCGTAAAAACGTCATCACCACCTCCAAGAACCCCACCCCCCGCCACACACGAACAGCCCTGACCACCTCAGGCTCGTGAGTGCCCCACCGCCACCAAAGCTCTCTCGACTCCTTCCTGTAGCCCGAGTGCCCATAAATCCATACCAACATCATTAAGATGCACTCCATCATCCCTCCAATAATTGCCAATCCCATCCTCCAGCTCCAAATGTCTAACGGCAATACCCCCGTTCCGAGACACAAATCCTGCCACCGCCCTATTCAGCTTCACCCGGGCTCTATTGATCCCTCTATGGGACCGTACATCACGCCACTTCCGCCTTGGTACAATGTCCGACCACACCGTCACAACACCCGGGAAAGATACCCACAACCGTAAAAAATCAAAACGAATGTCTCTGATCAACTCCCTCACTGGCCTAACTCCCAAATCATTTCCTCCAAGGTGAACCACCAAAATGTCCGGGGGTCGATCCAATCTAGCGGCGTTGGCAACTGCCGGCAACAAACTCCGCCATAACATACCCCGGAATCCCAACCATCTAATAACCACCGAATCCCTTACAAAGCCTAATTGCCTACCATTTCGCCTGACATCCGCACGAAGCGCACCCCAATGAACAAATGAATGTCCGATAATCCATGCCAGGAGGGAGGTTCGACCTGAAAAAACACAACAATGATTAACACCATAACAAGGCTCTCTCCCCCACAGACCTAATTCCTAATATAAGACAGATATCGATCCGAACTCCATCTGCCTATTCTTTTGATAACATCAACGCCTAGGCCCAGACCATCCGCCTCGGACGCAGCACCAATTCGAAATGAATGCGACCCGAAATTCTTCGGGTCAACACCCAACGATCCCAAACCCCTCTTCAACAGCGCCGTAAATTGGTAGCGCGACAAAAATTCCCCGTTCTGATGTCGTAACAAAGGGCCTGCCCTCAGTGCCGACAGACGCCAATAAGATTCCAAACAGTGCTGCGGGCACATCCCGCTACCGTCAACTCTCCCCAGCACCACTCGCCTACCCCTACCAAGCTGATCAGTCTTAGAACGCCTGATCCAAAATACAATACCTCCTGCCCAAAAGTCAACATCTTCCGCTAACAGACCACCCACCTTATTTTTATTTGGGGACACCAGCTCCCCCAGGCGCAAAGCGCCAAAGAACGCTAAAGAGAAGGCTAACCTAAACAATACAACCTCAAACTGCGAACTACAAATACCGCCCAAAGCCTCCCCAAGCCGTTCCAGCATACCAAAAGAAATCGGCCTACGCTTATCAAAAGACACATTGCCCTTCCGAAAACCCTTCAAAGCCTGCCTTATCAAAAAATCTTTTGTCAGATCAGCTGAACCTTGCAACCGAAAACCAAAGGCCAGACCCGCAACAACTTTGTTTAACCTCGAAACGGACCATCCCCATTCGGCCGCCTTACCCATCAAAGCCAGCAGAGCCATAATCTTATCGCCGTCGGATTCCACTGGGCCGCATTGGACCAACCAACCTTCCCACATCTCCCACGCCGCTGCATAATCCGACCATGTCCTGCTCGACAGTGAGGCCTGTATCAAGCGACCTCCCCTTCCGCAACAATCTGCCACAGATGCGAAGGACATCCCGCTCCTGTAGGTTCCGAATCTGGCGCCAGTTCCCGGAATCGGTCCCACTGAAAACGAGATAAAGCATCAGCTATATTGTTTTGGACACCTGGTACATGCACCGCCGAAATCCACGAATTCAATTCCAAACACCTCAACACCAATTCCCTAACCAACCTAATCACGGGGGGAGAAGAGGAAGATAAACTGTTGATAACTGACACGACACTCAAGTTATCACAATGGAATCGTACCCGACGATCCTTAAAATTCTCGCCCCAAATAAACGCTGCCACTACAATTGGGAACAACTCCAACAATGCCAAATTTTTGGTTAGCCCGTTTTGCCGCCATTCTTCCGGCCACACTCCGACACTCCATTTGCCTGCACAGTAGGCGCCATAACCGGCTCCCCCTGCTGCGTCCGTATAAATTTCACAATCAAAGGCGTTCAAATCCTCCTGCTGAATCAATGATCTGCCATTATAATTTTCCAAGAAACGCTGCCAAACCAACAGATCGTCCTTGTGCTCCCGGCTCAAACGTATGAAATGATGAGCTGCACGGACTCCCGCCGTAGCTCTGGACAACCTTCGGCAAAAAATCCGGCCCATAGGCATGATCCGGCACGCAAAATTTAAGCGCCCTAGCAACGACTGTAACTCCTTCAACGTCACTTTCCTCAATTTTCCGATTCTGGACACCTCCTGCTTCAGCAACAACAATTTGTCGTCGGGCAACCTGCATTCCATCTTTCTAGAATCGATAAGAATCCCGAGAAAACTTAAGACCGTACAGGGACCCTCTGTTTTCTCCTGCGCCAAAGGGACCCCGAAATGCCCGGACACCCATTCCATGGTGGCCAATAAATTACCGCAAACCGCAGAGTCCGGGGGGCCCACAAACATGAAGTCATCCAAATAATGAATGACCGAAGCAACATCAGAAACGTCTCTAACAACCCATTCCAAAAAAGTACTGAAAGTTTCAAACAACGAGCAAGAAATGGAACAGCCCATCGGCAAACACCTGTCTAAATAAAATTCTCCATTCCAAAAACAACCTAGTAACGGAATGCTCTCCGGATGTACCGGCAGAAGCCGAAAGGCAGACTCGATGTCTGTCTTCGCCATCAAGGCCCCCGCTCCGTACATACGAACCCATTGCACTGCCGCATCGAACGACGTGTATACAACCGAGCATAATTCCTCCGCAATGCCATCGTTAACAGAACAACCTTTTGGGTACGATAGGTGCTGGATTAAACGAAACTTATTTGGCTCCTTCTTGGGCACCACCCCCAATGGAGAAACGATCACCCCTTCCATAGGCAGCGAACTAAACGGGCCCGCCATTCTTCCTAACTCCACCTCTTTTGCTAACTTACTCGAAACAACATCCGCATGTAAACTTGCTGACCTCAGATTTTTTGTAGAAAAGGGGACCGTATGATTCGGGTGAGGAATCCTAAAACCTTCAGCAAAACCGTCCCTAATCACCACCGCCTTCAACCGGTCCGGATATCTACTTAGATAAGGGGCCATCTTTTGAAGCCTCACCGGCGTCACCCCCATGACCGCTACCCCCTGCTGGCTTGCCCCTTGCTTTTCTGAAACATTTTGAAGCCCCGTGTGAAGCTCCGCTACAATGGGAACACACGTGCTTAAACCTGCAGGTATTGCCATACTTGCACTGGCCGTCATTGAACTGCCAGCACGTTCCCGTTTTTTCCTTCGCCCCTTGATACCCCTGTCCTCCTCCTCCCCCTTGTCCTGATTGCTGACTACTACTCCCCGCGCCCCCTTGAAAGGACTGCCCGTACCTCACAGGGGCCATCACCTTCAGCCACAATCCAATGTCCTTATGCTCCCATTTTATCTCAGGCCTAACCGCCTTCCGCTGCCTGAATTGTTCATCGTAACGCTGCCAAGCCTGGCCCCCATACGTACGATGTGCCTCACCAATAGAATCAAAGTAACAGAAAAGACCCGAGCAATTTTCCGGGAATTTTTCTCCTATCACACTGGCCAAGATAGCAAAAGCCTGTTGCCAATTAACAAACGTTTGCGGAATCAGGCGCCAACGCCTTTTTTCCTCCTCTTCCTTTTTGCTATCATCTTTTTTCCCTTTGTCCAGATTAAATTTTTCCAAAGGGAGGAGGGAGAAAATCTCGACAAATTCATCCTTCCAGATCTTCTCCTTCACCTCCTTCTTTAAATGGGCACCGAGGGGACCCTCAAAGCACACAAAGACCTCCCCTTTTGCCCGATCATCCAACTTTATCTCATCCTTCTTACCCGTCTCCGTTTGAACCGACACTGACACCCCAGCTGCCTGGGCCGACGCGGCCGCCCCAGACCTCACTAATTCACCGGAGCCCCCTCCCCCGGCTGTACTAACAGGATCCACCAACCAAGCCCCAGCAGGTGACCCTCCCATATTACTTGCTGGCCCCGCGTCCAATCGCCTCAAAATATGCGACATACCTGCCAAAAGCTCTCTAACGCCAGGAAGCCCAGAACCAGCGTCCCCTACCCCCTCCACTAACCCCACCGTACCCGGCACCGAAATAGGAATAGACATGTACTCACGAGGCTGCGCAGGTGCTGTGTCCCCACCAGCCGTGTCTCCGGAATCCCGCTGTTCGCCATCTTCTGGATGTTCGCTCTCAGATCCGGGGTCGTCGCTGCCGCTGAATTGCCCCAGGCCCGCGCCCCTGGCCTCCACGTCACCAGGGGGGACCGAGACTGGCGATACACTCCTGTCGCTGGACCTCCTGGCGGATCTTGACCTGACGGCTGTTTGCAATCCACCTCGGCCTCCTGGCCTACTTGCCCGACCGGCACCTGCCCCACGACCAACGCGTCCCGGGCCCAGCTGAACCACCGATGCCAGCCTGCCCGTCGCCCTACTCTGTCGTCTCGTGCCGCTGCCAGGCCCACCTAGGGGAGGTGAGCCCGCCGCTGTCACCGCTGCTCCATAGCTCCCCCTCACTGCTGCCGTCGCTGGACTCCTGGCTCCTCCTGTTGTCGCCGCCGCTGACTGTGCTGTAAGTCTGCTGTTCCTGGCGCCGCTGGGGGGCGCCGCACTTCCCCTCGATCCCGGACTAGGCCGCACTACCTGTGCGGCCCTCACCGCTGACGTCGCTGTGCTCCCTTCTCCTCCTGACTCTGCCGCCGCTGCCCGCGCTGTGCTCCGGCTGCTTCTGGCACCGCTAGAGGGCGCCGCACCGCCGCTCGCTCCCGGACTAGGCCGCACTTCCGTTGCGGCCCTGGCTTCCGCTGCGGCCCTGGCATCGGGCCGTGCCTGGCTGGTCGCCGCTCCACGTCGCCGCCTCGCGCCGGCAGAGCCGCCGGGTGGATTCCTGCCGGAGGGGGGGACGGGCAGGATGGTCGCGCCGCGTCCCGCAGCCCCCGCAGGGTCCCCGGAGGGGCTCCGCGGCCTGCGCCTGCCGCGCGGTGACATGTCGGGGGACAATCTTTCTGGGGGCCGGGTTCTCCTGGTCCTGCTGCCCCGGCTCCCGCAGTCGCCCAGCAGCCTGGTGAGCTGCTCTTCCAGCCATCCATCGCTCCTGGACCTGGATTCCCTGCGCAGCTGCTCCACGAGGCTGTCTATGGAGGCCATGGTGAGTAGCTGCACACTTCTTCTCTCCTGATGATTCACCTCACAAGTGATCCTTCCCGCACTTCTCCAGCCCCTGCCTCCTTTCCCCACTAGGTCCACCCCTTATTCAAAAATTTCCACCAATCACCTATAAGATCCCTTTTTTTTATTCAAAACTCTAAAACTCCCTTCTTGGCAACGCAGTCATGTGGGGGCTTTCATCCAGCTGCGCCCATTACAGCCCCCCTTCTTTTCTAAAACAATCCACAGTGAGGAGATTGGAACAAAACAAAATCCTCTAAACTGCATGCTCGCAAACGCCAGAAGCCTGACAAACAAGATGGAAGAACTAGAAGCAGAAATATCTACAGGTAACTTTGACATAGTGGGAATAACCGAGACATGGTTAGATGAAAGCTATGACTGGGCAGTTAACTTACAGGGTTACAGTCTGTTTAGAAAGGATCGTAAAAATCGGAGAGGAGGAGGGGTTTGTCTCTATGTAAAGTCTTGTCAAAAGTCCACTTTAAGGGAGGATATTAGTGAAGGGAATGAGGATGTCGAGTCCATATGGGTTGAAATTCATGGAGGGAAAAATGGTAACAAAATTCTCATTGGGGTCTGTTACAAACCCCCAAATATAACAGAAAGCATGGAAAGTCTACTTCTAAAGCAGATAGATGAAGCTGCAACCCATAATGAGGTCCTGGTTATGGGGGACTTTAACTACCCGGATATTAACTGGGAAACAGAAACCTGTGAAACCCATAAAGGCAACAGGTTTCTGCTAATAACCAAGAAAAATTATCTTTCACAATTGGTGCAGAATCCAACCAGAGGAGCAGCACTTTTAGACCTAATACTATCTAATAGACCTGACAGAATAACAAATCTGCAGGTGGTTGGGCATTTAGGAAAAAGCGACCACAATATTGTGCAGTTTCACCTGTCTTTCACTAGGGGGACTTGTCAGGGAGTCACAAAAACATTGAACTTTAGGAAGGCAAAGTTTGAACAGCTTAGAGATGCCCTTAATCTGGTAGACTGGGACAATATCCTCAGAAATGAGAATACAGATAATAAATGGGAAATGTTTAAGAACATCCTAAATAGGCAGTGTAAGCGGTTTATACCTTGTGGGAATAAAAGGACTAGAAATAGGAAAAAGCCAATGTGGCTAAACAAAGAAGTAAGACAGGCAATTAACAGTAAAAAGAAAGCATTTGCACTACTAAAGCAGGATGGCACCATTGAAGCTCTAAAAAACTATAGGGAGAAAAATACTTTATCTAAAAAACTAATTAAAGCTGCCAAAAAGGAAACAGAGAAGCACATTGCTAAGGAGAGTAAAACTAATCCCAAACTGTTCTTCAACTATATCAATAGTAAAAGAATAAAAACTGAAAATGTAGGCCCCTTAAAAAATAGTGAGGAAAGAATGGTTGTAGATGACGAGGAAAAAGCTAACATATTAAACACCTTCTTCTCCACGGTATTCACGGTGGAAAATGAAATGCTAGGTGAAATCCCAAGAAACAATGAAAACCCTATATTAAGGGTCACCAATCTAACCCAAGAAGAGGTGCGAAACCGGCTAAATAAGATTAAAATAGATAAATCTCCGGGTCCGGATGGCATACACCCACGACTACTAAGAGAACTAAGTAATGTAATAGATAAACCATTATTTCTTATTTTTAGTGACTCTATAGCGACAGGGTCTGTTCCGCAGGACTGGCGCATAGCAAATGTGGTGCCAATATTCAAAAAGGGCTCTAAAAGTGAACCTGGAAATTATAGGCCAGTAAGTCTAACCTCTATTGTTGGTAAAATATTTGAAGGGTTTCTGAGGGATGTTATTCTGGATTATCTCAATGAGAATAACTGTTTAACTCCATATCAGCATGGGTTTATGAGAAATCGCTCCTGTCAAACCAATCTAATCAGTTTTTATGAAGAGGTAAGCTATAGGCTGGACCACGGTGAGTCATTGGACGTGGTATATCTCGATTTTTCCAAAGCGTTTGATACCGTGCCGCACAAGAGGTTGGTACACAAAATGAGAATGCTTGGTCTGGGGGAAAATGTGTGTAAATGGGTTAGTAACTGGCTTAGTGATAGAAAGCAGAGGGTGGTTATAAATGGTATAGTCTCTAACTGGGTCGCTGTGACCAGTGGGGTACCGCAGGGGTCAGTATTGGGACCTGTTCTCTTCAACATATTCATTAATGATCTGGTAGAAGGTTTACACAGTAAAATATCGATATTTGCAGATGATACAAAACTATGTAAAGCAGTTAATACAAGAGAAGATAGTATTCTGCTACAGATGGATCTGGATAAGTTGGAAACTTGGGCTGAAAGGTGGCAGATGAGGTTTAACAATGATAAATGTAAGGTTATACACATGGGAAGAGGGAATCAATATCACCATTACACACTGAACGGGAAACCACTGGGTAAATCTGACAGGGAGAAGGACTTGGGGATCCTAGTTAATGATAAACTTACCTGGAGCAGCCAGTGCCAGGCAGCAGCTGCCAAGGCAAACAGGATCATGGGGTGCATTAAAAGAGGTCTGGATACACATGATGAGAGCATTATACTGCCTCTGTACAAATCCCTAGTTAGACCGCACATGGAGTACTGTGTCCAGTTTTGGGCACCGGTGCTCAGGAAGGATATAATGGAACTAGAGAGAGTACAAAGGAGGGCAACAAAATTAATAAAGGGGATGGGAGAACTACAATACCCAGATAGATTAGCGAAATTAGGATTATTTAGTCTAGAAAAAAGACGACTGAGGGGCGATCTAATAACCATGTATAAGTATATAAGGGGACAATACAAATATCTCGCTGAGGATCTGTTTATACCAAGGAAGGTGACGGGCACAAGGGGGCATTCTTTGCGTCTGGAGGAGAGAAGGTTTTTCCACCAACATAGAAGAGGATTCTTTACTGTTAGGGCAGTGAGAATCTGGAATTGCTTGCCTGAGGAGGTGGTGATGGCGAACTCAGTCGAGGGGTTCAAGAGAGGCCTGGATGTCTTCCTGGAGCAGAACAATATTGTATCATACAATTATTAGGTTCTGTAGAAGGACGTAGATCTGGGTATTTATTATGATGGAATATAGGCTGAACTGGATGGACAAATGTCTTTTTTCGGCCTTACTAACTATGTTACTATGTTACTATGTTACTATGTTTTTTGATAATCCCTCAAATAGCTTTCTTGTAGGTGTCATTTTTTGGCCACAAATGCTGCAGTCAGATTTATTAAAGTCTATAGTAAAATATGTAGTAATATTCACTGCATAAAAACAATTGCTTTTGTTTCTAGAATTTATTTGTGGTCAGTGTCAGCATACTTTGCCTATGACATTCTTCTGTCCTTTAATTCTGAAGTTAGTCTTTAAAAACACCAGAAAAAAACGTCTGTGTATAATATTACAAAATAAAAATTGCCTTAAAATGCACATTACAGTTTTACAAAAAGGCTGGCGATCACAAATGTATTTTCATACTTTTTAAAAGCCATAAAATTATCATGTGAGAAAGGAGCTCTAAGGCTGTGTGCCCACAATGACCTTTTGGTGCGTTTTTAACTCTACATATTTTCGCTACTGCAAAAATGCAGCGTTTTAAAGTACCAGAAAATGGAATGGATTTATAGAAATCTCATGTCCCCTGCGCTTCTTTTTTATGCTGAGTAAGGCTACTTTCACACTAGCGTCGGATTTGGCCCGTCGCATTGCGTCGGGCCGAGATTCCAACGCTAGCGTTTGATGCGCCGCACAACAGGTGCAGCGGATGCATTTCTCCGGCGCATCCGCTGCCCCATTGTGAGGTGCGGGGAGGTGGGGATGGAGTTCCGGCCGCGCATGCGCGGTCGGAAAAAGCGGTCCGTCTGCAGCAAAAAATGTTACATTTAACGTTTTTTGCTCCCGGCGGTCCGTCACAACACGGCGCAACCGTCGCACAACGGTTGCGACGTGTGACAATACGTCGCAATGCGTCGGTAATGTTACTCTATGGGGCAAAAACGCATCCTGCAAACAACTTTGCAGGATGCGTTTTTTCCCCTAAACGACGCATTGCGACGTATTCAAAAAAACGCCAGCGTGAAAGTAGCCTAAACTGACTTGAGGTGCATTTTTCCAATCCGTTAGCATGTCAATATGTCTTGCAGGTATTCTGATTTTTCTGTACAGAATTTCCCCATAGATTTGTTTTGGATGCGGAAAATCTGCAGGTAAAAAATGCACCTCTTTTAAATGCGTTTTCACAGCAGAACCGCATCAAAAATGCGTGTAATCCATACCTGAGAATGTCAAATACCAGGAAGGTTAAAAAACAAAGCAGCTTCATTTAAAGCATGACACAGCAAACGGAGACATTAAATGCAGCGTCAAAAACATGATAAAAATGCATATTATAGAAATGCATACAAAACTGCTATGAAAAAACGCAAGTTACCAAAGTTATATAAAAAGTACAGAAATGGTGCGGAAATTCTGCAACGTCAAAAACTTACCAAATTCTGATTGTGGGAACGTAGCCTAAGGGATATTCACCCCTATAATAGAAAGAAAAATCTCCACTAAATTAAAGGAGTTACCCAAAGTGGACAATTCCTTTTCTAAATGCACACAACACTATAAGATCCACATGACACTTTAAGACCCATACCGCACAATAAGTTGCAGAAAATAAAGTAGCATTACATAATACCCTTTCAAATAAATCAGCAGATACTTTATGTGATACATAATTGCATTGTCCTCCAGAGCACGGTCCGGTCTTTGCAGTTGTTCTCTGCTTTAGCAAATAAAGGGGATTGCAAGTGGAGGAACCCCATCTTTGACGTTTTAATAGGACATATAGATGGAGGCTATCCAGTTGGACAATTGTTAATGTTTTGGGGGGGAATATAGTGAAGCGTGCCAGGATCTTGGAGATGTGAAAAATTTAGTAAGAGGCATACATCTCTTACCAAATTATATGCAATTTACTTGAGTGATTTTTAGATTTAAACTTTCTTATTAAATGTTAATAATAAAATTCCTCCCTTCAGTTGTCAGGAAAACTGTTGAGGCTCTTTTTTCTGTTAAGTATATGTTTTCTTCATCTTTTATTTCTAATAGTGTTATAAAGTACTGACTGTAATTACAGATACCTTTGAAGATTTTGCCAAGCGTCCCCAGACTCTTGAATAGAGACACTTTGAGGTTCCACTTAGTGGATGCATTTATATCCAGAATTTTACCCGCTTAATGACCATCAATATTCCTTTTTAGTGGCCTGGGATATAAGAGAATAGCATCCTCTGATGGCAAAAAAGCAGCAGCTATCAACTGTACACTATACCTGACACTCTGATGCAGTTGGCACCAACCATGACCATTTAAAGCCCTTACATACTGCAGTGAATAGTGACAGTGGCATCTAGATGGTTAACAGACAGGGGCGTAGCTAGAGCTTTTGCCGCCCGGGGCTGCTCCCGAGTTTGGCGCCCCCCCCCCCCTCGGCTCAATACACACAAAGGTTACCAAAAATAGGGCAACACACATGATAGGGTCTGCAAAAAAAATAAACAAGTTCTGCTTACCTGACCGCGCTCCTGCTCTCTCCACGCAGCTGAAGCGTGCACTCGCCGGCGACTGACAATGACGTCAGAAGCCGTCGACGTGTGCACTGCGGCCGACTTCAGCTGCCAGCCTCCAAATGGCTGGTGGCTGTTGTTAACTATTGACGTACGGGCGCGGGCCCGCACGTCAATAGCGTTAAACAGCTGCAGCGCCGGCCGCGGTTTTAGAGGGCCCCGGGCGAAAGAGTCTCAGTGGGCCCCCCCTTTAACACATAGCATGATTCATGATGCAGATACAGCAGAGAAATATAGCATAGCCACATAGCATATAACACAGCCCACGTAGCATATAGCACAGCCACGTAGTGTATAACACAGCCCACGCAGTATATAGCACAGCCCACATAGCGTATAGCACAGCCACGTAGTATATAACACAGCCACGTAGTATATAACACAGCCATGTAGTATATTGCACAGCCCACATAGCATATTGCCCAGCCACGTAGTATATAACACAGCCATGTAGTATATTGCACAGCCCACGTAGCATATTGCCCAGCCACGTAGTATATTGCCCAGCCACGTAGTATATTGCCCAGCCACGTAGTATATTGCCCAGCCACGTAGTATATTGCCCAGTCACGTAGTATATTGCCCAGCCACGTAGTATATTGCCCAGTCACGTAGTATATTGCCCAGCCACGTAGTATATTGCCCAGTGATGGAGTATACAGCACAGAGCCACGTAGTATACAGACTTAAAATAAAAAATAAACATATACTCACCCTCCGATGAATTCTGGCCCTGTATCGCACGAGGCAGCTTCCAGTCCCAGGGTTGGTATGAGCGCAGGACCTGTGATGACGTTGCGGTCACATGACCGTGACGTCATGGCAGGTCCTTCTCACATACCATCCTTGGCACCGGAAGCTGCCGCTTGCATGGAGCGGGCACTGGAGCGTTGCGAGGAGCGGGAAAGGCGATGGAGGGTGAGTATAGCAGGTTTTTTCATTTTTTTATTATTTTTAACATGACATATTTTTACTATTGATGCTGCATAGGCAGCATCAATAGTAAATAGTTGGGGACACACAGGGTTAATAGCAGCGGTAACGGAGTGCGTTACACCGCGGCCCGTTACCGCTGCTATTAACCCTGTGTGAGTGGTGACTGGAGGGGATTATGGAGCGGGCGCTGATTGTGGGGAGTATAGAGCAGGCGCCGGGCACTGACTGCAGCGGAGGGACTAATCGGACTGTGCCCGTCGCTGATTGGTCGCGGCAGCCATGACAGGCAGCTGCCGAGACCAATCAGCGACGACAGACAGAGGCCGCGACCAATGAATATCCGTGAAAGACAGAAGGACAGACAGAAAGACGGAAATGTGACCCTTAGACAATGATGTAATATATATATATATATATATATATATATATACATACATATATACTTCTCACCTGTGTCTTGCCTCTCTGTTGTTTTCTGTCTCTGTTCTCACATCTTTTCTGTCTCCCGCTCTGATTTTCATATTTCCTTCTGCCTCTTCTTCCTGCTTGTCCGTGGCTCCGCCCCCGACATTTAGCCCCGCCCCTCCATGGCTCTTCACATTGTGAGAGCTGTGACGCTGCTGGAGGGGTGGGATCGGAGCTTCTGCTGCTGACTGCAGGTGCGGGGGTGAGTCACAGCGTGTGTGACTGTGTGCCCCTGCTACACTGCAGCCAGCAACTCTGCACGGCCGCGCGCACTGCCAGCGCTCTGCTCCAGTCCTCATAATGCTGGGAGGAAGGAGCAGAGAATGAGTGCGCGCAGCCGCGCTGATAGCCGCCCCCACATTGTGCCGCCCGGGGCGGCCTGCCCCCCCCGCTCCCCCATTCCTACGCCACTGTTAACAGATCATGGGGGTCTTTCATTAACCCCATCAGCACCTGGAGATCATGATTGTGTGGTCCCGATGGTTTTATTGGAAATCCATGGCCAAGTAATGATCTTAGAGTCTGCCAGCTATAGTGGCCTTTGCAGATGATAGCAACATTTTAGTGGCAAAAAATATAATTTTCCTTAGTGCAGGAGAGAGAGGTCTGGGAGCTGTCGAGGTAATCCAGGAATGAAACCAAATGAGTCTGAGTCCAATCACAAAAACAGATGGGTGCTCGTCCCGCTGGTGAGCACAGCTGTTGTGATAGGCAATTCAGTATCACAATGGACATAGCGGTCAGAGCACATACAGTGATCTGACAATAACCCAAAATAATAGAACGAGCTCTGAGACATGGGAACTCTGCAGACCGCAATCCCTAATCCTCTCCAAACAACACTAGAGGCAGCCGTGGATTGCGCCTAACTCTGCCTATGCAACTCGGCACAGCCTGAGAAACTAACTAGCCTGAAGAAAGAAAATAAGCCTATCTTGCCTCAGAGAAATACCCCAAAGGAAAAGGCAGCCCCCCACATATAATGACTGTGAGTTAAGATGAAAAGACAAACGTAGGGATGAAATAGATTCAGCAAAGTGAGGCCCGACTTTCTTAACAGAGCGAGGATAGGAAAGATAACTTTGCGGTCTACACAAAACCCTAAAGAAAACCACGCAAAGGGGGCAAAAAGACCCTCCGTACCGAACTAACGGCACGGAGGTACACCCTTTGCGTCCCAGAGCTTCCAGCAAAACAATTAGACAAGCTGGACAGAAAAAATAGCAAACAAATAGCAAAGAAGAACTTAGCTATACAGAGCAGCAGGCCACAGGAATGATCCAGGGAAAAACAAGTCCAACACTGGAACATTGACAGGAAGCATGGATCAAAGCATTAGGTGGAGTTAAGTAGAGAAGCACCTAACGACCTCACCAGATCACCTGATGGAGGAAACTCAGAAGCCGCAGTACCACTTTCCTCCACAAACGGAAGCTCCCAGAGAGAATCAGCCGAAGTACCACTTGTGACCACAGGAGGGAGCTCTGCCACAGAATTCACAACACACAGCAAAAACAAAAAGGAAGGGAAAAAGATCCGGCACTCCAACCCATCTGGTAAAATTGCAAAACTTTATTCAGGCATGTCAAGCCATGATAAAAAACATAGGAAATACCTGACGTGTTTCTGGTGAGTTAAGCATACCCTTACTCATAGGATATAAAAGACCAATAAGGGAAGGTTTAAATAGAAACAAGGAGCCAATCAGAGCATCCAAATGATTACATTGTAAATGCACAAGATCTGACAAAATGAAGGTCTGAAAAAACACAAGAAATGTTAATAAATATAAAAGAAATTGTTTCTCGAATTCATGCCTTTAGGATATTTTGTTCAAACTGAATAGGTCCTGTGAGGGGTTGACATGCTTAGCTGCTCCTCGAGGTAGAAACCGGACCACATTTGGTTAAAGACTCTGGGTGGTTTATTGCATCATGAACCAGGACCCCTAACTGGTAACAGAAAACAGCCTGTCTGGCTCAAAAAAAAAAAAAGTAAAAAGTTCATGTACAGTCCTGTCCAGTACTCCTGGAACAACACCTATGGCAGCTCTCACATGAGCTTTGGTGTGGGGAATTCCTTTCTCCACACAACTCAGCCCGAGAAAAAAAAATGGCTGGACATTTAACTCCCTCCAGCCACACCCTGGAGGTGGAGATATGGTGGGTAGGTATCCCGCCCATCTCTGACCATGAAAGCTGTACAAATCCATGCTGTTTGGTGATCCCCTTTTCGTATGGCCTCTGCTTTTTCTTGTTTTTGTGCAGATTCGTTTTCTGAGGTCAGAGTTGGATCCCAATTGTTCATGTTCTGTGGTGCCCCCACAAAGTAATTAGTGACCATGAAAGCTATCATGCTGGAGAAAACAGTTATGGCTTTCACATCACACAGGAAAGCCATATTTGTGACACATATCTCCCCTCATGTACGACACCAGTGACCCCATCACAGTCCCTAAAAATAAAGTTTTGTAAATTTCCTTGAAAAAAATGAAAGATTGATACTCCATTTTTAAACTTTCTAACAGCCTAACAAAATAAAATAACACTTTACAAATGGTGTTGATGTAAGCTAGCCATTAGGTAACTGTTATTCATTCACTATTTTGTGTGGTATGACTATCTGGATTAAATGAATAAGTATTTCTAGTTTGAAAATTGCAAAAAAAAAATTTTTAATTGGGAAATTTATGATATTTCATGAATAAATTAAAAAATATTAAACCAAATTTTATACTATTGTGAAGTATATGTCACAAAAAATCTGTTTTAAAATCACTGGGATATGTTGAAACATTCTACAGTTATTGCCACCTAAAGTGACACTGATCATATTTGAAAAATTTGTGCTTGACCACTAAGCGGTTAACTTACAGATATCACTGCATTCAGAGAATTTTCCTAATCAAAGGTAAGTTGGAATGTTTTATTTTTATTTGAAATGGAGGGACACAGATTTTTCTACATAAATCTGCCAGAAAACAAAAGTTGACGTTGCAGAATTTCCGCACCATTTCTGTACAAAGTTATAAAGTTGACTCGTGGAAGCGCCGCCTAGCGCGAAACGGTCGTCGTCGGCACATGCTTGCTCACTCCTTGATCCACTCGCCTGGCCATAATGTTTTTAATGGTTTGAATAAAGCACAGAATTTTATAAGGATCAGTGAGTGCTGTCCATCTTCTTCTACCAATGACACTTATCATGACGTTTTTTCTGGAGTAGCACCCGGGATCCTAAGGATAAAGCCTGTAATTGTTCATAACACGTATGACAGCGGATCCTGCCACAGAGCGGTGCCGTCAACTGTTTCTATTGTACTATGAAGTTATATAGGTTGGAAAAAACACAGTTCCATGAAGTTCAATCTTTCTCCCCTGGCTATATATTCTCTATTGCTAGATTACTTATAACTAGAGTTTAGCGAATTTGTTCGGGTTCCCTCTTATTCAGCAAGCTACAGCGCTTACCGAATTTGCTGCAGAGGGAACCCGGCTTCCTGGATCACGCTGGCTGCATACATGCATGGAGAGCCTGTTTGTCGGGCTCTCCATGCATGTGCTGTAACTGTCACATAGTCGTGACACATGCAGCTGCGGCGCTCATCAACCGGCGCAATCCAGGAAGCCGGGTTCCCTCTGCAGCTTATTTGACAAGCACTATAACTTGCTAAAAAAGGGAACCTAAACAAATTCACTTAACTCTGTTATGATCTGGTAATTCAGTACCACAATGGACATAGAAGTCAGAGCACATACAGTGACCTGACAATAACCCAAAAACATAGAACGAGCTCTGAGACGTGGGAACTCTGCTGACCGCAATCCCTAATCCTCTCCAACCACACTAGAGGCAGCCGTGGATTGCGCCTAACGCTCCCTATGCAACTCGGCACAGCCTGAGAAACTAGCTAACCTGAAGATAGAAAATAAGCCTACCTTGCCTCAGAGAAATACCCCAAAGGAAAAGGCAGCCTCCACATATAATGACTGTGAGTTAAAGATGAAAAGACAAACGTAGAGATGAAATAGATTTAGCAAACTGAGGCCCGACTTTCTGAACAGAGCGAGGATAGGAAAGGTAACTTTGCGGTCAACACAAAACCCTGCAAACAACCACGCAAAGGGGGCAAAAAGACCCTCCGTACCGAACTAACGGCACGGAGGTACACCCTCTGCGTCCCAGAGCTTCCAGCAAGCAAGAAAAACCAAATAAGCAAGCTGGACAGAAAAAAACAGCAAACAAAAAGCAAAAGCGGAACTTAGCTATGCAGAGCAGCAGGCCACAGGAACGATCCAGGAGGAAACAGGTCAAATACTAGAACATTGACTGGAGGCCAGGATCAAAGCACTAGGTGGAGTTAAATAGAGCAGCACCTAACGACTTCACCACATCACCTGAGGAAGGAAACTCAGAAGCCGCAGTACCACTCTCCTCCACCAACGGAAGCTCACAGAGAGAATCAGCTGAAGTACCACTTGTGACCACAGGAGGGAGCTCTGCCACAGAATTCACAACAGTACCCCCCCCTTGAGGAGGGGTCACCGAACCCTCACCAGAGCCCCCAGGACGACCAGGATGAGCCATATGAAAGGCACGAACAAGATCGGGAGCATGGACATCAGAGGCAAAGACCCAGGAATTATCTTCCTGAGCATAACCCTTCCACTTAACCAGATACTGGAGTTTCCGTCTTGAAACACGAGAATCCAAAATCTTCTCCACAATATACTCCAACTCCCCCTCCACCAAAACCGGGGCAGGAGGATCAACAGATGGAACCATAGGTGCCACGTATCTCCGCAACAATGACCTATGGAATACGTTATGAATGGAAAAAGAATCTGGAAGGGTCAGATGAAAAGACACAGGATTAAGAACCTCAGAAATCCTATACGGACCAATGAAACGAGGTTTAAACTTAGGAGAGGAAACCTTCATAGGAATATGACGAAAAGATAACCAAACCAAATCCCCAACACGAAGTCGGGGACCCACACAGCGTCTGCGATTAGCGAAACGTTGAGCCTTCTCCTGGGACAAGGTCAAATTGTCCACTACATGAGTCCAAATCTGCTGCAACCTGTCCACCACAGTATCCACACCAGGACAGTCCGAAGACTCAACCTGCCCTGAAGAGAAACGAGGATGGAACTCAGAGTTGCAGAAAAACGGCGAAACCAAGGTAGCCAAGCTGGCCCGATTATTAAGGGCGAACTCAGCCAAAGGCAAAAAGGACACCCAGTCATCCTGATCAGCAGAAACAAAGCATCTCAGATATGTTTCCAAGGTCTGATTGGTTCGTTCGGTCTGGCCATTAGTCTGAGGATGGAAAGCCGAGGAAAAAGACAAGTCAATGCCCATCCTAACACAAAAGGCTCGCCAAAACCTCGAAACAAACTGGGAACCTCTGTCAGAAACGATATTCTCTGGAATGCCATGTAAACGAACCACATGCTGGAAGAACAATGGCACCAAATCAGAGGAGGAAGGTAATTTAGACAAGGGTACCAAATGGACCATCTTAGAGAAGCGATCACAAACCACCCAAATGACTGACATTTTTTGAGAGACGGGAAGATCAGAAATAAAATCCATAGAGATATGTGTCCAAGGCCTCTTCGGGACCGGCAAGGGCAAAAGCAACCCACTGGCACGAGAACAGCAGGGCTTAGCCCGAGCACAAATCCCACAGGACTGCACAAAAGAACGCACATCCCGCGACAGAGATGGCCACCAAAAGGATCTAGCCACTAACTCTCTGGTACCAAAGATTCCAGGATGACCAGCCAACACCGAACAATGAACCTCAGAGATAACTTTATTCGTCCACCTATCAGGGACAAACAGTTTCTCCGCTGGGCAACGATCAGGTTTATTAGCCTGAAATTTTTGCAACACCCGCCGCAAATCAGGGGAGATGGCAGACACAATTACTCCCTCTTTGAGAATACCCGCCGGCTCAGATAAACCCGGAGAGTCGGGCACAAAACTCCTAGACAGAGCATCCGCCTTCACATTTTTAGAGCCCGGAAGGTACGAAATCACAAAATCAAAACGGGCAAAAAACAGCGACCAACGAGCCTGTCTAGGATTCAACCGCTTGGCAGACTCGAGATAAGTCAAGTTCTTATGATCAGTCAAGACCACCACGCAATGCTTAGCTCCTTCAAGCCAATGACGCCACTCCTCGAATGCCCACTTCATGGCCAGCAACTCTCGATTGCCAACATCATAATTTCGCTCAGCAGGCGAAAACTTCCTGGAAAAGAAGGCGCATGGTTTCATCACCGAGCAATCAGAACTTCTCTGCGACAAAACAGCCCCTGCTCCAATCTCAGAAGCATCAACCTCGACCTGGAATGGAAGCGAAACATCTGGTTGACACAACACAGGGGCAGAAGAAAAACGACGCTTCAACTCTTGAAAAGCTTCCACAGCAGCAGAAGACCAATTGACCACATCAGCACCCTTCTTGGTCAAATCGGTCAATGGTTTAGCAATACTAGAAAAATTGCAGATGAAGCGACGATAAAAATTAGCAAAGCCCAGGAACTTTTGCAGACTTTTCAGAGATGTCGGCTGAGTCCAATCATGGATGGCTTGGACCTTAACAGGGTCCATCTCGATAGTAGAAGGGGAAAAGATGAACCCCAAAAATGAAACCTTCTGAACACCAAAGAGTCACTTAGATCCCTTCACAAACAAAGAATTAGCACGCAGGACCTGAAACACCGTTCTGACCTGCTTCACATGAGACTCCCAATCATCCGAGAAGATCAAAATGTCATCCAAGTACACAATCAGGAATTTATCCAGGTACTCTCGGAAGATGTCATGCATAAAGGACTGAAACACTGATGGAGCATTGGCAAGTCCGAATGGCATTACTAGATACTCAAAATGACCCTCGGGCGTATTAAATGCAGTTTTCCATTCATCGCCTCGCTTAATACGCACAAGATTATACGCACCACGAAGATCTATCTTGGTGAACCAACTAGCCCCCTTAATCCGAGCAAACAAATCAGATAACAACGGCAAGGGGTACTGAAATTTAACCGTGATCTTATTTAGAAGGCGGTAATCTATACAAGGTCTAAGTGAACCATCCTTCTTGGCCACAAAAAAGAACCCTGCTCCTAATGGCGACGATGACGGGCGAATATGCCCCTTCTCCAAGGACTCCTTCACGTAACTCCGCATAGCGGCGTGCTCAGGCACAGATAAATTAAACAGTCGACCCTTTGGGAATTTACTACCAGGAATCAAATCGATAGCACAATCACAATCCCTATGCGGAGGTAGGGTATCGGACTTGGGCTCATCAAATACATCCCGGTAATCAGACAAGAACTCTGGAACCTCAGAAGGGGTGGATGACGAAATAGACAGAAATGGGACATCACCATGTACCCCCTGACAACCCCAGCTGGACACAGACATGGATTTCCAATCTAATACTGGATTATGGACTTGTAGCCATGGCAACCCCAACACGACCACATCATGCAGATTATGCAACACCAGAAAGCGAATAACCTCCTGATGTGCAGGAGCCATGCACATGGTCAGCTGGGTCCAGTACTGAGGCTTATTCTTGGCCAAAGGCGTAGCATCAATTCCTCTCAATGGAATAGGACACTGCAAGGGCTCCAAGAAAAACCCACAACGCCTAGCATACTCCAAGTCCATCAAATTCAGGGCAGCGCCTGAATCCACAAATGCCATGACAGAATAAGATGACAAAGAGCAGATCAAGGTAACGGACAAAAGAAATTTTGACTGTACCGTACCAATGGTGGCAGACCTAGCGAACCGCTTAGTGCGCTTAGGACAATCAGAGATAGCATGAGTGGAATCACCACAGTAGAAACACAGCCCATTCAGACGTCTGTGTTCTTGCAGTTCAACTCTGGTCAAAGTCCTATCGCACTGCATAGGCTTAGGTTTATGCTCAGATAATACCGCCAAATGGTGCACAGATTTACGCTCACGCAAGCGTCGACCGATCTGAATGGCCAAAGACATAGACTCATTCAGACCAGCAGGCATAGGAAATCCCACCATGACATCTTTAAGGGCTTCAAAGAGACCCTTTCTGAAAATAGTTGCGAGTGCACCTTCATTCCATTGAGTGAGTACGGACCACTTTCTAAATTTCTGACAATATACCTCTATCTCATCCTGACCCTGACACAGAGCCACAGAGCCAGCAAATTTTTCTCTGCCTGATCCACTGAATTAGGTTCATCGTACAGCAATCCGAGCGCCAGGAAAAACGCATCGATATTACTTAATGCAGGATCTCCTGACGCAAGAGAAAATGCCCAGTCCTGAGGGTCGCCACGTAAAAAAGAAATAATGATCCTAACTTGTTGAACTGGGTCACCAGAGGAGCGAGGTTTCAAAGCTAGAAATAGTTTACAATTATTTTTGAAACTCAGAAATTTAGTTCTATCTCCAAAAAACAAATCAGGAATAGGAATTCTTGGTTCTAACATAGAATTCTGAACCACAAAGTCTTGAATATTTTGTACTCTTGCCGTGAGCTGATCCACACATGAAGACAGACCATTAATGTCCATCGCTACACCTGTGTCCTGAACCACCCAAATGTCTAGGGGGAAAAAAAGGCAAAACACAGTGCAGAGAAAAAAAAATGGTCTCAGAACTTCTTTTTTCCCTCTATTGAGAATCATTAGTACTTGTGGCCTCCAGTACTGTTATGATCTGGTAATTCAGTACCACAATGGACATAGAAGTCAGAGCACATACAGTGACCTGACAATAACCCAAAAACATAGAACGAGCTCTGAGACGTGGGAACTCTGCTGACCGCAATCCCTAATCCTCTCCAACCACACTAAAGGCAGCCGTGGATTGCACCTAACGCTCCCTATGCAACTCGGCACAGCCTGAGAAACTAGCTAACCTGAAGATAGAAAATAAGCCTACCTTGCCTCAGAGAAATACCCCAAAGGAAAAGGCAGCCCCCACATATAATGACTGTGAGTTAAAGATGAAAAGACAAACGTAGAGATGAAATAGATTTAGCAAAGTGAGGCCCGACTTTCTGAACAGAGCGAGGATAGGAAAGGTAACTTTGCGGTCAACACAAAACCCTACAAACAACCACGCAAAGGGGGCAAAAAGACCCTCCGTACCGAACTAACGGCACGGAGGTACACCCTCTGCGTCCCAGAGTTTCCAGCAAGCAAGAAAAACCAAATAAGCAAGCTGGACAGAAAAAAACAGCAAACAAAAAGCAAAAGCGGAACTTAGCTATGCAGAGCAGCAGGCCACAGGAACGATCCGGGAGGAAACGGGTCCAATACTAGAACATTGACTGGAGGCCAGGATCAAAGCACTAGGTGGAGTTAAATAGAGCAGCACCTAACGACTTCACCACATCACCTGAGGAAGGAAACTCAGAAGCCGCAGTACCACTCTCCTCCACCAACGGAAGCTCACAGAGAGAATCAGCCGAAGTACCACTTGTGACCACAGGAGGGAGCTCTGCCACAGAATTCACAACATAACTCTACTTTTAACCACAATGTCATTTTTTGTGAGAAAAGCATTGAGGCCTCTTTTGAATACTGCTATAGCATCTGCCATTACTACCTCTTACGGTCGGGTATTCCACTGTCTGACTGCTCTAACTGCAAAGAACCCTTTCCTATTTTGTTTTTGAAATTGCTTTTCCTCCACATGTGATGAATGCTCGCTGATCCTTTGTAAGATCTTTGGAAGGAATAAATCATTTGCCAGTCCTTTTTATTGAACACATGTATTTACACATATAAATGAGATTACCTAGGCTATGAGACATCATTTTTCTAAGCTACACAAGCCACAAATTTTCCAACTTTTAATCATATGAAATCATATGAGAGGACTTCCATCCCATATACGAGTAATTATTTAGTTGGCTGCTTCTGAGCCAATTCTAACTTCCAAATGTCCTTTTTAAAATGTGGAGCCCAAAACTGTTTTCCACATTCAAAATATGGCTTGACATTCAGTACTGCTGCTTGGCAGGTTGATATTACAACAAAAGTAATTCGGCAGAAGGATGTGAGGTTGTATTCTTGTAGATCACATTGCTACAATTGTAGCATTTTTTCTTTATCTGTAAATAAAAATACACATTGAAATGGGACAGATGCATAGTAATTAGACATAATCTTCAATATAGATAAGAGTAAAAGTAACAATCCTCAAAGCTGAAAATAGTTGGCTATTTTAATTTACTGACTGAAAACTGTAAACACAGTATTCAGCTTTCTTCTTAGTAAAATGTGTTAGTTTGTTTAGTGTTCTCTCTCATTCTATATATAAAACTACTTTTCTGAACATTGACTTCAATTTAGTTTTTTTAGTTAATGCCAGCATCTCAACGTGATGCATTTTCAGGCACGCTCTCCTGCTGCTTGCAATATCAGCAACCTTCAGTAAAGAGTATTTATACAGAACATGATCAGTATCATGCAATATATTTAAATGCCACTTTTTGAAAAGGTCATGATTTTCTGTGTAAAAAAATGTAGATTCTTAAGAATAAAATAGACTTCACTGGCCACAATAACAATAATTATTTTGCACAAAGGTAGCAAAAATAAACTAAATACATATATATACACAGTGAAGGAAATAATTATTTCATCCCTTGCTCATTTTGTAAGTTTGCCCACTGACAAAGACATGAATAGTCTGTAATTTTAAGGGTAGGTTAATTTTAACGTTTAGAGATAGAATATCAAAAATAAAATCCAGAAAATCACATTGTATAAATTATAGAAATTTATTTGCATTTTGCAGAGAGAAATAAGCAGTCAGACTTTTTTGTAGTTGAAGAGAGGTTTGTGCTCATTTCAGGAGGAATTTTGGTCCACTCCTCTTTGCAGATCATCTCTAAATTATTAAGATTTTGAGGCTGTTGCTTGGCAACTCGGAGCTTCAACACCCTCCATAATTTTTTTTATGGGATTTAGGTCTGGAGACTGGCTAGGCCACTTTCTGACCTTAATGTGTTTCTTTTTGAGCCACTCCTTTGTTGCCTTGGCTGAATGTTTTGAGTCATTGTCTTGCTGGAAGACCCAGCCACGACTCATTTTTAATGTCCTGGCGGAGGATAGGAGGTTGTCACTCAGGATTTTACGGTTCATGGCTCCATCCATTCTCCTATTGATGCGGTTAAATGGTCCTGTGCCCTTAACAGAGAAAGACCCCCAAAACATAATGTTTTCACTTCCATGCTTGACAGTGGGGACGGTGTTCTTTGGGTCATAGGCAGCATCTCTCTTTCTCCAAACACGGAGAGTTGAGTTAATGCCAAAGACCTCCATTTTTGTCTCATCTGACCACAGCACCTTCTCCCAATCACTCACAGAATCATCCAGGAGGTTAACTGGGAAACTTTAGACGGGCCTGCACATTTGCCTTCTTGAGCAGGGGGACCTTGTGGGCACTGCAGGATTTTAAACCTTTACGGTGTAATGTGTTACCAACAGTTTTCTTGGTGACTGTGGTCCCAGCTGCCTTGAGTTCATTAACAAGTTCCCCCTGTGTAGTTTTAGGCTAATCACTCACCTTCCTCATGATTAAGGATACACTACGAGGTGAGATTTTGCATGGTGCCCCAGATCGATGTTGATTGACAGTATTTCTTCCATTTTCTTACTATTGCACCAACAGTTGTCTCCTTATCAGACTTGAGAAATGAATGGCACCAGGAAAACACTTACAGCTCCAGTGGGGTGCGTGAAAAAATCGATTCCCATATAAGCCAACAGCGTGCGGTAATTACACTACTGTGCGTGGTGGTGCAACACTTTGGAAAGCCTTCACGGCAGTGCAATCATCAGTTCCAAAACAACAGAAAAAAGCGGCACTCACCATTTAATGGTAGTGAATTTTCTTTAATGTGTCAAGAATCCATTTACAGGCATTCCATAAAAACACGGACCCGTTGAAACGCTGATTGCGCGAAATGGCCGTCGTCCTCCTCACTCTCCCCGCACCCTCACCGCCTACAGCCGCCAGTCGTGTTTTTATAGAACGCCTGTAAATGGATTCTTGACACATTAAAGAAAATTCACTACGATTAAATGGTGAGTGCCGCTTTTTTCTGTTGTTTTGGAACTGAAGAGTTGTCTCCTTATCACCCAGCGCCTTACATATGATTTTGTAGCCCATTCCAGCTTTGTGCAGGTCTTGTCCCTGACATCCTTATAAAGCACTTTGGTCTTGCCTGTGTTGTAGAGGTTAGAGTCTGACTGATTGAGTCTGTGGATAGTAGTCTTTTATAAAGGTGACTATGTAAGAGGAGTTGATTAGGAGCATCTAACTGGTCCGTAGGAGCCAGAACTCTTAATGGCTGGTAGGAGATCAAATACTTATTTCTCACTGCAAAAAGCAAATAAATGTATGTAATGTATACAATGTGATTTTTCTGGATTTTATTTGTGATATTCTATCTCCAAATGTTAAAGTTAACCTACCCTTAAAAATATAGACTGTTCATTTCTTTGTCAATGTAGAAACTTACAAAATCAGCAAGGGATGAAATAATTATTTCCTTCACTGTGTGTGTATATATATATATATATATATATATATATATATATATATATTTTGTAAGAATTTTACTCACTCAGATGCGTAGGAGGAAACAGGCACATTCTCTTCAATGTCCATGTGGGTTTATTTGCTCCATAAACCATCAAGACAGCAACAAAAAGGTTACCAGTCCGTACATCAGGCCGACACAGCATTAATGTCCATAGAAGACCTCTGCTCTTCTTAGGCCTATGGGCACACAGGCTGTGCAATGTCCAGCACTCAGGCTCGATCTGAAGCCACGGACACAGAAAGGCTTCTCGTTCTCTTTACACAGGCCACTCTGTAGTGCCCAGCCTGGACACATGGAAATCTGTCCACACTGACAGACTCCAAAACACTCACTACCATGTGCCAAACACACCTCCATTAGGTAGCCTGAAACCACACCCATTGGTTAGGTAACATCACATGCACTGTCACGTGATCATGACATCATTGCAGGTCCTCAAACTCCTGCAGGGACAAGCGTATAGTTAGCGCCCCCACTCAGAGGTGAGGTATATGGGTAGCCAGACCCTCCCATCTCTCATAGCTACCCGCAACCCGGACCCAGGTGCACTAAATGACATCTTTAGTGCTCATGTGCACTAAAGAAAAAATACTCCGGGTTGCATCGCAGGGAGCATCCATCCCTGTGATACATACCTCCCATTAACCACGCGACCACCAGTCACACCACAATATGTATTTAGTTTATTTTTGCTACCTTTGTGTAAAACGATTATAGTTATTTGGTGGGACCGGTTTTCGGTCATATGGGTGGAGTTTTGGGTGTTTGATTCACCCTTTCCTTACCCGCTGGCTGCATGCTGGCCACAATATTGGATTGAAGTTCATTCTATGTCCTCCGTAGTACACGCCTGCGGTAGTTCCAATGGCTCTTGTACCTTCTGCTACCCATCCGGGTTCCAGTACAGTCAGCTGGTTCTCGGCAGTTCCTCAGCCTTCTTGTACATTCTGCTACATTTCCAAGTTCAAGCTTTTTGAAATGGTTTTTGATAATCACTCTGGATCTTCCTGATGATGATCCTCGAGACGACGACCCTGAAGACCACCCCAAAGAAGACAACGACCCCAGAGACGACGACCCCGGAGACGACCATGGAGATGATGACCCTGAAGACCACCCCGAGGAAGACCAAGAAGATGACCCTGAAGAAGATGACCAAAAGGACAAAGAACAAGAAGACAACCACCAGGATACAGAAGAACAAGAGACAGAAGACCAAGAAGCAGAAGAACAAGAAGCTGCAGAAAAAATAGCAGAAGAACATTAAGCATAAGACTAAAAATCAGAGCAAAAGATATTATCTAAATTATAAGCAGAAGAAGACTAAGCAATGTATGGGGGTGAGTCCGTTCCTCCTCGTGGTGCCCCTGGAAAAAACCTGCTGCTGCAGGCAAAACTGAACCCGGACAAATCCTGTTGTAAATCTTTTGTGACAGGCAGAACGTAAGGTGTAATCTTCAAATTTTTATAGATAACAACTACAGGAATGCCTGTCACAAATAAAAATATGATGAAGAAGAAGAAGATGAAGAAGTAGAATATGAAGAAGAATAATAGTTGAATAAGAAGAATATGAAGAATGTAAAAAAAAGAATAATAGGAAGAAGGTGAAGAAGAAGAAGATGAATAAGGTGAAGAAGAAGTTGATGAAAAAGATGCTGCTGCTGCTGAGGATGATGAAGCAGAAAGTGTGGGAGAAGTAAACAAGAAGGTGAAGAGCATGGAAGTAGTGAAACATAAATAACTGACAAAATATAAAAAAGCTTAACATAGTCAATATCTTTGTAACTCCGAACGTCTTTAAAAAAAAATGAATTCCTGCTATTCCATTTGATTGGGCTGAACCTCTATGCCTTTAATGTCTCCTCCACCTCCCCCAATACATTCTACATTAATCTTAGTTGTTTTCCTTCATGTAGAATTAACTTATAAGGAAAGAAAGGGTTTATTTTAATTCCGATATTTGTGTCCCATTGACTTGCATTGGTTTCCGGTATCGGAATCGGCGATAACCGATATTTTTGCGGTATCAGTCCGATCCAATCCGATCCAATATTTCCCATTATCGGAAGGTATCGCTCAACACCACCTGGACTGAAAACACCTAAATGGAAAGCGCACTAGCAGGACACTTTTGTATTTTTACAGGTATAAATAAAGCCTAATAGGAGCAACACTCCGTAATACAAAAGTAAGAAGAACAGGCGAAACACGCGTCGGGGTGGGACGATTCATCCAGGCAAAGGCACACCACCGGTAATATACTCATATTTACTTTTGTATTACGCTTTCCATTTAGGTCTTTTCAGTCCAGGTGGTTTGTGTGATGCTGCATGTAGGGTTCACTATGTTTAAGTATTACTTTATATATGGGCCAACAGGAGTAGGATGCAGTATTCATTCATTTAATTGTTTAAAGCCTTTGCCTTGATGTGTTCTTGTTGCATTATGAGGTACTCTGGTGTCATTATTTTATGTTTAGATATTTATGAATAAACATTGGTATATCTTTACATTCCTTGAGCCACGTTTTATTTTCATGCGTAGCTCTTTGTGTTACATGTAGCTGTACGGAATGTGACCAAGCCCGGTGGAGCTTTAGGTCTTTTTGGATTAATATGTATATAACCATCTATATTTAGAAGTTTTATATATATATAGTAACATAGTAACATAGTAACATAGTTAGTAAGGCCGAAAAAAGACATTTGTCCATCCAGTTCAGCCTATATTCCATCATAATAAATACCCAGATCTACGTCCTTCTACAGAACCTAATAATTGTATGATACAATATTGTTCTGCTCCAGGAAGACATCCAGGCCTCTCTTGAACCCCTCGACTGAGTTCGCCATCACCACCTCCTCAGGCAAGCAATTCCAGATTCTCACTGCCCTAACAGTAAAGAATCCTCTTCTATGTTGGTGGAAAAACCTTCTCTCCTCCAGACGCAAAGAATGCCCCCTTGTGCCCGTCACCTTCCTTGGTATAAACAGATCCTCAGCGAGATATTTGTATTGTCCCCTTATATACTTATACATGGTTATTAGATCGCCCCTCAGTCGTCTTTTTTCTAGACTAAATAATCCTAATTTCGCTAATCTATCTGGGTATTGTAGTTCTCCCATCCCCTTTATTAATTTTGTTGCCCTCCTTTGTACTCTCTCTAGTTCCATTATATCCTTCCTGAGCACCGGTGCCCAAAACTGGACACAGTACTCCATGTGCGGTCTAACTAGGGATTTGTACAGAGGCAGTATAATGCTCTCATCATGTGTATCCAGACCTCTTTTAATGCACCCCATGATCCTGTTTGCCTTGGCAGCTGCTGCCTGGCACTGGCTGCTCCAGGTAAGTTTATCATTAACTAGGATCCCCAAGTCCTTCTCCCTGTCAGATTTACCCAGTGGTTTCCCGTTCAGTGTGTAATGGTGATATTGATTCCTTCTTCCCATGTGTATAACCTTACATTTATCATTGTTAAACCTCATCTGCCACCTTTCAGCCCAAGTTTCCAACTTATCCAGATCCATCTGTAGCAGAATACTATCTTCTCTTGTATTAACTGCTTTACATAGTTTTGTATCATCTGCAAATATCGATATTTTACTGTGTAAACCTTCTACCAGATCATTAATGAATATGTTGAAGAGAACAGGTCCCAATACTGACCCCTGCGGTACCCCACTGGTCACAGCGACCCAGTTAGAGACTATACCATTTATAACCACCCTCTGCTTTCTATCACTAAGCCAGTTACTAACCCATTTACACACATTTTCCCCCAGACCAAGCATTCTCATTTTGTGTACCAACCTCTTGTGCGGCACGGTATCAAACGCTTTGGAAAAATCGAGATATACCACGTCCAATGACTCACCGTGGTCCAGTCTATAGCTTACCTCTTCATAAAAACTGATTAGATTGGTTTGACAGGAGCGATTTCTCATAAACCCATGCTGATATGGAGTTAAACAGTTATTCTCATTGAGATAATCCAGAATAACATCCCTCAGAAACCCTTCAAATATTTTACCAACAATAGAGGTTAGACTTACTGGCCTATAATTTCCAGGTTCACTTTTAGAGCCCTTTTTGAATATTGGCACCACATTTGCTATGCGCCAGTCCTGCGGAACAGACCCTGTCGCTATAGAGTCACTAAAAATAAGAAATAATGGTTTATCTATTACATTACTTAGTTCTCTTAGTACTCGTGGGTGTATGCCATCCGGACCCGGAGATTTATCTATTTTAATCTTATTTAGCCGGTTTCGCACCTCTTCTTGGGTTAGATTGGTGACCCTTAATATAGGGTTTTCATTGTTTCTTGGGATTTCACCTAGCATTTCATTTTCCACCGTGAATACCGTGGAGAAGAAGGTGTTTAATATGTTAGCTTTTTCCTCGTCATCTACAACCATTCTTTCCTCACTATTTTTTAAGGGGCATACATTTTCAGTTTTTATTCTTTTACTATTGATATAGTTGAAGAACAGTTTGGGATTAGTTTTACTCTCCTTAGCAATGTGCTTCTCTGTTTCCTTTTTGGCAGCTTTAATTAGTTTTTTAGATAAAGTATTTTTCTCCCTATAGTTTTTTAGAGCTTCAATGGTGCCATCCTGCTTTAGTAGTGCAAATGCTTTCTTTTTACTGTTAATTGCCTGTCTTACTTCTTTGTTTAGCCACATTGGGTTTTTCCTATTTCTAGTCCTTTTATTCCCACAAGGTATAAACCGCTTACACTGCCTATTTAGGATGTTCTTAAACATTTCCCATTTATTATCTGTATTCTCATTTCTGAGGATATTGTCCCAGTCTACCAGATTAAGGGCATCTCTAAGCTGTTCAAACTTTGCCTTCCTAAAGTTCAATGTTTTTGTGACTCCCTGACAAGTCCCCCTAGTGAAAGACAGGTGAAACTGCACAATATTGTGGTCGCTATTTCCTAAATGCCCAACCACCTGCAGATTTGTTATTCTGTCAGGTCTATTAGATAGTATTAGGTCTAAAAGTGCTGCTCCTCTGGTTGGATTCTGCACCAATTGTGAAAGATAATTTTTCTTGGTTATTAGCAGAAACCTGTTGCCTTTATGGGTTTCACAGGTTTCTGTTTCCCAGTTAATATCCGGGTAGTTAAAGTCCCCCATAACCAGGACCTCATTATGGGTTGCAGCTTCATCTATCTGCTTTAGAAGTAGACTTTCCATGCTTTCTGTTATATTTGGGGGTTTGTAACAGACCCCAATGAGAATTTTGTTACCATTTTTCCCTCCATGAATTTCAACCCATATGGACTCGACATCCTCATTCCCTTCGCTAATATCCTCCCTTAAAGTGGACTTTAGACAAGACTTTACATAGAGACAAACCCCTCCTCCTCTCCGATTTTTACGATCCTTTCTAAACAGACTGTAACCCTGTAAGTTAACTGCCCAGTCATAGCTTTCATCTAACCATGTCTCGGTTATTCCCACTATGTCAAAGTTACCTGTAGATATTTCTGCTTCTAGTTCTTCCATCTTGTTTGTCAGGCTTCTGGCGTTTGCGAGCATGCAGTTTAGACGATTTTGTTTTGTTCCAATCTCCTCACTGTGAATTGTTTTAGAAATGTTCTTACCTCCCTTCTGAGTATGTTTTCCTGGGTCGTCTTTGTTCGAGTCTAATGTTTTTCTTCCCGTCCCCTCTTCTTCTAGTTTAACGCCCTCCTGATGAGTGTAGCGAGTCTTCTGGCGAATGTGTGTTTCCCAGGTTTGTTGAGGTGTAGTCCGTCTCTGGCGAGGAGTCCATCATACCAGTAATTCACACCGTGGTCCAGGAATCCAAATCCTTGTTGTCTGCACCATCGTCTTAGCCAGTTGTTTGCATCAAGGATCCTGTTCCATCTCCTGGTGCCATGCCCGTCTACTGGAAGGATAGAAGAAAAAACTACCTGTGCATCCAGTTCCTTTACTTTCTTCCCCAACTCTTCAAAGTCCTTGCAGATTGTCGGTAGGTCCTTCCTTGCCGTGTCATTGGTGCCAACATGTATCAGAAGAAATGGGTGGACGTCCTTGGAGCTGAAGAGCTTTGGTATCCTATCGGTCACATCCTTGATCATCGCACCTGGAAGGCAGCATACTTCTCTTGCAGTTATGTCCGGTCTGCAGATGGCTGCTTCGGTGCCTCTCAGTAGTGAGTCTCCCACCACCACCACTCTTCGTTGTTTCTTGGCTGTACTTTTTGCTGTCACTTGTTGCTGTGTGCCCTTTTCTTTTTTGCTTGCTGGTATTGCTTCATTCTTAGGTGTGCCATCTTCATCCTCTACAAAGATTTGATATCGGTTCTTCAGTTGTGTGGTTGGTGATTTCTCCATGGTCTTCTTGCTTCTTTTGGTCACATGCTTCCACTCATCTGCTTTTGGAGGTTCTCTGACACTTTTTGCACCTTCTGTGACCAGTAGAGATGCTTCTGTTCTGTCTAGAAAGTCTTCATTCTCTTTGATGAGTTTCAAAGTTGCTATTCTTTCTTCCAGACCCCGCACCTTTTCTTCTAAAAGGGCCACTAGTCTACACTTACATATATATGTTTCTGCCATAACCAATTGCCAGACGAAGTTTAAAGATCCGTGACTGACTTGTTTTTTGAGAAAAAAAGAAGCAAAAGTACAAGCCAAAGTTTGTATAGACAGTGTTCTACGTGAGTAAGACAGCTTTGGTGTCAAGGACAATGTAAAATGAACTTGTGCTCTTCCAGGCTTGTACTAAACAAATTTAAATGTAATGATTTGTATTATTTCCACATTGAAGCATTGAAAGAAGGTTACAGGTTTTTTTTTCACTTAAGGATGACTGCTGGTGCTGAAGGACAATTAAATACAAGCCTAGGGACATCAGTCATTATGAACAGACAATACAAATTGACTTTCAATGAATACTACTGTGTAGACCCCTTTCTTATATAAAAAAAAAATATTGATGTTGATTAATAGAGCTTACCTAATTGTGAGATTAGGGACCTATCAAAGTATACAAAATAGACTTTTTTTGTTAGCCTCGTGGGGATGTCAAATTGGTTGTTTAATAGAGCGTAAATGACAATTAGTGAAACCTCTTAGTTGAGTTTGTGCTCATTGGAAATGAAGGCAGAAAATATCAGAAGAATATCAGATTAGGGAAGTTTACTAATGAATAGGAAGGAAAGGTATTTTTCCAAATCAGAGAATAGATATATCATATAAGTATAATTCCATTACAGGACCATGTTTGGCACACCGATACCTAACAAGAATATTGAATTATGAATTCAGCTACAGATAAGAATGGATTGTGACATGCTTTAACTTAGGATAAGCATATGACAAGTGAACGGAATAATTTCTTCAGTTTCGAAAACCCTTATTGTACAGTACAGTAGGTTATGCAGTGATGTAAACGAAGAATTTTCAAATTTCTTGTCTTATAATGATTTATGATTATGATATCTATGCTGGTTTCAGACATTGTGCTTTGATCCATGTTTGGTGTCATTTTTCTCCATTTGCAGAAGAAAGCCAGCAATTATCTTGACTTAGGTAACAGCTTGAGGTCTCTTTCAAGCGGCAGCAGAATACTGCCGCTCCTGAGCGGAGGCATAGCTAGTAGTTCAGCTCAAGGTGGGCCCCTAATCGGTTATCCCGATTACAAATACTGTAGGGCACCCTAACTGTGGGTAGAGGGGAATCTCTGCAGATGATAATGCTGTTACTGAGTTACTGAAAAAAATATCTCACTATACAAAGACCAACTCTGATATTACTGTCATATGGTAACCATATAGTAGTAGAACACCTACAGTAAGAGATCACAGTACAGTTATAGATAATGACTTACAGAAGATGTTCTTTCTGATAGTCATTCACTTTTCCAGTCTTAACCATCCGGTCCAGATAGACATGACAACTTCTTCCAACCAGGATTCGTCTACAAAGATTACAACAAAGACACATCTGACCTCACACTTCCAGCACCGTCCCTATCTATTCCCAACCTGCACAAACTCTTCTTCCTGCTGTCACCCTAATTCTGAGCTGCTGCTGCCATATGGGTCCCTATTACTGCACCTGCTGTTTAGCACAATAACAGTGCTCCACTTACTGCCCCACATAATAATACACACCACTGTGCCTCCACATAATAATATCCACCACTGTGCCCCTTGCAAAGTAAAATACCTCCCTTGTGCTCTCTAGATTATAAAATTTACCCCTAGAAAATATTAATGACCTGTGCAAGTACCTTAGAAAACAGTGTCCACATTTTGCCCCTAGAAAGTAATAATGCCCCATGTGCACCTTTAATGATCGCAGTACCTTGTGTGCCCCTGTAACAATAATGCCTCTTAAGAGCCCACCTAACATTTAATATAATATTGTCTCCTGCATCCCCATGTACAACTCCACTATACACTGTATGATTGGCCCACATCTCTCCTATACACAATATGATGGCTCCACAGCTTCCCTATGTACAGTATAATGGGCCCACAACTCCCCTATATACATTATGATGACCTCATCGCTCTCCTTTACACAGTGTAATGAGCCAACAGCTCCCTTATTCACAGTATATTGCCCCCACAGCTCCGCTATACAGTGTGCTGGGACCACAGCTCCCATATACACAGTATGCTATGCCCACAGCACTCCTATACACAGTTTGATAGACTAACAGCTCCCCTATACACAGTATGATGGCCCACAACATCTTTATACACAGTATGATGCTCCCACAGCTCCCCATACACAGTGTGCTGTCCCCACAGTTCCCATATACACAGTATGATGTCCCCACTGCTCTATAAAAACACAGTATTATGGTCCCCACAGTACCCCTTGCACTGAATAAAAGCCCCACATTAGCTCCCACTCTATATAATGGCACCACATTATCTCCCAAGGTGTATAACGGCCCAACATTAGTTCTCACATAGTATTATTGCTACAGATTGTTTCCCATGCTGTATAATTGCCCCATATTGGATCCCACACTGTATAATTGTTTCACGTAAGCTCTCATGCTGTAAACAGACTGAACATTAGCTCCCATAATGCATAACGGCCCCACATAAGCTCCCACAATGTACAATGGCCCCACATTAGCTCCCACTCTGTATAATGGTAACTCATTAGCTCCCACATTGTATAATTGCCTCACAATAGCTCACACTCTGTATAATAGCCCCACATTAACTCTCTTATTGCATAATGGTCCCACATTAACCCACAAACTGTATAATGGCCCCACAGTAGTTTTAATGCTCTACAATGGCCCCTAAATTTGCTCACACTCTGTGTAATGGTCCTAACATTAGCTCCCACGCTGTATGATTGCTCCATAATGTATAATGGACCCCACAATAGTTCCTACAATATATGATAGAAGAGAAGCAGGACAAAGGCACAGCTGTATGACCTCGGGTTGATGAAGCTGCACGTACACCAGGGATTACGAGTGCCACTTCCAAAGAAAAAGAATCTGTATGTCCATAGAAAAGAAAGTGGATGGGCACATACCGTCACGTGCAACAAAATCCTTTATTGTGGCATCATCATACTAACAGCAGGCAGATAAAACAGAGGGGCAAATACAGACGACAATCATTTCACGCTTATATTGCGCTTTAACAGGTCATATGTGGGACAAAGCTCACAGAATATTTATCATCAGCCATTGCGCTTGTCCCACCCACCATCAGGTGAAAGCATATCATTAATTGTGAACAAGTGAAAACCAGATACATGCAGTACAAAAAATATTGTTAAAAACAAATAAATAAAAACAAATCACAAAAACACAGCCATGTCGAGTTTGTCATTAAAGCCTAATGGACCTTGAGCACGAGTCCGAATAATCTATCTAGCCTCCTTTCTTAATAATAATTTATTGAGGTCACCTCCTTGTGCAGGCATTTTAACGGTTTCAATCTCTGCAAACCGCAATACTTCAGGATTGCCTGCATGTTTTTTCCTTATATGTTCAATTAATCTAGGGACCCCTTTACCTGAGGTGATGGAATTAAGGTGCTCACGGAAACGTACAAATAAGAGACGAATAGTCTTTCCAATATAATGAAAACCACATGGGCAGAAAACAACGCATACAACGTAATTTGTGCGGCATGTTATAAAATCTTGGACCTTATGTGAAATATCTCCCATCTCTAAATATTTGGTGGTAAGATGAAAGGAACAGAAAGAACAATTTCCGCATTTGTGATTGCCTACAGGCATATTTTTTTGCAGCCAATTATTGGATTCTATTTTAACACGATTCTGAACTAGAATATCTTTTATATTTTTTGTCCTCCGGTATATAACCAGCGGACCCCTGGACACTATATCCGCAATTTATTTTTCTCCCTGTAGCAAATACCAGTTCCTGTTGATCGCAGATCTAATCTGACTGTCCATAGGACCAAATCTAAAAATTAAAAATTAATCTTTTTTCTTATTTATTCTGTTGTACCCAGCGTTTCCTTCCATATGAAACAGGAGGACTTTCATCAACCCTTTTTGAACGCGGTGTCAAGAACAGACGCGCTGCAAACCCTTCAAATCTCGGGGCTGAACCCAATCAATGATGGCCTAAACCTTCTTGGGATCCATACGAAACCCTTCCCCTGGCACAATGAACTCCAAGAATGACAGTTCCTGAACAAAAAATTAACCCTTCTCCAACTTAGCGAAGAATTGATTCTCCCTGAGCCTCTGGAGAACCATACACAAATGACCAAGATTAATTTGTTTATCAGCTGAATAAATCAGAATATCATCTAGATATTTAACCACAAAGCTTCCAATAAGGTCAGAAAACACAAAATTAATGAAATTCTGAAACACTGCTGGGGCATTTGTCAAAACAAAAGGCATAACTAGATTTTCGAACAATCCCTCGGATGTGAGAAACGCAGTCTTCCACTTGTTCCCCTCTCGTACCCGAAACAGGTTATAGGCACCCTGCAAATCCATTGCCGAAAACCATTTGGCCCCATACAATTGGTTACAAAAATCAGGAATAAGAGGAAGTGAGTATGTTTTTAACAGTGATCTTATTAAGTTTCCGAAAGTCGACGCCAGGGTGTAGACTGCCATCTTTTTTTTGCAAAAAAGAATCCGGCTGCCACAGGAGAGATGGAAGGGCCAATATGCCCCCTTACAGAGACTCTCAGAAATATACTCCTTCATGGCATCCCACTCAGGACCCGGAAGATTGAATAGAAGGGCCTTGAAAAATTTGGCACCCGGAATCACTGGATGTTTCACCTTAGAAGCCTGAAGTTTGTCAGTCGCGGTGTGTGAGCAGGTTGCGGGATGCAGTAACGGACAGGAGAGCAAGAGTTAACTTGGCTTACTGAAACAGGTATACTCCATGAAGGGAGGAAGTAGAATAAAACTGGGGCTTAACAGTTTGGTATACAGGATGGGGTAAATTATATGATGAAGATAGCAACAGTTCTCAAGCTCAAGAGTTAACTTATCAGTCTGACGGCTTCCTAACTGAAGAGTCAACAATAGGTATGGTGGCGCCAACACGGTCAGCTCGGGATGGATTCGGTATCATCCTGTAGATGTCCTTCAGCCTTCAGTTCTTCATTCCAGTTGGATCCAGGTCTCTCATGTGTTACTCAGGACAAGGCATATGCGTGAGTATTCTTAGCCCCCCTCTTGTAGGCGATTCTATATTGAAACTTTATCATCCGAGCCACCCAGCGCTGCTCCATCAAAGCTGGCTCTATCTGAATCTCGACTCCTTCCAGGGGGGGTGCAAGCTCGGATGGGCAGGGTGAGCACAGCTTGGCTCCGTGGCAGAACAAGGTTGGCTGTGACTGGAACGATCACTTTTCCCAGCATCTTCCCATCGCTAGAGGTTTCTTGGGCTAGAGCCACACTGATCAACTGCTGGAACATTTTCATCTGAGGAGTATGAGGGCTCCATTGTTTCAGGAACACACCTGGCGATTTGTTGATAAGAAGACTCCCCAGTTCCTTCAAGACATTCATCCCAGGGTAACAGCATGACCGTTGCTTGCATCTCTGGCGGTCAACACCACTCCCTCCCGGCCCAGATCTTTGCCACAAATAGTTACTTGCATCCAGACCACCCCTGCAGCCGGGATGGGTAAATGATTGGCAGCTGTCAACTTTGCCACTGGGCCCCTTCGGGCCGCATCGTTTTTGGAAAATGCCATCCGAAATATGTCTCAGGCATTGTGGTCACTTGAGATCCGGTGTCAACCAAGCTACGTACGGTCCAGCCATCAATTTCAGCCCAAAGGAGAGGACACATGGAAACAAGACTTGTGGGACTTTTAATTCTCCTTCTTGACTGTTCAGGCTCCGGGCGGCATCCCCATGCCTTGGAGCCTCCTAGTTTAATGGATGGCGTTGAAGGGGTCACCCCCGTCGTACACAACCCTTAGCCAAATGTCCAGTCTCACCGCAGTTATAGCATGTAGGTGTAGGAAGTTCTTCTTGGTGGGATGTCCTCACTTCCCTACAGGGCTCAGGACCAGTTATACCCCTGGACAAGTTTGATGATGCTGTGGGTTTTTTCTTTGATTTAGACAATTCTTCTTGTATCTTCTGGATCTCTTTCCGCATCTCTTCCACCTATCATGGTTTGGTGGCCATTGTCACAGATACCCCCGGCTCCGGACCTTCCCCATCGGGTCTGTGAACCCCTGCTCCTTGTTCCCAACTTCTAGAAAGGTCATGCGCGGATTCACACGCAAGTTCTCCCGCAAAGCCTGTTTCAGTAGCTCATCTCTAAAGCTGGTCACCAACTGATCCCGCAATACTACGTCAGTAGACCCTACTCCTACACTGTCTTTCTTGATAATTGAAGTATGGATCTCCTGTAACACATTCATGTACTGGGTCACAGTCTCCCCTTCCCTTTGAACACAGCTAAATAAACGCATGTGTAATTCCGCTATGTCTTTGGGGTCTCCATGCGTTTCTTTTTGTATTTGAAGCACTTTGTCAAAAGTGTCTCACTCTCAGGGGGTCTGAGCATGACAGAATTCTTTGCCTCCCCCTCCAGAGCCAACATGGCAAACTCTGCCTCTAATGCGGGAGTCATGAGGTGCATCTTCATCATTCTACTGACCCGCTCAGTCCAGTCCCAAAGCAGAGTGTTGCTTCCAGAACATTTTGGGAGGTTATTTAACCTGGCCCCCAGGGATATGCTGGACCTTGGAGTTCCCCCAGCTGCTCCGCCAACTGCTTGCTCTGCCACCTCCGTGCTGTTGCACTGTTATTGAAATTGAAACAGGGGTATATTCCACGCAGGGAGGAGGTAGAATAAAACAGTTTGGTATACGGAATGGGGTAAAGTATATGATGAAGATAACAACAGATCTCAAGAGGTAACTGATTAGTCTGATGGCTTACTGACTGAAGAGTCCACAATAGGTATGGTGGCGCCAACACGGTCAGCGCAGGATGGATCCCGTGTCGTCCTGTAGGTGTCCTTGAGTCGAATCCCAATGGCAGTGGCTTGCCCTTGGCATCTTTAACGAGTTCCTTGGTCTGGAGTTTGCTGCGCAAGGTGCAGTACAGTCCACAACACTAAAGGAACCTAACAAGGCTCAACAGATGTATACCGGGGGATGAGAGCTGTTGTGAATTCTGTGGCTGAGTTCACTTCTGTGGTCACAAGTGGTATTGCAGTCTCTGGGCTTCCTCCCTCAGGTGTTTTGGTGAGCTCGTTGGCTGCCTTGCTATTTAGCTCCACCTGAGTCTGTCTTCCTTGCTCCTTGTCAATGTTCCAGTGTTGGATCTGAGCTACTGCATCTTTCCTTGGGCCTGCTGCTCTGCTAGATAAGTGCTTCTAGTTTGTTTTCTGTTTTTTTCTGTCCAGCTTGCTATTGTCTTTTGCTGGAAGCTCTGAGTAGCAGAGGGGTGCACCGCCGTGCTGTTAGTTCGGCACGGTGGGTCTTTTTGCCCCTTTGCGTGGTTTTCGTTTTAGGGTTTTTTGTAGACTGCATAGTTCTCTTTGCTATCCTCGCTCTGTCTAGAATATCGGGCCTCACTTTGCTGAATCTATTTCATTCCTACGTTTGTCTTTTCATCTTACTCACAGTCATTATATGTGGGGGGCTGCCTATTCCTTTGGGGTATTTCTCTGAGGTAAGTCAGGCTTGTATTTCTATCTTCAGGCTAGTCAGCTCCTCAGGCAGTGCCGAGTTGCATAGGTAGTTGTTAGGCGCAATCCACTGCTGCTTATAGTTGTGTGAGGATAGATCAGGTACTGCAGTCTACAGAGATTCCACGTCTCAGAGCTCGTCCTATTGTTTTTGGTTATTGCCAGATCTCTGTATGTGCGCTGATTACTGCACGCTGTGTTGCCTGATTGCCAGCCATAACTGTACAAGGAGCCACACCAATGATTCCCAATAGAGGGAAAAAAGAAATCCTGACATCATTTTTTTTTCTTAGCTCTGTCTTCAGTCTTTTTTTTCCCCTAGACATTAGAGTGCTTCAGGACACAGCTGTGGACATGGATATTCAGGCTCTGTGCTCCTCAATGGATAATCTCGTTGTAAATGTACAAAAGATTCAAGATACTATTGATCAGAAATCGATGCTAGAACCAAGAATTCCGATTCCTGATTTGTTTTTTGGTGACAGAACTAAGTTCCTGAGCTTCAGAAATAATTGTAAGCTATTTTTGGCCTTGAAACCTCATTCTTCTGGTAATCCTATTCAACAGGTTTTGATTATTATTTCTTTTTTGCGCGGCGACCCACAGGACTGGGCGTTTTCTCTTGCACCAGGAGATTCTGCATTGAGTAATGTTGATGCATTTTTCCTGGCGCTCGGATTGCTTTACGATGAGCCTAATTCAGTGGATCAGGCTGAGAAAAATCTGCTGGCTTTATGCCAGGGTCAGGATGATGTAGAAGTATATTGTCAGAAATTTAGGAAATGGTCAGTACTCACTCTGTGGAATGAATCTGCACTAGCGGCTTTGTTCAGAAAGGGTCTCTCTGAAGCTCTTAAGGATGTAATGGTGGGATTTCCTATGCCTGCTGGTTTGAATGAGTCTATGTCCTTGGCCATTCAGATCGGTCGTCGCTTGCGCGAGCGTAAATCTGTGCACCATCTGGCGGTACTGCCTGAGAGTAAACCTGAGCCTATGCAGTGCGACAGGACTATGACTAAAGTAGAACGGCAAGAACACAGACGTCTGAACAGACTGTGTTTCTATTGTGGTGATTCTACTCATGCTATTTCTAATTGTCCTAAACGCACTAGGCGGTTCGATAGCTCTGCCGTTATTGGTACTGTACAGTCCAAATTCCTTTTGTCCATTACCTTAATGTGCTCTTTGTCATCGTATTCTGTCATGGCGTTTGTGGATTCAGGCGCTGCCCTGAATCTGATGGATTTGGATTATGCTAAACGTTGTGAGCGTAATTATGATGTGGGCAACCGAGAGTTGCTGGCCATGAAGTGGGCATTCGAGGAGTGGCGTCATTGGCCTGGGGGTTCTGGTGAGGGTTCGGTGACCCCTCCTCAAGGGGGGGGTACTGTTGTGAATTCTGTGGCTGAGTTCACTTCTGTGGTCACAAGTGGTATTGCAGTCTCTGGGCTTCCTCCCTCAGGTGTTTTGGTGAGCTCGTTGGCTGCCTTGCTATTTAGCTCCACCTGAGTCTGTCTTCCTTGCTCCTTGTCAATGTTCCAGTGTTGGATCTGAGCTACTGCATCTTTCCTTGGGCCTGCTGCTCTGCTAGATAAGTGCTTCTAGTTTGTTTTCTGTTTTTTTCTGTCCAGCTTGCTATTGTCTTTTGCTGGAAGCTCTGAGTAGCAGAGGGGTGCACCGCCGTGCTGTTAGTTCGGCACGGTGGGTCTTTTTGCCCCTTTGCGTGGTTTTCGTTTTAGGGTTTTTTGTAGACTGCATAGTTCTCTTTGCTATCCTCGCTCTGTCTAGAATATCGGGCCTCACTTTGCTGAATCTATTTCATTCCTACGTTTGTCTTTTCATCTTGCTAACAGTCATTATATGTGGGGGGCTGCCTATTCCTTTGGGGTATTTCTCTGAGGTAAGTCAGGCTTGTATTTCTATCTTCAGGCTAGTCAGCTCCTCAGGCAGTGCCGAGTTGCATAGGTAGTTGTTAGGCGCAATCCACTGCTGCTTATAGTTGTGTGAGGATAGATCAGGTACTGCAGTCTACAGAGATTCCACGTCTCAGAGCTCGTCCTATTGTTTTTGGTTATTGCCAGATCTCTGTATGTGCGCTGATTACTGCACGCTGTGTTGCCTGATTGCCAGCCATAACAGAGAGCACAGTTGTCGGTGAGTCAACCGGTCTTTACCAAGCTGTGTGCCCGCATTACTCATGGGCCCAGAGCATCTGACACCTCGCATCGCAGGGGCCAGCGAGCACATGGCAAAATACTAATCACAGTGTTTGTGAGTTACTGCAGGGAAGCACGAACGTGGTCATGCGCTATTTAGGTGCTCAGTAGTCGGAGCACTCTCTTGTCCCTGCTGCGCACTGTCTATTCCCCTCAAGTCTGTCTGCTTACGCATGCTCTCAGGCTTCTTTTTAGTCGTCATGCCCCCTGCTTTGTCTTGCAGAGGTCGATCCAGGTCTCTAAGCCTTCCCCGGACAACAGAGGTGACAGCCCCGACAGTTTCGGACCCAGCACAAGACAGGTTCCCCCCGGTCCTTCTTCTTACAGATGAGCACAACGCAATGACAGGACATTAAGTGGAAGAACTTGTACAACATCAGATGGTTAGATCAGTAAGATGGATCAAAGATGGGTGAAAAGTAAACATTTGAGCAAAACAATGGAAATGATGTGCTATGATGGAAAATTAATACATTTGATTCAGACAATTCTTCTTGTATCTTCTGGATCTCTTTCCGCAGCTCTTCCACCGATCCTGGTTTGGTGGCCATTGTCACGTTTGTGAAAAGTGCATTTATATAGTGCAGAGTGCAAATGAATATGTGCTAAAGTGAATCAATGTGTTAACAATAAACTACTTAATATAAGAAGGTGCTATGAAAAGGAAAAAAAGAGAAAAGAGGGAAGGATGAAAGAAGTAAGTGAAAAGGTGCACATGCGTAAAAGTGTACCTCTATATAAATGAATAACGTATAGTAAAAATAAATGAGAGAAAAAAAGATATACATATGTGCACATAGAAGAAAAAATATATGCAGGCATATAAATAAAATAAAGGTATGACATTTTTCTTCATATGGTACATAAAAAAGGAAAAGGGAAATGGTGAGTAAACATATAAAAATGCAGTTTTACCACCCTGAACTTATACCCATTGGAAGAAGCTAATGTGAAACACCAGTTGGGGTCTTGGTCTTTTCCACTCATATCTCTTTCCTATCTATTATTTTACATCAATACTTCCACTGATGCTGCCGTCACTTTTGGTCTCTATTATGTCTTTTTTATTATTATTATTTCTGACTCAGTCACTTCGCTCATTCTCATATCGATATACATATATGTAGATTTGGTGCATTATGTATTGTACGTGAGTAATCCCGATGTTATTCTGATCTGTTTCCTAGGAGGTATCCATTTTTGTGTTCCACATTCTTTTATTGCATTTCTATTTTATGTTTTTTGATAACTTCTAGATAAAGGTTGTCATTTTTTAGCTGGGTCTTTTGGTTCAATCTCACCCATTAGTAAATTTTTAGCCATCCATGCAAAATTCAGTCTATGGTAGGTTAGGCTAATCTGGACAAACACTTCAGATACAAAGTCACCTTAATTTTTTTTAACCAACAGTCACAATTTTTGCAGGATTTTCTCCAATTTTGTATTTTTCATATTATACAAATGTAACAAATATTTATAAAATTTTATAATCATATGTTAATAATGAGATTTGGGTTTTGATGGTGGTGGTTTGGTCTGGGGGAGTAATGGCGAGTGTGGGGGATGGCAACTGAACTGTATTGATTAAAATCAGTAAGTATCGAGGACAGTCACTACATTGTTGTGAGGAGTCCACTGTATACAACAGGGCAAGTATTGAAGAATATGAGCTCTTAGTAAAAAAAAAAAGGAAAGTATTATGTCTCTCCCATTTAAATTTGTTTTACATTGATGTTTTGCATTATTAGCCAACATTATACTACCATATAGAAGTGTCATAACATTGCCGGACACAGCATATGTAATACCACCATATATTTCAAAATAATAGGCAGTATCTAATGTTGCCTTAAAGGGATCACCTAATACTGGAATCTAAGCTTACCAAGCAACAGGTTAACAATATACGACTTATCAGAAAAAATCCTGTTAAAATATACCATTTATTGAAATCAAATACTAAAATAGTTAAAAAGAGACCAGGAAAATAGAAATACTCATGGTTACATATGGGTTAATCTGAACAGTAAAGTTCGGCGTTTGTAACGAATACCTACTGTTCGGGCATGGACCCCGAACACGGACTTCATCAGGAAGTCTGTGTTACTGTTCAGGTTTGGCTGCCCACACACCAGATGTTTGCCATGTTGTCATGTGCATGACAGTACGGCAAACACCACTTCTGATCTGCAGTAAAATCATCCCTGCCGGTCAGAGAGCTGCAGTTCCCATGCTGTCAAAAGACTGTGCAAGCGCTCAGCTGTGATTGGAGGTATAAAGATGGGGCTACGGCTCCCATCATCTGACACCTGCTGCCACTAATAACAGCGAGAGCTTTTCGTTGAGTAGAACTGTGTTTGTTATTTTTAAATAAAAATGAAAAAGTGTGTTTTGTTTTATTTCTAATAAAGGATTTTACTCTTGCTGTGTCTTTATTTACCATGTAACGACAGGATTAGTAATGGATAGGTGTCTTACAGAAGCCTTTCCATTACTATGCCATGGGATTGATGTCACCTGACAATACAAAGGTGACATCAACCCCACAAATATGAAACTTGCCATCGCTACAGGGCAAGTGGGAAGAGCCGGGCAAAGCACCAGAATTGGCACATCTAGTAGATGTGCCTTTTCTGGGTAGCTGCAGGCTGCTATTTTTAGGTGGGGGGCAATATCCATCGTCCCTTACTAACCTGAGAATACCAGCCCCCAGCTGTCTGCTTTAACAAGGCTGGTTGTCAATAATGGGGAGGACCCCACACCATTTTTTAATTTATTTATTTAAATAATTTAAAAATTCAGCATGGGGACCCCTCTATTCTTGATAACCAGACTTGTTGAAGTGACAGCTGGGGGTTGCAGCCCCTAGCTGTTGAGTTTTGCCTGGCTGGTTATCAAAAATACAAGGAAAGCATGCCGGGTTTTCTTTTAATTATTTATTTACTGTGAAGGAGTTAGCTAATGAACACACCCATCAGCCGCTACTCCTCTCGCTGTTATTAGCGGCAGCAAGTGTCAGATGATGGGAGCTGTAGTCCCATCCACTGACACCAGTGACCGGAGGTAAACTTTATATCTCCGATCATAGCTGAGCGCTCATGCTGTCTTTTGACAGCATGGGAACCGAAGCTCTGACTGGCGGGGATGATTTCACCGCCGATCAGAAGCGGTGTTTTCCGCGCTGCCATGAACATGACATTGTGGCAAAATATTGGATGTTCGGGCCAATATTGGATGTTTGGGCCAAAATATTGGATGTTCAAGTGAATGGGATCCAGGTTAAGGTTCAGGTTCAGGTACTGTCCTGGTACCCAAACATTTTGCAACTGTTCAGCCGAACTCGCTGGACCCAAACATCCAGGTGTCTGCCCATCTCTACTCATGGCATCATTTACTGTTATTTATCAGTGTTGTGTTGGAATATTCTACCTAACGTACCTGATTTAGATTATATATCTGTAATTTATTGGAGTTTTTGAATTTTCTATTAACAAAGATCTGACATCATGGTCACAAGGACCCTGGCCTTATTTACAGTATATGACATATACCAAGTTGAAACAAGGGTAGCCTCTGTGAGTGGGGGTGCCACATTGCGACCAACCTAGGGTGCCAACCTCCACAGCAAGGCATTGACATTCATGAAGGACATGTAAGGGATAGTTAGGATTTATATCTTATTTATCTGGCTGGGCAATTATCTTGTCTATCTGTACATTAGTGTCTATTGTTGTGGCATCGTATGTCAAGATTATATTCACTTGAGTAAGGTGTGTGAAAAATGTGTGGCCTGCTTAAGTATTTGGTACTCTATACCTGATATATGGCATTTTTCATGATATTTAATCACTTAAAGTATAGTTCAATATGCTAAATCTTCTTAAGTATCTTGTGGCTATTTGGACTATCTGTGATTTATCTCTTTGTAATATTTAGTCTTTTGTTTTTGAACACCCAAATAGTGTTTTCTTTTTGATGGATAGTGGCCTTTTGAGGTTATTGTCTGTTATTCTTCAAATTATTTTTATTAACCCATTACTTGCCAAATTAGCAATTTTCATTTTTTTTTTTTTAAAGACAGATTTTTAATGATTTGGGACCTAATGAATCAGAAACATAATTTGCAAAATTTTTACAAGTACAGATTTTTCAGAAAAGGGTGTCCCAATATTCAATTAAAAATGACAATGACATGATTTCCTATTTTGAAAACATTCATTTTACAAACATAACACAAAAAATTGGACCTAATTATAAAAATTATAAAAACCTTAGTTGCTAGAAGCAAAAGATTAGGCATCCCAAAAAAAGGACACTGGTAGATAATGGGATAATTTTATAAGGAAGGGTTACAATACAGACATAAGGAAATCTACATACAAATAGTATCTGTAACAAAAAAAATGGGAGGAAAAGGGAAGGGAGAAACAGAATGCAGATAGGAGGTACATAGGAAAATAAATAAATATTGTACATATGTACATAAAAGGTCAACTGAGCCTATTGCACCTTATATAATATTTGCAGAAAAAAACAACTTAAATTCTATTCAATCAAAAATAAATGGTATAGATTCCCACTATACATATTTTTCATGTTTTATTTTTATGGACTCCTATTTATGAGGATATGTCGAGTTACATATGGACCATTTCAAGTTGTAACTTGAAAATGAGTTATTTCTGATTGCATATGTATATTCAAACATATTATTGTTCATAATTCTGTCTATAACTTCTATATTGAAGGAATACACTTTTTTCCAAGCTAGAGTGCCACCCTCCACCACAACTATTAAGAGACGAATCTCAGGGCATAATTAGGGTGAGAGAGTTTTCCACATTTAATTTGATAATCTTTTCCAGGTCTCGTTTTGACTATTTTAATTTTTTATTTCAATAAATGTTATATTTTTTTCTGATATCACCTAATACTGCCATGAATACTTCTTACATAGCCTACAGTATACAGTTCTAATTAATGCTGTGTGATATTCATATCCTCGCAGGGACTTTTAGGCTGTTGCCAATTTTATGCCTCCACAAACTAGCCCTACCATTGAGATCCTTTCTGGCTAAAATGCCTGATAACAGTGCCTCTTGGTCTTCCCTGCTTAGCAATGGAAAATTTAGCCGTTTGATCAAGCTTTATGGGTATCAAATGCAAGATTCAGATTCAACAGTATGCAAACAGAATACCCATTTCTTATTATTTAGTAAATGTATAGTGTTCTTGAGTCGCCCGCATGGGCAGTGGGTTACTCGGTACCGGGTCCGTTACTTAAAGGGACGTGTCACAGCGGCGGTGACCCGGTCCGTGGCCCTGGGCGCCCATGTTAAAGGGATGCTTCTAAAAAACAGCCGCACTCAAAGTTTAGGTTTTCAAATGCAAAGTCAAGTGACAATTTAATCTATTCACCACTGTAGCAACAGTAGCACAAAGGTGTTGAGGGAGTTAAAGGGATGGTCTTAAAAGGGGTTGTGGAAATAAGGAAAGTTTGTGACGCCACCTGTGGTTCTCGTTCAGAGGTGACCGACGCTGCTTAAAGGGGTCCTCTGGGGGCGATGGTGCTGCAGCAAAGATGGTGTCGCTTCCCACAGGTGAAGCGGTGTCCCCAGGGCTCCTGGTATATTTGGCAGGGATGGTGAATGCCACAAATAATTGGAGGACACAGGGTTGCAGTCTTTACCTGGTTAACTGAGATGGTATTCAGTATCAGTCCAGGGTACCGGTAAGAGGTGTAACTGGAGTCCAGGTAGCCTGAAGACAGGTGGAAATCCCCTTGACAGGTCAGTTTGGGAGCCTTCCACTATGCGCTGCTCTGTGGTCCCTTGCTGCCAGTAGCTCTCTAACAAGGCCCTCTTTCTTCCCTGTCCAGGGACAGTATGTAACAACCCTGCTGGCATCACTGCATGGCCTCCCATCCCCCACTTGCATTACACTCAAACTCACTTCTCTGGACCATGTTGTGACTTCTCTCTGCTGCCAGCTCCATGCTGTGTGCCTCATGTCTGCTGCTTGCTCTGTGCATGCTCTGTCTGTGTGCATAGGAGGGCGGTGCCGGCAATTCCTGTGTCTTATTGAGACTGTGTGCACCTTGCTAAGGTGTCCCTGGCCAATCGCCAGGAGGCTTCCTGTATTTAAGACATCCCCACCCATTGGTGGGGGCCTGTTATGACCTAGTGGTCAGGACAACAATGGACCTAGTGGTTAAGAGCACACAGAAAGACCTAATAGTTTCTGATAATTAAGGACGAGCTCTGGGACGTGGGAACTCTGCTGACCGCAATCCCTAAGCCTATCAAACACACTAGAAATAGCCGTGGATTGCGCCTAACGCTCCCTATGCAACTCGGCACAGCCTAAGGAACTAGCTAGCCCTGAAGATAGAAAAATAAAGCCTACCTTGCCTCAGAGAAATTCCCCAAAGGAAAAGGCAGCCCCCCACATAAAATGACTGTGAGTAAAGATGAAAATACAAACATAGAGATGAAATAGATTTAGCAAAGTGAGGCCCGACATACTGAACAGACCGAGGATAGGAAAGGTTACTTTGCGGTCAGCACAAAAACCTACAAAAAGACCACGCAGAGGGCGCAAAAAGACCCTCCGCACCGACTCACTGCGTCCCAGAGCTTCCAGCAAGCAAGACAACAATAAAAATAGCAAGCTGGACAGAATAATAGCAAACCAAAGAAATACAAGCTGGAACTTAGCTTCTGCTGGGAAGACAGGTCACAAGAATGATCCAGGAGAGAACTAGACCAATACTGGAACATTGACAGGTGGCATGGAGCAAAGATCTAAGTGGAGTTAAATAGAGCAGCCGGCTAACGAATTAACCTCGTCACCTGTGGAAGGAAACTCAGAAACACCCACCAGAGGAAGTCCATGGACAGAACCAGCCGAAGTACCATTCATGACCACAGGAGGGAGCCCGACAACAGAATTCACAACACGGGCCTATGCAACTTACTCCCTCAGTAAGTTCTTAGCTGCTGAGGTGCCAGGCCCTGTCTCTGTTTCTCTTGTGTCTGCCACCCAGGGGGGCGTTGTACCCTGGTTTGTGTCTTGTGTTGGCCACCCAGTGGGGCATAGTACCCTGGCCTGTGTCCTTGTGTAGCTACCCAGTGGCGCGTAGTACCCTGGCCTGTGTCCTTGTGTAGCTACCCAGTGGGGTGCGGCGCCCTAGGGTCCTGATCGTCGCAGTGGTATTGCTTTCCTCTCGGGGAGAGTGATGCTATGTTTGGAGGCAAAGAAGGATAACTGCATCCAGGTATCACAAACATGCAACACATTTCACATTCCAGACCACCAGGGGGAGCTTCTGCTCCTATTTATTAGGTCACTCCCCATATATATATAACTGGTAGTCTGTAGGGGAAGTTAGAATGTTCCAGGCAGTGGTCTGAGGAGGATGGAAGGTTAAAGGAGCTGTAGATGCCATCAGAGCTGCAGCTCACAGAACGAGACATTCAGAAGGCAGAACTGTATTGCAGCGAGCATGCAAGGAAGTCGTAGCAAAGGAGAGGATACCAGAATGCTGCCTCTTTCTGAGGCACAGAAGCCCAATAGCCAGAACACCGAGGGAGTAAGGACCTTTATGCTTTGCTCCAGAGACCAGCAGGACAGCTAATTGCAAGTTACCCGTCCGCCCTACACCCAGGAGGCATGGTGACACGTACAGACCCGGGTTATCTAAGAGACCCTATAAGCAGGCTCCAGTCGCACGGGTATTGTCCTATCCTATACGGGGGACAGAGAGAGAGAGAAACACCACATCTGTGAGACCCTTATGTGAAGCCATAGGCAATAAGGGACGACACCACCGCAGCGCAAGGGAAGGCTACTGATTTCCACCTGGACAAGGGGACTCTGGACTTGCCTCCAAACCGGCCGGACTCTGCCTGCCCTGTGATCTGGTGCCCAGGGCTGTGGATGCTGAAGTTTTCAGTAAAGGTAAAGAGACTGCAACCTTGTATCCTTGTTCTTCTCTGCGCCTCTCACCATCCACCATTTATACACTGGGAAGCCCTGGGGATACACTTCCCCTGTGGGAAGGTATACCATCTAGCTGCCATAACATCACCCCAGCGGACCCCTTAAAGCAGCGTCGGTCACTCTGACTGAATACCACAGATGGCATCATGAACACAAATTTTATTCCTTTAACCCCCTCATGACCCAGCCTATTTTGACCTTAATGACCTGGCCATTTTTTGCAATTCTGACCAGTGTCCCTTTATGAGTTAATAACTCAGGAATGCTTCAACGGATCCTAGCGATTCTGAGACTGTTTTTTCGTGACATATTGGGCTACATGTTAGTAGTAAATTTAGGTCGATAATTTTTGCGTTTATTTGTGAAAAAATCTGAAATTTGGTGAAAAGTTTGAAAATTTCGCAATTTTCAAATTTTGAATTTTTATTCTGTTAAACCAGAGAGTTATGTGACACAAAATAGTTATTAATAGTGTTGAGCAATACCGTCCGATACTTGAAAGTATCGGTATCGGATAGTATCGGCCGATACCCGAAAAGTATCGGATATCGCCGATACCGATACCCGATACCAATACAAGTCAATGGGACACCAAGTATCGGAAGGTATCCTGATGGTTCCCAGGGTCTGAAGGAGAGGAAACTCTCCTTCAGGCCCTGGGATCCATATTAATGTGTAAAATAAAGAATTAAAATAAAAAATATTGATATAATTACCTCTCCGGAGGCCCCTGGACATCACCGCTGGCAACCGGCAGCCTTCTTTGTTTAAAATGAGCGCGTTTAGGACCTGAGAATGACGTCGCGGCTTCTGATTGGTCGCGTGCCGCTCATGTGACCGCCACGCGACCAATCAGAAGCCGCGACGTCATTCCTCAGGTCCTAAATTCCTAGAATGAGGAGTTTAGGACCTGAGGAATGACGTCGCGGCTTCTGATTGGTCACGTGCCGCTCATGTGACAGCCACGCGACCAATCAGAAGCCGCAACGTCATTCCTCAGGTCCTAAATTCCTAGAATGAGGAGTTTAGGGCCTGAGAATGACGTTGCGGCTTCTGACTGGTCGCGTGGCGGTCACATGAGCGGCAAGCGACCAATCAGAAGCCGTGACATCATGGGAGTCTCTAAACGCGCTCATTTTAAACAAAGAAGGCTGCCGGTTACCAGTGGTGATGTCCAGGGGCCTCCGGAGAGGTAAGTATATCAATATTTTTTATTTTAATTCTTTATTTTACACATTACTATGGATCCGATACCGATACCGATACCACAAAAGTATTGGAACTCGGTATCGGAATTCCGATACCGCAAGTATCGGCCGATACCCGATACTTGCGGTATCGGAATGCTCAACACTAGTTATTAATTAACATTATCCACATCTCTACTTTACATCAGCACAATTTTGGAAACAAATTTTTTTTTGCTAGGACGTTATAAGGGTTAAAATTTCACCAGCGATTTCTCATTTTTACAAAGAATTTACAAAACCATTTTTTTTAGGGACCACCTCACATTTGAAGTTAGTTTGAGGGGTCTATATGGCTTAAAATACCCAAAAGTTACACCATTCTAAAAACTGAACCCCTCAAGGTGCTCAAAACCACATACAAGAAGTTTATTAATCCTTCAGGTGCTTCACAGCAGCAGAAGCAACATGGAAGGAAAAAATGAACATTTCACTTTTTAGTCACAAAAATGATCTTTTAGCAACAATTTTTTATTTTCCCAAGGGTAAAAAGAGAAACTGGACCCCAAAAGTTATTGTACCATTTGTGCTGAGTACGCCGATACCCCATATGTGGGGGGAAACCACTGTTTGGGTACAAGACAGGGCTCGGAAGGGAAGGAGCGCCATTTGACTTTTTGAATGAAAAATTGGCTCCAATCTTTAGCGGACACCATGTCGCATTTGGAGAGCTCCTGTGTGCCTAAGTATTGGAGCTCCCCCACAAGTGACCCCATTTTGGAAACTAGACCCCCCAAGGAACTTATCTAGATGCATAGTGAGCTCTTTGAACCCCCAGGTGCTTCACAAATTGAATCGTCAAAATGAAAAAGTACTTTTTTCACAAAAAATTTCTTTTAGCTTCAATTTTTTTTCACATGGGTAACAGGATAAAATGGATCCTAAAATTTTTTTGGGTAATTTCTCCTGAGTACACCAATTCCTCACATGTGTGGGGTAAACCACTGTTTGGGCACACGGCAAGGCTCGGAAGGGAAGGAGCACCATGTCGCGTTTGGAGAGCCCCTGTGTGCATAAACACTGGACCTCCCCCACAAGTGACCCCATTTTGGAAACTAGACGCCCCAAGGAACTTATATGGATGCATAGTGAGCACTTTCAACCCCCAGGTGCTTCACAAATTGATCTGTAAAAATGAAAAAAGTACTTTTTATTCACAAAAAAATTCTTTTAGCCTCAATTTTTTCATTTTCACATGGGCAACAGCATAAAATGGATCCTAAAATTTGTTGGGCATTTTCTGAGTACACCGATATCTCAAATGTGTGGGTAAACCACTGTTTGGGCACACGGCAAGGCTCGGAAGGGAAGGAGCGCCATTTGACTTTTGAATGAAAAATTAGCTCCAATCGTTAGCGGACACCATGTCGTGTTTGGAGAGCGCCTGTGCACCTAAACATTGGCGCTCCCCCACAATTGACCCCATTTTGGAAACTTTACCCCCCAAGGAACTAATATAGATGTGTGGTGACCACTTTAAACCCCCAAGTGCTTCACAGAAGTTAATAACGCAGAGCCGTGAAAATAAAAAGTCAATTTTCTTTCCTCAAAAATTATTTTTTAGCCCACAATTTTTTATTTTCACAAGGGTAACAGGAGAAATTGGACCCCAAAAGTTGTTGTCCAGTTTCTCCTGAGTATGCTGATACCCAATATGTGGGGGTAATCCACTGTTTGGTCACACACGTCAGGGCTCGGAAGGCAAGTAGTGATGTTTTGGAATGCAGACTTTGATGGAATGGTCTGCAGGCATCATGTTACGTTTGCAGAGCCCCTGTTGTGCCTAAACAGTAGACACCCTCCACAAGTGACCCCATTTTGGAAACTAGACCCCCAAGAAACTTATCTAGATGTGTGATGAGCACTTTGAACCCCCAAGTGCTTCACAGAAGTTTATAACGCACAGCCGTGCAAATAAAAAATCATTTTTCTTTCCTCAAAAATTATATTTTAGCCCACAATTTTTTATTTTCACAAGGGTAACAGGAGAAACTGGACCCCAAAAGTTGTTGTCCAGTTTGTCCTGAGTACGCTGATACCCCATATGTGGTGGTAAACCACTGTTTGGTCACACGTCAGGGATCGGAAAGGAAGTAGTGACGTTTTGAAATGCAGACTTTGATGGAATGGTCTGCGCGCGTCATGTTACGTTTGCAGAGCCCCTGGTGTGTCTAAACAGGAGAAACCCCCACAAGTGACCCCATTTTGGAAACTAGACCCTCCAAGGAACTTATCTAGATGTTTGTTGAGCACTTTGAACCCCCAAGTGCTTCACAGAAATTTATAATGCAGAGCTGTGAAAATAAAAAATCATTTTTTCCCACAAAAATACGTTTTTAGTCCCCATTTTGTTATTTTCCCAATGGTAACAGGAGAAATTAGGCCCCCTATGTTGTTGTGCAATTTTTCCTGAGTATGCTGATACCCAATATGGGGGAGGTAAACCACTGTTTGTGCGTATGTTGGGACTCAGAAGGGAAGGAGCACCATTTGACTTTTTGAATGCAAGATTGGCTGGAATCAATGGTGGCACCATGTCGCATTTGGAGACCCCTGATGTGCCTAAATAGTGGAAACCCCTCAAATCTAACTCCAACACTAACCCCAACACATCCCTACCCTACTCCCAACTCTAGCCATAACCCTAATCACATCGCTAACCCCAACACACCCCTAACCATAACCCTAACCCCAACACACCCCTAACCCTAATCCCAACCTTAACCCTAACCCCAACACACCCCTAACCCTAATCCCAACCCTAACGATAACCCTAACAACAAGCCTAACACTGACCCCAACACACCCCTAACCCTAGTCTTAACCCTATTTCCAACCCTAACCCTAATTCCAACCCTAACTCTAATTCCAACCCTATCCCTAAGGCTATGTGCCCACGTTGCGGATTCGTGTGAGGATTTTTCCGCAGTTTTTGAAAAATCCACAGGTAAAATGCACTGCGTTTTACCTGCAGATTTACCGTGGATTTCCAGTGTTTTTTTGTGCAGATTTCACCTGTGGATTCCTATTGAGGAACAGGTGTAAAACGCACAAAGAATTGACATGCTGCGGAAAATACAACTCAGAATTTCCACACAGTATTTTCCGCTCCATGGTACTGTAAACGTGATGGAAAACTGCTACGAATCCGCAGCGGCCAATCTGCTGCGGATCCGCAGTCAAATCTGCACCGTGTGCACATAGCCTAATTCTAACCCTAATTCTAACCCTAACCCTAATTGCAACCCTAACCCTAGTCCTAACCCTAACCCTAGTTCTAACCCTAACCCTAGTTCTAACCCTAACCCTAGTTCTAACCCTAGTTCTAACCCTAACCCTAGTTCTAACCCTAGTTGTAACTATAACCCTAGTTCTAGCCCTAGTTCTAACCCTAACCCTAGTTCTAACCCTAACCCTAGTTCTAACCCTGGTTGTAACCCTAACCCTAGTTGTAACCCTAGCCCTAGTTGTTACCCTAACCCTAGTTCTAACCCAAACCCTAGTTCTAACCCTAGTTCTAACCCTAACCCTAGTTGTAACCCTAACCCTAGTTCTAACCCTAGTTGTAACCCTAACCCTAGTTAAAACCCTGATCCTAGTTGTTACCCGAACCCTAGTTCTAACCCTAGCCCTAGTTCTAACCCTAGTTCTAACCCTAGCCCTAGTTCTAACCCTAACCCTACTTCTAACCCTAACCCTAGTTGTAACCATAACCCTGGTGGAAAAATAAAAGTAAATATATTTTCTTTAGGGTTTGTTTATTATTTTTTTTATTTTGATCGCTGTGATAGAACCTATCACAGCGATCAAAATGTACCTGGAATGAATCTGCCGGCCGAAGATGGCGGCGCCCATGCAGAAGATGGACGGACTCCGGGAGGGACGCCGGAGGTCGGTAAGTATGCGAGGGTGGGATCGGACAGTGGGGGGTGAGATGGGACTGCTGGGAGAGCAGACAGGAGGACAGAGGGGAGCGGAGCACAGTACAGGACGGAGGATGGGGCCGGTGGATCGGTAGCGGTGGCAGATCACGGTCTCCAGCCATGGCCAATGATATTGCAGCATTGGCCATGGCTCGATTGTAATATTTCACCAATTTTCATTGGTGAAATATTACGATTGCTCTGATTTAAAGTGAAAGTGAAATGTCACTTTCAACAGCCAATCAGAGCGATTGTAGCCACGGGGGAGCGAAGCCACCCCCCCTGGGCTGAAGTACCACTCCCCCTGTCCCTGCAGGTCGGGTGAAATTACAGTTAACTTTTTCACCTGGCCTGCAGGGACGCGATCATTCTGTGACACAGCATATGCGTCACAGGTCAGATTGGCACCGACTTTCATGATGCATACGCTGTGTTACAGGTCAGGAAGAGGTTAAATGCATGTAGAAAAGCCGCGGAGGCACCATCACGTGCTGCTCTTCCCGTGGTTGTTCCTTCCCGGTGAAAGACCTGGCTATTTATTGCTTGCGTTGAGAAACACGTGATAGTGTCTCCGCGGGCTTTTCTACATGCATTTGCATATTTCCCATAAGGGATGGGGGCAGTGTTCTGGATCACTGCATTGAGAAACACATGATGGTGTCTCCGCGGTGTTGGATGTTTCAATCTCCCCGAGGTCATTCATCCTTATGTTTATAGTCCTTTTACTTGGCACTGCTCCTAATAGCCAGTTTCCTACTCCACATTGATGAGGGGCAAATACCCCGAAACAGCTGTCTGTGGGTGGATACCATGTTTTGGCATAGGTGGTTTTCCTTTTTGGATGCTGCCCTTCCTGTGGTTGTTCCTTCCCGGTGAAAGACCTGGCTATTTATTGCTTGCGTTGAGAAACACGTGATAGTGTCTCCGTGGCTTTTCTACATGCATTTGCATATTTCCCATAAGGGATGGGGGCAGTGTTCTGGATCACTGCGCTGAGAAACACGTGATGGTGTCTCCGCGGTGTTGGATGTTTTGATCTCCCCGAGGTCATTCATCCTTATGTTTATAGGAAGAGGTTGAAAACCTTTCCCTTTTACACGAACATCCCAGGGACACGGATCGGGTCAGCCACCGTGACATCCCCCTGTGAACCGAAGGACCCGATGGGGCGATCCAGGGCCGTCGTACCCTGGCTTGTGTCCTTGTCTCTGTTCCTTGTCTCGTTCCTGACTCTGTCTTAGTCTAGTCCTTTTCCTGTGTTTGTTTATATCCCTGTCTTGGTTTGCTTTCTCTGATGTGCGTGCTCTGTGTCTTGCTTTGCTCTGCTCTGCACTCTGTATCTGGCTTTGCTCTACTTTCAGCTCTGCCCATTGTCTTGCTTTGCTCTGCTTTCGGCTCTGCCCTCTGCAACCTTGCTTTGCTCCTTGCTCTGCATTCTGTGACCTTGCTCTGCACTCTGTGGTTTTGCACTCAGACCTGCACTCTGACTTTGCTCAGCTCTGCACTCTGCGGCTTTGCTCTCGGCTCTGCTCTCAGTAGCTTTGCTCTGCACTCTGACTTTGCTCTGCTTTCAGCTCTGCACTCTGTGGCTTTGCTCTGTGGCTCTGCTCCTTGCGGTTCTTCCCTGCTCGGCCTCCTGCATCTCTGCTCTTGGCTCCGCCTTCTGCTCTTGGCTCCGCCTCCTGCATGTCTGCACTTGGCTCCGCCTCCTGCTTGTGGCTCCGCCTCCTGCTTTTCCGCACTTGGCTCTGCCCCCTGCTCTTGGCCTCGCCTCCTGCATTTCTGCACTTGGCTCCGCTTCCTGCTCTGGGCTCCACCTCCTGATTTCCGCACTTGGCTCCGCCACCTGCCCTTGGCTCTGCCGCCTGCATTTCCATGCTTGGCTCCACCTCCTGCTCTTGGCTCCGCCTCCTGAGTTTCAGTTCTTGCCTCTAGCTCCTGTGCTTCCGCTTTGCATCCGCTCTTGCGGTCTTTCTCTACCTATTCATAAGTCCTCCTGTGTGAACAGGTCCTTACCTGTTTTACATATCTGCCTGCAGACCAGTCCCTACTGGTTCTTCCAGTGTACCAGCCTTGTCTGCCAGTCCTGCTAGAGCCAGCCATAGCTGCCTGCCAACCAGAGAGCCAGCCGTGCCTGTCTGCCAGTGTCTCTGTTGTACCCTTCCGCCTGCCTGTGTCCCAGCCGTGCCCGCCTGTCTGCCAGAGTGCCAGCCGTGCCTGCTTGCCTGTCTATGTACCGTTCCCCAGTGGGATCAGCAGTCATAGCCAGACACCACCCTGGAGTGGTACCTGGTAGCTTCCTGCCTCACAAGTCTGACCTCACCTTCAGAGGCTCCAGCAAATACCAAGGAAGCTACTTATTTACGTCCCTTCCAGGGTAGTCTGGTCTGTGGCACAGTGGGGCCACCCCCCCCCCCGCGCCAACCAGTCTGGGCACGAGCGTGACACAGTACCTGGACGGTAGGCGACTTGAGCCGTCTCTTTTGGGTCTTTGTTCACAGTGACTCAGGACTCTTATTGCTGCTGTACCTCAGGTATTATGTGGGCAAGTCCCTTTTAGTTTCCTGCCCTCTGGTTCTGCCGTGGGGCGTGCAGTCCCCCTCAGCCTCGGGCTCTCGGTACCTGGTTTCTGCGCTCAGCTTAGAGAGGCCCAATAGCAGCCTTTCTCTAGCTCCTATGTACCTCTGTGCTCCTTCACTGTCTACTACCAACTGTCAACTGTCTGCTTATCTGCCTAGCAATTGCCTAGCAACTGACTCATCCTCCCGACCAGAGGGAGCAGCTCCCCTTAAGTCAGGTGTAGAGCTCCCCCTTCTGGCCTGGAGTCAGAATGTGTTGCATCTAAGTTTACTTGCCAAAGGGATTCCTCCTGTCTCCAGGCATAGCATTACCCTCTCTGAGAGAAAGGCAATACCACTGTGGTACCTGAACTCCTGGGGTGCCACATTATGATGGTTTCTTGCTGTGAAATTTCACCTCTAGAAAAGTAATCCAAATGAGCAAAAAGTAAAACCAAGATAAGATCTAAATGACATTTTAGTGAAGGCTACAAGGGAAGAATAGAGAAACACAGCTAAAGACTGTCATTGACGTTTCATGACATTCCATTTCCTTACATTCATTTCAGTCTTTTGTTAGTAATGACAGTATTTTCACTAGTACATTTGACTTCCAAAGATTCCTTCACATTTAGAGCAATTTTCTCATAAATAGATTCTAAATTATGTATTTTATGCTCTCTTACTAGATGCAAAGAATACAGCTAATCTGGAAACAACTAGCATTGATGGAATGAAGTGCAAGTGAAGGTTACAGGAGTGATCTAATCTTTCCTTGTGAGATACTTGACAAATTATGAATGTGATTATGAAAGCAAAGGAAAGAAACTTTTGCTAGGAAAAAAATGGTAATTCACTCAAAGCTTAACAATTGAGATACTATAGGCTTTTAAGGAAATCTTATATCGCAAACTAACGGCATGTGCACATTTACAGGCATTTTCATGTAGATAAAATCCATACCTTGATTGTAGAAATCTGTTTCACCCTTTCTGAGAAGTCCATAATATATATTATATGCAAATTAGCTGTAAGTGCTTTGGGGATGGAGTGAGGGTGCAAAAGGGAATAGGTAGGGGGTACAGGAGAGCTTCAAGTGCAATATCCCATCCCAAAGCACACACGGCTTATTTGCATAATACTTGAACCCTGGATTTCTCAGAAATAGCAAAACAGATTTCTACAATCAAGGTATGGATTTAACCATCATGAAGGTGCCTGTATATACAGTACATGCCATTAGCTTGAGGTATAAAATCCTCATAAAGGTTAGGAGTGAAGGATTCCTGTGCAGGACTTGTATCTGGAACGAACTTCACTGGAATCTGGTTACCCAAAAATATATGCACCTGCTAATACATTACAAATGCGTCCACATAGTACACTTGCTCATACATAGTATACAGATATATATATATATATATATATATATATGTATATATATATATATATATATATATATATATATACACTAGATGGTGGCCTGATTCTAACGCATCAGGTATTCTAGAATATGTATGTATGTACATCGCGCTTAGCACAGCCACGTAGTATATAGCACAGCCACGTAGTATATAACACAGCCATGTAGTATATACCACAGACAGCCACGTAGTATATACCACAGCCACGTAGTATATAGCACAGCCACATAGTATATAGCACAGCCACGTAGTATTTAGCACAGCCACATAGTATATAGCAGCCACATACTATATAGCAGCCACATACTATATAGCACAGCCCACGTAACACAGCCACGTAGTACATAGCACAGCCACGTAGTATATAGCAGCCACATAATATATAGCAGCCACGTAGTATATAGCACACAGCCCACATAATATATAGCACAGCCCACATAGTATATAACACAGGCCACATAGTACATACGTAACAAAGCCCATGCAGTATATAACACTGCCCACATAGTATATAGCAGCCAGGCAGAATATAACACAGCCCACGTAATATATAGCACAGCCCACGTAGTATATAACACAGCCCACGTAGTATATAACACAGGCCACGCAGTATATATCACTGGCCATGCAGTGTATAACACTGCTCACGTAGTATATAGCAGTCAAGCAGTATATAACACAGCCCACATAATATATAGCACAGCCCACGTAGTATATAACACAGCCCATGCCGTATATAACACAGCCCACGTAGTATATAACACAGCCCACGTAGTATGTAACATAGCCCAAGCAGTATATAACACAGCCCACATAGTATATAGCAGTGTGGGTACCATATCCCTGTTAAAAAAAAATTAAAATAAAAAATAGTTATATACTCACCCTCTGTTGTCCACCGAAGCTGTCCCGATGCGCGCAATGCGGCCGCCAGCTTCCGTTCCCAGAGATGCATTGCGAAATTACCCAGAAGACTTAGCGGTCTCGTGAGACCGCTAAGTCATCTGGGCAATGCATCTATGGGAACGGAAGCTGGCGGCAGCATCTTGCACATCGGTGGACGTCGGAAGGTGAGAATAGCACATTTTTTAAAAATTATTTTTAACATTATATCTTTTTACTATGGATGCTGCATAGGCAGCATCCATAGTAAAAAGTTGGTCTGGGATGTGGCGACACACTGGCGCTGACTGGAGGGGAGTAGGGAGGGGGCACTGACTAGAGGAGAGTAGGGAGGGACCAATTTGCGGCCGGACATAGCCTGTCGCTGATTGGTCGCGGCCTGCCGGGATTTCCGTTACAGACAGACAAACAGATGGAAGTACCCCTCAGATGATTATATATATATATATTTACTGTATATATATATATATATATATACAGTACAGACCAAAAGTTTGGACACACCTCATTTAAAGATTTTTCTGTATTTTCATGACTATGAAAATTGTAAATTCACACTGAAGGCATCAAAACTATGAATTAACACATGTGGAATTATATACTTAACAAAAAAGTGTGAAACAACTGAAAATATGTCTTATATTCTAGGTTCTTCAAAGTAGCCACCTTTTGCTTTGATGACTGCTTTGCACACTCTTGGCATTGTCTTGATGAGCTTCAAGAGGTAGTCACCAGAAATGGTCTTCCAATAATCTTGAAGGAGTTCCCAGAGATGCTTAGCACTTGTTGGCCCTTTTGCCTTCACTGTGCAGTCCAGCTCACCCCTGGTGACTGTGGAGGCCAGGTCATCTGGAGTAGCACCCCATCACTCTCCTTCTTGGTCAGATAACCCTTACACAGCCTGGAGGTGTGTTTGGGGTCATTGTCCTGTTGAAAAATAAATGATGGTCCAACTAAGTGCAAACCGGATGGAATTGCATGCCGCTGCAAGATGCTGTGGTAGCCATTCTGGTTCAGTATGCCTTCAACAGTGTCACCAGCAAAGCACCCCCACACCATCACACCTCCTCCTCCATGCTTCACGGTGGGAACCAGGCATGTAGAGTCCATCAGTTCACCTTTTCTGCGTCGCACAAAGACACGGTGGTTGGAACTATAGATCTCAAATTTGGACTCATCAGACCAAAGCACAGAGTTCCACTGGTCTAATGTCCATTCCTTGTGTTCTGTAGCCCAAACAAGTCCCTTCTGCGTGTTGCCTGTCCTTAGCAGTGGTTTCCTAGCAGCTATTTTACCATGAAGGCCTGCTGCACAAAGTCTCCTCTTAACAGTTGTTGTAGAGATGTGTCTGCTGCTAGAACTCTGTGTGGCATTGGCCTGGACTTTAATCTGAGCTGCTGTTAACCTGCGATTTCTGAGGCTGGTGACTCGGATAAACTTATCCTCAGAAGCAGAGGTGACTCTTGGTCTTCCTTTCCTGGGGCTGTCCTCATGTGAGCCAGTTTCTTTGTAGCACTTTATGGTTTTTGCAACTGCACTTGGGGACACTTTCAAACTTTTCCAAACTTTTCAGACTGACTGACTTTAATTTCTTAAAGTAATGATGCCCACTCATTTTTCTTTACTTAGCTGCTTTTTTCTTGCTATAATACAAATTCTAACAGTCTATTCAGTAGGACTGTTGTGAATTCTGTGGTCAAGCTCCCTCCTGTGGTCATGAGTGGTACTTCGGCTGGTTCTGTCTATGAGCTTCCTCTGGTGGATGTGAGTGGGGCTGCGGCTTCTGAGTTTCCTTCCTCAGGTGACGAGGTTAAGTCGTTAGGTGCTGCTCTATTTAACTCCACCTAGTTCTTTGTTCCTGGCCTCCAGTCTATGTTCTAGTATTGGTCTTGCTCTCTCCTGGATCTTTCTTGTGGCCTGTCTGCCCTGCATAAGCTAAGTTTTGCTTGTGTTACGTTTGTTTGCTATATTTTCTGTCCAGCTTGCTATATTGGTTTTTCTTGCTTGCTGGAAGCTCTGAGACGCAGAGGGAGCACCTCCGTACCGTTAGTCGGTGCGGAGGGTCTTTTTGCCCCCTCTGCGTGGTTGTTTGTAGGTTTTTGTGCTGACCGCAAAGCTATCTTTCCTATCCTTGGTCTATTCAGTAAGTCGGGCCTCACTTTGCTAAAATCTATTTCATCTCTGTGTTTGTATTTTCATCTTAATTTACAGTCATTATATGTGGGGGGCTGCCTTTTCCTATGGGGAATTTCTCTGAGGCAAGGTAGGCTTATTTTTCTATCTTCAGGGCTAGCTAGTTTCTCAGGCTGTGCCCGAGGCGCCTAGGTCTGGTCAGGAGCGCTCCACGGCTACCTCTAGTGTGGTATGATAGGATTAGGGATTGCGGTCAGCAGAGTTCCCACGTCTCAGAGCTCGTCCTATGTTAGTAACTATCAGGTCACTTTGTGTGCTCTTAACCACTAGGTCCATTGTGGTTCTGAATCACCTGTTCATAACAGTTCTGGAGGCCCAAAGTACTAATGCTTCTCAATAGAGGGAAAAGAGAAGTTCTGAGACCATTTTTTTTCTCTGTACTGTGTTTTGTCTTTCTTTTCCCCTAGACATTTGGGTGGTTCAGGGCACAGGTGTAGTGATGGACATTAAAGGTCTGTCTTCTTGTGTGGATCATCTCACTGCAAGAGTACAAAATATTCAAGACTTTGTGGTTCAGAATTCTATGTTAGAACCAAGAATTCCTATTCCTGATTTGTTTTCTGGAGATAGAGCTAGGTTTCTGAGTTTTAAGAATAATTGTAAACTGTTTCTGGCTTTGAAACCCCACTCCTCTGGTGACCCAGTTCAACAAGTTAAGATCATTATTTCTTTATTACGTGGCGACCCTCAAGACTGGGCATTTTCCCTTGCGCCAGGAGATCCTGCATTATGTAATATTGATGCGTTTTTTCTGGCGCTCGGATTGCTGTATGATGAACCTAATTCAGTGGATCAGGCAGAGAAAAATTTGCTGGCTCTGTGTCAGGGTCAGGATGAGGTAGAGATATATTGTCAGAAGTTTAGGAAGTGGTCTGTGCTCACTCAATGGAATGAATGTGCGCTGGCAGCAATTTTCAGAAAAGGTCTCTCTGAAGCCCTTAAGGATGTCATGGTGGGATTTCCTATGCCTGCTGGTCTGAATGAGTCTATGTCTTTGGCCATTCAGATCGGTCGACGCTTGCGTGAGCGTAAAACTGTGCACCATTTGGCGGTATTATCTGTGCATGGACCTATACCTATGCAGTGCGATAGGACTTTGACCAGAGCTGAACGGCAAGAACACAGACGTCAGAATGGGCTGTGTTTTTACTGTGGTGATTCCACTCATGCTATCTCCGATTGTCCTAAGCGCACTAAGCGGTTCGCTAGCTCTGCCACCATTGGTACGGTACAGTCGAAATTTCTTTTGTCCGTTACTTTGATCTGCTCTTTGTCATCCTATTCTGTCATGGCATTTGTGGATTCAGGCGCTGCCCTGAATTTGATGGACTTGGAGTATGCTAGGCGCTGTGGGTTTTTCTTGGAGCCCTTGCAGTATCCTATTCCATTGAGAGGAATTGATGCTACGCCTTTGGCCAAGAATAAGCCTCAGTACTGGACCCAGCTGACCATGTGCATGGCTCCTGCGCATCAGGAGGATATTCGCTTTTTGGTGTTGCATAATCTGCATGATGTGGTCGTGTTGGGGTTGCCATGGCAAGGAGTCCATAACCCAGTATTTGATTGGAAATCAATGTCTGTGTCCAGCTGGGGTTGTCAGGGGGTACATGGTGATGTTCCATTTCTGTCTATTTCATCATCCACCCCTTCTGAGGTCCCAGAGTTCTTGTCGGATTACCGAGATGTATTTGATGAGCCCAAGTCCAGTGCCCTACCTCCGCATAGGGATTGTGATTGTGCTATCGATTTGATTCCTGGTAGTATGTTTCCTAAAGGTCGACTGTTTAATTTGTCTGTGCCTGAGCACGCCGCTATGCGGAGTTACGTAAAGGAATCCTTGGAGAAGGGTCATATTCGCCCGTCGTCGTCGCCATTGGGAGCAGGGTTCTTTTTTGTGGCCAAGAAGGATGGTTCGCTGAGACCTTGTATTGATTACCGCCTTCTAAATAAAATCACGGTCAAATTTCAGTACCCCTTGCCGCTGCTGTCTGATTTGTTTGCTCGGATTAAGGGGGCTAGTTGGTTCACCAAGATAGATCTTCGTGGTGCATATAATCTTGTGCGTATTAAACAGGGCGATGAATGGAAAACAGCATTTAATACGCCCGAGGGCCATTTTGAGTACCTGGTTATGCCATTCGGGCTTTCTAATGCTCCATCAGTGTTTCAGTCCTTTATGCATGACATCTTCCGAGAGTACCTGGATAAATTCCTGATTGTATACTTGGATGATATTTTGGTCTTCAAGGATGATTGGGAGTCTCACGTGAAGCAGGTCAAAATGGTGTTCCAGGTTCTGCGTGCGAATTCTTTGTTTGTGAAGGGGTCAAAGTGTCTCTTTGGTGTTCAGAAGGTTTCATTTTTGGGTTTCATTTTTTCCCCTTCTACTATCGAGATGGACCCTGTTAAAGTTCAGGCCATTTATGATTGGACTCAGCCGACATCTCTGAAGAGTCTGCAAAAGTTCCTGGGCTTTGCTAATTTTTATCGTCGCTTCATCAATAATTTTTCTAGTATTGCTAAACCGTTGACTGATTTAACCAAGAAGGGTGCTGATGTGGTCAATTGGTCTTCTGCTGCTGTGAAAGCTTTTCAAGAGTTGAAGCGTCATTTTTCTTCTGCCCCTGTGTTGTGCCAACCAGATGTTTCGCTCCCGTTCCAGGTCGAGGTTGATGCTTCTGAGATTGGAGCAGGGGCTGTTTTGTCGCAAAGAAGTTCTGATGGCTCGGTGATGAAACCATGCGCCTTCTTTTCCAGGAAGTTTTCGCCTGCTGAGCGTAATTATGATGTTGGCAATCGAGAGTTGCTGGCCATGAAGTGGGCATTCGAGAAGTGGCGTCATTGGCTTGAAGGAGCTAAGCATCGCGTGGTGGTCTTGACTGATCACAAGAACTTGACTTATCTCTAGTCTGCCAAACGGTTGAATCCTAGACAGGCTCGTTGGTCGCTTTTTTTTCTCCCGTTTTGACTTTGTGGTTTCGTACCTTCCGGGCTCTAAAAATGTGAAGGCGGATGCCCTGTCTAGAAGTTTTGTGCCTGACTCTCCATGTGTTCCTGAGCCGGCAGGTATTCTCAAAGAAGGGGTAATTTTGTCTGCCATCTCCCCTGATTTGCGGCGGGTGCTGCAAAAATTTCAGGCTAATAGACCTGACCGTTGCCCAGGGGAGAAACTGTTTGTCCCTGATAAATGGACGAGTAGAGTTATCTCTGAGGTTCATTGTTCGGTGTTGGCTGGTCATCCTGGAATCTTTGGTACCAGAGATTTGGTGGCTAGATCCTTTTGGTGGCCGTCTCTGTTGCGGGATGTGCGTTCGTTTGTGCAGTCTTGTGGGATTTGTGCTCGGGCTAAGCCCTGCTGTTCTCGTGCCAGTGGGTTGCTTTTGCCCTTGCCAGTCCCGAAGAGGCCCTGGACAGATATCTCTATGGATTTTATTTCGGATCTCCCCGTCTCTCAAAAAATGTCGGTCATTTGGGTTGCTTGTGATCGCTTCTCTAAGATGGTCCATTTGGTACCCTTGTCTAAATTGCCTTCCTCCTCTGATTTGGTACCATTGTTCTTCCAGCATGTGGTTCGCTTACATGGCATTCCGGAGAACATCGTTTCTGACAGAGGTTCCCAGTTTGTTTCGAGGTTTTGGCGAGCCTTTTGTGCTAGGATGGGCATTGATTTGTCTTTTTCCTCGGCTTTCCATCCTCAGACAAATGGCCAGACTGAACAAACCAATCATACCTTGGAAACATATCTGAGATGTTTTGTTTCTGCCGATCAGGATGATTGGGTGTCCTTTTTGCCTTTGGCTGAGTTCGCCCTTAATAATTGGGCCAGCTTGGCTACTTTGGTTTCACCGTTTTTCTGCAATTCTGGTTTCCATCCTCGTTTCTCTTCAGGGCAGGTTGAGTCTTCTGACTGTCCTGGTGTGGATACTGTGGTGGATAGGTTGCAGCAGATTTGGACTCATGTGGTGGACAATTTGACATTGTCTCAGGAGAAGGCTCAACGTTTCGCTAACCGCAGGCGCTGTGTGGGTCCCCGACTTCGTGTTGGGGATTTGGTTTGGTTGTCATCTCATTATATTCCTATGAAAGTTTCCTCTCCTAAGTTTAAGCCTCGTTTCATTGGTCCATATAGGATTTCTGAGGTTCTTAATCCTGTGTCTTTTCGTTTGACCCTTCCAGCTTCTTTTTCCATCCATAACGTATTCCATAGGTCATTGTTGCGGAGATACGTGGCACCGGTGGTTCCATCCGTTGATCCTCCTGCCCCGGTTTTGGTTGAGGGGGAGTTGGAGTATATAGTGGAGAAGATTTTGGAATCTCGTATTTCGAGACGGAAACTTCAGTACCTGGTTAAGTGGAAGGGTTATGGTCAGGAAGATAATTCCTGGGTCTTTGCCTCTGATGTTCATGCTGCCGATCTGGTTCGTGCCTTTCATTTGGCTCATCCTGGTCGGCCTGGGGGCTCTGGTGAGGGTTCGGTGACCCCTCCTCAAGGGGGGGGTACTGTTGTGAATTCTGTGGTCAAGCTCCCTCCTGTGGTCATGAGTGGTACTTCGGCTGGTTCTGTCTATGAGCTTCCTCTGGTGGATGTGAGTGGGGCTGCGGCTTCTGAGTTTCCTTCCTCAGGTGAGGAGGTTAAGTCGTTAGGTGCTGCTCTATTTAACTCCACCTAGTTCTTTGTTCCTGGCCTCCAGTCTATGTTCCAGTATTGGTCTTGCTCTCTCCTGGATCTTTCTTGTGGCCTGTCTGCCCTGCATAAGCTAAGTTTTGCTTGTGTTACGTTTGTTTGCTATATTTTCTGTCCAGCTTGCTATATTGGTTTTTCTTGTTTGCTGGAAGCTCTGAGACGCAGAGGGAGCACCTCCATACCGTTAGTCGGTGCGGAGGGTCTTTTTGCCCCCTCTGCGTGGTTGTTTGTAAGGTTTTGTGCTGACCGCAAAGCTATCTTTCCTATCCTCGCTCTGCTCAGAAAGTCGGGCCTCACTTTGCTAAATCTATTTCATCTCTACGTTTGTCTTTTCATCTTTACTCACAGTCATTATATGTGGGGGCTGCCTTTTCCTTTGGGGTATTTCTCTGAGGCAAGGTAGGCTTATTTTCTATCTTCAGGCTAGCTAGTTTCTCAGGCTGTGCCGAGTTGCATAGGGAGCGTTAGGCGCAATCCACGGTTGCTAAAATCTATTTCATCTCTGTGTTTGTATTTTCATCTTAATTCACAGTCATTATATGTGGGGGGCTACCTTTTCCTATGGGGAATTTCTCTGAGGCAAGGTAGGCTTATTTTTCTATCTTCAGGGCTAGCTAGTTTCTCAGGCTGTGCCCGAGGCGCCTAGGTCTGGTCAGGAGCGCTCCACGGCTACCTCTAGTGTGGTATGATAGGATTAGGGATTGCGGTCAGCAGAGTTCCCACGTCTCAGAGCTCGTCCTATATTAGTAACTATCAGGTCACTTTGTGTGCTCTTAACCACTAGGTCCATTGTGGTTCTGAATCACCTGTTCATAACATAGGACTATCAGCTGTGTATCCACCAGACTTCTGCTCAACACAACTGATGGTCCCAGCCCCATTAATAAGGCAAGAAATCCCACTTATTAAACCTGACAGGGCACACCTGTGAAGGGAAAACCATTCCCGGTGACTACATCTTGAAGCTCATCAAGAGAATGCCAAGAGTGTGCAAAGCAGTCATCAAAGCAAAAGGTGGCTACTTTGAAGAACCTACAACATAAGACATATTTTCAGTTGTTCCGCACTTTTTTGCTAAGTATATTATTCCACATGTGTTAATTCATAGTTTTGATGCCTTCAGTGTGAATTTACAATTTTCATAGTCATGAAAATACAGAAAAATCTTTAAATGAGAAGGTGTGTCCAAACTTTTGGTCTGTACTGTATATAAAACATGTACTTACTTCTAACATGCACATATGCATGCAATATTTTATAATACATTTCTTCAGACAGACAGTTTTCACATTACCACATGTATAGCCATAACAACTATATTTTTTCCATTTTTCCATTTCTATTTATTTTTTTTTATTTTGGATTAAATAACAAAATGTTTATGCTTTATATAAAGTGGATATAAAAAGTCTACACACCACTGTTAAAATGCCAGGGTTTTGCCATGTAAAGAAAATCATTCCAAGAAGAATCATATCAGAACTTTTCACACTTTTAATGTCATCCATAACTTGTACAAATCTATTGAGAAACAAAAATGACAAAACTAAAATAATGTGGTTGCGTAAATGTGAGCACCCTCATGTAATTGGAGATGTGCTTGTGTTCAAAATTAGCCAATCAGATTTAAACTCATTTTAATTGCTAGTCTGAAGAGATGAGCGAGCACTAAAATGCTCAGATGCTTGTTACTAGAGCTGAGCTATTCCTAATATTCGAATGCTTGTTTCAAGCAGCGAGTGTAATGGGAGTCAATGGGAAATCCAAGCATGTTTCTGGTACATCCTACAAGGAGGTCTGGGGGGTGGTGAAAATGTTGAAATGGACAGAAAAAGTGCTAAATGGAAAAAGAACAGCATGGGGAAGACCCCTGGAAGCATCTCTCACTCCTAGATCGCTGCTGAAAACAATGGTGTCACACTTTTCCTACACACTAAGGACTGACAAAAAAAAACATTCAACATCGACAAGAAATTGAAGTTTACATGAAAAAAAAATGTTAAGAAACATTCTTTCCTGTATAATGACTGTTATATAAGGCAACATTTGGAAAAAAAATAATTTAAGCAAACCAAAATTAACAATTTTTGTAAAAAATTGGAAATTTCAGTGTAATTTATGAAGGAAGCAAGAACTGCAAAAAAATGTGAAGTAAGAGAAATTCAGATAGACCATGTATTATACATAAAGGAGGGCCTCATACACATTCTGTTCAAATTGTCATGTAGTGGTATTGCTAGACTCATAGAGGCTATGCTAAGTGAAAAGCCTTCCAAAAATAACAAGCAAAGTCATCTATACAATCTTGAAGACACCAGCTGCAGTACCTCATTTAAACATTGTGAGCAAACTATAGCTTTGGTACTCCTAGACTCATAAAATTTCTGCACAGTGCATAACCTGTCAAAATAGAAGTAGAGTCATCCATACAACTTTGAGGCACCAACTGTAATACCTCAATCAAATATTGTGAGCAAAATATAGTTGTGGTACTCCTACACTCCTTAAAGTTATGCAGAGTGCAAAGCCTTCCAAAGATTACAAGCACAGTCATCCATGCAAAAAAAGGAGTACAAACCGTTCAGTATCACATGCTTCAATGATTGCTCTATTGCATCTGTATAAGTGACTGGCATAGAAAGAGTTCTAAAGTTACTTAGAGGAGGAGACTTGAAAAGATGCCTGCTAACCAGAAAGGCGCTCTGGATATACAATCTAGGAGCTTATTTCCCCACAGGCTTAAATACTCATAAAGAGATCATGTCACGTGCCAATACTTGTCTTTCAGATTGTCCTTTCTGTCAAAAATGTGGAATGTTCTTTGTGATGAACCGCATGAACAATTGTTTTAACTACTTTGCATAATTTAATTGTCACATTTTGTTTAATTAATTCCATTGACTGTAATGGGGTATATACTGCGCTATGGTTCATTCTGCCATCAGCTTTGAAAAAGAACACATCTTTGTGTTTGAAAAGCATAGCTTTTAGAATAAACTAGATATTTTTTCCACGTAAGAAACTGGACATTCTTTTTTTGTTACTTCCACATGTGACCACACGATCCTGTGCTTCTGTCTTCCATCAACCATGCAGGTGAGCTGGTTTTCTCTTTTTTCCATGGAGAGGGTTATCTATACACCCTTGAAGGCAACAACTAGATGGCCGCATTAAAATATTAAGAAAGTGTTCACCTGCAGCAGGCCAAGTTTGCATTTTATTTCAAACCAATTAAATTTTACACAGCAGGTTCTACTGTTGACAATAGTCAATTTTTTTACCAAAAATATTTTGAGAATTGTACCAGGCCAAGCGGTTTTTAAAATATTTAACCCACCATAGTTTTATCCAAAGCACGTTAAACTGTATGCATGAATCATTGAATCCATAAATACTTTTAGAAGCTTTTTTTTTAAATTTCATACATCAGCAAAATGTAGCAAGAACCATGTTACAGTACATAGATGAATCATTGAAAACTTGAACATTTTTTGGATGGTTTTATGTTAGTTTAATATACTAGCAAAGTGCAGCAAGAACCGCATTAGACTGTATGCGTGACTAATTGAATCCCTAAAAAATTTTGGAAGGGTTATTGTGAATATACACTACCGTTCAAAAGTTTAGGGTCACTTAGACATTTCCTTATTTTTGAAAGAAAAGCACAGTTTTTTCCGATGAAGCTAACATTGAATGATTCAGAAATACACTCTATACATTGTTAATGTGGTAAATGACTATTCTAGCTGCAAAGGTCTTGTTTGCAATGCAATATCTTCATAGGTGTATAGAGGCCCATTTCCAACAACTATCACTCCAGTGTGCTTATGGTACTTTGTTTGCTAACTGATGGTTAGAATGCCCTTGAAAACCCTTGTGCAAGTATGTTAGCACAGCTGAAAACAGTTTGGCTGATTAGAGAACCTACAAACCTGACCTTCCTTTGAGCTAGTTGAGCATCTGGAGCATCACATTTGTTGGTTCCATTAAACTCTCAAAATGGCCAGCAAAAAAAAACTTTCATGTGAAACTCGACAGTCTATTCTTGTTCTTAGAAATGAAGGCTATTCCATGTGAGAAACTGCCAAGAAACTGAAGATTTCCTAAAATGGTGTGCACTAGTCCCTTCAGAGGAGAGCATAAACAGGCTCTAACCAGAGTAGAAAGAGAAGTGGGAGGCCCCACTGTACAACTGAGCAACAAGACAAGTACATTAGAGTATGTAGTTTGAGAAATCGACGCCTCACAGGTCCTCAACTGGCAGCTTCATTAAATAGTACACACAAAATGCCAGTGTCAATGTCTTTAGTGAAGAGGTGACTCGGGGATGCTGCCTTTTAGGGCAGAGTGGCAAAGAAAAAGCCATATCAGACTGTCTAATAAAAGGCAAAGATTAATATGGGCAAAAGAACACAGACATTGGACAGAGGAAGATTGGAAAAAAGTTTTAATGACAGACAAATCCAAGTTTAAGGTGTTTGGATCACATAGAAGAACATTTGTGAGATGCACAACAACTGAAAAGATGCTGGAAGAGTGTCTGATGCCATCTGTCAAGCATGGTGGAGGTAATGCGATGGTCTGGGGTTGCATTGGTGCTGGTAAAGTGGGAGATTTGTACAAGTTAAAAGGGATATTGAATAAGGAAGGCTATCACTCCATTTTGCAACGCCATGCCATACCCTATGGATAGCGCTTGATTGGAGCCAATTTCATCCTACAACAGGAAAATGACCCAAATCACACCGCCAAAGAACTATTTAGGGAAGAAGCAGGCAGCTGGTATTCTATCTGTAATGGAGTGGCCAGCGCAGTCACCAGATCTCAACCCCATTGAGCTGTTGTGGGAGCAGCTTGACCGTATGGTACGCAAAAACCAACTTGTGGGAGGGGCTTCTGGAAACATAGGGTGAAATTTCTCCTGATTACCTTAGCAAATTAACTGCTAGAATGCCAAAGGTCTGCGATGCTGTAATTGCTGCAAAGGGAGCATTCTTGAAAGAGAAAATTATTTCAAATAAAAATATTTTTTTTTCGAACCTTGTCAATGCCTGGACTAGATTTTAAATTTATGTGGCTACTCATTTGATTAATAAAAGTATGAATCCAGATCATATAGGAGATGGGAGTGGCTAACAGTGCACAGCTGAGAGTCTGGACGCAGGAAAGCTTCTAAGAGCTCTCAACTGAGCAGATTAACCTCAGCACTGCTAAAGGAAATTTACACCATTTAATATGAAGGTAAAGTGCTTCTAATCAGTGCAGGAGTAGGAGAAATCAGTTGCTGCGGTCTTCTGGTTCCTCTCTGTTACGGTAAACTCGTGACACCCTTGAAAGGCAACAACTGGTGGGCCTCATCCAAATATCTATTATATTTTTAAAGTGTTGCTGCTGTACTCCAATACTCATAAAGGCTTTGAATAATGTGCAAAGCCAGTAAAAAATTCTAAGGAGGGTAATACACGAATCCTCTTCAAGTTTCCGCTTCTTCTTCTCATTCCATGGGAGGCTGGGGGGACTGCCTGTACCTGCTTCCTGGAGCCCGATTCCCAAGTATCTGGGCTATACGTGACCTCACTTCTGGTATTGCCTGAGCCCCCAGCACATAGAAAATGCAAACACCCCCCTGTGTCACCTGCACCATCGGCTATTCCCGCTTAGGAGGTGGGGAACCCCAAGGACAGTACGCTCTCTCGGGGTTGTTAACACCTCTGTCTCAAGCTGCCTCAAGAAGCCTCCCCAAGTCCAGTTCATTCCTCAAGAAGGGTTTATCCTGCTCCCTTCTTTCTCATATTACACCCATTCCAGCGATGTTGTCCCTCCATTTTGAGGAACATGACCCTGGTTCCAGCCAACAGCTCCTGCAGCCTTCGATGCAAGTGTTTGTTCTCTACTACCTAATAGTTGAACAAGATGTGATGTGTTGTGAATTCTGTGGCAGAGCTCCCTCCTGTGGTCACAAGTGGTACTTCGGCTGATTCTCTCTGGGAGCTTCCGTTTGTGGAGGAAACTGGTACTGCTGCTTCTGAGTTTCCTCCCTCAGGTGATCTGGTGAGGTCGTTAGGTGCTTCTCTACTTAACCCCACCTAATGCTTTGATTCATGCTTCCTGTCAATGTTCCAGTGTTGGACTTGTGTTTCTCTGGATCATTCCTGTGGCCTGCTGCTCTGCATAGCTAAGTGCTTCTTTGCTATTTGTTGCTATTTTTTCTGTCCAGCTTGTCTATTTGTTTTGCTGGAAGCTCTGGGACGCAAAGGGTGTACCGCCGTGCCGTTAGTTCGGTACGGAGGGTCTTTTTGCCCCTTTGTGTGGTTTTCTTTAGGGTTTTGTGTAGACCGCAAAGTTATCTTTCCTATCCTCGTTCTGTCTAGAATATCGGGCCTCACTTTGCTGAATCTATTTCATCCCTACGTTTGTCTTTTCATCATACTCACAGTCATTATATGTGGGGGGCTGCCTTTTCCTTTGGGGTATTTCTCTGAGGCAAGGTAGGCTTATTTTTTCTATCTTCAGGCTAGTTAGTTTCTCAGGCTGTGCCGAGTTGCATAGGTAGCGTTAGGCGCAATCCACGGCTGCCTCTAGTTGTGTTTGGAGAGGATCAGGGATTGCGGTCTGCAGAGTTCCCACGTCTCAGAGCTCGTTCTATTATTTTGGGTTATTGTCAGATCACTGTATGTGCTCTGACCTCCATGTCCATTGTGATACTGAATTGCCTTTCATAACAGTACAGGAAGCCAAAAGTACTAATGATTCTCAATAGAGGGAAAAAAGAAGTTCTGAGACCATTTTTTTTCTTACATAGTAACATAGTAACATAGTTAGTAAGGCCGAAAAAAGACATTTGTCCATCCAGTTCAGCCTATATTCCATCATAATAAATACCCAGATCTACGTCCTTCTACAGAACCTAATAATTGTATGATACAATATTGTTCTGCTCCAGGAAGACATCCAGGCCTCTCTTGAACCCCTCGACTGAGTTCGCCTGAGTTCTTGGCTTTGTGTTTTGTCTTTTTTTTCCCCTAGACATTTGGGTGGTTCAGTACACAGGTGTAGCGATGGACATTAGAAGTCTGTCTTCATTTGTGGATCTGCTCTCGGCAAGAGTACAAAAGATTCAAGACACTATTGATCAGAAATCTATGTTAGAACCAAGAATTCCTATTCCTGATTTGTTTTTTGGAGATAGAACTAAGTTTCTGAATTTCAAAAATAATTGTAAGTTATTTCTGGCCTTAAAACCTCGTTCCTCTGGTGATCCAGTTCAACAGGTTTTGATTATTATTTCTTTTTTGCGCGGCGACCCTCAGGACTGGGCATTTTCTCTTGCGCCAGGAGATCCTGCATTGAGTAATATCAATGCGTTTTTCCTGGCGCTCGGATTGCTGTACGATGAGCCTAATTCAGTGGATTAGGCAGAAAAGATTTTGCTGGCTCTTTGTCAGGGTCAGGATGAGATAGAGGTATATTGCCAGAAATTTAGAAAATGGTCAGTGCTCACTCAATGGAATGAATCTGCGCTGGCAGCTATGTTCAGAAAGGGTCTCTCTGAAGCCCTTAAGGATGTCATGGTGGGATTTCCTATGCCTGCTGGTTTGAATGAGTCTATGTCTTTGGCTATTCAGATCGGTCGACGCTTGCGTGAGCGTAAATCTGTGCACCATTTGGCGGTATTACCTGAGCTTAAACCTGAGCCTATGCAGTGCGATAGGACTTTGACCAGAGTTGAACGGCAAGAACACAGACGTCTGAATGGGCTGTGTTTCTACTGTGGTGATTCCACTCATGCTATCTCTGATTGTCCTAAGCGCACTAAGCGGTTCGCTAGGTCTGCCACCATTGGTACGGTACAGTCAAAATTTCTTCTGTCCGTTACCTTGATCTGCTCTTTGTCATCATATTCTGTCATGGCGTTTGTGGATTCAGGCGCTGCTCTGAATTTGATGGACTTGGAATATGCTAAGCGTTGTGGGTTTTTCTTGGAGCCCTTGCAGTGTCCTATTCCATTGAGAGGTATTGATGCTACACCTTTGGCCAAGAATAAGCCTCAATACTGGACCCAGCTGACCATGTGCATGGCTCCTGCACATCAGGAGGATATTCGCTTTCTGGTGTTGCATAATCTGCATGATGTGGTCGTGTTGGGGTTGCCATGGCTACAAGCCCATAATCCAGTATTGGATTGGAAATCCATGCCGGTGTCCAGCTGGGGTTGTCAGGGGGTACATGGTGATGTTCCATTTTTGTCAATTTCATCCACCCCTTCTGAGGTTCCAGAGTTCTTGTCTGATTACCGGGATGTATTTGATGAGCCCAAGTCCGATGCCCTACCTCCGCATAGGGATTGTGATTGTGCTATCAATTTGATTCCTGGTGGTAAATTCCCAAAAGGTCGACTGTTTAATTTGTCCGTGCCTGAGCACACCGCTATGCGCAGTTATGTGAAGGAATCCCTGGAGAAGGGGCATATTCGCCCGTCATCGTCGCCATTAGGAGCAGGGTTCTTTTTTGTAGCCAAAAAGGATGGTTCGCTGAGACCTTGTATAGATTATCGCCTTCTTAATAAGATCACTGTTAAATTTCAGTACCCCTTGCCTTTGTTATCTGATTTGTTTGCTCGGATTAAGGGGGCTAGTTGGTTCACCAAGATTGATCTTCGTGGTGCGTATAATCTGGTGCGAATCAGGCGAGGCGATGAATGGAAAACTGCATTTAATACGCCCGAGGTTCATTTTGAGTATCTAGTGATGCCATTCGGACTTGCCAATGCTCCATCAGTGTTTCAGTCCTTTATGCATGACATCTTCCGAGAGTACCTGGATAAATTCCTGATTGTGTACTTGGATGACATTTTGATCTTCTCGGATGATTGGGAGTCTCATGTGAAACAGGTCAGAACGGTTTTTCAGGTCCTGCGTACTAACTCTTTGTTTGTGAAGGGATCAAAGTGTCTCTTTGGTGTGCAGAAGGTTTCATTTTTGGGGTTCATCTCTTCCCCTTCTACTATCGAGATGGATCCTGTTAAGGTCCAAGCCATCCATGATTGGACTCAGCCGACATCTCTGAAAAGTCTGCAAAAGTTCCTGGGCTTTGCTAATTTTTATCGTCGCTTCATCTGCAATTTTTCTAGTATTGCCAAACCATTGACCGATTTGACCAGGAAGGGTGCTGATTTGGTCAATTGGTCTTCTGCTGCTGTGGAAGCTTTTCAAGAGTTGAAGCGTCGTTTTTCTTCTGCCCCTGTGTTGTGTCAACCTGATGTTTCTCTTCCATTCCAGGTCGAGGTTGATGCTTCTGAGATTGGAGCAGGGGCTGTTTTGTCGCAGAGAGGTTCTGATTGTTCAGTGATGAAACCATGCGCTTTTTTTTCCAGGAAGTTTTCGCCTGCTGAGCAGAATTATGATGTGGGCAACCGAGAGTTGCTGGCCATGAAGTGGGCATTCGAGGAGTGGCGTCATTGGCTTGAAGGAGCTAAGCATCGCGTGGTGGTATTGACTGATCATAAGAACCTGACTTATCTCGAGTCTGCTAAGCGTTTGAATCCTAGACAGGCTCGTTGGTCGCTGTTTTTCGCCCGTTTTGACTTTGTGATTTCGTACCTTCCGGGTTCTAAAAATGTGAGGGCGGATGCTCTGTCTAGGAGTTTTGTGCCCGACTCTCCGGGTTTATCTGAGCCGGCGGGTATCCTCAAGGAAGGAGTAATTGTGTCTGCCATCTCCCCTGATTTGCGGCGGGTGCTGCAAAAATTTCAGGCTAATAAACCTGATCGTTGTCCAGCGGAGAAACTGTTTGTCCCGGATAGGTGGACAAATAAAGTGATCTCTGAGGTTCATTGTTCGGTGTTGGCTGGTCATCCTGGAATCTTTGGTACCAGAGAGTTAGTGGCTAGATCCTTTTGGTGGCCGTCTCTGTCGCGGGATGTGCGTTCTTTTGTGCAGTCCTGTGGGATTTGTGCTCGGGCTAAGCCCTGCTGTTCTCGTGCCAGTGGGTTGCTTTTGCCCTTGCCGGTCCAGAAGAGACCTTGGACACATATCTCTATGGATTTTATTTCAGATCTTCCCGTCTCTCAAAAGATGTCAGTCATTTGGGTGGTCTGTGATCGCTTTTCTAAGATGGTCCATCTGGTACCCTTGTCCAAGTTGCCTTCCTCCTCTGATTTGGTGCCATTGTTCTTCCAGCATGTGGTTCGTTTGCATGGCATTCCAGAGAATATCGTTTCTGACAGAGGTTCCCAGTTTGTTTCGAGGTTTTGGCGAGCCTTTTGTGGTAGGATGGGCATTGACTTTTTCCTCGGCTTTTCATCCTCAGACTAATGGCCAGACCGAACGAACCAATCAGACCTTGGAAACCTATCTGAGATGCTTTGTTTCTGCCGATCAGGATGACTGGGTGTCCTTTTTGCCTTTGGCTGAGTTCGCCCTTAATAATCGGGCCAGCTCGGCTACCTTGGTTTCGCCATTTTTCTGCAATTCTGGGTTCCATCCTCGTTTCTCTTCAGGACAGGTTGAGTCTTCGGACTGTCCTGGTGTGGATACTGTGGTGGACAGGTTGCAGCAGATTTGGACTCATGTAGTGGACAATTTGACCTTGTCCCAGGAGAAGGCTCAAAGTTTCGCTAATCGCAGACGCCGTGTGGGTCCCCGACTTCGTGTTGGGGATCTGGTTTGGTTATCTTCTCGTCATATTCCTATGAAGGTTTCCTCTCCGAAGTTTAAACCTCGTTTCATTGGTCCTTATAGGATTTCTGAGGTTATTAATCCTGTGTCTTTTCGTCTGACCCTCCCAGATTCTTTTTTCATACATAACGTCTTCCATAGGTCATTGTTGCGGAGATACGTGGCACCTATGGTTCCATCTGTTGACCCTCCTGCCCCGGTTTTGGTGGAGGGGGAATTGGAGTATATTGTGGAGAAGATTTTGGATTCTCGTGTTTCAAGACGGAAACTCCAGTATCTGGTTAAATGGAAGGGTTATGCTCAGGAGGATAATTCCTGGGTTTTTGCCTCTGATGTCCATGCTCCCGATCTTGTTCGTGCCTTTCATGTGGCTCATCCTGGTCGGCCTGGGGGCTCTGGTGAGGGTTCGGTGACCCCTCCTCAAGGGGGGGGTACTGTTGTGAATTCTGTGGCAGAACTCCCTCCTGTGGTCACAAGTGGTACTTCGGCTGATTCTCTCTGGGAGCTTCCGTTTGTGGAGGAAACTGGTACTGCTGCTTCTGAGTTTCCTCCCTCAGGTGATCTGGTGAGGTCGTTAGGTGCTTCTCTACTTAACCCCACCTAATGCTTTGATTCATGCTTCCTGTCAATGTTCCAGTGTTGGACTTGTGTTTCTCTGGATCATTCCTGTGGCCTGCTGCTCTGCATAGCTAAGTGCTTCTTTGCTATTTGTTGCTATTTTTTCTGTCCAGCTTGTCTATTTGTTTTGCTGGAAGCTCTGGGACACAAAGGGTGTACCTCCGTGCCGTTAGTTCGGTACGGAGGGTCTTTTTGCCCCTTTGCGTGGTTTTCTTTAGGGTTTTGTGTAGACCGCAAAGTTATCTTTCCTATCCTCGTTCTGTCTAGAATATCGGGCCTCACTTTGCTGAATCTATTTCATCCCTACGTTTGTCTTTTCATCTTACTCACAGTCATTATATGTGGGGGGCTGCCTTTTCCTTTGGGGTATTTCTCTGAGGCAAGGTAGGCTTATTTTTTCTATCTTCAGGCTAGTTAGTTTCTCAGGCTGTGCCGAGTTGCATAGGTAGCGTTAGGCGCAATCTACGGCTGCCTCTAGTTGTGTTTGGAGAGGATCAGGGATTGCGGTCTGCAGAGTTCCCACGTCTCAGAGCTCGTTCTATTATTTTGGGTTATTGTCAGATCACTGTATGTGCTCTGACCTCCATGTCCATTGTGATACTGAATTGCCTTTCATAACAGTGATGTCCTCAATGGACCTCCTTCTCCGCTGACAGTTGCAAGTAACGACCACTTCTGGGATGCCAACTCTCAGCACCTTGTGGCTACTGGGCCAATAGCATTTCTCCAGACCTGGTCCTTGCTCACCTCCTTGTCTCTTCTGACCAACCTAGGCCCCGCAGTCTGCTCACCAGTTCCAGAATCCTGTCTCTCCTGTCCGCAAGAACCTCAGCGTTAAAGAATGCAGCCTGGGTTCGGGCCTTGGTGGTTCTGGAAAATCGGCAGGATACGGATCACAGGTTCCTGCCATGTCTGCTGTTGAGCCTGCTTCCTCTGGCTTGAATATTCACCTGGTTATTCCCTCGGAAGTCTTGCATGGTTCTGCCATTTTTGGCAACCACTAAGCACGTTACGCTGTATATATGACAAACTGAATACAGCAAAAAACGTTAGCACTTTTTTGGAATGTTATATAGCACAGAAATGTACCCCAGACTACGGAATAGTGTACAGGTGAGAAATTTAACCCAGTAAAATTTTTGAATGCGTTTTTGCAGTATCAGATATCACAGTAATGTACCCCAGACCACAGAATACTGTATGGGTGAGTAATTTAATCCAGAAAAATTTGTAAATGCTTTTTGGAAGTGTTAGATAACATATGAATGTACAATACACTAAGGAATACTGTATGGCTTAGAAATTTAACCAAGCAAAGATTTTTAATTCCTTTTTGTAGTGTTAGATATCACATAAATGCACCCAACACTACCAAATACTGTAGGTGGTGTGGGTTAGACATTTAACCTAACAACATTTTTAAACATTTTTTTGGAATGATACCTATAACAGTAATGTACACCAGACCACAGAATACTGTACAGATGAGAAATTTAACCCAACAACATACTTGAACGCTTTTTTTTAGAGTGTTAGATATCACAAAAATGTACTCCAGAGCACAGAAGACTCTATGGGTGAGTAATTTAATTCAGAAAAAAATGTAAACACTTATTTTGAGTGCTATATAACACCAAAATGTACCACAAAGTATGTAATACTCTATGAATCACACAATATATTCCATTCTTTTCACGCAAAAAATGCTACAGCTGTATATTTTGCAAGCTATTGCACAGCCCTAATCCCTGTCTACAAACTATTCTGCCACTTTCTGATCTACTGCAACTCTCTCTCCCTCCCTACCCTAAATGCAGAATGCATGTAGTACAAGCAGCAAAGCAAGCGATAAGCCCTTAGAAGGCTAAACATTACAGGACTCTGATTCGTTTGACTGTGCACACACTGGCCTGGACAAGCACTCTCTCCCCTCAATGCAAAATGTCCCAAAGCTGTGCAATGGTGTCAGTGTGCCAAGCCAACTGGCTCCTGTTCTTTTATAACCCCTGATGGTGTCATACGGTCAGCTAATCACAGTAATTCTACAACCAAGATAGTTATGGCATTACAGTGACACACAGGCTATCCCCATATCCTTATTGGCTGTGTAACAGGTGTCAAAGATGCAGGGTGGGGATTTGAGTTTTAAATCAAGCACTGCCCAATGCTCGCTGAGTAAAAAATGCATCCAAGCACTCTTATATTCAAATGGTATCTGAGTATCACCAAGCACGTTCGCTCATCCCTTGTAGTCTTTAAAAAGCTGCCATAATTTACAGTGATTCTCATTAACCCCATATAAAGTTTAGCTGTTCTCGTAGGATTTTTCTTAGTTGCATTTTAAAGCTAAAAGCCTTAGTCTATAAACAATTTACAACACAGCAAAGGAATTTCATTATTGAAGGAGAAGGAACAATTCATATGCATTTGAGTCGCCCGCCAGGGACATGGGGTACTCGATACCGGGTCCGATACTTATAGGGGATGTCATGATGGCGGCGACCCGGTCCATGGCCCTGGGCGCCCAAGTAAAAGGGAATGTCCTTAAAGGGGTTTTGAATAAAGTGTGTGCTCGTGACTCCATCTGTGGTGTTCGGTCAGTGGGGACTGACGCTGCTTAAAGGGGTCCTCTGGGGTGATGTTATGGCAGCTAAGATGGAATAACTTCCCACAGGGGAAGTTGGGTTCCCAGGGCTCCCAGTGGGTAGATGAAGATGGTGAATGGTGCGGTAAGAAACAGAGGACACAGGTTTGCAGTCTCTTTACCTGGTTTACTGAAGACTTCAGGCAGCCACAGTCCAGAGTCCCAGATTACAGGTACAGGCAGAGTCTGGCCAGCTTGGAAGCGAGTTCAGAGTCCCCTTTACCAGGTGAAGTTAGAAGCCTTCCTACTAGTGCGGTGGTGTAGTCCCTTGCTTTCTGTGGTTTCTGTCAAGGTCCTCACTGTTCTCTCTGTCCTCCATAAAGGTGGGACACTAACCCATATGACAGGTGGCTCGAGACTTTTTACAGGGTCTCTATCATGACCCGGACTCTATGCGCCACTGTGTCTCCTGGGTATTAGGGCGGACAGGTGACATGTAGTCCAGCTGTCCTGCCGGTTTCTGCTGTAAGACTTGGAGTCCCTCACAACCTCGGTCTTCTGGCTAACAGTGTCTGCGCTCTGTAGGGAGGTAGCCCAGTTATAGCTGTCCTCCCCAATTGTCACTCTCCTTTGCTTCGCTCTCCTGCATGCTCACTACAAGCTGTTCTTCCTTCTGTGTTATCTCTGTCCAGGAGCTGCAGCACCCTTGTGGCTGCACGGCCCCTCAGTCCTTCATCTCTCTTCTCTGTCTGCCAGGAGCTGCAGACTCCCACGTCTGCTTAGCTGCACTCCTCTCTTACCAACTTCGCCTAAGCTGATGTTCCTCGACAAGCTCCCTTCTGGCAATCTCTTTCCAGCCCCCTCTGACAGGGAGCTCCTTCTTAGCACATCTTTCTGCTTCACTGTCCTCTCACAATCTGCCTGACTTTCCCTCCAGACCAGAATATATATATAGGGGAGCCACCCATAAGCTAGATCAGAGCTCCCCCTTCTGGCCTGGAGTGTGAACATGTTGTATTTTTGTGGTTACCTGATAAAGAAGATCTTCCTTCGCTTCCAAGCATGACACCACGCTCCCCGTGAGGAAAGCAATGCCACTGTAACAACTAGGACGCTGGGGTGTTACACATTAGATATGGAACACTGTGAAGATAGTCATCAATAAAAAGCTTTATAAAATTGGCACAACAGTGATATTACTTAGAAAAAGCAGAAATATGGTTATGCTGTGAGGCTGCTGAAGAATCTACAGGATTCAGATCATGAATAGAAATAGATTGTAGTTTATTCTCAATGCAATTCTAAGTCAAACGGATCTCTTCCTCAAGGGAGCCACAATAAAGATCACCTATGATTGGACGTCCTCAAAAACTGATAACAAGATAAAAAGAAAATTGGTCCAGCAGGCTGCCAAGACATCTGCATCAAAATATAAGTAGCTACAAGAAATTCTGGCAAGAATTAGCTCTGTACTGTATGGGACAATGATCTCCCATATTCATTATATGTCTAGCCTGTGGGATAGGGTGTCAAGCCAAAAACATCCTAGCCTCGCTATGTTTGGCCAAGACCTATATCAATTTCCAGAAATGCATGCAAGAAAACATGTTATGGTCTGATGAGCCCAATGTTGAATTTTTTGTCCATTTGTCAACACCGCAAATGAACACCATACCTACAGTAAAGAAAAGGTGGAGTTAACATTATCCAATTTGGCTGTTTTTCATCGCCTACAAATGGGGTTTTATTCAAGGTGGAGAGAATTATGAACAGTTCCAAATATATGTAAATTTTGCAATAAATCCTTCACGTTTTTTTCGTACATGCAGCAAAAAGAGCTGTAAAAAAGATTTCTTGAAAGGATATTCAAATAATTTAGCATATTTTTCTGTGATACATGGGGCATAATTTTTATGTTACAGTTTTATGTTTTTTGCCAGTATTAGGCGGTAGTGGTGAGAAAGTAAAGAAAATGCATTTCTGTTTTTCAAATTTTAATTTTTTCCTTTTTTTATGACCAAAAAGGATCTCTAAGGCTACTTTCACACTAGCGTTTTCTGCAATCCGTCACAATGCGTCGTTTTACAGAAAAAACGCATCCTGCAAAAGTGCTTGCAGGATGCGTTTTTTCCCCATAGACTTGCATTGACGACGCATTTGCGACGGATTGCCACACGTCGCATCCGTCGAGCGTGCTTTTGCGGACCGTCGGGAGAAAAAAACGCTACATGTAACGTTTTTTCTCCTGACGGACCGCTTTTTCCAACCGCGCATGCGTGACCGGAACTCCGCCCCCACCTCCCCGCACCTTACAATGGGGCAGCGGATGCGCCGGAAAAATGCATCCGCTGCACCCATTGTGCAATGCAGCAAACGCTAGCGTCGGAATCTCTCCCCGACGCATTGTGACAGGGAGATTCCGACGCTAGTGTGAAAGAAGCCTAAAATACAATTTATTTTTTTCCCTTTCCATAGTAAATGTTTCTGTCATACCGGCCTCCTCTGACGCTGCGGCCGCTTCTCCTATCAGTCCCGCTCTCTCCATTTCTCCTCGCCACTCTCAGTGTCACGCCGGTTCCCCGCGTCCTCTTCCTGCTGCTCGGGGATTTCGGCGTGGGGTGCGCGCTCCTCTTCCCTCCCGTCCTGTACCTGCTCCACACATGTGCCTTAGGACGCGGGCGTGCACTTCTTCCTCCAGTTAACCATTTCGGACCCTCCCTGCTCCTGTCTCCTCCAATCAGGTACTTCTTTGGGCTATATTAGGCCCCGCCTCCATAATGGAGGTGCCTGATTGTTGTGTGCAGTTTGTACCTTCGTTTGGCCCTGTCTGGTTCAGATCCTTTTCTGCTCCAGTCTGGTTCGTTTTCTCAGGCTCATTCTTCTCCTGTCTTCCCTCCGTTTTCCCAGCCTGTCTCCCTTGGTTCGTTCCTTCCTCCCCTCTCCCTTTTACTTTCATTCCCAGGATTTCTCCTCCACTTCCGTCCTTCCCTTCTGTCCTTTCCAGAGCCGTCCCTCTTGGTGCCAGCTGTTGCGGTATTGTTCCCCTCGGGCCTGCTCCCCAACTATCCCTGTATAGGGGTTGTCATCTCGGGTTCGCTCGCCCCTGGGTGTATCAGTACCGTGACCCAGAGGGTCCACTCTCTGTCCGGTTCTTCCGTCCTCACGGTCACTATAGGACTGCTCTCAGATTTCATCAGAGTGCAGTCAGATTGTCACAGTCTTCCGTCCTTACGGTCACTATAGGACTGCTCTCAGATTTCATCAGAGTGCAGTCAGATTGTCTCACTCTTCCGTCCTCACGGTCACTATAGGACTGCGCTCAGATTACATCAGAGTGCAGTCAGATTGTCACAGTTTCTATATATTGGACGTGGTTTTTTTTAACAGAGTCGGGGCTACTAAAAGCAAATTTGGATTGGCCCCTGCTTTTTTTAAATAAACTTTTAATATTCCTTATTGCCTTATATTTATTTACTTATTATTTCATTTATTTGACACATTGTGCCCCCACGTCCACATAAGGTCATAAAAAATATTTGTTTGGCATTTCAACATTTTCCATTTTTTCTTAAAGCTGATTTTCCCTTTAACTGGCTTTGGTATATTAACCCCAGCTTTAGGAGAAATTCATCCTCCTGGTAGTATGGCAGAGCATAATAGGTCTCTAAAGGTTACTTTCACACTAGCGTCGTACGACGCACGACGCAATGTGTCGTGGTGATGTACCGACGCATGCTGTGAAAGAGCAGCACAATGGGGGCAGCGGATGCAGTTTTACAACGCATCCGCTGCCCCATTGTGAGCTCCAGGGAGGAGTGGGCGAAGTTCCGGCCGCGCATGTGCGGTCGGAAATGGCGGACACAACGCACCAAAAAACGTTACATGCAACGTTTTTTGGTGCCGACGGTCCGCCACAACACGACGCAACCGTCGTTCGACGGTTGCGACGTGTGGCAATGCGTCGCAATGCATCGCTAATACAAGTCTATGGAGAAAAAACGCATCCTGCAGACAACTTTGCAGGATGCGTTTTTTCTGCAAAACGACGCATTGCGACGTGCTTCGTACGACGCTAGTGTGAAAGTAGCCTAAGACCTAGCATGTCTTGCTCCATCTCTACTCCCAGTGATCACATGACTGCTGGGTCATTTGGAGAAAGCGCTGTCATTGCTTCCTATTCTATGCACACATTGCTAGTTTAGCACCTTTATGTATTGCGATACTGAAGGCAGAGACTGTAATATACCATCTCTAGTCTTCAGCAGAGAGAATATGGCTGCATTTGACAGTGTCTTACAGCTGCTTTATTCTGCAGTAATGTTTTAGAATCTCCTTGCAGAGTAGATTGCGGACTGCTTGTATGCTTACAGTTTATGGGTGATCAGGAAGTAGTCAAAGTGTAAAAATATTTTTATGACATCATCATTCTTACATTTAATTAATTGTATACGTTCTACATATTCTACAAGCTACTTAATTTAGATTTAGACACAAGAAGTAACTAAGCCCTGTCAGCAATATTAATTGAAATGAGTCTACAATCACTTGGTTATGCGAAGAATTGGGATGAGTGCGAGTGCGAGTGCTCGGTGATACTCGGATATCACTCGAGTACCTGGGTGCTCAGATGTACTCATTACTCCGTGGGCATCGGGCTGTGCTCGATGCAAAATTCGAATCCCTGGCTCGCATGGTTGCTGACTGTTACACAGCCAATAAGCATGCGGGGATTGTTTGTGCATCAGTGTAATGCTGTAGCCATCTCGGTTGTGGCATTACTGTGATTGGCTGACCGTGTGGCATCATCAGGAGGTATAAAAGAACAGGCACCGCCGAGCTCAGCACACTGATGCAATTGCTCAGCTCTGTTACACTTTGTATTGGTGTTAGAGAGTGCATGTCTAGGACTCTGACTGCACAGTTTAACGAATCAGAGTCCTGTAGTATTGATACTGGTGCTGAAGCTTATCCATCATACTAAGAGCCCTAGTCAGGACTAATTCTTTGCTTTGCTGTTTGAGTCACATATATTCTGCATTTAGTGTAGGGAGGGAGTCGCAAAAGCAGGGAGAGTGTCTGCATGCAGTCTGTAGACAGGATTAGGGCTGTGCAGTCCCTTGCAAATATATAGCTGCATCTGTTTTTGGGGGAGTGAAAAATTTAATATACTTTGATCCATCGAGTATCACATGCTTTCTGTTACTTTTTTTTGTTATATAACACTCAAAAAAATAATTGAACAATTTTCCTGGGTTAAATTTCTTACCCATACACTCTTCTGTGTACTGGGGGTACATTTCTGTGATCTATAAAACTAAAAAAAGCATTAAAAAAATTTGCTGGATTACATTTCTCACCCATATACTATTTTGTGGTTTGGTGTACATTACTGTGATATCTTATACTCCAAAAAAAGTGTTAAAAAATTGGCTGGATTACATTTTTCACGCATATACTATTCCGCGGTCTGGGGTACATTTCTGTGCTACATAACACACCAAAAAAAGTGTTAAAATTTTTTACTGTATTCTGTACTGTATTCAAGTAGTCATTCATACAGGGTAATGTGCTTAGTGGCCGACAAAGATGGCCGAACCATGCAAGACTCCAGAGGGAGTGACCGTAGGAATATTGGAGTCAGTGGAAGCAGGTGCAACAGCAGAGTTTGTAGGAGCCTGTAGTCCACATCCAGATGATTTCCTGGAACCACTAAGGCCAAAACCCAGGCTGCATCCTTTATTGCTGGGGTTCTTGTGGACTGCCAGTATCCAGGAACTGGAGAATGGACTGTGGGGCCTAGGCTGGTCAGAAGAGACAAGGACCAGGACTGGAGAAATGTTATTGGGCCCACTAGCCACAAGGTACCAAGAGTTAGCATCCCTGGAGGTGGTCGTAACTGACTGTCAGCGGAGATTAGGTCCATTGAAGAGTTTGTGACCCTTCATCATATCTTGTTCACGCATCGGGCAGTAGAGAGGCTACATCGCTGGTATGCAGTAGGTGTAATCTCAGAAGGAAGGGAGCAGGGTGAACCCTTATTGAGGTATGAACGGTCCTGGGAGAGGATCCTTGAGGCAGCTCGAGGCAAGGCTACTGCCACCCCCGCAAATCATGCAGCTGCATCAACAAACGAAATATCCGAGCACAACAAAATACTCGGAGACCACTCGAGCATGCTCGCAGATACTCGAGTAACGAGCACACTCGCTCATCACTAGACATGAGTTAACTGGATGTAAATGTTTATTTGTGATAATGACTGCATCTAATGCATTTAATAATTACTATGATTCCTTTATGGTCTGGTGATAGCTATTAACAACTCCCAGCATCTTCTTACCGTTGTTAAGGACATACTGGAAGTTGTAGGTTCCTGATGATGTATTTATGTAAAGATGATGGTTTTGGTGCTGTATTAATGTACTAATGGTGAGTCTGGTGCTGTATGCATGTACTGATGGTGATTCTTGTGCTGTATTCCTTCATAGAAGGCAGTGATTTATTTTGTACAGTGCAGTACTGTGTTAGTACAGTATATAATAAAAGTGATTTGACAATCACAGGTTAAAGTTCCCTAAGAGGACTAAATTAAAATGAATGAATACCATAAAACCAAAATATGCAGACTTATATGGCACTGTATTGCATAAACAATTCTCTGCGGGCTTATATTGCACTGAGCGAAGGGGCGCCATATAAATTCTCACCTCAGGTAACTGTAGAGCTCAAATCCTCCATGTCTGATGTAACTGGTGACAGAGGACAGGTTAGGATCACCAACAAGGGAAAAACACAGAATCAATAAGGTACATAGATTTTTATTATTAAATATTATTTATAGATCCCAGAAAACCTTTAATGATAGCTTGCATGTCATCAGCACAGCAGGGCTTATTGGGATGTATTAAACCAGCCTATGTGAGTCAAATGTTCCATGTTTACTATGAAGTTATTTTGTTTATTATAAATACAATTTGTAATTTCTTTTTCTCTGATTTTTCTCGGATTTAACAACATGCTTTTTTGGTGACGTTAAAGAACACCCAGATTCATAAACATCTGGTTTGGATTGATGATGAGTCCTGGATATTAAGAAGGATTATTAGATGCTTACTAAAAATAGCATTGTTTTCTTCCAAATGATAAAATGGATAGTTTTCTAATACTTTTTTATTGTGGACAAAAACTATTATATTTAAAGGAGAAAAGTTCAACTGAAAGAAGTTCTTCTTCCATGAAACTTTATTCTTACAACATTGTTTTGAACTCGTTAGCTAGTGCTTGAAGTGATTTTGAAATGATATTGATAACTTTGAGTTCAAAAGTTTCAAAAAGTATTTAGCTGAAATATTTCTTTACTTATTTAGTATTTCCTTCCAGAACCCCCTTTTAGACTTCTATCATGCAGATTTTTCCAGTTTTATTTGCTTAAAATACTTTCTGTGTGTCAAAGATGCCACTGGCTTGACAGGCTTTCATGTCTCAGCACATCTTTATTTGTGGGGTGATTTCCCCTTCTGATACAGCTCATGTTTGATTTTGGCTGTCCTTTGCTGAAACAGGAAATATTGCTGCCTGTGTGCACAAGATCTCTTCTGTCTCTCTATACTTTCAATGGTGTCAATATTATTCTGCCCAATGATGACAAAAGTATTCTTGGAGTGATACCTTTATTGGCTAACCAGAAAATAATATACGTTTCCAAGCTTTCAGAGCACCTTCTTCAGGCAGGATTACAAATAAAGGTATCCCTCCAAGAATACTTTTGTCATCATTGGGCAGAAAAGTATTCACATCGATTTTTCTGGCTAACACGGTACCACAATATAATTTGCTATTGTACATCATTATACATTCACTGCAAATTCATACTTGGGTTCTCCTCTACTTCCTTTCTCTAACACTGTTTATTTTGCTGTCTATAAACTTTCCACCTTTCTTCTGGTATTATTATTATTATTATTTATTGTTATAGCGCCATTTATTCCATGGCGCTTTACATGTGAGGAGGGGTATACATAATAAAAACAAGTACAATAATCTTAAACAATACAAGTCATAACTGGTACAGGAGGAGTGAGGACCCTGCCCGTGAAGGCTCACAATCTACAAGTAATGGGTGAGAATACAGTAGGTGAGGGTAGAGCTGGTCATGCAGCGGTTTGGTCGATCGGTGGTTACTGCAGGTTATAGGCTTGTCGGAAGAGGTGGGTCTTCAGGCTCTTTTTGAAGGTTTCGATGGTAGGTGAGAGTCTGATATGTTGTGGTAGAGGGTTCCAGAGTAGGGGTGAGGCGCGAGAGAAATCTTGTATACAATTGTGGGAAGAGGAGATAAGAGGGGAGTAGAGAAGGAGATCTTGTGAGGATCGGAGGTTGCGTGTAGGTAAGTACCGGGAGACGATTCTGGTATCATTATCATTGAGAGAAGGGAACATAGAGCAGCAAGCAGCAGTGTATATTTGAACTAATGTTAAAATACGCAGTGTAGGAGTTGCCCATATGTTACTGTTAGAAAATGGTAAACCCTTTGTTATTAAAAACAATAAAAAATGTTTCAAGGTTTATTTAAAAAAGCAAGCAGAACAACGGTTTCAGTATCCTTTAAAAAGCACTTAAAATAGTTGACCAATACTTGGACATCCCCTTCTCTTTCCTCATGTTTGGCCCAGTTCAAATAAAAACAATACTCACCTCTGATGCCAAGCTGTTCACGCGATGTTGGCACTCACTTATTGGGTCTCAAGTGAGGTTGCTATGTCACGTGAGCCCTGCAGCCAATCAGCGCTGCCATCACTGTTAAGTCAAATACCTTGCAAAATTGGAGTCATGACACTAATTACATTGAAATGAGAAGTCTAAGGAATCCTCCTGTTCCTTACTACAGAGCACCACAAAGAGGTTTGGACTTAGCCTTTCAGATCCCAAAATCCCAGCCCTCAGACTAGTCACTGGCTGGCAATACAACCCAGAAGCCCTGATGGAACAGTAGGGGAAAAAGAATGAGTCATGGATCATTAGGTCAGCCATGACAAGCCAGATGACATGCAGTAGTAGCATAGTCAAGAAAGAGAAAAGGGTAAAAACCAGGAGAAGAATTACAAGTTCCAGTCAAACAATCCAAATGGCAGTGTGATTGGCCAAATCCTGGAACTGAGCAGGGTCCACGGTATTGATAAAAAACTAAGTACCTATTATTACCTGTTAACCTATTATTTTACCCTGCCAGTTGTTGTTCAGTCATTGCTTCTAGCCTCTTATACTTTTAAATTCATGGAAATAACTAAGTACACCCTCTTACATTTGTGTGGCTTTATGGTGTTAGGCCATAATACAAACACATCTGGTCCTTACAAGTTCTTAAAATTAGGAAAAAGCAACCTGAAGACGAACAACAATATAAGACAAATACGTGTTTCTCATGATTATAGATATAATAAGGGGTTAGATAGATGCTAGGCAGTGATTGAACACTATCAGGATAAAATATCCATTTGATAGGAATGGCCTGGAGCTTAGAATTTTGGGTGGGGCATTGTCATTTAACAGAAATGTTTGATCCTGGTGAGGTAAGTTAAAGTTGTTGGCATATAAGCTTGTATTATTTTTTTTATATTTTCATTTACAATATTATTCAATAATTTGGTATACATTTGGTAATATTTTAATCATATTTGGACTGTGTTGCAAAAAGGCAAGAGAGCCCTGATTTGAGGTCAGGAAAACATGGCTGCAGCGCACAAGATTGAAGACGAGCTCCATTCACTTTTAATTATACTCTCATTATAATAAACCATCAGAATATTTATTTTACCTGGAGACAGTAAAGAGGTTGTCTAATTATTCAAATTTGTCATGATCTTATTACTGTTAAATGGCAGTGAACCTTGAATGTCAAGTAGGATGAATAGCTACATAATATGAAGCATAACAGCCTCCATATAGTGCCAGACAGTCTCCACCATCTTGTGCAGTATGCACAGGTGATGGACCGTGGCTCACACGTTTGCATACATTCATAATTGTATGGAATTATACATTAAAAAACGACAAGGCTACTGAGTCCATTGACCTCTATGGCAGCGTTGCTTATCTCTTCAAGTTCTTATGCCATTTTCTCTTTTTTGCTTCCATTCATTTTCTATTGGTCATTTGTTCCCTACGTACTGTATATTGTTTCCTGGTCTCTGTTTTGTATTGCACTTTGTCTATTGTACCATTGTCCATTTCTCTACTTAGTTGGCCAAGTACTTCCTGGATTGTGACGTTGACCTAGTCCCTAAGCTTGTCTAGTACCTCGGATATCTCACCTGGCTCTATTGCATTTCTACCATTCTAACATATGGCTCAACCATAACTATGCTTTTTTTTAACTATTTGATGATCCTCATTTATGAGCCACCCTTGTTGCTATCTGCAGTGAAGTCTGCTGGATCCCTGTGCAATTGTTAAACAGTGGAAACCTGTGAATGCCTAGGTCTGTAGGCCTTGGTCTACCCAACTGACTTGAGAATCCAAGGGCCCTTTATCTGTACTCACTAGTAGGTGAATAATAACATACAGCCCTATTATAACTCCGTAAAAAAAATACATCTGTAATACTGTTGTGTGCAAAATCCTTTTTTCGTGACTGTCAGAGTGGACTGTTCCTCTTCTGTTCTATACTAACTTGACACTGGAATGGATCCCAGAAGAAGGAACAAGGAAAAAAACTATCCCAAACATTTATTATAGAAAGATTTTACTCTGCTTGGAAAACTCCGATTTTGGGTGGAAAAATAGAAAAAAATAAACCCTATTTTTGACCAAACCTATTAAGCATCTGTCTAATTTTATGTGGTGTTAATATATTGTGATTTCCGATGAAATTTGTAAATCTGGTGAAAATAAAAAATGTACAATAAATATGAAAAATTACACTGACATGTCTGTAAAATGTAAATCCTTTATACTCATCTATGCTCAACAAGGCAAAGTATTTAAATTCCCAATTAGCGTATTGGCAAACCATGCCTCTAATTAACTCAGCATGATACGCAATAAACATTAACATATCCTAGCCAACCAGTAATGCATGTAATTACCTCTCACCGTGTTAATCACTTCTCCAGAAGTTTTCCTGCTTGAGTTCCTAAAATCTAAATTCCACTCATGCAAAACATTACATGACTTTAGTATCAGTATTGCGGTGCATTACTTTTAAAAAGTTCTTTGTTTTTCATTCTTTTGGCTAAATCAATTAAAAAAGACAAAATAATGTAGTCCTGTTGTCTCAAAGCTGTTCCTACAGTATTAGCTTTAGTGATGAGCGAGTGTGCTCGTTGCTCGGGTTTTCCCGAGCACACTCGTGTGGTCTCCGAGTATTTGTAACTACTTGGAGATTTAGTTTTTGTTGATGCAGTTACATGATTTACGGCTGCTAGCCAGCCTGAGTACATGTGGGGGTTGCCTGGTTCCTAGGGAATCCCCACATGTAATCCAGCTGTCTATCAGCTGTAAATCATGCAGCTGAGGCAATGAAAACTAAATCTCCGAGCAGTTACAAATACTCGGAGATCACCCGAGCGTGCTTGGGGGAAAACCCGAGCAATGAGTACACTCGCTCATCAATAATTAGCTTCTATTAGGAGGATTCAATGTTGTAATGCAAATGGATTCTGCTTGCCTGATTTTTTCAGTAGAAATGTAGAAGAGCAGCAGTGCTGGGTTGTATGAAGAATCCCCGTTACTATGTAATAGAAGCTTTTGCATATAGGAGAGCACTTATTTCAGGGCTACACTATTGTAGATGGTCAGCCTGTAGCTGAGCTGTTGCTTCAGGTTGCTTACACCATTGTAGAATTGGAAAGTTGCAGCTGTCCAAACAGCTGGCAAATGTGCATCGAAATAAATGATAAAGCTGCATCTGGATTTTGCAATGGAACATGATGGGAATGTACCATGAGTCAGCCAAGCAATCTATAGTACAAGCTTTGTACAAAACAATGTGACCTATTGGTAAATATCTCGATTCTGTATGTGCGGTGGGTTTTTATTTGGATATGGCACATTTAGTCCCCAAAGACTTTAATTTGGAAAATTATGATATAGAAACACGGCACAGTTTTGACGATTTTCTTATTAAAGGATAATATATATTTTGTCCAGATACCACTTGAGCCATAATTGTTCAAGGATGTCAGATAATATTTTCGATACATGTGTAAATGATTGAGCTGAGCTGACTTCTTGACTGTCGTTTCCTAGAAGTTGTCACTAGTTGACATTGTTATATTGTACAGAACAGGTTTTTCTGCTGTAACTGTGTATTTATGTGTCAGTTTATGACAGGACCACAGCAGGTGAATTGTACATTGCATGGGATAAAGAAGTGATATACAGACTTCAAGAATTTCATGTGTGCGGACCTGGCCTTGTTCAAAAGAATATTGGACCAATGAACGTAGAGCGCAATCCACTGCTCTAAGGGATGCTGTTGTGAATTCTGTGGCAGAGCTCCCTCCTGTGGTCACAAGTGGTACTTCGGCTGATTCTCTCTGTGAGCTTCCGTTGGTGGAGGAAAGTGGTACTGCGGCTTCTGAGTTTCCTTCCTCAGGTGATGTGGTGAACTCGTTAGGTGCTGCTCTATATAACTCCACCTAGTGCTTTGATCCTGGCCTCCAGTCAATGTTCTAGTATTGGACCTGTTTCCTCCTGGATCGTTCCTGTGGCCTGCTGCTCTGCATAGCTAAGTTCCGCTTTGCTATTTTGTTTGCTGTTTTTTTTCTGTCCAGCTTGTCTATTTGTTTTTTCCTGCTTGCTGGAAGCTCTGGGACGCAGAGGGTGTACCTCCATGCCGTTAGTTCGGTACGGAGGGTCTTTTTGCCCCCTTTGCGTGGTTTTTGTAGGGTTTTGTGTTGACCGCAAAGTTACCTTTCCTATCCTCGCTCTGCTCAGAAAGTCGGGCCTCACTTTGCTAAATCTATTTCATCTCTACGTTTGTCTTTTCATCTTAACTCACAGTCATTATATGTGGGGGCTGCCTTTTCCTTTGGGGTATTTCTCTGAGGCAAGGTAGGCTTATTTTCTATCTTCAGGCTAGCTAGTTTCTCAGGCTGTGCCGAGTTGCATAGGGAGCGTTAGGCGCAATCCACGGCTGCCTCTAGTGTGGTTGGAGAGGATTAGGGATTGCGGTCAGCAGAGTTCCCACGTCTCAGAGCTCGTTCTATGTTTTTGGGTTATTGTCAGGTCACTGTATGTGCTCTGACCTCTATGTCCATTGTGGTACTGAATTACCTTATCATAACAGGATGCAGACTTTTGATGTCTAACTGTTTTGTTTTGTTAGAGATTGCGCTCTGTGTTTTATTAGATATTTGCTTGCTTGTTAGTTCAAGTTCAGTTTCAGGAATCAATGTTTCCATTCAATGACAGTAAGCAAAGGAAGACATGCGAGCTGAATCTTATGCAAACATGTGGCCATATACAAGATTGGTAATTACGTAAAGCAATCATTCCATAACTCTCAAGCCATTGTTCTCCCAGCCACTAGTCCCATTATGGGGATGGGGTTAGTAGACCCAGTGGAGTCATCACTATGTGGGGGCTGCCTTTTCCTTTGGGGTATTTCTCTGAGGCAAGGTAGGCTTATTTTCTATCTTCAGGCTAGCTAGTTTCTCAGGCTGTGCCGAGTTGCATAGGGAGCGTTAGGCGCAATCCACGGCTGCCTCTAGTGTGGTTGGAGAGGATTAGGGATTGCGGTCAGCAGAGTTCCCACGTCTCAGAGCTCGTTCTATGTTTTTGGGTTATTGTCAGGTCACTGTATGTGCTCTGACCTCTATGTCCATTGTGGTACTGAATTACCTTATCATAACAGTACTGGAGGCCCAAAGTACTAATGATTCTCAATAGAGGGAAAAAAGAAGTTCTGAGACCATTTTTTTTTCTCTGCGCTGTGTTTTGCCTTTTTTTTTCCCTAGACATTTGGGTGGTTCAGGACACAGGTGTAGCGATGGACATTAAAGGTCTGTCTTCATGTGTGGATCAGCTCACGGCAAGAGTACAAAATATTCAAGACTTTGTGGTTCAGAATTCTATGTTAGAACCGAGAATTCCTATTCCTGATTTGTTTTTTGGAGATAGAACTAAATTTCTGAGTTTCAAAAATAATTGTAAACTATTTCTGGCTTTGAAACCTCGCTCCTCTGGTGACCCAGTTCAACAAGTTAGGATCATTATTTCTTTTTTACATGGCGACCCTCAGGACTGGGCATTTTCTCTTGCGTCAGGAGATCCTGCATTAAGTAATATCGATGCGTTTTTCCTGGCGCTCGGATTGCTGTACGATGAACCTAATTCAGTGGATCAGGCAGAGAAAAATTTGCTGGCTCTGTGTCAGGGTCAGGATGAGATAGAGGTATATTGTCAGAAATTTAGAAAGTGGTCCGTACTCACTCAATGGAATGAAGTTGCGCTCGCAGCTATTTTCAGAAAAGGTCTCTCTGAAGCCCTTAAGGATGTCATGGTGGGATTTCCTATGCCTGCTGGTCTGAATGAGTCTATGTCTTTGGCCATTCAGATTGGTCGACGCTTGCGTGAGCGTAAATCTGTGCACCATTTGGCGGTATTACCTGAGCTTAAACCTGAGCCTATGCAGTGCGATAGGACTTTGACCAGAGTTGAACGGCAAGAACACAGACGTCTGAATGGGCTGTGTTTCTACTGTGGTGATTCCACTCATGCTATCTCTGATTGTCCTAAGTGCACTAAGCGGTTCGCTAGGTCTGCCACCATTGGTACGGTACAGTCAAAATTTCTTCTGTCCGTTACCTTGATCTGCTCTTTGTCATCGTATTCTGTCATGGCATTTGTGGATTCAGGTGCTGCCCTGAATTTGGTGGACTTGGAGTATGCTAGGCGTTGTGGGTTTTTCTTGGAGCCCTTGCAGTGTCCTATTCCATTGAGAGGAATTGATGCTACGCCTTTGGCCAAGAATAAGCCTCAGTACTGGACCCAGCTGACCATGTGCATGGCTCCTGCACATCAGGAGGTTATTCGCTTTCTGGTGTTGCATAATCTGCATGATGTGGTCGTGTTGGGGTTGCCATGGCTAGAAGTCCATAATCCAGTATTAGATTGGAAATCCATGTCTGTGTCCAGCTGGGGTTGTCAGGGGGTACATGGTGATGTTCCATTTCTGACTATTTTGTCATCCGCCCCTTCTGAGTTTCCAGAGTTCTTGTCTGATTACCGGGATGTATTTGATGAGCTCAAGTCCGATACCCTACCTCTGCATAGGGATTGTGATTGTGCTATCGATTTGATTCCTGGTAGTAAATTCCCAAAAGGTTGACTGTTTAATTTATCTGTGCCTGAGCACGCCGCTATGCGGAGTTATGTGAAGGAGTCCTTGGAGAAGGGGCATATTCGCCCGTCATCGTCGCCATTAGGAGCAGGGTTCTTTTTTGTAGCCAAGAAGGATGGTTCACTGAGACCTTGTATAGATTACCGCCTTCTAAATAAGATCACGGTTAAATTTCAGTACCCCTTGCCGTTGTTATCTGATTTGTTTGCTCGGATTAAGGGGGCTAGTTGGTTCACCAAGATAGATCTTCGTGGTGCGTATAATCTTGTGCGTATTAAGCGAGGCGATGAATGGAAAACTGCATTTAATACGCCCGAGGGCCATTTTGAGTATCTAGTAATGCCATTCGGACTTGCCAATGCTCCATCAGTGTTTCAGTCCTTTATGCATGACATCTTCCGAGAGTACCTGGATAAATTCCTGATTGTGTACTTGGATGACATTTTGATCTTCTCGGATGATTGGGAGTCTCATGTGAAGCAGGTCAGAACGGTGTTTCAGGTCCTGCGTGCTAATTCTTTGTTTGTGAAGGGATCAAAGTGTCTCTTTGGTGTTCAGAAGGTTTCATTTTTGGGGTTCATCCTTTTCCCCTTCTACTATCGAGATGGACCCTGTTAAGGTCCAAGCCATCCATGATTGGACTCAGCCGACATCTCTGAAAAGTCTGCAAAAGTTCCTGGGCTTTGCTAATTTTTATCGTCGCTTCATCTGCAATTTTTCTAGTATTGCTAAACCATTGACCGATTTGACCAAGAAGGGTGCTGATGTGGTCAATTGGTCTTCTGCTGCTGTGGAAGCTTTTCAAGAGTTGAAGCGTCGTTTTTCTTCTGCCCCTGTGTTGTGTCAACCAGATGTTTCGCTTCCGTTCCAGGTCGAGGTTGATGCTTCTGAGATTGGAGCAGGGGCTGTTTGGTCGCAGAGAAGTTCTGATTGCTCGGTGATGAAACCATGCGCCTTCTTTTCCAGGAAGTTTTCGCCTGCTGAGCGAAATTATGATGTGGGCAATCGAGAGTTGCTGGCCATGAAGTGGGCATTCGAGGAGTGGCGTCATTGGCTTGAAAGAGCTAAGCATCGCGTGGTGGTCTTGACTGATCATAAGAACTTGACTTATCTCGAGTCTGCCAAGCGGTTGAATCCTAGACAGGCTCGTTGGTCGCTGTTTTTTGCCCGTTTTGACTTTGTGATTTCGTACCTTCCGGGCTCTAAGAATGTGAAGGCGGATGCTCTGTCTAGGAGTTTTGTGCCCGACTCTCCGGGTTTATCTGAGCCGGCGGGTATCCTCGAAGAGGGAGTAATTGTGTCTGCCATCTCCCCAGATTTGCGGCGGGTGCTGCAAAAATTTCAGGCTAATAAACCTGATCGTTGCCCAGCGGAGAAACTGTTTGTCCCTGATAGGTGGACGAATAAAGTTATCTCTGAGGTTCATTGTTCGGTGTTGGCTGGTCATCCTGGAATCTTTGGTACCAGAGAGTTAGTGGCTAGATCCTTTTGGTGGCCATCTCTGTCGCGGGATGTGCGTACTTTTGTGCAGTCCTGTGGGATTTGTGCTCGGGCTAAGCCCTGCTGTTCTCGTGCCAGTGGGTTGCTTTTGCCCTTGCCGGTCCCGAAGAGGCCTTGGACACATATCTCTATGGATTTTATTTCAGATCTTCCCGTCTCTCAAAAGATGTCAGTCATTTGGGTGGTCTGTGATCGCTTCTCTAAGATGGTCCATTTGGTACCCTTGTCTAAATTACCTTCCTCCTCTGATTTGGTGCCATTGTTCTTCCAGCATGTGGTTCGTTTACATGGCATTCCAGAGAATATCGTTTCTGACAGAGGTTCCCAGTTTGTTTCGAGGTTTTGGCGAGCCTTTTGTGGTAGGATGGGCATTGACTTGTCTTTTTCCTCGGCTTTCCATCCTCAGACTAATGGCCAGACCGAACGAACCAATCAGACCTTGGAAACATATCTGAGATGCTTTGTTTCTGCTGATCAGGATGACTGGGTGTCCTTTTTGCCTTTGGCTGAGTTCGCCCTTAATAATCGGGCCAGCTCGGCTACCTTGGTTTTGCCGTTTTTCTGCAACTCTGGGTTCCATCCTCGTTTCTCTTCAGGGCAGGTTGAGTCTTCGGACTGTCCTGGTGTGGATACTGTGGTGGACAGGTTGCAGCAGATTTGGACTCATGTAGTGGACAATTTGACCTTGTCCCAGGAGAAGGCTCAACGTTTCGCTAATCGCAGACGCTGTGTGGGTCCCCGACTTCGTGTTGGGGATTTGGTTTGGTTATCTTCTCGTCATATTCCTATGAAGGTTTCCTCTCCTAAGTTTACACCTCGTTTCATTGGTCCGTATAGGATTTCTGAGGTTCTTAATCCTGTGTCTTTTCGTCTGACCCTTCCAGATTCTTTTTCCATACATAACGTATTCCATAGGTCATTGTTACGGAGATACGTGGCACCTATGGTTCCATCTGTTGATCCTCCTGCCCCGGTTTTGGTGGAGGGGGAGTTGGAGTATATTGTGGTGAAGATTTTGGATTCTCGTGTTTCAAGACGGAAACTCCAGTATCTGGTTAAGTGGAAGGGTTATGCTCGGGAAGATAATTCCTGGGTCTTTGCCTCTGATGTCCATGCTCCCGATCTTGTTCATGCCTTTCATATGGCTCATCCTGGTCGTCCTGGGGGCTCTGGTGAGGGTTCGGTGACCCCTCCTCAAAGGGGGGGGGTACTGTTGTGAATTCTGTGGCAGAGCTCCCTCCTGTGGTCACAAGTGGTACTTTGGCTGATTCTCTCTGTGAGCTTCCGTTGGTGGAGGAAAGTAACATAGTAACATAGTAACATAGTTAGTAAGGCCGAAAAAAGACATTTGTCCATCCAGTTCAGCCTATATTCCATCATAATAAATCCCCAGATCTACGTCCTTCTACAGAACCTAATAATTGTATGATACAATATTGTTCTGCTCCAGGAAGACATCCAGGCCTCTCTTGAACCCCTCGACTGAGTTCGCCATCACCACCTCCTCAGGCAAGCAATTCCAGATTCTCACTGCCCTAACAGTAAAGAATCCTCTTCTATGTTGGTGGAAAAACCTTCTCTCCTCCAGACGCAAAGAATGCCCCCTTGTGCCCGTCACCTTCCTTGGTATAAACAGATCCTCAGCGAGATATTTGTATTGTCCCCTTATATACTTATACATGGTTATTAGATCGCCCCTCAGTCGTCTTTTTTCTAGACTAAATAATCCTAATTTCGCTAATCTATCTGGGTATTGTAGTTCTCCCATCCCCTTTATTAATTTTGTTGCCCTCCTTTGTACTCTCTCTAGTTCCTGCGGTGGTACTGCGGCTTCAGAGTTTCCTTCCTCAGGTGATGTGGTGAAGTCGTTAGGTGCTGCTCTATTTAACTCCACCTAGTGCTTTGATCCTGGCCTCCAGTCAATGTTCTAGTATTGGACCTGTTTCCTCCTGGATCGTTCCTGTGGCCTGCTGCTCTGCATAGCTAAGTTCCGCTTTGTTATTTTGTTTGCTGTTTTTTTTCTGTCCAGCTTGTCTATTTGTTTTTTCCTGCTTGCTGGAAGCTCTGGGACGCAGAGGGTGTACCTCCGTGCCGTTAGTTCGGTACGGAGGGTCTTTTTGCCCCCTTTGCGTGGTTTTTGTAGTGTTTTGTGTTGACCGCAAAGTTATCTTTCCTATCCTCGCTCTGTTCAGAAAGTCGGGCCTCACTTTGCTAAATCTATTTCATCTCTACGTTTGTCTTTTCATCTTTACTCACAGTCATTATATGTGGGGGCTGCCTTTTCCTTTGGGGTATTTCTCTGAGGCAAGGTAGGCTTATTTTCTATCTTCAGGCTAGCTAGTTTCTCAGGCTGTGCCGAGTTGCATAGGGAGCGTTAGGCGCAATCCACGGCTGCCTCTAGTGTGGTTGGAGAGGATTAGGGATTGCGGTCAGCAGAGTTCCCACATCTCAGAGCTCGTTCTATGTTTTTGGGTTATTGTCAGGTCACTGTATGTGCTCTGACCTCTATGTCCATTGTGGTACTGAATTACCTTATCATAACAGGATGCAGACTTTTGATGTCTAACTGTTTTGTTTTGTTAGAGATTGCGCTCTGTGTTTTATTAGATATTTGCTTGCTTGTTAGTTCAAGTTCAGTTTCAGGAATCAATGTTTCCATTTAATGACAGTAAGCAAAGGAAGACATGCGAGCTGAATCTTATGCAAACATGTGGCCATATACAAGATTGGTAATTACGTAAAGCAATCATTCCATAACTCTCAAGCCATTGTTCTCCCAGCCACTAGTCCCATTATGGGGATGGGGTTAGTAGACCCAGTGGAGTCATCACTACAGGGGGTCTTACATGCAGCCCAAGGTGATGAGCTCAGCCTGAAGAAAATACCTCCACCAATGCACAGTTAGCTTAAGGGGGTGTTTCCCGTGGTCTGGGATCAATTTCAGGGGTGGCTTGAGGTATTTAGGACACTGAAGAGGAAATGGAGAGGTTGATGATGACTGAAGTTGGATACACGTGCTACAGTTGTGATATCTGTTATCTGAAGAAACATAGGCTGTTACAGCAGACTATACCATGAGAGATAGCAAATTCTGTGGGCCAACCAAAAGTTGGGTGACAGTGGGTATCACCTGATATGCGGGCAGTGGAACTACTCATCTCGGGTTGGGATCTTGTGGACTGAGGGCACTGTACTTTGGCCATCTACTTGTATCTGGAGTTGCTGTATGACCATGGACGTAAGGAATAAAACTGATTGCATCATTACCCTGCCCATTTGATTATTACAATCCACAAACTCAGAACTTCACAACAATGCTTCAGGGCTGAGCTGTTTGAAATTGAAAATCTATCCTACCCTGTAGCATCCAAAGTCCGCCTATTCACAAAGATTTACAACATATCTACTGAAACCCACAACAATCTGGACAACAAGATGTCCCATTCTCTGCCATCATATTTCAGCATCATCCATATGGATCGCCCCGTCAGGGCAGTGGGGTATTCGGTACTGGGTCCTTCGGTTCTCAGTGGGATGTCTTGGTGGCTCACCCGGTCCGTGGCCCTGGGATGTCCGTGTAAAAGGGAAAGGTCTTTAAAGGGGAAATGTTCATGATGCCAACTGTGGTATTCAGTCAAGGTGGCCGACGCTGCTTTAAGGGGTCCGCTGGGGTAATGTTATGGCAGCTAGATGGTATACCTTCTTACAGGTGAAGTATATCCCCAGGGCTTCCCAGTGTGTAGATGGTGGATGGTGAGAGGTGAAGTGAAGAACGATGACACAAGGTTGCAGTCTCTTTACCTTTCACTGAAGGCTTCAGCATCCACAGTCCAGGGTACCAGACCATAGGGCAGGCAGAGTCCGGCCAGTTTGGAGGCAAATCTAAAGTCCCCTTGTCCAGGTAGAAATCAGTAGCCTTTCTCTAGCGCCGTGGTGTTGTGGTACCTTACTGATAAGCATCTCATAAGGTCCTCACAACTGTTGAAGATGTTACAGATTAGAGTTGAGCGACCTTGACCTTTTTAGAGTCGAGCCGGGTTTCGCGAAACCCGACTATCTCAAAAGTCGGGTCGAGTGAAATCGGCCAATTATGACGTAAAGTCGGGATCGACCGAAACACGAAACCCAATGCAAGTCAATGGGGCAGCATAGTCGGCAGTGAGTGGGGGCCAGGAAAACACCTATAGTGCCCATTTTAATGTCAAAACCATCCATTCTTCTTAATGAAGCTTGTCAAGCGTAATTTACCTTATAATAATTGGAAGGCATTTGAAATTGGGGTTCATTTGGCTAAAGTTGTGGTGGGTAGGGCTGGTTCAAGTAATTAGTGGGCCCAGGAAATCTGGACCACATCACGGCAGTGGAGCAGGGAGAGGTAAGTATTTCAACTTTGCAAGTGCTGTGAACCTGAGCAAGCAGGGGGGGCCCACTCGTTGGCATTGGCACTGGCACAGGGCCCCTCAAAGTACAGCGGTGTGTTTGCACGGCGGGGGCGCCTCCCACCGGCAGCAACACTTTTGCGTACTATGAGAGGCCCTGTGCCAGTGACGTCGCCAACTAGTATTCCTCCCCCCACCTGATGAAGGAACCTGCACTTTCATCTGCACCTTCCTGTTTGTCCCCGTGTAAGGTGGTATGGTATGCGGGAAGGGGGACCTGACTTTCAGCAGGGTCACAATCTTGCAGTGTAGCGTGCACAGTAAGTAGTCGAAATGCAGTTCAAAATTGGCAACAGTAGTAAACAGGCGGCACAGCTTTGTTCAGTGGAGGAGAACAGCAAGGAGTGGCAGACACCGATAGTAGGCCCCAACCCAACTAGTAGGCCAAATGCAGTCTAACATTAACAACTACTTAACGAGCGCCTGAAAACGGAATTTCAGGACAGGAAACCAGCAGAACAGCAAGGAGTGGCAGACACCGATAGTAGGCCCCAAACCAACTAGTACGCCAAATGCAGTTGTTCCGTTTAACCACAATTTAATGAGAGCCTGAAGATAGAAGTTCAGGAAAGGCAACCTGGAGAACACCTTGGAGTGGAACACACCATCTCTCTACACCCCATACCCAATTTGTAGGTCTAATGCAGCGTAGTTTCCAACAACTACTAAACGAGAGCATGATGATCGAAGCATTGGCGAGGAAACCTGGGGAACACCTTGGAGTGGAACACACCATCTCTCTACACCCCATACCCAATTTGTAGGCCTAATGCAGCGTAGTTTCCAACAACTACTAAACGAGAGCCGGAAGATCGAAGCTCAGGAAAGGCAACCTGGAGAACACCTTGGAGTGGAACACACCATCTCTCTACACCCCATACCCAATTTGTAGGCCTAATGCAGTGTAGTTTCCAAGAACTACTAAACGAGAGCCGGAAGATCGAAGCTCAGGAAAGGCAACCTGGAGAACACCTTGGAGTGGAACACACCATCTCTCTACACCCCATACCCAATTTGTAGGCCTAATGCAGTGTAGTTTCCAAGAACTACTAAACGAGAGCCGGAAGATCGAAGCTCAGGAAAGGCAACCTGGAGAACACCTTGGAGTGGAACACACCATCTCTCTACTCCCCATACCCAATTTGTAGGCCCAATGCAGCGTAGTTTCCAACAACTACTAAACGAGAGCATGATGATCGAAGCATTGGCGAGGAAACCTGGGGAACACCTTGGAGTGGAACACACCATCTCTCTACACCCCATACCCAATTTGTAGGCCTAATGCAGCGTAGTTTCCAACAACTACTAAACGAGAGCATGATGATCGAAGCATTGGCGAGGAAACCTGGGGAACACCTTGGAGTGGAACACACCATCTCTCTACACCCCATACCCAATTTGTAGGCCTAATGCAGCGTAGTTTCCAACAACTACTAAACGAGAGCATGATGATCGAAGCATTGGCGAGGAAACCTGGGGAACACCTTGGAGTGGAACACACCATCTCTCTACAGTGGAACACACCATCTCTCTACACCCCATACCCAATTTGTAGGCCTAATGCAGCGTGGTTTCCAACAACTACTAAACGAGAGCCGGAAGATCGAAGCTCAGGAAAGGCAACCTGGAGAACACCTTGGAGTGGAACACACCATCTCTCTACACCCCATACCCAATTTGTAGGCCTAATGCAGCGTAGTTATCAACAACTACTAAACGAGAGCATGATGATCGAAGCATTGGCGAGGAAACCTGGGGAACACCTTGGAGTGGAACACACCATCTCTCTACAGTGGAACACACCATCTCTCTACACCCCATACCCAATTTGTAGGCCTAATGCAGCGTAGTTTCCAACAACTACTAAACGAGAGCCGGAAGATCGAAGCTCAGGAAAGGCAACCTGGGGAACACCTTGGAGTGGAACACACCATCTCTCTACACCCCATACCCAATTTGTAGGCCCAATGCAGCGTAGTTTCCAACAACTACTAAACGAGAGCATGATGATTGAAGCATTGGCGAGGAAACCTGGGGAACACCTTGGAGTGGAACACACCATCTCTCTACAGTGGAACACACCATCTCTCTACACCCCATACCCAATTTGTAGGCCTAATGCAGCGTAGTTTCCAACAACTACTAAACGAGAGCATGATGATCGAAGCATTGGCGAGGAAACCTGGGGAACACCTTGGAGTGGAACACACCATCTCTCTACAGTGGAACACACCATCTCTCTACACCCCATACCCAATTTGTAGGCCTAATGCAGCGTAGTTTCCAACAACTACTAAACGAGAGCCGGAAGATCGAAGCTCAGGAAAGGCAACCTGGAGAACACCTTGGAGTGGAACACACCATCTCTCTACACCCCATACCCAATTTGTAGGCCTAATGCAGCGTAGTTTCCAACAACTACTAAACGAGAGCCGGAAGATCGAAGCTCAGGAAAGGCAACCTGGGGAACACCTTGGAGTGTAACAAACCCTCTCTCTACACCACGGAAGGGCTGATTCTTAGGAAGGAAGGCTGTCGGAAAGAAGCAGGGCGCGTCCGAGGGTGATTATATTCTTATTAGGTATATACTCACCCTCGGACGCGCCCTGCTTCTTTATTTGTAATGAATGTTTATTTGCAATGTGGTTTTGACTTACTCTATTTTTTTGGTAAATAATGATTTTATTATATTCATTGTTTTGCATCTTCTTGGCAATAATATAAAGAAGACGCGACAGGACAACACTCGGTGGATGCCATATCTGTGTTTAAAATTGAAAAAACATTTCAGTTAACTACTTGCAGGAGAAAGTTATTGTAGCTGGTGGCCATTTTTAGTACTGTACCAGATTTTTGTTGTATGTGTTTGTTTTTAATGTTAAAATGTCTGCATTTGATATCTCTCCAGTATTTTCTTTTTTATAAGCAAAATACTTATTTTTATATTTTCTGATGTTGGTTCCAGGGGTACACGGGCAGCAGTGGTGTGGTCAGTGGAGGCCTAGTGGAAGGAGTGACCGCAGACAGGCATCGAAGGCCTAAAATAATAACACATGGCTGTAGGCAATTTTAAATTGGTTCCAGGGGTACACGGGCAGCAGTGGTGTGGTCAGTGGAGGCCTAGTGGAAGGAGTGACCGCAGACAGGCATCGAAGGCCTAAAATAATAACACATGGCTGTAGGCAATTTTAAATTGGTTCCAGGGGTACACGGGCAGCAGTGGTGTGGTCAGTGGAGGCCTAGTGGAAGGAGTGACCGCAGACAGGCATCGAAGGCCTAAAATAATAACACATGGCTGTAGGCAATTTTAAATTGGTTCCAGGGGTACACGGGCAGCAGTGGTGTGGTCAGTGGAGGCCTAGTGGAAGGAGTGACCGCAGACAGGCATCGAAGGCCTAAAATAATAACACATGGCTGTAGGCAATTTTAAATTGGTTCCAGGGGTACACGGGCAGCAGTGGTGTGGTCAGTGGAGGCCTAGTGGAAGGAGTGACCGCAGACAGGCATCGAAGGCCTAAAATAATAACACATGGCTGTAGGCAATTTTAAATTGGTTCCAGGGGTACACGGGCAGCAGTGGTGTGGTCAGTGGAGGCCTAGTGGAAGGAGTGACCGCAGACAGGCATCGAAGGCCTAAAATAATAACACATGGCTGTAGGCAATTTTAAATTGGTTCCAGGGGTACACGGGCAGCAGTGGTGTGGTCAGTGGAGGCCTAGTGGAAGGAGTGACCGCAGACAGGCATCGAAGGCCTAAAACAATAACACATGGCTGTAGGCAATTTTAAATTAGTTCCAGGGGTACACGGGCAGCAGTGGTGTGGTCAGTGGAGGCCTAGTGGAAGGAGTGACCGCAGACAGGCATCGAAGGCCTAAAATAATAACACATGGCTGTAGGCAATTTTAAATTGGTTCCAGGGGTACACGGGCAGCAGTGGTGTGGTCAGTGGTGGCCTAGTGGAAGGAGTGACCGCAGACAGGCATCGAAGGCCTAAAATAATAACACATGGCTGTAGGCAATTTTAAATTGGTTACAGGGGTACACGGGCAGCAGTGGTGTGGTCAGTGGAGGCCTAGTGGAAGGAGTGACCACAGACAGGCATCGAAGGCCTAACATAACAAAAATGTCAATACAATGGTATTGTCAGTGGCAGGCATTGAAGGATGTCAGCGCATAGACTAAACATTGGTGGAGCTGTGAGATAATTTTGCAAGTGGTAGAGCACTGTTTGAGCTGGGGGGGGAACTGTCTTGTGGCCGGCGGTACAGGCCCAGGGCCCCTCATATTACAACGGTGTGTCTGACGTTGGGTGCGCACCACCACCGCCAGAGACACTTTATTGTACTAGGAGGGACCCAGTGGCAGTGCCGTCGACCAAAAGCGGGCACACCCACCTCTTCAGACAAACTGCACTCTCACGGGTGCTGTCGCCAAGTGTCGATACCACGGCCCCGTGTGGGGAGTTTGGCCATTTAGTGAGGTGTAAACATGTCGTATGCTGGACAATCAGGTGCAGAAAATTACGAGATTGGAAAAGGCATTCAGAATAGTCCACAGGCAAGACCTTTTCATAGGAAAGCTAGGTGTCAGCCGGGCAAGGTGGGGCAAAAGATTTCGAAATCCAGTTGTGGTTCATTTTAATGAAGGTTAGATCATCTACATTTTGGGTAGCCAGACGAGTCCTTTTTTCTGTTAGTATTGAACCTGCAGCACTGAATACTCTTTCTGATAGGACACTAGCTGCCGGGCAAGCAAGCTCCTGCAATGCATATTCTGCCAATTCTGGCCAGGTGTCTAATTTTGATGACCAGTAATCAAATGGGAATGACGGTTGAGGGAGAACATCGATAAGGGATGAAAAATAGTTTGTAACCATACTGGACAAATGTTGTCTCCTGTCACTTTGAATTGATGCTGCAGTACCTGTCCTGTCTGCGGTCATAGCAAAATCACTCCACAACCTGGTCAGAAAACCCCTCTGGCCAACGCCACTTCTGATTTCTGCCCCTCTAACTCCTCTGGTCTGCTGGCCCCTGCAGCTCGTGTGAGAACGATCACGGGCGCTGTGTGCAGGGAATGCCAGAAGCAAACGGTCAACAAGAGTTGATTGTTTGGTTGCTAATATTAGTTCCAAGTTCTCATGTGGCATTATATTTTGCAATTTGCCTTTATAGCGAGGATCAAGGAGGCAGGCCAACCAGTAATCGTCATCATTCATCATTTTAGTTATGCGTGTGTCCCTTTTGAGGATACGTAAGGCATAATCCGCCATGTGGGCCAAAGTTCCAGTTCTCAAATCTGCGGTTGTGCTTGGTTGAGGGGCAGTTTCAGGCAAATCCACGTCACTTGTGTCCCTCCAAAAACCAGAACCCGGCCTTGCCGCGCCACCAATTTCCAGTGGCCCCGGAAAAGCTTCCTCATTAAAAATATAATCATCCCCATCATCCTCCTCGTCCTCCTCCTCCTCTTCGCCCGCTAACTCGTCCTGTACACTGCCCTGGCCAGACCATGGCTGACTGTCATCAAGGCTTTCCTCTTCCTCAGCTGCAGACGCCTGATCCTTTATGTGCGTCAAACTTTGCATCAGCAGACGCATTAGGGGGATGCTCATGCTTATTATGGCGTTGTCTGCACTAACCAGCCGTGTGCATTCCTCAAAACACTGAAGGACTTGACACATGTCTTGAATCTTCGACCACTGCACACCTGACAACTCCATGTCTGCCATCCTACTGCCTGCCCGTGTATGTGTATCCTCCCACAAAAACATAACAGCCCGCCTCTGTTCGCACAGTCTCTGAAGCATGTGCAGTGTTGAGTTCCACCTTGTTGCAACGTCTATGATTAGGCGATGCTGGGGAAGGTTCAAAGAACGCTGATAGGTCTGCATACGGCTGGAGTGTACGGGCAAACGGCGGATATGTGAGCAAAGTCCACGCACTTTGAGGAGCAGGTCGGATAACCCCGGATAACTTTTCAGAAAGCACTGCACCACCAGGTTTAAGGTGTGAGCCAGGCAAGGAATGTGTTTCAGTTGGGAAAGGGAGATGGCAGCCATGAAATTCCTTCCATTATCACTCACTACCTTGCCTGCCTCAAGATCTACAGTGCCCAGCCACGACTGCGTTTCTTTCTGCAAGAACTCGGACAGAACTTCCGCGGTGTGTCTGTTGTCGCCCAAACACTTCATAGCCAATACAGCCTGCTGACGTTTGCCAGTAGCTGCCCCATAATGGGAGACCTGGTGTGCAACAGTGGCAGCTGCGGATGGAGTGGTTGTGCGACTGCGGTCTGTGGACGAGCTCTCGCTTCTGCAGGAGGACGAAGAGGAGGAGGAGGGGGTGCGAACGGCTACAGCCAATTGTTTCCTAGACCGTGGGCTAGGCAGAACTGTCCCAAACTTGCTGTCCCCTGTGGACCCTGCATCCACCACATTTACCCAGTGTGCCGTGATGGACACGTAACGTCCCTGGCCATGCCTACTGGTCCATGCATCTGCTGTCAGGTGCACCTTTGTGCTCACAGATTGCCTGAGTGCATGGACGATGCGCTCTTTAACATGCTGGTGGAGGGCTGGGATGGCTTTTCTGGAAAAAAAGTGTCGACTGGGTAGCTCGTAGCGTGGTACAGCATAGTCCATCAGGGCTTTGAAAGCTTCGCTTTCAACTAACCGGTAGGGCATCATCTCTAACGAGATTAGTCTAGCTATGTGTGCGTTCAAACCCTGTGTACGCGGATGCGAGGCTAAGTACTTCCTTTTTCTAACCATAGTCTCATGTAGGGTGAGCTGGACTGGAGAGCTGGAGATCGTGGAACTAGCGGGGGTGCCGGTGGACATGGCAGACTGAGAGAGGGTGGGAGATGGTATTGTTGCCGCCGGTGCCCTAGATGCAGTGTTTCCTACTACGAAACTGGTGATTCCCTGACCCTGACTGCTTTGGCCTGGCAAAGAAACCTGCACAGATACTGCAGGTGGTGCGGAAAATGGTGGCCCTACACTGCCGGAAGGGATGTTGCGTTGCTGACTAGCTTCATTGGCCGAGGGTGCTACAACCTTAAGGGACGTTTGGTAGTTAGTCCAGGCTTGCAAATGCATGGTGGTTAAATGTCTATGCATGCAACTTGTATTGAGACTTTTCAGATTCTGTCCTCTGCTTAAGGTAGTTGAACATTTTTGACAGATGACTTTGCGCTGATCAATTGGATGTTGTTTAAAAAAATGCCAGACTGCACTCTTTCTAGCATCGGATACCTTTTCAGGCATTGCAGACTGAGCTTTAACCGGATGGCCACGCTGTCCTCCAACAGGTTTTGGCTTTGCCACGCGTTTTGGGCAAGATACGGGCCCGGCAGATGGAACCTGTTGCGATGTTGATGCCTGCTGCGGCCCCTCCTCCTCCGCTTCAGAACTGCTGCCGCCTGCACCCTGTTCCCCCAATGGCTGCCAATCGGGGTCAAGAACTGGGTCATCTATTACCTCTTCTTGTAGCTCGTGTGCAACTTCGTCTGTGTCACCGTGTCGGTCGGTGGTATAGCGTTCGTGATGGGGCAACATAGTCTCATCAGGGTCTGATTCTTGATCATTACCCTGCGAGGGCAATGTTGTGGTCTGAGTCAAAGGACCAGCATAGTAGTCTGGCTGTGGCTGTGCATCAGTGCACTCCATGTCAGATTCAACTTGTAATGGGCATGGACTGTTAACTGCTTCACTTTCTAAGCCAGGGACGGTATGTGTAAAGAGCTCCATGGAGTAACCCGTTGTGTCGCCTGCTGCATTCTTCTCTGTTGTTGTTTTTGCTGAAGAGGACAAGGAAGCGACTTGTCCCTGACCGTGAACATCCACTAACGACGCGCTGCTTTGACATTTACCAGTTTCACGAGAGGAGGCAAAAGAGCTAGAGGCTGAGTCAGCAAGATAAGCCAAAACTTGCTCTTGCTGCTCCGGCTTTAAAATCGGTTTTCCTACTCCCAGAAAAGGGAGCGTTCGAGGCCTTGTGTAGCCTGACGACGAACCTGGCTCCACAGCTCCAGACTTAGGTGCAATATTTTTTTTCCCACGACCAGCTGATGCTCCACCACTACCACTACCCTCATTACCAGCTGACAATGAACGCCCCCGGCCACGACCTCTTCCACCATACTTCCTCATTGTTTTAAAAACGTAAACAAACTAACGGTATTTGTTGCTGTCACACAAATTACATAGTGAGCTATAACTTCAGTATGATTTAGCTACCCCTTTACAGGTGAGTGAGACCACAACGAAAATCAGGAACAATGTTACACACTCTGTTGTTGGTGGCAACAAATGAGAGAGATGCCACACACGAAGGACTGTCACTGAAGCACAAATGTAAATATTAATCTCCCACTGATTTGATTTTTTTTTTTTTTTCAGGGAGACTTTAGGAAAAAAAAAATAGAATAAAATGATTTTTTCAGGAAGAATTTAGAAACCAAATAAAATAAAAAGATTTTTTCAGGGAGAATTTAGAAAACAAATAAAACAAAAAAAGGCTTTCTATGGCCCACTGAGTGAGAGATGACGCACACAGGAGTCAGGAGTGGCACACAAGCCCAGAGGCCAATATTTATCTCCCACTGATTGATGTAGTGATTTTTTCAGGTAGATTTTGGAACCCAAATCAAGCTAAAAAAATAATAGGCTTTCTATGGCCCACAATTGGAGAGAGAGAGAGAGATGGCACACCCAGGAGTCAAGACTGGCACACAAGCAGAAAGGGCAATATTAATCTCCCACTGATTTTTTTTTTTTTTTTTCTGGGAGACTTTAGGAAAAAAAATAAATAAAATAAAATGATTTTTTCAGGAAGAATTTAGAAACCAAATAAAATAAAATGATTTTTTCAGGGAGAATTTAGAAAACAAATAAAACAAAAAAAGGCTTTCTATGGCCCACTGAGTGAGAGATGACGCACACAGGAGTCAGGAGTGGCACACAAGCCCAGAGGCCAATATTTATCTCCCACTTTTTTTTTTTGTTCCAGGGAAAATTTATAAACCCAATAAAAAAAATAATAAATAGGCTTTCTATGGCCCACTATCTGAGAGACAGAGAGAGATGGCACGCTTAGGACTGGCACACAAGCCCAAAGGCCAATATTAATCTCCCTTTTTTTTTTAAGGGAGAATTTATAAAACCAAAAAAAATAAATAAATAGGCTTTCTATGGCCCACTATTGTGAGAGAGATGGCACGCTCAGGACTGGCACACAAGACCAGAGGCCAATATTAATCTCCCACTTTTTTTTTTTTTTCCAGGGAAAATTTATAAACCCAATAAAAAAAAATAAAAATAAATAGGCTTTCTATGGCCCACTATCTGAGAGAGAGAGATGGCACGCTTAGGACTGGCACACAAGCCCAAAGGCCAATATTAATCTCCCACTGATTGATTTATTGATTTTTTCAGGTAGAATTTAGAACCCAAATAAAGCAAAAAAAAAAAAAAATGGGCTTTCTATGGCCCACTGAGTGAGTGATGATGCACACAGGAGTCAGGAGTGGCACACAAGCCCTGAGGCCAATATTTTTCTCCCACTGATTGATGTAGTGATTTTTTCATTTAGATTTTAGAACCAAAATCAAGCAAAAAAATAAATAGGCTTTCTATGGCCCACTGACTGAGAGATGGCACACACAGGAGTCAAGAGTGGCACACAAGCCCTGAGGCCAATATTTTTCTCCCACTGATTGATGTAGTGATTTTTTCAGGTAGATTTTATAACCCAAATCAAGCAAAAAAATAAATAGGCTTTCTATGGCCCACTGAGTGAGAGATGACACAGACAGGGATGGCACTCTAGCAGAAATGTCAATCTTAATCTCCCACAAAAAAAAAAAAAAACAGGGAGTGTCCTTCAATTACTATCTCCCTGCAGTAATCTCAGCCAGGTATGGCAGGCAGCAATAAGGAGTGGACTGATGCACAAATTAAATAAAAAGTGTGTACAAACAAAAAAGATAGCTGTGCAGAAAGGAAGGAACAAGAGGATTTGTGCTTTGAAAAAAGCAGTTGGTTTGCACAGCGGCGTACACACAGCAATGCAGCTATCAGGGAGCCTTCTAGGGCAGCCCAATGAGCTACAGCACTGAGGGGGAAAAAAAAAAAATGTAGCTTCCACTGTCCCTGCACACCGAAGGTGGTGTTGGGCAGTGGAAATCGCTACAGCACAAGCGGTTTGGTGGTTAATGGACCCTGCCTAACGCTATCCCTGCTTCTGACGAAGCGGCAGCAACCTCTCCCTAAGCTCAGATCAGCAGCAGTAACATGGCGGTCGGCGGGAACTCCCCTTTATAGCCCCTGTGACGCCGCAGACAGCAAGCCAATCACTGCAATGCCCTTCTCTAAGATGGTGGGGACCAGGACCTATGTCATCACGCTGCCCACACTCTGCGTTTACCTTCATTGGCTGAGAAATGGCGCTTTTCGCGTCATTGAAACGCGACTTTGGCGCGAAAGTCACGTACCGCATGGCCGACCCCGCACAGGGGTCGGATCGGGTTTCATGAAACCCGACTTTGCCAAAAGTCGGCGACTTTTGAAAATGAACGACCCGTTTCGCTCAACCCTATTACAGATGTTATGTCTCTCTCTGTCTCGCAGATGGATAGGACAAACCCGTATGATCGGTGGCTTGAGGCATTTTACAGGGACTCTATCATGCCCCAGCCTCTAAGCGGTGCCACCTTGTTTCCTAGGTATAGGGCAGGCAGGTAATGTGAAATTAGCTGTCCTGCCGGTCTCTGGAGCAAGGCATAAAGGACTGTTGCTCCCTCGGTGTTCCGGCTATCGGGATCCTGTGCCTCGGAAGGAGGCAGCCGGTGTAGGGCAGAACTCCTCAGATATCCTCTCCTTTGCTACGACTTCTTCACCCTCTCTACAATACAGTCCTCCTTCAGTGTCTCATTCTAGAAGCTGCCGCATTTAGGGCAGGCACAGCTCCGTGTCCTTCTGTCTCAACCTCTGACAGGATCCCACCCCTGTCAGGGACCAACTAACTGAGTGAAGCTCAGCCAGCAACTAACTTCCTCCCCAGGCAACCAGTTTTACCTAAGTATGAGGAGTGCCCTAATAAAAAGGAGCAGGGCTCCCCCTGGTGGCCTGAAGTGTGAAATGTGTTGCATGTTTGTGATACCTGGATTCAGTTATTCTTCTTTGCCTCCAAACGTAACATCACTCCCCCCTATAGGAGAAAGATATTACTGCAATGACCAGGACCCTGGGGCGCTGCACATATAATTGAAGTGGTGGACTGTTTGCATGAGATTCTCACCACTTTTCTATTGGAGTTACAAAAATAACCAAGTAAGCAGCATTTGGCTCTTTCAGGAACTCAGTTCAATGGAAACATCGAAACAACTTCTCTAATGAAGTGTATAGAATATGGAATATCTGGTAATCAATGAACAAGAAGCATAGCTCCCCTGCTTTTTTCAAACATAAGGTTGCCAAACCTATGTATTATCTGTGGCATATCCACAGAAGTTTTCCAAATACTTAAATAAGACTTCCCCAGTCAACCACTTCTAACTGAAAAATAATAATCCCTGACAACTATTTGAACACACTAAAGAGGTTGTCTGGGAGGTAATTATTTATGACCTGTCCACATGTGTCATTTTTAAAAATGTTGGTGGATACCTTTAGATAACAAAATTGCACAAAATTACAGCTTGCATTCTTCATTCAAATGTTTCTTTTCGTTGGTGTGTCCTGCCCTGTAATAAAGGTTGGATGTGAGATCTGTGTGTATTCAAAATGCTGCTGTTTTCACTTGCCTTTACGTACTAGCACAGGCTCAAAATTAAACTTAATTTTACTCCAAGTGCTTTCAAAATCTCTAGCCTATTAACAATTCTCTCCTTAAAAGGTAATCACTAGTGATGAGCAAGTGTACTCGTTGCTCTGGTTTTGCCGAGCACACTCGGGTAAACCTGAGCAACGAGTACACTCTCTCATCACTAGTAATAATCACCCCTCTTTCTCCACCTAAGATCTGTGTGTAACCACTCCATCCTTTTATCTCTAACACTAAGAGAAGTGAGAGTCAAGCACAGAGAAGAATCAGAACCTCTGACAAATTGATATTTTTTGGCAGATCACTCAGCTAAAGTATTAATGTAGGACAGATTTATCTTGCATAATTACCTAGAAAGCGCATATTTTGATCAGTTAAGGTACCTTCACACATAACGATATCGTTAACGATATCGTTGCTTTTTGTGACGTAGCAACGATATCGTTAAGGAAATTGTTATGTGTGACAGCGACCAACGATCAGGCCCCTGCTGGGAGATCGTTGGTCGCTGAAGAAAGTCCAGAACTTTGTTTCGTCGCTGGATCTCCCGCTGACATCGCTGGATCGGCGTGTGTGACACCGATCCAGCAATGTCTTCACTGGTAACCAGGGTAAACATCGGGTTACTAAGCGCAGGGCCGCGCTTAGTAACCCGATGTTTACCCTGGTTACCAGCGTAAAAGTAAAAAAAAAAAAACACTACATACTTACCTTCAGCTGTCTGTCCCCGGCGCTGTGCTTCTCTGCACTCCTCCTGTACTGGCTGTGAGTACAGCGGCCGGAAAGCAGAGCGGTAACGTCACCGCTCTGCTTTCCGGCCGCTGGGCTTACACAGGGCAGAGAAGCAGAGCGCCGAGAGACAGACAGCGGAAGGTAAGTATGAAGTGTTTTGGTTTTTTTTACGCTGGTAACCAGGGTAAACATCGGGTTACTAAGCGCGGCCCTGCGCTTAGTAACCCGATGTTTACCCTGGTTACCGGCATCGTTGGTCGCTGGAGAGCTGTCTGTGTGACAGCTCTCCAGCGACCAAACAGCGACGCTGCAGCGATCTGGATCGTTGTCGGTATCGCTGCAGCGTCGCTCAGTGTGACGGTACCTTTAGTGTAAGCAGGATTCTATTTACCTAACAAAATATGAAAATGGTTGTTCATCAATTAAAATTATCTTTTGGCTTGATAAAAAGATAATTGTTCTTTACACAGGATGTGCACAGAACAATCTAGTGTTCGCTCTATGCCAATCTGGTTGGTCTGTATAAAAAGGCTATTAAATGATTACCAGTCAGCACACATGATGCCAATCAGTGGTCATTTATATACCGTATTTTCTGGTGTATAAGACGACTGGGCGTATAAGACGACCCCCAACTTTTCCATATAAAATATGGAATTTGGGATATGCCCGCCGTATAAGACGGGGGTCATCTTATACGCCCAGTCATCTTATACGGCGTGTGGTTCCCAGGGTCTGGAGGAGAGGAGACTCTCCTACAGGCCCTGGGATCCATATTCATGTAAAAAATAAAGAATAAAAATAAAAAACATGGATATACTCACCCTCGGACGGGCCCTGGCTCACAGCGCTGCTAGCGTCTGCCTCCGTTCCTAAGAATGCAGAGAGTGAAGGACCTTCGATGTCGCAGTCACATGAGCGGTCAGGTGACAGTATGTACTGTTTTTTTTTTACTTTTTCAATGGTAAGCGCGGCCCTGCACTTAGTAACCCGATGTTTACCCTGGTTACCCGGGGACTTCGACATCGTTGAAGATAGTTTCAACGATGCTGAAGTCGTTCCCCTGATCGTTGGTCACTGGAGAGCTGTCTGTGTGACAGCTCCCCAGCGACCACACAACGACTTACCAACAATCACGGCCAGGTCGTATCGCTGGTCGTGATCGTTGGTAAAAGTCATTTAGTGTAATGGTACCTTAACAGAAGCATAGTAAGGTCAGAGAACCAGGTCTCTCTACCATCAAGAGTAACCTTGGGAGAGGGATTGTTAGGGTCCCAGTTCCAGGCCCTTCTTCCTTTCTTCAGACCGTCACAGTGTGACATTGTTGGTGTGAACAGAGAGTCACATAAAACAGTACACTGATTTCAATGTGGACCGAAATATAACCATGTACAATAACATTAATATATATTGTTGCTTTCAGGCTAGTTAACACAAATAAATATGCAGCCTTCTACCACATGAGAAGCAAACCAGAATGGTGTAACTGCATTTACATGTAAAAAAAAAAAGCCTTCCCTTGCTCACTGGCTCATTGTCAATATTTAGAAAACTTCCGAGTCTCCAAAAAATCTGTCTAGTATAATACTTTAAACAGAGGAGAAGGGGGATGCAGCTGCAGTTTCTCATTAAATGTTTTCGTAAATGACATGCAGAAAAGATGTGAGGGGTGCACTGACAACTCATTAGCTTGGAGGACTAAGGACACAGCGCAAGTGTAACATTAGAATCAGCCCAAGCTATCTTACATGAGGATAGAACTTGTACTTTTGCAGAAAATAGGGAACAAAAAGGTCCAAATTTATCAGGTTATGCACAAATTTCTGATTGCACTGTATCTAAATTCTACATTTAATGCACAGCTGCCTATGAAGTGATTTTCACTTTATCCTTTAACCCCTTAGTCGAAAATGCTATAACTGAACATCATTGTTGGGTTCGGCAATTGTGACAGGAGCTTAAAAGCTAAGCTTCCTGCACACATGGTAGAGTGCGGCTGTGTTACATAGCCGACGTTTCTCCAACAGCAATAAGGGGAGCTGAACTTCAATAGCTGATGTTAACCAATGACAGTGGCATATACAGTTATGCTCAAAAGTTTACATACCCAGCAGAATATTTCCTTTTGTGGCCTTTTCCCAGAGAATATGAATAATAAGGCTAAAACTTTTTCTCCAATCATGGTTAGTGGTTGGGTGAAGCAATTTATTGGCAAACTACTGTGTTTTCTCTTTTTAGATCATAATGACAACCCAAAACATCCAAATGACCCTGATCAAAAGTTCACATACCCCATTTCTTAATACTGTACATTGCCCCCTCTAACATCAAAGACAGCTTGAAGTCTTTTGTGGTACTTGTGAATGAGGTTCTTTATTTTCTCAGATGGTAAAGCTGTCCACTCTTCTTGGCAAAAAGCCTCCAGTTCCTGTATATTCCTGGGCTGTCTAGCATGAACTGCGCGCTTGAGATCTCCCCATAGTGGCTCAATGATAAGTGAGAAAAAGTTTTAGTGATATCATTCATATTCTCTGAAAAAAGGCCAAGAAAGCAAAAATTCTGCCTGGGTATGTAAACTTTTGAGCACAACTGTATAGCCACACACACACATACATGTATATATATTACATAGTCTCTTTTATTATTTATTTTGCAGTCACTTATTACTCAGTGCCCTCTCTTGTTATGTACAGCACCATCCCTTACATATTGGATTATATAGAGCCCAGTCTATTGCATACAGTCCTCCCTTCTCAGATGTATAATGTAATGATGGCTGATGGAGCATGGGAAAGTTTCTTTTCTAAAGGAGGAGCTGATTGACTGGTCATCTGATCACCGACTGCTCCATCAGCAGTCATTTTATATTTAACAAGAGAGGGGAGTATGTAATAAAAGAGGGTGCTGTGAATAACAAAAATAACATGAATAAACCATTTAAGAGACAGAACTGTACATAAGAGCAGAGAAAGCTATATAATGAGAGAAAGCACCATATATAACTAGAGAGGATAGTAAGTACTAAGAGACAGTGCTATACATAATAAAAGAGGAAACTATGTAACTAAGGAAGGTGTTATACATAGTAAGTGAGTACACTATATAGTAAGGGATTTTGCTATACATAATAAGTGAGTACACTATATACTAAGGGAATGTGTTATACATAATAAGTGAGTTCACTATATACTAAAGGACTGTGCTATACATAATAAGTGAGTACACTACATACTATGGGTCTGTGCTGTACATAATAAGGCCACATCCCTGTATGTGTGTGCAGTGTTGGTGTGCTGCCGCTTTTACAGATGCATTGAGCATGTCCTATTCTGATCCTCAAAATCGGATCAGAACAGAACATTCTCTGACCCTCACAGATCTCATTCTCAGATCAGTGATTTTCATGTACAGTATGTGTGAATGGACCTATAAAACTCTATGAGTCCGTGGCCAAACTTGAAGCACATGGATATTTCACACAAATGTGAGAATGTAGAATAAGGGATTTTACAAAAAACATTATCACTCCATGTCACGCAGTGTAGATACAGAACACCATTCACATCCAGGCACTTACCGCTGACATCTCATCTGATTAGAGCGGCTTTCTCCTGTTTTCTTCTCCATCTGGTCAGACCTTCATGATGACATCTCCCAGCCATGACTCATCTTGTCACGATGATCGTTGCAGCTCTGAAAATAACACGGTCACATACAGTGTATACATACATGTGTCTCCGCCTGAATACAGATAGGTACACCACCATTAATATACTATTAGCCACGCACCATTAAAAATATAAAGTGATAAGCAGCACTATGTACCCCATTAACTATAATCTCTGACTCCCAATAATATAAACTATTTAGTCTGTGACTCTCACCAATTAACTGTAAGGCTATGTGGACACGGAATATATGCAAGGTTTTACGGTACAGGAAAAGTGAATGAGATCCCTGAAGTCTCCATCACACCATGCTTATTTTTTCCTTGCAGATTTTCAGCAGATTCAAATCTGCATAATGTAAATTCTTGCAGCACATTTCACCCATATTAATGGGGGAAAATATGCAATAAAAACATGGCAAACATATGGAAAAAAATAAATGTATTTTACATAACTTTCTTCCTGCCAACATATTAGGGCATACAGCAGAATATTCTCCTGCAAATCCTGAACATGTAAACAAAGCCTTAGTCTCTGTCCTGTGTCCCCATCATTCATTCTAAGTACTTGATAACATCAAAATAAATTTGGGGGTGGGAGAAGATGCTATCAGGTACTGAACATCCTTCACCACCTACCAATTCATTACAAGTCCCTGACAGTGTCTTCTCCCACCTTTCAGTTCATTATAAAGGGTCCTATGCAAGTTATCACCTCCTCTCTCAATCCCCAATAATTTTTAGGTCCCAGATAACATCACAATGAATTGGGAAATGGGGAGGATGCTATCAGTGGCTTAGCATCTTCCTCCCCCACCCAATTCCTTTAACATCCATATCTAACATCTTCCTCCACCTCCCCCTATTCGTATGTCCATTATAAGTCCCCCTTCCTCTCATCCTCTCCCCCACCCCCATCATTGCCCTCTCCACCACCCCATCATAGCCTTCTTATCCACCTCAATCATTGCCTTCTCTACTACCCCATCATTGTGCTTTCCACCACCTCCATCATTGCTCTTTCCACTGCCCCAATCATTGCCCTCTCTGCCACTTCAATCATTGCCCTCCCCTGTCACCTCCATCATTGCCCTCTCCACTACCTCCATCATTACCTTCTCCACCACCTCCATCATTGCCCTTTCCACCAGCTCCATCATTGCCCTTTCCACCAGCTCCATCATTGCCTTATCCCCGACCACCCCATCAATGCTCTTTCCACTACCTCCATCATTGCCTTCTCCCCAACACCCCCATCATTGCCCTTTCCACCACCTCCATCATTGCTTTCTCCCCACCACCTCATCATTTCCCTCTTCATCACCCACATCATTGCCCTCTCCACCATCTACACACACACACACACACACACACACACACACCACTCACCTCTCCACACGTTCACCGCAGCATCTTTGTTGCCGGCAGCTTTCTATCTGACACAGATGCGTGCTGAAGGCTGATGTCATCCAGCTGCGCTGCTATGTCAGACAGGAAGTGCAAGCATGAAGCAGGACCGCTCTCTGCCTGCAGCACATGAGGGCAATCTGGTCAGGGGCCCCCAGAGGCTTTGGGCCAGATAAACAGTCCAGATTGCCCCCAATGTTAGCCACCATGCAGGGGCCCCCCTCCACCTCTGAGCCCCGACGCAGCCACACCAGCTGCACACACGGTATGTCAGTCACTGGTACTATGTCAATAAAGAAAAATAGTTTTATTTTTACAGTACATCTAAAATGAAAAAAATCAACTAAAGCAAAAATAAATTTGATTGAAAATATCTTCAATGGGAGCTGAGCCGCAGTACCTGAGCTGGGCCATGACACAGTGAATAAACCAGTGCTCTTCAGCTCTGTTCACTATTTTCATCTGCTGAAAACAACTGTTCACTGAGGATTCCTGGTGTCAGCCCCAATGGACCTGATATTGATAACCTATCCTTTGGATAGGTCATCATAATTGCACTCTTGGGAGACTCCTTTAACTAAATTATTAATGAGACTAACATACATTTTGTATCCTAGCTTTTTAACTTGATTTCTAAGAAAATCATGAAGTTCAAAAGGTCAAGGGAAGCAGCAAAATGCTTTAGACATGTCTGGTGGAGGAAGTTTTAGAAAACTGGTTGGCAGGCTTTTAGGCCTGGGTATAGTTTTGTCTTGAGTTAGTAGCTTTCAGTGATCACGTGAAAGTTTGGATGGTGGGAGATTGGATTTTTAATGGGGAGGTTGTTATTGGCAGAACATAAAGGAAATTAACTTCCTAATATCAGTTAACAAAGCAGTGATTACCAGGAAAGAAAAGTGCAGCTTTACATTTTGGCAAATAAAATCCATGTAAATGATATAAGAATAGCTTGAAGTGTACCTGTCACTTCAGGTAATGTTTCAGAATAAACTGAAAATTTATATTTATGTTCTTTTTTCTGTGCAGCACACAGACAGAAGCAACAGCAATGAAGACATTATACTACTGTAAGGGGGTGGCAGGTCCCCTCAGTTGCACCCTCCTCTCCTTCCGTGTGACCCCCCTGTGCTCTGTATATAAATATGTTATGTATACTTAATGTGTTGTTCTGTGTTTGTCTGGTCCTAATGTTTACTATTGTAAGAAATGTAACTGTGTGTTAGAAGTAGGGAAAGAGTTAAGTAACTTAGGGGGCTGGGTCAGCAGCCTCCAGAGCACCAGTACACCTGGGTACATCATCCAGGGCAGATGTGTGCTACAGAAGGGGCATTGTCAGACTCCAGGATGGGAGAGATCTGCTGCCCCGGACCAAGGAGTTATACCGACTGAAGATTTATAACACAGGCCCCCAGGACTTGGGAAGGGCCTTTGCTGAAAGGGTCTCAGGCGCCCAGATTCCAGCTATTGAATGACTGCGAATCTCGGCCATTGTGGATGATGTGGGTACGGCTGCAGCACGTGTCAGGGAAAGAGCAGGAAGCCAGTGTTGAAATTGTCTTTTTGTTCATCCTTCATCGTTTGTTCAATAAAAGTTACTTTACCAGTTGGAGTACAGCTGCCTTCTGGATCCTTATATGGCTGGACTGCTGTGACCAGAGGAAGAGAAGGTAACCTGTGGGGAAAAGCTGTGTTGGTCCCGTCTATCTATGTGCAAGGGACCGAGGGTGCTCACTGACCGTTTGCTCAGTGGACTCCATCCATGTTCTGTGGCTGTACATAACCCCGGACACTACTACCCCCCCGGTCGCCCTTGTTACACTACAGTACTGAGTTATGTGGCTGTGAATCCCAGTAATTAAATGTATTTGCTAAAAGCTGCAGTACGATCTTCCTATGTCTGCCTGGTCTCTCACTGTGTTGAGTGCTTCTCATTTTTTATCTCTCCATCCTTCTCCCATTTGCCATTCATGTTATTTACACACTTACCCTTTAAGAAATCCTGTATGAATATCAGATTTAAGTTTAAGAACTAAGTTATTGTGCAATATGGTCTTGAATTCATAGTGAATTTAGGATAAGATAAGGTTGAGATAGGATAAGATAAGATAGGATAATACAATATTATCAAACAATACAGTAATCATATGAGTGCATTTATAAATTGGTTCTTTAACCATTCATTTTGCTTTCTGTGCATTTCAGATGCATGATGGTAATTTAGTTAAAACTTTGATGAATTTCGACAGAAATACCTAATACTGTGGCTCTATAGATAATATTTAATAATAATGATGTACGCATTAAGAAGAAGAATTCAGTTCATTCTGTAGAGCTGAGAAGTTTTATTGCTGACAAGTGCATTCATCTCCAGATAAGGCTGCAGTTATGTGCAGGAGCGCACACGGCATTGCCGAGATCTGGGTATGGGATTGCAGTTGTTGCTGCTAAGGGTGGCCCAACCAGTTATTAGGTTTAAGGGGCAATCACTTTTTCACACAAGGACCCTGTAGGTTTGGATTTCTTTTTCCCTTACTAATAAAGAACTTCAAAATGGCATTTTGTGTTTACTTGTGTTATCTTTATCTAATATTTAAATTTGTTTTGGATATCTGAAACTTTTAAGCGTGACAAACATGCAAAAGAATAGGAAATCAGGAAGGGGCAAACACTTTTTCAACACAACTGTTCTTATACAATTTTCTTGTATTATTGATTTATGTAAATTTTGTTTAAACAACAGTAACCGTTTATACTTATACCATATCTTTGATAATTAATACAGGTCCTTCTCAAAAAATTAGCATATAGTGTTAAATTTCATTATTTACCATAATGTAATGATTACAATTAAACTTTCATATATTATAGATTCATTATCCACCAACTGAAATTTGTCAGGTCTTTTATTGTTTTAATACTGATGATTTTGGCATACAACTCCTGATAACCCAAAAAACCTGTCTCAATAAATTAGCATATTTCACCCATCCAATCAAATAAAAGTGTTTTTTAATAACAAACAAAAAAACCATCAAATAATAATGTTCAGTTATGCACTCAATACTTGGTCGGGAATCCTTTGGCAGAAATGACTGCTTCAATGCGGCGTGGCATGGAGGCAATCAGCCTGTGACACTGCTGAGATGTTATGGAGGCCCAGGATGCTTCAATAGCGGCCTTAAGCTCATCCAGAGTGTTGGGTCTTGCGTCTCTCAACTTTCTCTTCACAATATCCCACAGATTCTCTATGGGGTTCAGGTCAGGAGAGTTGGCAGGCCAATTGAGCACAGTAATACCATGGTCAGTAAACCATTTACCAGTGGTTTTGGCACTGTGAGCAGGTGCCAGGTCGTGCTGAAAAATGAAATCTTCATCTCCATAAAGCATTTCAGCCGATGGAAGCATGAAGTGCTCCAAAATCTACTGATAGCTAGCTGCATTGACCCTGCCCTTGATGAAACACAGTGGACCAACACCAGCAGCTGACATGGCACCCCACACCATCACTGACTGTGGGTACTTAACACTGGACTTCAGGCATTTTGGCATTTCCTTCTCCCCAGTCTTCCTCCAGACTCTGGCACCTTGATTTCCGAATGACATGCAAAATTTGCTTTCATCAGAAAAAAGTACTTGGGACCACTTAGCAACAGTCCAGTGCTGCTTCTCTGTAGCCCAGGTCAGGCGCCTCTGCCGCTGTTTATGGTTCAAAAGTGGCTTTACCTGGGGAATGCGGCACCTGTAGCCCATTTCCTGCACACGCCTGTGCACGGTGGCTCTGGATGTTTCCACACCAGACTCAGTCCACTGCTTCCTCAGGTTCCCCAAGGTCTGGAATCGGTCCTTCTCCACAATCTTCCTCAGGGTCCGGTCTCCTCTTCTCGTTGTACAGCGTTTTCTGCCACATTGTTTCCTTCCAACAGACTTACCATTGAGGTGCCTTGATACAGCACTCTGGGAACAGCCTATTTGTTGAGAAATTTCTTTCTGGGTCTTACCCTCTTGCTTGAGGGTGTCAATGATGGCCTTCTTGACATCTGTCAGGTCGCTAGTCTTACCCATGAAGGGGGTTTTGAGTAATGAACCAGGCAGGGAGTTTATAAAAGCCTCAGGTATCTTTTGCATGTGTTTAGAGTTAATTAGTTGATTCAGAAGATTAGGGTAATAGGTCGTTTAGAGAACCTTTTCTTGATATGCTAATTTATTGAGACAGGTTTTTTGGGTTATCAGGAGTTGCATGCCAAAATCATCAGTATTAAAACAATAAAAGACCTGACAAATTTCAGTTGGTGGATAATGAATCTATAATATATGAATGTTTAATTGTAATCATTACATTATGGTAAATAATGAAATTTAACACTATATGCTAATTTTTTTAGAAGGACCTGTATATTAATATTAATAATAATAATAATAATAATAATAATTAATATATAAAGAACCATGTCCCACCAACATTATCTGTATTATTTACATTCATTAAAAGATTGATCTTTCTCAAAACTGAAATAGCTGCTATTATCTGTGCTGTTACCAGTCACAAATGTCGTGACTCTCATTTTGGAAAATATTGCTTCTGTCAGGGCTAGAATAGAGGAAGCGAATCATTATAACATCTGTGATTTTTTATTTTTTTATAATGAACTAACAAAACCCGATAGAAACAGATGTAGTCAACATTAATTTATCATTTAACCTTGAGCACTATTATAGATTTTGTACATCATGACACATTATTGAAAGATGATATGATGACCTGCATTTTAGTGATGACAAGTACAGACTGTGAAACATTATTTCTATTCAGAGATTTTTCATGATATGGATTTAAAAAAAACACCTAGAAACTAATGGTGAAGGTAAATAGATGACAAATTTGGACATGCAGCTTGATTGTTGGCTGAAATATCTGTACACTAGTGAAGCAATCAACCTTGCAAAAATCTTGAAGGCAGAGTTGGGGGAACGCGTCTTCCTTTGCGACACGAATAGAATCTTTTTTTGTTATATTTAAAAGGAATTTATCAGTAGGATTAACCCTCCTAATCCATCTATATGGGCATGTACGGTTGTGCTCAAAAGTCTACATACCCCGGCAGAATTTTTGCTTTCTTGGCCTTTTTTTCAGAGAATATGAATGATATCAATGGTTTTTCTCCACTTATGGTTAGTGGTTGGGTGAAGCTATTTATTGTTAAACTATTGTGTTTTCTCTTTTTAAATCATAATGATAACTCAAAACATCCAAATGACCCTGATCAATCACCCAGGTGATTTTGGCCTGATAACATGCATAGAAGTTAACACAAATGGGTTTGAATGGCTGCTAAAGGTAACATCCTCACCTGTGACTTGTTTGCTTGTCATCAGTGTGTGTGCATAAAAGCTGAGTGAGTTTCTGGGATCCAGACAGACTCTTGCATCTTTCATCCAGCCACTGATGTTTCTGGAATGTGAGTCATGGGGAAAGTAAAAGAATCTATGGGAAAAGGTAACTGAACTGTATAAAACAGGAATGGGATACAAAAAGATTTCCAAGGAATTGATAATGCCAGTCAGCAGTGTTCAAACTTTGATTAACAAATGGAAAATCAGGGGCTCTGTAGAAACAAAACCACAGTCGGGTAGACCAACAAAAATTTAATCCACAATTGCCAGGAAAATTGTTTTGGGATGCAAAGAAAAACCCACAAATAACATCTGCTGAAATACTAGACTCTCTGATAACTAGTGATGTGACTGTTCCAAGATGCACAATAAAGAGGCACTTGAAGAAAAATGGGCTGCATGGTCGAGTCGCCAGAAGAAAGCCACTACTGCGCAAATGCCACAAAGTATCCCACCTACAATATGCAAAACAGCATAGAAACAAGCCTCAAAACTTCTGGAACAAGGTAATTTGGAGTGATGAGACCAAAACTCAACTTTTTGGCCACAACCATAAATGTTACATTTGGAGAGAGGTCAACTTAGACCTATGATGAAAGGAACACAATTCTTACTGTAAAGCACATAGGTGGATCGCTGATGTTATGGGAATGTATGAGCTACAAAGGCACAGGAAACTTGGTCAAAGTTGAAGGAAAGATGAATGCAGCAAGTTATCAGCAAATACTGCTGTGCATGGGACGTACTTGGATGTTCCAACATCACAACACAAGGCCAACTCAACCTGTTATTGGCTACAGCAGAACAAAGTGAAGGTTCTGGAGTGGCCATCTCAGTCTCCTGACCTCAATACCATTGAGTCACTCTGGGAAGATCTCAAGCGTGCAGTTCATGTTAGACAGCCGAGGAATTTACAGGAACTGGAGGCTTTTTGCCAAGAAGAGTGAGCAGTTTTACCATCTGAGAAAATAAAGAACCTTATCCACAACTACCACAAAAGACTTCAAGCTGTCATTGATGTTAGAGGGGGCAACACAGTATTAAGAAATGGGGTATGTGAACTTTTGATCAGGGTCATTTGGATGTTTTGGGTTGTTATTATGATTTAAGAAGAGAAAACATAGTAGTTTGACAATAAATGGCTTCATCCAACCACTAACCATGAGTAGAGAATAAGTTTTGGTGTTATCATTCATATTCTCTGAAAATAGGCCAAGAAAGCAAAAATTCTGCCTGGGTATGTAAACTTTTGAGCACAACTGTATGTCATAGGAAGCTGAATAAAATGATATCTTGATATCTGTAATCTGATGTTTTATTACAGAGAGATCTACATTTTTCTTTGTAGAAATTAGCTTTTAAGATCTATGGGCCACATGTAGATCTTTCTGAGAATTGGACTCCAGATTTTTTTTAAATAAAAAGATACGCTACCAATGTGAGACATGTAGATCAGGAGAGCAGACCATCAATCATTATATGTCTCACACTGGTAAAGCCCCCAATCATTTAAAATAATCTCTGGAGGCAGATTATCAGAGGGATCTGTGTCCAGCTCATAGACTAACGTTCGATTGGCAGTTATTTCAAATGACTTGCTTTTAGTGGTTAGTCTTTACTTAATATAATTGCACTAAGTTTCATTCTGCAATCTTCACACCTTTATTCATTTCCAAGTCCTCTGCTATGCACTTTGCAGCCTGAGCCAAGCTTCAGCTTTTTTTTTTTAATAGTGCCTCTCCTTGTGATATAAATTAGATATGATGTCTGTGTGTATCCAGGGTACGGGTGTCTTCAATGTCTCACATCATAAATTAGCACAGCTTCTATTTGAAGGGTTTGTAATTTTTTTGCAGAGTAGTCATAAAAGGACAAACAGTGATGGCCAAAAGGTTTGGCAAAATTAAGTATTTCTTATAGAAATGTTGGCACCTTTCCAAAAATTTGGGTAACCAATTTTGGTTCAAGCATGTGATGCTCGTTTAATCTCACAATTGGCAATTAACAGGTGAGGGCAATATGAAAATCATGAAACAAAGTCCAGCTCACCATAGTCGACATCCTGTGGAACTCGAAGCACGGAACCGCTGTGTCAGGGCGTAGAAGAAACAAGGAAATGATGAGGAATCCAGCTCAACGAGGTAGTGAAATAAAACCCCTTCGTTTATTCACTTCAAATCATGTTCAGTGAAGGATAAAACATCGGCAACAACATTGATTAAAATGCGATATCAACACGTTTCTGGTGAACAAGCACCCTTAATCATGATATCCAGTATATGACTTGTCTCACACTTTTGTACTAAGATCCGGTGAACACACCGGTGTTGTAATTAATTATCTCAAGGTTGAAAGTCCATCTCCAGAGATCTTGATGTTCCTTTGTCCCTGATGAGCAACATAATCAAAGTTATACAACCCATGACTAGTGTTGAGCATTCCGATACCGCAAGTATCGGGTATCGGCCGATATTTGCGGTATCGGAATTCCGATACTGAATTCCGATACTTCCCGCGTATCGGATACCGGAATCGGAAGTTCCCAGAATTCAAATTGAACGCAGCAGCCAATGAGGAATGAATGAAAGTGTGGGCACATCCTGTTTAGCATGGTGGGCATGTAAGTACTGGCAAGGCTTGGATTGGCTGCTGAAATGATGTCACTCTGCACTATAAAAAAGCGCTGCCGCCATTTTGCGCTCACTCTGCTGTGATTTCAGTTAGGGACAGGACGCTGTGTTCTAACTGAGGGCCAGTTGAGCTAGCTAATTGCTTTATTTTCCTTTCCAAAGGCTAATTTAGCAAAACGCTGTGTGTTCTTCACTGTTCACCTTGCTCTTGCCTTGCAGCGCTGTTTTAACAGCGTTCTGCAAGGTCTCTGTGTGTGTGTGTGTGTGCAGCTCACTCTGTAGTCTGTGTGCAGCCATATACCCGGTTGTATTCAGCTCAGGGGGGGTTCACACTGCCTCACACAGTTGTTCTTTTTTGCTCTTAGTGCAGCCTGCTGCACATTTTTTCTCAAATTTCCTATTAGTGTTTTTCCACCAGTCTCCAGCTCTATTGTGGAAAAACACTACATAGGATAACCTAGAGGGGGGTTTTTGGGCCTTGCAGCGCCGTTTACGGCTGTCTGCACGGTCTCCGTGTGAGCCCAGCTCGCCCTGTAGTCTGTGTGCAGCCATAGCCGGTTGGATTCAGCTCAGGGTTCGTTACTGGCTCATACCTTGAGAAAAATTTTCCTTTTTTTCAAATAGTGCAGCCTGTTTAAAATTTGAAAAAAAAAATTCCTATTAGTGTCTTTCCACTCGTATCCAGCTAAATAGTGGAAAAACACTATATAGGATAACCTAGAGGAGGGTTTTTTGGCCTTGCAGCGCCGTTTACGGCTGTCTGCACGGTCTCCGTGTGAGCCCAGCTCGCCCTGTAGTCTGTGTGCAGCCATAGCCGGTTGGATTCAGCTCAGGGTTCGTTACTGGCTCATACCTTGAGAAAAATTTTCCTTTTTTTCAAATAGTGCAGCCTGTTTAAAATTTGAAAAAAAAAATTCCTATTAGTGTCTTTCCACTCGTATCCAGCTAAATAGTGGAAAAACACTATATAGGATAACCTAGAGGAGGGTTTTTTGGCCTTGCAGCGCCGTTTACGGCTGTCTGCACGGTCTCCGTGTGAGCGCAGCTCGCCCTGTAGTCTGTGTGCAGCCATAGCCGGTTGGATTCAGCTCAGGGTGCGTTACTGCCTCATACCTTGAAAAACAATTTCCTTTTTTTCAAATAGTGCAGCCAGTTTAAAATTTGAAAAAAAAAATTCCTATTAGTGTCTTTCCACTTGTATCCAGCTAAATAGTGGAAAAACACTATATAGGATAACCTAGAGGAGGGTTTCTTGGCCTTGCAGCGCCGTTTACGGCTGTCTGCACGGTCTCCGTGTGATTTAAACTAGCTCTGTAGCCCGATCTGCACCAAAAAAAAGGTTAAGTTCACCAAACACAACTTACACTTGTGTAGGCCACATTTGAAAAATAATAAAGTTTAGTCCACAATTTACAACATTAGTGTTTCTTACACCTGTTAGGAGGAGCATTACAGGAATAAGCACACTAAGGCCTTAGTACTTTTCTGCTTATCTTTATCTGTCAACCAAGATGAAGAGGGCAGGGAGTAAGGCACGTGGGCGTGGGCGCGGAGCAGGGAGAGGAGCAGGGAGAGGACGTGGTGATTCTGTGCCTGCTGCGGGCGCCGGTGACTCGTCGTCACTCAGTTTCAGCAGGGAACAGTCCTTCATGCGCAGCTTTGTCGGAGAGCGCCGTGCACCGCTGCTGCGTGAAGACCAAATTGAAGCCGTTGTCGGGTGGATGGCAGCTAACGCCTCGGCATCGACTTCAGTTAGTGCCACATCCTCTCAGGCACAGAGCACTGGAGAGCAGCCATCTGTCTCTTCACCACCTGCCAAATTGGCCAGGCAGTCAGAGAGCCCAGGACAGGAGCCGTCTCTACTTCTGTTCTCTGAATCTCTTGGCTTGGAAACAGGGGGCCAGCCAAGCAGCATTGGAGAAATGGAAGAAGAGGCAGTGTGCAGTGATGCCCAACACCTTTTTCTCTCTGACTCTGAAGAGGCAGGTGGGCCAGTGCCTCCGGTGACCACAGCGCAGTACGCATCTGATGATGAAACTCAGGTGCCGCTTTCTCGTGCGTACTGTGCTGCTGAGACTACCCAGGAGGAGCAGTTGGTGGCAGAGGGTAGTGGAGATGATGAGGTCCTTGACCCATCGTGGCGTGAGGAACAGGAAGGTGGTGGGAGCAGCTCAGAGGAAGAGCTTCCTCTTACGGGCCAAAGAGGGAGAGGGAGGGGGAAGACTGCGGAGCCTGTAGCCTCCACTTTGGCACCCGTTAGGAGCCTGTCTCTTTCCAAAGCCAAAAAGGGCGCTCCCAAGACTTGCAGTGCCTGGTCCTTTTTTGACACAGTTGCAGATGACATTTGTTTTGTCAAATGCAAGCTGTGTCATCATAAAGTAAAAAGAGGGAAAAATGTCAGCAACCTCAATACCACAAATATGTGGAAACATGTGCGGACCAGGCACGCGGTGGAGTTACAGAAACACACTGAAGATGTAGGCCAACCAACAGCGGCAGCTACCACCTCTTCAGCTCGTGTTGCCTCTTCCTCCAGCTCACGCACAGCTGGTTTGGCTTCCTCCCAGAGACCTTGTGTAATTCCACCCACAGCACCACCTTCCCAGTCATCCTCACACTCCCAGTCTACTCTACAGCCATCGGTAGTACAGGCATGGGAGAAAAGGCGGGCATTCTCGGCCAACCACCCCCGAGCACAGGCTCTGAATGCAGGCATTGCCAAACTGTTGTCCCTGGAAATGCTCTCGTTCAGGCTGGTGGAGACTGACAGCTTCCGTGACTTGATGGCATTGGCAGTCCCACAGTACAAGGTGCCCAGCCGCTTTTACTTCAGCAGGCAGGCTGTCCCTGCCCTGCACAGGCATGTTGAGGCAAACATAAAACATGCGCTACTGAACGCCGTCAGTAGCAAGGTCCACCTCACCACCGATGCGTGGACCAGTCAGCATGGACAGGGGCGATATGTTTCCCTCACTGCCCATTGGGTTAATGTTGTTGAGCCAGGTACAGATCGTGCGAGTGGCGCAGGACGTGTCCTGCCCACTCCAAGGATTGCAGGAATCCAGTCTGTACGCATCGACTCCTCCTCTTACACCAGTTCCTCTGATTCCTCTCTGCAGGATCCGTCACAGTCCACCTCCACATGGACCCGTGAACGTTTACCTATGACCGACATGAGCACAGCCGTGGCCAAACGTCAGCAGGCCGTCTTGAAACTAGTTTCATTGGGGCATCGAAGCCACACAGCGCAGGAGCTCTGGAATGCCATCAAGCAGGAGAGCGATGTGTGGTTACTGCCAGCGAATCTCCAGCCAGGCATGGTAGTGTGTGACAATGGCCGAAATCTGGTGGCAGCTTTGGCCCTTGGCAACCTCACTCACATCCCATGTCTGGCACATGTGCTCAATTTGGTTGTGCAGAGTTTTCTGAGGGACTATCCGGATCTTGATGCCCTGCTGCACAAGGTCCGCCTAGAGTGTGCTCACTTGCGGCGTTCCAGCTTGGCCAGATCCCGCATTGCTGCTCTGCAGCGCCGATTCCGCCTTCCGGAACACCGCATCATATGTGACCTACCTACCCGGTGGAATTCCACGTTACATATGTTGGAGCGGTTGTGTGAGCAGCAGCAAGCAGTTATGGAGTACCAGCTGCATCAGGCGCAAAGAAGTCGCAGTCAGCGCCGATCAGACTTCACAACCACAGAGTGGGCCACTATGAAGGACGTCTGCCAGGTTTTGCGTCCTTTTGATTATTCCACGCGGATGGCAAGTGCAGATGATGCACTAGTCAGCATGACTGTCCCCCTTATCTGCCTGCTTCAGCAAACTTTGCAAGGGTTAAGGGATGATGTGGTGGAAGAGGTGGAGGATGAGGAGTCACCTTTTCCATCAGCTTCTGGAGAGTCAGCGCCACGTGGTTCCTCACAAAGGGGTACGCAGGGGCCAATTTGTGAGGAGGATGAGGAGGAGTCAATGGAGGAGGAAGAGCTCCGTCCAGAGGAGGGAGCGACACAATTGTCCAGTGGTCAGTGTGTACAGCGAGGGTGGGGTGATGACGAGCGGGCAGAGATCATGTCTCAAGCAGGGGACAGCGTTTCTGGGCCGGTTGGCACTCTGCAGCACATGGTGGATTTCATGCTGCAGTGCCTGAGAAACGACCGCCGCATCGACCACATTCTCAACATGCCTGATTATTGGGTGTTCACCCTCCTCGATCCTCGCTACCGGGACAACGTCCAAAACCTCATCCCTGCGTTGACCCGGGAGCGTAAATTGCGGGAGTACCACGACACACTGGTGAATTCCATCATCTTCTCCTGTCCAACTGAGAGGAGTGCTGCTAGTGCTTTACAAAGCAGCTCAGTGCGTCGAGGCAGTGGGGGAGGCTCTGCCCAAAGAGGGAGCAGAAGCAGTGCCTCTGCCCAAGGCAAGCCCAGTATGGCACAACTCTGGCACACTTTTGTGTGCCCGCCCCAAATGTCTACACCATCACCGGCGGCTCCAGTCAGCAGGAGGCAACGGTTCCGTCAGATGGTGACAGACTACATGGCTTGCCCTCTTACTGTACTCCCAGACGGCTCTTCCCCGTTCAAGTTTTGGGTCTCTAAGCTGGATACATGGCCAGAGCTAAGCCAGTATGCATTGGAGGTGCTGGCTTGCCCTGCGGCTAGTGTCTTATCGGAACGTGTCTTTAGTGCCGCAGGTGGTGTACTAACAGACCGTCGCATGCGACTATCCTCCGATAACGTTGACCGGCTTACTTTCCTGAAAATGAACCAGGCCTGGATCTCGCAGGAATTTGCCACTCCTCTGCCTGATTAAGTAATTGGGTGTCATCCAGGTCTCCTGCTGTGTTCATCTTTCTACCACCTGAACTGCTATTCCTGGGCTCCAACACCGCCAGTTGCGGCTCAGAAGTGCAGGCTGCACAGTAAAAACATACGACCCAGTGTTATTGGGTTTCAGTAACGTCAGCTGATCCCCAGCTGTGTAGCCGGCAATGTGTCCTGCGACCGCCACGCTGGCACAACAACCTAAATGTAAGGGAACCTGTCCCCCCCCCCCCCCCCGTCGTTTGTTACTGAAAGAGCCATCTTGTGCAGCAGTAATGCTGCACAAGGAAAAGGTAGCTCTTTTTTTTTAGCTCTTTGCACACGCAGAACTTAACACTTATAAAATGTGTTCACTGATACCGTTATACCGTCCCGGAGCTGGGACTTTCCTTCGTAATGTGACGCAGCACAGCCGTCATTCCTACCCCCTTGGTGCCATGCGCTGCCTCCTCAGCGTTGTTTTAAGCTGTCACGGAGCCTGCGCTGTTCTGTTATCCCTTGGGCATGCCCTATTTGCGCTGCCTGTCTTCTGACATAATTTGGTGTCAGGCTGGCTGCGCCTGTGCGGCCGCGGTGCCCGAGATCCCGCCTCGCAGTGTCTTCTGATTGAGTCACACTGCGGGCCTGGGATCCATGGGCATGCGCAGTGCATATCTTCCCCTCGGGCTCTCGCTCATTTCCCTCCGCCTTCTTTAGACTGTGCGCCGTCAGCTGATCCCTAGCATGCCACGGCCGTGACACCGCACAGTCTGAAGAAGAGGGAAGGAGGGGAGTGAGAGTCGAGGTTATGCACTGTGCATGCCCATGGTTCCAAGGCCCGCAGTGGGATTACGTTAGATGAGACTGCGAGGTGGGATCTGGAGCAGCGTGGACGCACAGGCACTGACAGCCTGACACCAAATTATGTCAGAAGACAGGCAGCGCTAATTGGGCATGGCCAAGGGCTAACAGAACAGCGCAGGCTCCGTGGCAGCTTAAAACAACGCTGAGGAGGCAGCGCACGGCATCAAGGGGATAGGAATGACAGCTGTGCTGTGTCCCATTACGAAGGAAATTCGCACCTCCGGAACGGTTTAACGGTATAAAGGGACACATTTTTAGTGTTTACTTCGGTGTTTGCAAGGAGCATAATTAAAAGAGCAACCTTTTCCTTTTGCATCCTTAGTGCTGCACAACATGGCTCTTTCAGCTACAAACGTCTTGGGGGGGGGGGTTAAAGGTTTCCTTTCAACTTGCTCCAATCAGGCTTCGGCCTACACTCTGTTCCTCTGCTCCTCCTGCTGTCCCTGGGCTCTAACACCGCCAGTTGGTGCCTGGAAGTGCTGTGTGCACAGTCAACAGTCGCTCCTCTGTTATTGGGGTTCAGTAACGTCAGCTGATCCCCAGCTGTGTGTGCGGCAATACCTCCAATCTGCTCCTCCTGCTGTCCCTGGGCTCTAACACCGCCAGTTGGTGCCTGGAAGTGCTGTGTGCACAGTCAACAGTCGCTCCTCTGTTATTGGGGTTCAGTAACGTCAGCTGATCCCCAGCTGTGTGTGCGGCAATACCTCCAATCTGCTCCTCCTGCTGTCCCTGGGCTCTAACACCGCCAGTTGGTGCCTGGAAGTGCTGTGTGCACAGTCAACAGTCGCTCCTCTGTTATTGGGGTTCAGTAACGTCAGCTGATCCCCAGCTGTGTATCCGGCAACGTGTCATGCGACCGCCACGCTGGCACAACTAAAATGTAAGGGGACCTGTCCCCCCCCCCCCCTAGGCGTTTGTTACTGAAAGAGCCACCATGTGCAGCACTAATACTGCACAAGGGAAAGGTCGCTCTTGAAATTATGCTCCTTGCAAACGCTGAACTACACACTCATGTAATGTGTCCCCTCACACCGTCCAACCGTCCCGGAGGTGGGACTTTCCTTTGTAATGTGACACAGCACAGCCGTCATTGCTACCCCCTTGGCACCGTGCGCTGCCTCCTTAGCGTTGTTTGATTCCGTCATGGACCCTGCGCTGTTATGTTATCCCTTGGCCATGCACAGTTTGCGCTGCCCGTCCTCTGACATCATTTGTTGTCGTCCTGGCTGCGCCTGTGCGTCCACGCTGCCCGAAATCACACCTCGCAGTGTCGTCTAATGTGATCCCACAGTGGGCCTGGTATCCATGGCCATGCGCAGTGCATATACTAGCCTCTCACTCCCCTTCTTCACGCTTCTTCAGACTAGGCGGCGTCAGCTGATCCCTAATAGCATGCCACGGCCGTGACGCCGCACAGTCTGAAGAAGCAGGAAGGAGGTGAGTGAGAGGCGATGATATGCACTGCGCATGCCCATGGATCCCTGGCCCGCAGTGGGACTACATTAGATGACACTGCAAGGTTGGATCTCGGGCAGCTTGGACGCACAGGCACTGCCAGCCTGACACCTACATGATGTCAGAAGACGGGCACCGCTAACTGTGCATGGCCAAGGGATAACATTACAGTGCGGGCTCCGTGACAGAACCAAACAACGTTGAGGAGGTGGTGCCCGGCACCAAGGGGGTTGGAATGACGGCTGTGCTGTGTCACATTACAAAGGAAAGTCCCACTTCCGGGATGGTTTGACGGTGTGAGGGGACACATTATATGAGTGTGTACTTCAGCGTTTGCAAGGAGCATAATTTTCGGAGCCACCATTTTCCATGTGCAGTATTACTGCTGTACAAGATGGCTCTTTCAGCAACAAATGCCTGGGGGGGGGGGTTAAAGGTTCCCTTTCAACTTGCTCCACTGCAGGCTTCGGCCTACACTCTGCTCCTCTTTGATTCCCTGGGTTTCAACACTGTCAGTTGCCACCTGGAAGTGTTGTCTACACAGAAAAAAACACTAGGTGATGTGTCAGTGGGGTTCAGCACCGCCAGCTGTTCCCCTGCTGTGTAGTCGGCAACGTGTCCAGCACAAGCCACGCTGGCACAACAGAACAAAAGCTGCCACCAGTGCAGGCTTCGGCCTACACTCTGCTCCTCTCCTCCTCCTGCTGACCCTGGGCTCAAACACCGCTAGTTTTTGCCCGGAAGTGCTAGCTGCACAGAGAAAAACACCAGCCAATGTGTTAGTGGGGTTCAGCAACGCCAGCTGTTCCCCTGCTGTGTAGCCGGCAACGTGACCTGCAAACGCCATGCAGGCACAGGAACTGAAATTAAAAGGGAACCTGGCCCCACCCCCCCAGGTGTTTCTATGTATAACAGCCACCTAGTACAGCAGTACTGCTGCATTTGTACAAGGTGGCTGACTTTTTCTCCTTGCCCACGTGGAACTCAACACGTACAAAATGTGTCTCATTGAGACCATTCCACTGTCCCTGAGGTGTGACTTTCCTTTGTAATGATACGCAGCACCCCCCTTGGTAGCGTTTCCCGTCTTTTGTCATCATGGTTAGCTGGCTGCGCCTGTGCATCCGCCCTGCTAGAAACAACGCCCCTCGTTGTCATATTTATTTTGTCAGCGAGGGTGTGGTTTATGGGCACGAGCAGTGCATATGTTCGCCTGTCTTAACTCATCTCCTTCCGCCTTCTTCAGACTGTGCGGCCTCCTGGCCGTGGTAGGCGATAAGGGATCAGCTGAGGCCGCCCAGTCTGGAGCCGGTGTAAGGACATGTGTAAGCGGCAAACCTATTTACTGCACAAGGCCACGAATCCCAGCCACGTAGTGTGATTGTTTGAAAACACACTGTGGGTCTGGGATTCATGTCCATCGCTAACCGCAACGGCCGACATGAAATGAGGTCAGAAGACAGGAAGCGCTCACAGCGCATGGCCAAGGGATCACAATAGCGCAGACTCCTGTACAGCAAATAACAACGCTCAGGAATCTGCGCCCAGTACCTAGGTGCAAATTTTGACACCTGTGCTGCGTCTCGTTAAAAAGACAAGTCACGCCTCCACAACTGTTTGACAGTATAATGGGCTAAATAGTGTACGTGTTTTAGTCAGCGTGTGCAAGGAGCAAAACAAATAGAGCAACCTTTTACTTGTGCAGCATTAATGCTGCACAAGGTGTGGCTCTTGTACCTTGCAACACCTGAGGGGGGGGTTAAAGGTAACCTTTGAAATTGGTTCAACTAGGCTTCGGCCTACACTCTGCTCCTCTACTCCTCCTGCTGACCCTGGGCTCAAACAGCGCTAGTTTTTGCCCGGAAATGCTAGCTGCACAGAGAAAAACACCAGCCAATGTGTTAGTGGGGTTCAGCACCGCCAGCTGTTCCCCCGCTGTGTAGCCGGCATCGTGTCCAGCAAAAGCCACGCTGGCACAACCGACCAAAAGCTGCCACCAGTGCAGGCTTCGGCCTACACTTTGCTCCTCTCCTCCTCCTGCTGACCCTGGGCTCAAACAACGCCAGTTTCTGCCCGGACATGCTAGCTGCACAGAGAAAAACACCAGCCAATGTGTTAGTGGGGTTCAGCACCGCCTGCTGTTCCCCCGCTGTGTAGCCGGCATCGTGTCCAGCACAAGCCACGCTGGCACAACCGACCAAAAGCTGCCACCAGTGCAGGCTTCGGCCTACACTTTGCTCCTCTCCTCCTCCTGCTGACCCTGGGCTCAAACAACGCCAGTTTCTGCCCGGACATGCAATCTGCACAGAGAAAAACACCAGTCAATGTGTCAGTGGGGTTCAGCAACGCCAGCTGTTCCCCTGCTGTGTAGCTTGCAACGTGACCTGCAAACGCCACGCAGGCACATGAACTGAAATTGAAGGGAGCCTGCCCCCCACCCACAGGTGTTTCTATGTATATCAGCCACCTTGTACAGCAGTACTGCTGCATTTGTACGAGGTGGCTGACTTTTTCTCCTTGCCCACGTGGAACTCAACACGTACAAAATGTGTCTCATTAGAGACCATTACAATGTCCCTGAGGTGTGACTTTCCTTTGTAATGACACGCAGCACCACCCTTGTTAGCGCTGCCCGTCTTTTGACATCATTGGTTAGCTGGCTGCGCCTGTGCATCTCCCCTGCTCGAAACAACGGCCCTCGGTGTCTTATTTTTTTGGACAGCGAGGGTGTGATTGATGGGCATGTGCAGTGCATATGTTTGCCTGTGTTCACTCATCTCCTTCCGCCTTCTTCAGACTGGGTGTCCTCATGGCCGCGGCAGGCGATAAGGGATCAGATGAGGCCGCCCAGTCTGAAGCAGGTGTAAGGACATGTGTGAGCGGCAAACATATTTAGTGCACCAGGGCACGAATCCCAGCACCGCAGTGTGATTTTTTAAAAACACACTGTGGGTCTGGGATTCATGTCCATCGCTAACCGCAACGGCCGACATGAAATGAGGTCAGAAGACAGGAAGCGCTCACAGCGCATGGCCAAGGGATCACAATAGCGCAGACTCCTGTACAGCAAATAACAACGCTCAGGAATCTGCGCCCAGTACCTAGGTGCAAATTTTGACACCTGTGCTGCGTCTCGTTAAAAAGACAAGTCACGCCTCCACAACTGTTTGACAGTATAATGGGCTAAATAGTGTACGTGTTTTAGTCAGCGTGTGCAAGGAGCAAAACAAATAGAGCAACCTTTTACTTGTGCAGCATTAATGCTGCACAAGGTGTGGCTCTTGTACCTTGCAACACCTGAGGGGGGGGTTAAAGGTAACCTTTGAAATTGGTTCAACTAGGCTTCGGCCTACACTCTGCTCCTCTACTCCTCCTGCTGACCCTGGGCTCAAACACCGCTAGTTTTTGCCCGGAAATGCTAGCTGCACAGAGAAAAACACCAGCCAATGTGTTAGTGGGGTTCAGCACCGCCAGCTGTTCCCCCGCTGTGTAGCCGGCATCGTGTCCAGCACAAGCCACGCTGGCACAACCGACCAAAAGCTGCCACCAGTGCAGGCTTCGGCCTACACTTTGCTCCTCTCCTCCTCCTCCTGCTGACCCTGGGCTCTAACACCGCTAGTTTTTGCCCGGACATGCAATCTGCACAGAGAAAAACACCAGTCAATGTGTCAGTGGGGTTCAGCAACGCCAGCTGTTCCCCTGCTGTGTAGCTTGCAACGTGACCTGCAAACGCCACGCAGGCACATGAACTGAAATTGAAGGGAGCCTGCCCCCCACCCCCCCAGGTGTTTCTATGTATAACAGCCACCTTGTACAGCAGTACTGCTGCATTTGTACGAGGTGGCTGACTTTTTCTCCTTGCCCACGTGGAACTCAACACGTACAAAATGTGTCTCATTAGAGACCATTACAATGTCCCTGAGGTGTGACTTTCCTTTGTAATGACACGCAGCACCACCCTTGTTAGCGCTGCCCGTCTTTTGACATCATTGGTTAGCTGGCTGCGCCTGTGCATCTCCCCTGCTCGAAACAACGCCCCTCGGTGTCTTATTTTTTTGGACAGCGAGGGTGTGATTGATGGGCATGTGCAGTGCATATGTTTGCCTGTGTTCACTCATCTCCTTCCGCCTTCTTCAGACTGGGTGTCCTCATGGCCTCGGCAGGCGATAAGGGATCAGATGAGGCCGTCCAGTCTGAAGCAGGTGTAAGGACATGTGTGAGCGGCAAACATATTTACTGCACCAGGGCACGAATCCCAGCACCGCAGTGTGATTTTTTAAAAACACACTGTGGGTCTGGGATTCATGTCCATCGCTAACCGCAACGGCCAACATGAAATGAGGTCATAAGACAGGAAGCGCTCACAGCGCATGGCCAAAGGATCACAAGAGCGCAGACTCCTGTACAGCAACTAACAACGCTCAGGAAGCTGCGCCCATGCAAAAAGGTGTTTTCGACACCTGTGCTGCTTTTCTTTAAAAAGACAAGTCACGCCTCCACTACTGTTAAACAGTATAATGGGCTAAATAGTCTACGTGTTGCATTCAGCTTGTGCAAGTAGACAAATTAATAGAGCAACCTTTTACTTGTGCAGCATTAATGCTGCAGAAGGAGTGGCTCTTGTTCTTTGTAACACCTGAGGGGGGGTTAAAGGTAACCTTTGAAATTGGTTCAACTAGGCTTCGGCCTACACTTTGCTCCTCTCCTCCTCCTCCTGCTGACCCTGGGCTCTAACAACGCTAGTTTTTGCCCGGAAATGCTAGCTGCACAGAGAAAAACACCAGCCAATGTGTTAGTGGGGTTCAGCAACGCCAGCTGTTCCCCCGCTGTGTAGCCGGCATCGTGTCCAGCACAAGCCACGCTGGCACAACCGACCAAAAGCTGCCACCAGTGCAGGCTTCGGCCTACACTTTGCTCCTCTCCTCCTCCTCCTGCTGACCCTGGGCTCAAACACCGCTAGTTTTTGCCCGGAAATGCTAGCTGCACAGAGAAAAACACCAGCCAATGTGTTAGTGGGGTTCAGCAACGCCAGCTGTTCCCCCGCTGTGTAGCCGGCATCGTGTCCAGCACAAGCCACGCTGGCACAACCGACCAAAAGCTGCCACCAGTGCAGGCTTCGGCCTACACTTTGCTCCTCTCCTCCTCCTCCTGCTGACCCTGGGCTCAAACACCGCTAGTTTTTGCCCGGAAATGCTAGCTGCACAGAGAAAAACACCAGCCAATGTGTTAGTGGGGTTCAGCAACGCCAGCTGTTCCCCCGCTGTGTAGCCGGCATCGTGTCCAGCACAAGCCACGCTGGCACAACCGACCAAAAGCTGCCACCAGTGCAGGCTTCGGCCTACACTTTGCTCCTCTCCTCCTCCTCCTGCTGACCCTGGGCTCAAACACCGCTAGTTTTTGCCCGGAAATGCTAGCTGCACAGAGAAAAACACCAGCCAATGTGTTAGTGGGGTTCAGCACCGCCAGCTGTTCCCCTGCTGTGCAGCTTGCAACGTGACCTGCAAACGCCACGCAGGCACATGAACTGAAATTGAAGGGAGCCTGGCCCCCACCCCCAGGTGTTTCTATGTATAACAGCCACCTTGTACAGCAGTACTGCTGCATTTGTACAAGGTGGCTGATGTTTTCTCCTTGCCCACGTGGAACTCAACACGTACAAAATGTGTCTCTTTGAGACCATTCCACTGTCCCTGAGGTGTGACTTTCCTTTCTAATGATACGCAGCACCCCCCTTGGTAGCGCTTCCCGTCTTCTGACATCATTGGTTGGCTACTTGCGCCTGTTCGTCCGCCCTGCCTGAATAAAATGCTCCTCGTTGTCTTAATTATTTTGACTGCGAGGGTGTGATTGATGGGCACGAGCAGTGCATATCTTCGCCTGTCTTAACTCATCTCCTTCAGCCTTCTTCAGACTGTGCAGCCTCATGGCCGCGGCATGCAAGAAGGGATCAGCAGAGGCCGCCCAGTCTGAAGCAGGTGTAAGGACGTGTGTGAGCGGCCAAAATATTTACTGCTCAAGGCCACGAATCCCAGCACCGCAGTGTGGCTTTATGAAAAGACACTGTGGGTCTGGGATTTATGGCCATCGTTAACCGCACCGGCCAACATGAAATGATGTCATAAGATGGGCAGCGCTAACAGGGCATTGCCAAGGGATAACACAAGAGCGCAGACTCCTGTACAGCAAATAACAACGCTCAGGAAGCTGCTCCAAGCACCAAGGCGTTATTTTGGACACCTGTGCTGCGTCTCATCAAAAAACCAAGTCACGCATCCACTACAGTTTGACTGTAGAATGGGGTAAATTGTGTATGTCTTTCATTCAGCGTGTGCAAGTAGACAAATTAATAGAGCAACCTTTCACTTGTGCAGCATTAATACTGCACAAGGTGTGTCTCTTGTACTTTGTAACACCTGAGGGGGGGGTTAAAGGTTTCCTTTGAAATTGGTTCAACTAAGCTTCGGCCTACACTCTGCTCCTCTCCTCCTCCTCCTGCTTCAACACGGGCTCTAACATCGCTAGTTTTTGCCCGCAAGTGCTAGCTGCACAGAGAAAAACACACGCCATTGTGTTAGTGGGGTTCAGCAACGCCAGCTGTTCCCCCAGTGTGTAGCCGGCAAAGTGTCCTGCAAACGCAACGCAGACACAAAGCTGCCTCCAGTGCAGGCTTCGGCCTACACTCATCTCCCCCTGCTTACCCTTTGCTCCAACACCGCTAGTTGGGGCTCTAGGAAGACAATCTTTAATAGGCAAGGCAACGCATCCGGGTTCCAGCACCGCCAGCTGGTTCTCGGCAGTGTTTTTGTCACAGGTACTCCCTCGTGCCAAGCCTGGTTTCAGCACCGTCAGCTGTTTCCGGGTTGTGTCAAGCTCACTGAGACACCTATGCTTGCCTCGTCGTGGTGCGGTCGGGTTAGCCAACTCCAGGGTGCCTCCAGTTTAGGAGCTTCCTATGTGGGCTGCGTGAACTGGTAGTCAAGGCTGGTTCTGTAGTGCCAGTAGGCCCAGCTCCCCCTGTAGGACTGTTGGGGTTCGGTAACTGCGGCTGCCTCGCGGCCTAGCTGTTCTCTCCTCTCCTGTGGACCTTCGGGTCCACCACCTGGTTCCAGCACCGTCAGCTGGTTCCGGGCCGAGCCTTTGGCTTAGGTGCCTCCTCCTGGGTATCCGAGTTCCGCCAACGCCAGGCGGTCCTTGGTAGTGCTTTTAAGCGCGGGCACCTACAGCTTAGTAACCGGGTTCCAGCACCGTCAGCTGGTCCTCGGTCGTGCCATTGGCTCTTGCACACTGGGGCAACGCATCCGGGTTCCAGCACCGCCAGCTGGTTCTCGGCAGTGTTCTTGTCACAGGTACTCCCTCGTGCCAAGCCTGGTTTCAGCACCGTCAGCTGTTTCCGGGTTGTGTCAACTTCACTGAGACACCTATGCTTGCCTCGTCGTGGTGCGGTCGGGTTAGCCAACTCCAGGGTGCCTCCAGTTTAGGAGCTTCCTATGTGGGCTGCGTGAACTGGTAGTCAAGGCTGGTTCTGTAGTGCCAGTAGGCCCAGCTCCCCCTGTAGGACTGTTGGGGTTCGGTAACTGCGGCTGCCTCGCGGCCTAGCTGTTCTCTCCTCTCCTGTGGACCTTCGGGTCCACCACCTGGTTCCAGCACCGTCAGCTGGTTCCGGGCCGAGCCTTTGGCTTAGGTGCCTCCTCCTGGGTATCCGAGTTCCGCCAACGCCAGGCGGTCCTTGGTAGTGCTTTTAAGCGCGGGCACCTACAGCTTAGTAACCGGGTTCCAGCACCGTCAGCTGGTCCTCGGTCGTGCCATTGGCTCTTGCACACTGGGGCAACGCATCCGGGTTCCAGCACCGCCAGCTGGTTCTCGGCAGTGTTCTTGTCACAGGTACTCCCTCGTGCCAAGCCTGGTTTCAGCACCGTCAGCTGTTTCCGGGTTGTGTCAACTTCACTGAGACACCTATGCTTGCCTCGTCGTGGTGCGGTCGGGTTAGCCAACTCCAGGGTGCCTCCAGTTTAGGAGCTTCCTATGTGGGCTGCGTGAACTGGTAGTCAAGGCTGGTTCTGTAGTGCCAGTAGGCCCAGCTCCCCCTGTAGGACTGTTGGGGTTCGGTAACTGCGGCTGCCTCGCGGCCTAGCTGTTCTCTCCTCTCCTGTGGACCTTCGGGTCCACCACCTGGTTCCAGCACCGTCAGCTGGTTCCGGGCCGAGCCTTTGGCTTAGGTGCCTCCTCCTGGGTATCCGAGTTCCGCCAACGCCAGGCGGTCCTTGGTAGTGCTTTTAAGCGCGGGCACCTACAGCTTAGTAACCGGGTTCCAGCACCGTCAGCTGGTCCTCGGTCGTGCCATTGGCTCTTGCACACTGGGGCAACGCATCCGGGTTCCAGCACCGCCAGCTGGTTCTCGGCAGTGTTCTTGTCACAGGTACTCCCTCGTGCCAAGCCTGGTTTCAGCACCGTCAGCTGTTTCCGGGTTGTGTCAACTTCACTGAGACACCTATGCTTGCCTCGTCGTGGTGCGGTCGGGTTAGCCAACTCCAGGGTGCCTCCAGTTTAGGAGCTTCCTATGTGGGCTGCGTGAACTGGTAGTCAAGGCTGGTTCTGTAGTGCCAGTAGGCCCAGCTCCCCCTGTAGGACTGTTGGGGTTCGGTAACTGCGGCTGCCTCGCGGCCTAGCTGTTCTCTCCTCTCCTGTGGACCTTCGGGTCCACCACCTGGTTCCAGCACCGTCAGCTGGTTCCGGGCCGAGCCTTTGGCTTAGGTGCCTCCTCCTGGGTATCCGAGTTCCGCCAACGCCAGGCGGTCCTTGGTAGTGCTTTTAAGCGCGGGCACCTACAGCTTAGTAACCGGGTTCCAGCACCGTCAGCTGGTCCTCGGTCGTGCCATTGGCTCTTGCACACTGGGGCAACGCATCCGGGTTCCAGCACCGCCAGCTGGTTCTCGGCAGTGTTCTTGTCACAGGTACTCCCTCGTGCCAAGCCTGGTTTCAGCACCGTCAGCTGTTTCCGGGTTGTGTCAACTTCACTGAGACACCTATGCTTGCCTCGTCGTGGTGCGGTCGGGTTAGCCAACTCCAGGGTGCCTCCAGTTTAGGAGCTTCCTATGTGGGCTGCGTGAACTGGTAGTCAAGGCTGGTTCTGTAGTGCCAGTAGGCCCAGCTCCCCCTGTAGGACTGTTGGGGTTCGGTAACTGCGGCTGCCTCGCGGCCTAGCTGTTCTCTCCTCTCCTGTGGACCTTCGGGTCCACCACCTGGTTCCAGCACCGTCAGCTGGTTCCGGGCCGAGCCTTTGGCTTAGGTGCCTCCTCCTGGGTATCCGAGTTCCGCCAACGCCAGGCGGTCCTTGGTAGTGCTTTTAAGCGCGGGCACCTACAGCTTAGTAACCGGGTTCCAGCACCGTCAGCTGGTCCTCGGTCGTGCCATTGGCTCTTGCACACTGGGGCAACGCATCCGGGTTCCAGCACCGCCAGCTGGTTCTCGGCAGTGTTCTTGTCACAGGTACTCCCTCGTGCCAAGCCTGGTTTCAGCACCGTCAGCTGTTTCCGGGTTGTGTCAACTTCACTGAGACACCTATGCTTGCCTCGTCGTGGTGCGGTCGGGTTAGCCAACTCCAGGGTGCCTCCAGTTTAGGAGCTTCCTATGTGGGCTGCGTGAACTGGTAGTCAAGGCTGGTTCTGTAGTGCCAGTAGGCCCAGCTCCCCCTGTAGGACTGTTGGGGTTCGGTAACTGCGGCTGCCTCGCGGCCTAGCTGTTCTCTCCTCTCCTGTGGACCTTCGGGTCCACCACCTGGTTCCCAGCACCGTCAGCTGGTTCCGGGCCGAGCCTTTGGCTTAGGTGCCTCCTCCTGGGTATCCGAGTTCCGCCAACGCCAGGCGGTCCCTTGGTAGTGCTTTTAAGCGCGGGCACCTACAGCTTAGTAACCGGGTTCCAGCACCGTCAGCTGGTCCTCGGTCGTGCCATTGGCTCTTGCACACTGGGGCAACGCATCCGGGTTCCAGCACCGCCAGCTGGTTCTCGGCAGTGTTCTTGTCACAGGTACTCCCTCGTGCCAAGCCTGGTTTCAGCACCGTCAGCTGTTTCCGGGTTGTGTCAACTTCACTGAGACACCTATGCTTGCCTCGTCGTGGTGCGGTCGGGTTAGCCAACTCCAGGGGTGCCTCCAGTTTAGGAGCTTCCTATGTGGGCTGCGTGAACTGGTAGTCAAGGCTGGTTCTGTAGTGCCAGTAGGCCCAGCTCCCCCTGTAGGACTGTTGGGGTTCGGTAACTGCGGCTGCCTCGCGGGCCTAGCTGTGTTCTCTCCTCTCCTGTGGACCTTCGGGTCCACCACCTGGTCAGCACCGTCAGCTGGTTCCGGGCCGAGCCTTTGGCTTAGGTGCCTCCTCCTGGGTATCCGAGTTCCGCCAACGCCAGGCGGTCCTTGGTAGTGCTTTTAAGCGCGGGCACCTACAGCTTAGTAACCGGTTCCAGCACCGTCAGCTGGTCCTCGGTCGTGCCATTGGCTCTTGCACACTGGGGCAACGCATCCGGGTTCCAGCACCGCCAGCTGGTTCTCGGGCAGTGTTCTTGTCACAGGTACTCCCTCGTGCCAAGCCTGGTTTCAGCACCGTCAGCTGTTTCCGGGTTGTGTCAACTTCACTGAGACAACCTATGCTTGCCTCGTCGTGGTGCGGTCGGGTTAGCCAACTCCAGGGTGCCTCCAGTTTAGGAGCTTCCTATGTGGGCTGCGTGAACTGGTAGTCAAGGCTGGTTCTGTAGTGCCAGTAGGCCCAGCTCCCCCTGTAGGACTGTTGGGGTTCGGTAACTGCGGCTGCCTCGCGGCCTAGCTGTTCTCTCCTCTCCTGTGGACCTTCGGGTCCACCACCTGGTTCCAGCACCGTCAGCTGGTTCCGGGCCGAGCCTTTGGCTTAGGTGCCTCCTCCTGGGTATCCGAGTTCCGCCAACGCCAGGCGGTCCTTGGTAGTGCTTTTAAGCGCGGGCACCTACAGCTTAGTACCGGGTTCCAGCACCGTCAGCTGGTCCTCGGTCGTGCCATTGGCTCTTGCACACTGGGGCAACGCATCCGGGTTCCAGCACCGCCAGCTGGTTCTCGGCAGTGTTCTTGTCACAGGTACTCCCTCGTGCCAAGCCTGGTTTCAGCACCCGTCAGCTGTTCCGGGTTGTGTCAACTTCACTGAGACACCTATGCTTGCCTCGTCGTGGTTGCGGTCGGGTTAGCCAACTCCAGGGTGCCTCCAGTTTAGGAGCTTCCTATGTGGGCTGCGTGAACTGGTAGTCAAGGCTGGTTCTGTAGTGCCAGTAGGCCCAGCTCCCCCTGTAGGACTGTTGGGGTTCGGTAACTGCGGCTGCCTCGCGGCCTAGCTGTTCTCTCCTCTCCTGTGGACCTTCGGGTCCACCACCTGGTTCCAGCACCGTCAGCTGGTTCCGGGCCGAGCCTTTGGCTTAGGTGCCTCCTCCTGGGTATCCGAGTTCCGCCAACGCCAGGCGGTCCTTGGTAGTGCTTTTAAGCGCGGGCACCTACAGCTTAGTAACCGGGTTCCAGCACCGTCAGCTGGTCCTCGGTCGTGCCATTGGCTCTTGCACACTGGGGCAACGCATCCGGGTTCCAGCACCGCCAGCTGGTTCTCGGCAGTGTTCTTGTCACAGGTACTCCCTCGTGCCAAGCTGGTTTCAGCACCGTCAGCTGTTTCCGGGTTGTGTCAACTTCACTGAGACACCTATGCTTGCCTCGTCGTGGTGCGGTCGGGTTAGCCAACTCCAGGGTGCCTCCAGTTTAGGAGCTTCCTATGTGGGCTGCGTGAACTGGTAGTCAAGGCTGGTTCTGTAGTGCCAGTAGGCCCAGCTCCCCCTGTAAGGACTGTTGGGGTTCGGTAACTGCGGCTGCCTCGCGGCCTAGCTGTTCTCTCCTCTCCTGTGGACCCTTCGGGTCCACCACCTGGTTCCAGCACCGTCAGCTGGTTCCGGGCCGAGCCTTTGGCTTAGGTGCCTCCTCCTGGGTATCCGAGTTCCGCCAACGCCAGGCGGTCCTTGGTAGTGCTTTTAAGCGCGGGCACCTACAGCTTAGTAACCGGGTTCCAGCACCGTCAGCTGGTCCTCGGTCGTTGCCATTGGCTCTTGCACACTGGGGCAACGCATCCGGGTTCCAGCACCGCCAGCTGGTTCTCGGCAGTGTTCTTGTCACAGGTACTCCCTCGTGCCAAGCCTGGTTTCAGCACCGTCAGCTGTTTCCGGGTTGTGTCAACTTCACTGAGACACCTATGCTTGCCTCGTCGTGGTGCGGTCGGGTAGCCAACTCCAGGGTGCCTCCAGTTTAGGAGCTTCCTATGTGGGCTGCGTGAACTGGTAGTCAAGGCTGGTTCTGTAGTGCCAGTAGGCCCAGCTCCCCCTGTAGGACTGTTGGGGTTCGGTAACTGCGGCTGCCTCGCGGCCTAGCTGTTCTCTCCTCTCCTGTGGACCTTCGGGTCCACCACCTGGTTCCAGCACCGTCAGCTGGTTCCGGGCCGAGCCTTTGGCTTAGGTGCCTCCTCCTGGGTATCCGAGTTCCGCCAACGGCCAGGCGGTCCTTGGTAGTGCTTTTAAGCGCGGGCACCTACAGCTTAGTAACCGGGTTCCAGCACCGTCAGCTGGTCCTCGGTCGTGCCATTGGCTCTTGCACACTGGGGCAACGCATCCGGGTTCCAGCACCGCCAGCTGGTTCTCGGCAGTGTTTTTGTCACAGGTACTCCCTCGTGCCAAGCCTGGTTTCAGCACCGTCAGCTGTTTCCGGGTTGTGTCAAGCTCACTGAGACACCTATGCTTGCCTCGTCGTGGTGCGGTCGGGTTAGCCAACTCCAGGGTGCCTCCAGTTTAGGAGCTTCCTATGTGGGCTGCGTGAACTGGTAGTCAAGGCTGGTTCTGTAGTGCCAGTAGGCCCAGCTCCCCCTGTAGGACTGTTGGGGTTCGGTAACTGCGGCTGCCTCGCGGCCTAGCTGTTCTCTCCTCTCCTGTGGGCCTTCGGGTCCACCACCTGGTTCCAGCCACCGTCAGCTGGTTCTCGGCAGTGTCTTTTGCTCTTGTACCTTCTGCTCCCCATCCTGGTTCCAGTACCGTCAGCTGGTTCCGGGCAGAGCCTTTGGCTTAGGTGCCTCCTTCTGGGTATCCAAGTTCCACCAACGTCAGGTGGTCCTTGGTAGTGCTTTCAGGCACGGGTACCTCCTGCTTAGTAACCGGGTTCCAGTAACGTCAGCTGGTCCTCGGTAGTTCCATTGGCTCTTGGACCTTCGGCTACCCATCCGGGTTCCAGTACCGTCAGCTGGTTCTCGGCAGTGTCTTTTGCTCTTGTACCTTCTGCTCCCCATCCTGGTTCAGTAACGTCAGCCTGGTTTCCGGGCAGAGCCTTTGGCTTAGGTGCCTCCTTCTGGGTATCCGAGTTCCGTCAACGTCAGGCGGTCCTTGTAGTGCTTTTTAGCACGGGTACCTCCTGCTTAGTAACCGGGTTCCAGTAACGTCAGCTGGTCCTCGGTAGTTCCATAGGCTCTTGAACCTTCGGGTAGCCATCCGGAGTTCAGTTCCATCAGCTGGTTCTTGGCATTTTCTCAGCCTTCTTGTACCTTCTGCTACATTTCCAAGTTGAAGACCCTAACGTCGACGACCCGGAAGACCACCACGATGACGACGACACGGAAGACCACCCCGATGACGACGACGACGACGGCGGAGATGACGACACTGGAGACGACGACCCTGGAGACGACAACATGGAAGACCGAGAAGCAGAAGAACAAGAGGCTGCAGAACAA